>NC_030679.2:118799628-119999628 GCF_000004195.4 Xenopus tropicalis
GCTGTAGGTTAGAGGAGACCTACGGGTGACACTTGGGTACTTATATGAGGTCACTGCAGAGAACCAGAGGGAAGGTTCACAGTGAGGAGACCCCTTGTATAGCTAACGGCACTCTGCCCGTGCATCCCTACATGACAGGGGCCCTGGAGGCTTCAGGAGAGGAACGCAGTGTGAGTGGGATGAACGCAGATAGAGAAAGAGAATCTGCAGATTGCACATTGTGTAACTAACATCCTTGTGTCGGTAACACCAGTCCCCCGGTCTGTAACCTGCCTTCCTGCAAGAAGCTGTTAATAAAGTGTGCTTTTGTTCATCACAACCTCGTGAATATGCTTCTTCTTACAGTAAAGGCCGTCCAAACACATGTGACTGTAATGGGTGTCTGCCAGCTCTAGGTAGTCCTGTGATAGTCTTCTGCATATATTTCTTCCAGGTCTAGAAAGTGGCAAAGCATTTATATTACGTCATATGCATGTCACAAGAAGTCTACAGCGGCCCCCACTCTTCTGCAATTTCTCAGGGAAGAACAGTACAATATGTAGTTGAAAGAACAGTTAATAATGTAAAATAGAAATCTTAGTGGCATTATTGAAGCGTGAAATTAGAGCTCACTACAGAAAGACTCGCCCACTTTCTATTCATTCCTATAGGATTTTTAGAAGCGTATTTTTTAATGGGTAAAAATTAGAGGCACATTGATCAACATTCTGATTTAAGTTGTTTTATGGGGGTATGTAATATGTATTGCTAATGGGAAAGACTGTTGAAATGGGACCAAAATGGTGCTTTGCTGCAAATTTTGCTTTTGCGCAACAAAAAAACCCATTAGCAAACCCTTTGCATCTCTTGCAACAGAAGATTTAGGAGGAGGCGGAATGTTTTTGTTGTCGCAGTTGGCGTAGGGCACCTTTACACAGAGCCCCAGGGGAAGTTAAAATGGGGTATTTGGCAGGCCTGGGGTCCTGACTAGTGATGAGCGGATCTGTCCTGTTTCGTTTCGCCGTAAAATTCGCGAATCGTCACAATGCCAAAATAAACTTTAAAAATATAAACTATTCTAGATCTCTGCTACCTTTGTAAGCAAAGCCGTTGTCTCCCAACCCACTGCTGCATTTTTGCTGGGTGCGAGCCGCCATGTTGATCTGCCATCTTTATGTTTCAACTTTTTAGATGGTGAAGTTTTGTCTTTATTTGAGGTTTTTATTTTGCTTAATAAATCACAAATATTTTGAGCTTTTGTTTAATTAGTAAAATCCACGATTTTTAGCACTAAAAACCATAATTTGTGAAAATAAAAAAAAAAATACATTAGTGAATGGGCACCATTTGATAAAAACACTTCTAAAAATCCCATAGGAATAAATACAAAGTGGGTGAGTTTTTTTGTAGTGAAACAGGCTAAAATACTCAAGCTCTGTGAAACAATACTATCCCCTCCGCAGACACAGACTGGCAAACTGTGGATTATGGCAAATGCCAGAGCGGTTGCTGTAGGATGCCATAGACAGTCACTGTTTAATGGACTGGCGGGGGGCAGTTTGGGTCTCTGTGTATTTGATATGCTATATTTTGGGGCTATTTTCAATCCCAGTCTAGAGCTGCCTCCGTGCCAGTCGGATCTGTCACACCAGAACAGTTGTTGTAACAAAACACACAGCTGGGATTTGCATGGAGTTACCCCCAAAGTGCCTGACCCCCACTACCTCTCCTATACTAACCTTCCCCCTATTCCAACACCCCCTCCCAACATTGAACTCTTCGGAGGTCTGTAAACTGTTCCATTTCCAAACCTCTGTTCACTGTTCTGTTATCTTTTTCTTTCGTAGTTGAAAACTCAAAAAAATATATGCTTCAATGAATCTGTTCATTATGCAGCTCCCCATTAATTCATAATTACACTATGCTTCGGCTAAAGTTTCTCGTGTGTGCATCTCGTGTATGACTTGGCCTTAACTGTTTTAGTTAATGCTCTAAAAGCATGTGTAGCACTCAGTGTGTGCATTCAGTTAATACCAGTCTACCGGTCATTTGAATCAATTCATTTGACCAAAAGTTATTTTTAAAAATAATAACAATAATGTCAGTATATGAAATTGCTGTAAAAAAAAACCATATTAGTTGCTATGATTTCAGTGCCATCAAGGGTTGACGCAACCATGGGGTGATCAAGTCGGTTGCCTAGGGATGTATCATTTGTAAGAGGGATGCTATTATAGTATTAATGAATGAGTTCCTTCTACATCCTCTGTAATATCATACAGTTATTACATTAATGAAGTTCTGTGTGTTTTATATAATGAAATCTGTACATTAAGAGAGACGTTACCTAGAGCTCGAGCTATAGTTACCCCACAAGCAAATGGTTATTTTGAGTCCATCAGTACATAAGTACCCCCATAGTGGGACACATATATTAAAAAAACTATAAGAAAACCAAAAAAAGAAAGAGCACACTATGACTAGTATAGCACATTAAACAACATTTATTTATTGATTTAAAAAAATATATGAAGGCATTTAATCTCCCCACTATGCTTGGGCCTCTTCCGTTGTGGTCCAGTTCCCAAAAACCTCTACCCTGTATTGTGTAAATGACTGGATAGTCACAGCAGGGCTGCCGACTGAATGATCCCTTGAGTAACAGCTATCAGGGCACATTTAATCCATAATAAGATGTTTAAAGTAATTTTATTCCTGTGAAGGGTATGTGCCATCTCAGGGAGATGGAAACATATTTATGGTCAATTTAATGTCTTTCCAGCATACAGTTGCAAGTAAGAAATAGCAAATTAAGCAGTACATCAGTTGCAAAATCACGGTAAATAGGATTCATGTGGTTCAGTGAAGGAGAGAGTGAAGGTCATATCATGTCTTAAAATCCAAATACACTCATGTTTGAGTATTTTGAGACACGGGTGCATACTGAGGTGCCCTAGGACTTTTGCTTAATCAATCAGGCACCTCAAGCAGCAATGGTTGGGACATGGGTGCTGCTGCCCTAAGTTCATCGCAAGACACAGCATTGGGAAGGTCACACACTGCTAGTCTGGCATGGTCTGGGTGCAGATGTTCCCAGTGGTGGGGTGGCTTGTGCTTGGATCACACCAATAGAGGAATACAATTTAAGATCTTTATTTCATTTCCAGGTGCCTGACGCGTTTTGTACTTAAAAGTATGTAATCATAGGCATCTAACCTAGAATAAAAAATTCTAAAATTTAAAATCAGCACATAGGAAATTACATAATCAAAGGCATATCCTCTTCACAAAATTAAACTTTACATTACATCAATATACTGTATGAACCCAAATGAACCCAATAATCTAATTTGCTGGTGCCTTGCGTTGAAGGGGTTATGTGTTCAATGTCTTTTATCTTACGTAAATCCACATCACCACTGCGACAACTTCTCAAATGCTTTGCTACTGGACTATTACACTGTTTGACATAGAAACCCATAGAGCCGATGTGCTCTTCCATCCTGCAATGTGCATCCGACATATTGGATGAGGCATTTACTGGATATTTATAAATATACAACAGAGCTACTCTTACAATATATGTAACTTTTAATACAAAAACATTGTGACAAGTTCAAGACAGTCATGCTCCATATTTCTATGTACTTACTGCCTCCAACCTTACTGCTCTCTCCTTTATACTCACTCTGGGAAAGGAAGTTAGCTAAGGTTGTTGCTTTCTTTGCAACAAAAATGAAAACCATTATCCAAAACCCACTTAATGTAATCACCATTCAAGGATATGTAGACTCTAAAAACTTTAAATTACACTCTTTACTTTATAATTTCCAGTAATTATTTACTTTTTTTAGTTTCAGAACTATTTATCTTGTTATTAACCGCCAATGTGAATTTTGTAGCAACACCACCACCTGCTGGTAAGTTTGTGTAACTGTGTGGTTGGAGAGCTATTCATAAGGAAAACAGAGAGTGTTCAGATGTTGCTCTGCTCAGAAAAGAGATGGGAAAGGTCTTCTAAAGCTTCTGAAACTTTTTCCATCTGAATGTATAGGTTTCCTATCTCTCCAAATGAACAATTACAAGTGGCTCTGTTGTTACAACATTTTTTGCAACAAAATGTTAAATAGCTCTGAAACGAAAAAAAAAAAAAATAATGTAAATCACAAAGGTGCTTAGAAAAGCACCCAAAGAACTTTTACATTTATTTTTTAGGGTTTATATATCCTTTAAAAAAGACTGAAAAATACTTTAAAACAATCCTCTTTATGAGGTATGTCCTTTTCTCTTTTTCTTTGTCCTTTATATTTATCACCAAGTTGCTCCTCTCTTTGTTTCTTAAATTCTACCTGTAACACACTCTCCCAAGATTCCATCTCATAACCTCCAATTAGAATCTGATCCCACAATACACAAGCTTTTATTATGAGGTTATTACCAGAACAGTTTCTCTGCAGCTAGAAAATTTAGAATACCCTTAAACAAATGTTTAGAGTGTCAAGAATCTGCTCAAAGTAGTATCCCCAATAATATTTCCAAAGATGCAGGTCTTCTCCCACTACTCTATGTAGAAGTATGTTGTTGCAAAAAACATGTTTCTCCAGCAGAGGGCACAGCTAGATAGAGAGTTTTTATGGAAACCAGCAGTTTCATTGGCTGCTAGACTGGAGGGAGCATTTGATAGCCTGACTTGAGAAGAACTGAGCATGCTCAGTAAGCCAAGAGCCACAGTCAGTTCCTAAGGGAGGGGGACGAGTGGGTTGGAGGAGATGAATCATTAGTGATTAAGTGGATGCTGCAGCCTTACTATAAAACCTATGAACAATAACATTTTGCTTTGGCAAAAATTTTGCGAAACACCTTGAAAATTTGCAGAACGGCAAAAAATTAGCAAAATGAGTGTGCGTCACTTTTTTTAGGTGTGCAACAATTTCTTTCAGTGAATTTTTGCACTGATCACTGGTGGGGAAAAGGGGACTTCAAAGAGGCTGTTCACTGATTTAATTCATTTGTGGGGGGGTTCATATCATTTAAGAAAGGAATCCGAAGATCTACAGTGGCGTAATGATACTCCACTGCATGTTGGTGGCTGTATAGACCATGACATTATAAAGACATTATAGCTACACGGGTGGCGATTTTCAGCCGAGAGTATTTAGACAAATGCACTTCCGTTTCTTAATGAAATATAGAGCCTGTCAGATGCAGACGCAAACAAATAAGAAACCCTCTTATCAAATCATATTTTACATTACACCATGCTAGATCAGGCATTGTATTATGCCACAAAATCTGTAGTAGTAAAATGAGAGTTTGAGGGTCTATCCAATGAAAATCTTTCGCCAACCACTGAATTCTAGGCGGTTTTTGGCTACGTTAAAATTATGACAGCCGCATTATGTCTGACATTGCCCTGTTTAAACCTCCATCAGGTCCTTTCCGCTGGCTCCACTGTGTGTATATCTATTTGTAACTCCTGAAATATATGGTAAAGATGCTACTACGTAGTTCAGTAAAAAAAAATACACTGTAATGCATCAACTTATTGATCTGTTTGTCCCCGAATAAACGATCTCCATTTTAGGCTGAAGACTCTGGACCAATGACTTCTTAGACCTGGCCAAAATGCAACAATAACCTCCCCCACCTTGAGGAGCCACCTAAGTTGACTTCCCATTGGCAAACCAGACCTCCTATTCTGCCCTGTTGACTTCAAATACATTTTAGAAAGCAGATATTTTTAATATAGTTTATATTTTCTAGCTGTGGATCAAGGGCTTTTGGGGCGGCCCTCTTGGAATGCACTTCTATATAAGTGGATAAGAAGTATAAGTGGAACTCCAAGATCTATTATCTGGAAAGCTTGGGGTTTTCTCAATAACGGGGCTTTCTGTAATTTGGATCACCTTAAAATATAAAAAATAAACCCAACAGAACTATTTTGCCACCAATAAGGATTAATTATATCTTAGTTGGGATCAAGTACAAAGGGATTTATTATTAAAGAGAAAAAGGGATTCACTTTTAAAAATGTAAATTATTTACTAAAAATTGAGTCTATGAAAGATGGCCTTCCTGTAATTCTGAGCTTTCTGGATAAGAGATCCCCTACCTGTACAGTGTAGGATAAACCATTTTGTACATCAGAACTGAATGGCAATCTAATTCCCCAGTAATAAACTCTCTGCTATGAATCCTCATATTTACCAAAATATGACTAATAGCTGAGATACATGGACCATTGCCTGTAAAATGGTGCAGTGTTTGTACCATTTACATTTGAATTTTTATTGATTTGAGAACTTTAGAAAAGTGTTATGACCTTTTCATTATCCAGTTAGACACAGCCGGGCCTCCTCTGCCAGTTTCTTTGTACCTTTGAGAAAGGTCACACAAGAGGACATTCTGACCCAGCAGTACCAAGAAAACAAAATGATATTATACAGTGTTAATAACCTTTTTGTGCATGAATCTGCCAGGTTATAGGAATACATTGTCATACTCTACATCAGCATTTGGCAAACTATGGGGCAGGACATTTTAGGACTGTAGTCTTAAAGGGGAACGATCATGAAAATGAGATTTTATTATAAGCTTCGTCATATTGAAATAAGAAACTTTCTAAATATAATCAAATAATCTTCACTATCCCTTCCCAGCATCTGTCACTCTTCATGCTCTCTTTATACAGGAGTTGGGTGTCAGATTTTGATTGACAGGTAGGTCCTATATACCTTTTAAGGGGGGTTCCCTTTCCGAGGGGGACAATGAAGAGTAACTTGATTATTTCAGAAACTGGTCCAAATTTGTAATGAATTATATTTAGAAAATGTCTTATTTGAGTATCATGCAGCTTGCATTGTTTTTATTTTTGCTATAGTTCCCCTTTAAGACTTTATTTTTAGGTCCCCTTTTCATTCAAACAGTTGATTGGACTCCCTACTTAGCTCATAACGAGGTAACCAGAAAACAAAACCATGGTCGTCACTCTTCAATAGTTGCATATTAAATAAGCATTAATCTAAGGAGGCAGTCACACAATTTGGGAACCACTTCGTTAGAGTCATGTAATGCCATTAAGAGGAACCCAGTCTATTAGCCAATTAGGGTGATATTCTTATTACAGAAGCAATAGCCCCAGTACTATAGATAGTTCTTATGAGAATGTTATGATGTTTTATAGCCTTGTTATTGTCTGTGTAGCCAATCAACTGTTAGACTACAAAGAATTGACTGAACCCAGAAACACTAGGTACACACAAAGTGCAATTTAAAGGCTAAGGAAGTGACATCATCAACAGTTAGGGAACTCCTCCCCCATGTGAAAAACATTTTAACCTCTTTTATACAAAATATCTCTTTCACTAGCTACCGCAGATACAGAAACTATATATGTTTATTATATGGTGCCTCAAAAAAATATATTTCTTTAAAGCGATTGTGCAAAGTGCATTGTGAAATGTGATACAAACATCACATATATTTTTTTAAAAACTTATAATGTGCACAAAGTTTCAAAAATGAAATGCATTGATTGCAAATTTAAAGGGCAAGTAAACCATCATTGGGCAACTAGCCCATTGTTTTAATTTGTTAACCTACTTTCTGCGTGTTGTAGTATCTGCATGTTTTGTACCTCAACATAGACCAGTGTGCTGGCCACAGGCAAATGGAATTGTTGAGAGATTCATGAGCACTCTAGGTAACTACAGAAATGCCCCATTCAACAAGTAATCACTCTCCAGCACAACTTATATTTCTGCTACAACTACTCAAGCACAAAGAGACTCACAGATGAGGGCCACAGATCTCAAAAATAAAGAGAAAATGAAACGCTATGCGTATCAAAGACGCCATGCACAATACTCCTCTGCACAAAATGATGACAATGTAGTTGTATTACAAAGAAAACATAACAAAACCTTGTCTACATATAACCCCACTCTGTATCAAGTCACTGCTAGAAAAGGAAACATGGTCACAGTCACCTTTAATGGACACAGAATCACCTGAAATGCCTCACACTTTAAGGTGGTTCCATTCCCATTGGGCATGTCTCAGACAAAGAATGGAGAATCATGAAACGAAATAGTTGCCTGGTGGGCAAGACGCACCTCCAGATGTCTCTTTATCACAAAAGGGAGGAACCATGTTTAACAAGGGGATATTCCAGAAGGCCAAGGCCCTACATAAGACTGATTGAAGAGATGTAATCTCTTCCCATAATATATATAGGGGCACATTTACTAACCCATGAACGGGCCGAATGCGTCCGATTGCGTTTTTTTCGTAATGATCGGTATTTTGCGATTTTTTTCGGAAAATTGTCGCAACTTTTTCGTTACCAATATGATTTGTGCGAAAAAACGCGAGTTTTTCGTAGCCATTCCGAAAGTTGCGCAAAATCTTGCGATTTCTCGTAGCGTTAAAACTTGCGCGAAAAGTCATGATTTTTTCGTAGCGTTAAAACTTGCGCGAAACATCGCGCCTTTTTAGTTTTAACGCTACGGAAAAGGCGCGACTTTTCGTGCAAGTTTTACCGCTACGAAAAAAATCGCAAGATTTTGCGCAACTTTCGCGAGTTTTTCGTAGCCATTCCAAAAGTTGCGCAAAATCTTGCGATTTTTCGTAGCGTTAAAACTTGCGTGCAAAGTCATGATTTTTTCGTAGCGCTAAAACTTGCGCGAAACATTGCGCCTTTTTAGTTTTAACGCTACGGAAAAGGCGCGACTTTTCGCGCAAGTTTTACCGCTACGAAAAAATCGCAAGATTTTGCGCAACTTTCGGAATGGCTACGAAAAACTAGCGTTTTTTCGCGCAAATCGTATTGGTAACGAAAAACTCGCGATAATTTCCGAAAAGTCGTAAAGTCGCCGAAAAAATCGCAAAAAATACGAAAAAGTCGCAAAATGTTCGTTTTCCAATCGGAATTTTTCCAATTCAGTTGGAATTCGTGTCTTAGTAAATCAGCCCCATAGCATATATTTAAATCTGATTAATTCCATTGTAAGCCGTTTTGTTTTGTTGGACACTATGTTAATGTTGGAGTTTATGCATGTTAAAAAAAGGGGTATGATGTAGTGTCTGCATGCAGGCAGGGTAAGAAGGCAGGAACAGGAAGTGAGAGAGAAAGGAGAGGAAGGAATGGGAATTGAACAAGGAATAAAGTTGGATCCCCACTGCAGGCTGTATGTTTAATCTATGCATGAAACGCACACTGATTGATGCAGACATAACACATGGTAGTCACATGGTGGCAATAAAAGTGACCAAAATTAATGTCTTCATTGAGATCCATTGGGGCTTGGTATTCAATAAATCAATTCACATTAATTATGTTTCAAATGGAGTTTGTACCAGTCACCTCCTGGCCATCACCTTTTTTCATTGGTTATGCCCTCACCTATAACACTAACACTAATCTTAATTGAGATGGAGTGTGACCCATTAATTTGGGTGTTACACTGAGGTTATTCTCTCAGTGTATGCACAATAACTGATATTTTGAATAAGCAGCTATGCCCAACTGGCACCTTCCTAGCAGTTGAAAGACTTCAATAAAGGAGGAACAGTTTATAAGCCCTGGAGGGAAAATATTTAATTAATAAGAAAATTAAAATGGCTGTGGGTGAGCTCTGCAAAGCAAGCAGGAATAAGGAGAAACAACTTGTGATGCAACTTGACCACTAGATCAGGTTCTGAGAGATCATAATGTCTCCTACATTAGAAGCGTGGGTGTATAAAAGTAGTTATTGATGAACTAACCTGTCTGTTACTTTCCCTGAACTCATCTGTCGGATGCCAGTTTTGTTTGGTGATGCTTACTGATAGGGAAAGGGGTAGATGGGCTTTGGGTGCATAGTAGCTCATCAAACTGATATCAAATTTTGTTCTACCAAACTGAACATTTGCAGACGTATAGCTATCAGAGGAGGATAGGGATACAGTTTTTTTTCTCAAGAGCAGTAGAAATGTAGCCTAGAACTAATACAATTTCCATTTCCCAGTTTAGACTATAATGCCTGCTGGGAGTTTTTTTTAGGTTACTCTGGATCCAATTTGATATGCTGAATTTGATGGGAGTTTCAGTTTTATAACTGGTTTACTTTGTTTAACTAGCATTACTTGGAAAATATGTAGCAGCAATAACAATTGGCTAATTCAACTCACCAGGGACCCTCCTCTTTAGGGCACAATGATAATTAACATAGGGCCACTTTTATATAGAGATAATATGGTACCAATGTTGGTCCTCTGATCTGTCCCTAAATAATTGAGAAAGATAAAACTTTTAACAATGGCTGTTTCCAGCAATCTGTAACATATTTTATTTTTTTTACAAATTGTAGAGAACATTTTTAAGCATTAGTGTTCCAATGCACACAAATTGCTTATTTCCTCTCAAAAAGCTGATGATATGTATCCTGACCTCTTTACAAGAGTATTTCCAGTTATTGTAGCTTCACTTAAAATGAAGCATTGAGGTCAGCATCAAACTGCTTGGAATTGAGGTCAACTACTTTTAGTTCTCATAATTGTACTTAATACAGGTCCATTAAAGGCTCTCCAGTGCATCTGAAGCAAGTTCAATAAAGAGCCAGATCTGACTTTTTTTGATGTCCTGTGTTCAGTAAAAGAACATATTATCCCCTTTTACCTGCTGCGTCACTTCTGATCAAGCTCGAGATCCTGTATCTTGTGTGACAGCTGAGACACAGCAGGAAAGCAAAATATACAAAGCGGCAGCAACTTAGATTGACCCTGAATTATCCATTATCAGTACATAAATACCAGAAACGCTTCATCGGCCAATGTGAATGATTTATAGTCTCTGTAAAAAAAACTTCAGAATAGGCTGGTACTATATAAAGGAAAATCATAATTTGTGGGTTAAAGACATTGCTACTTATATTATTACATGTTTCTTTAATACTGATATAATAATTTAGATCTATCTGCTATATGATCGGTGTATATAAAACATTTGGGGGGGCATTCATTAATATTCAGATATTCTCATTTCCATGAATGTCAATCATTTATCAAAAGATCTGAATTGAAAAAGCATGAATGAAAAAAGACAAAGAAAAAACACAAAAACCATGTCCGACGATATGAAAATTAAAACTTTTGTATAATGTTGCGCAAATGACAGGGTCACAAAAACCCGAAAAACTCTAAAACCACGGAGCAGAGAAAAGACTAAAGATCTTCCAGTTGTCAAAGGGACACCTACCACTGACTTCTACATGATCTTGACAGGTTTTAGATGTGGTATTTTTACTTTCGGATTTGTCACGGTTTTGTTACATAATAAATCGTAAAAAAATTGGATTTTTTTTATTTCTGGTGCAAAATTAAAATGAATAGTGAAAAAAACATGAGTGTTAGTAATTGCCCCTTCTATTGGATAGAAAGGAAGTAGATATCTTTGTATTCAGTCACTTAACTTTTATTAATATTAATATAATATTAAAACCAGCTGGGTCCCATGACTTGATATTATATCTAATGGCGTAAGAATAGTGGAAAAAAATCATGAAGTCATGGGGGGGCTCCAGGGCAAGGGGACCCGGACTGCAGGGTCTGCTTCCTTTATAGAAATCCCCCATATTCAGTCACTCTTCTACCTGAAAGCTAGAGGAAAGCATGGGACGTGAGGTGCGGGAGGGCAAGCAGGGGATGGGGTTGGATGTGCGTGGCAGGCCCCCCAATGATTTTTTTGTGGGAGGGCCTGTCCTTATATACAGTAGTTACATGATAGATTGTATACATAATTTACCTGACATATGGGGCACAATGCTAAAAAAAATAGGGGTAAAGCAGTTGTAGTAAATGGCAACCATTTGTGCTACTAGAATGAGATGCAAAGAGTTTAATTTCATTCTGTATGTAGTACTGTCTCCTAGATTCCCTTATAACTTGATTACACACTAGGGAGATCCGGGGGGGGGGGGGTTTGGGAGCAAGTTGGGTGAGATTTGTGTAAGGTGATAAGGAAGTTCATTGCCAGCCTTGGAAGCAATAGCACCTCCTGATTCGTAATATAAGACAAACAAAAAAGCTATAGAAGCCTGATAAATGCAATTATGAAAATGGGGAGTAATAGTTAAGCATGGATAAGAAATGGGTTAAAATAGTTAAGCAAACCAACATCAGTGCTAAATCCTGTTTACTAGCAACAGACTCTCTCAATAACACCCACAGCGCTAGTTTCTTCTTGGGCAAACAAGAACTTGTGGAATGTGCCTACTACTGGAAGCCTCTGCAAGACTTGTATTTAGAGAGAGAGAGTGCTGACAGGAGTTCTCATACTTTGAAGGTCTTACATAGGACTTTAAAGGCTAATGAGTAGTCGCCTCAATTATTGCCACAGTTGGTATTGTACTTTTGGCTATGGCGATGTGTCTCTAAATGAAATGATAACCCTGTTACACTAGCTATTATTATCCTAATAACAAGGTATAAACTATCAAATGAACATGATCCACAGACGGACATCAAGAAGCAATTAGCTGATTTTATCAGGAAAAGAATGGAAAGGTCATTTTAGACAACAGTCTTCTCATATTGTGTTCATTTTCCCTGCAGCTTATTGTTCCTTGTGACAGGCCTGCAGCGAGACATTCAGAAATATGCTAAGGGTACCTGAACAAAACAATATTCAAATATATCAATTAAGCATCCATGAAGGTCACTAAAGGGCATCTAAAGAATAAATATGTATGCCCTGTGACACAATTTTCCCTTGTACAGTCTCTGTACCTTCACTGAAGTAGATAGTGCTTCCTATCAGCCACTAAGGACAATATGGAGAACAGGTACCATTCAGTGTAGTACCATGAATGTAACCCATTGATGTAAAAATATCCCCATCCTTTTATTAGTCACCCACTGGCTGTGACACATTGCCTTTGGGCACGTACCCTGGCTAACCATCCTCTCTTACTAAGTCATAGTATTTTCTGCCTAGAGAGGTGATAATGAGGGTAAGGCAGTCATTGAAAACGTGTCTACAAACAAGCACATATCCACATATCAACAAAGAGCATAATCAGTTATTATGATTAAGTACAGTCAATGACAGAGAATTTTCTGATTGCCATTTTACATCTGGAACATGTGTTTGCTTCATCTGGATAAAGACAGTTTTGAAAGGTTGACGTTGACGAATGTATTTCTTTGTTTCATGCTTACTGTCTGTGTATCTCTGCAACAAATATAGCAGCAATACAGAAGGAATGCTTAGGGGGCACAGACTGGCTGACCCTACAGCAACCAGACCAGTTGGTCTTGAGTGGTCAGATACTGTTTGATTTGACACATGGGCAGTTAAATAGAACTGATCTATTCATTTGGGAGGTGGCTTAAAAATAGTGAATTTGAACAAAGGCTCAAAGGAAATGTACCTGGGCTGATGCAATGGCTCTGGGTGCAGGCACAACAATTAGCTTTTTGAGCGTAGGGATGGATGTCTCCGTGCATCAGCGCAACCTCACTAAGAGCCATAAATGCCAAGACAGCTGGGCAGTAAGATCAAAATTGGCCTAGTTGTTTAACCTGAAGTTGATATGTCAGGACCAACATGACCTCAAAATTAAAGGGGACCCGTCACCCTAAGAAATAATTACAAATTGATTTCCATTGTGTTTGTCAAGCAAAATAAACTTCAGTTACACTATATAAAGTTTTTGAAACTTATTTCCTTCAGCACTGGAATTCACTATTGAAGAAAACAGGCAGGCTCCATTTTGTGGACACAGTTATTAAGGCAAGCTGTGCATCCTGCCAAAATCTTGTTTCTGTGCCAGTATGGGGGAACCTGATACCCATATCCATGCACTGGTTACACAATGAGATGGTGAGGAGGGAGGGGGAATGTGAGGAGAGCAGTGATATCTAAGAAGTTCTGAATTGAAAGTGAAAGTAACTGCATGCCCCACCCCTATGCCTAAGGCATAGAGGCGGGTCAGGCAATATTTGATTGACAGCTGGGACTTTTAAATGCTTATATAATGGGTATAGATGTGTTAATAAAAAAAATGACTTTGGGTTACATGTTTAATTTGAAAAGGGCTTTTATTATACAGCTTTTTATGTCTGGGTGACAGGTCCACTTTAACATTTTTTATAGTTTTTTTTCCTAAATTTGACTTGTATACAGTGCTTCTCATGGGCTCTGTGTCTCATGAATTGTGGAAAAGGAGTATGTATTATATTTATATACAGTATGTAGTACTCCCTGTGTATCGTTATCTATGCTTAGAAAAGGGAGTTTATCAGCAGGAAAACAAATCATTTATTGAAAGAATGGTAATGCTGCGGATATACTCTTTGAAATAGTTTCTTATTTCTCCCTAACCTAGTGTCTTCATTTTTGCATTTCAAGTCTCCTCATATGTTATACATATACATATACATACAATATTCACAAAGATTTTCACATCTCCACTAAACATTACTAACATAAAATAGTCATCTGATGTCAATAAATCCTAATTGAAAGGAAATGAGAATATTGCCCATAAGTAAATGCCGGAGGTACTGCCTTATATTTACTGAAACCCAGTGTAACGTATGGAAGGCATGGGCCATGCAGACAGGGAAATCAGTTATTCAAGCCATGCATATTTAATGTGTTTTTATCCTCAGCAAAATCCCAGAGGAATACGCTTTGCACAGAGTTCTAAGATTCTTTTATTCTCTCCTTTGCAGAAACTGAATTGCTCATTTAGCCGGCATTGTAATTGGTTACTATGTTTCACACTTTGTGGTTTCTGCAATAAATCATGTTTATTTGTGATACTGAGATAGAAATGTCTGCCTTTCAAACTAACAGATTCCAGTGTGTGTGTCAGTCAGCTCGTGGAGTGATTTTCCTCAGTAGCATTCTTCAAGTGCCCATCAAGCCATTCTTTCATTTAAAACTCCGTGAAATTGTGTTGGTTTTGTTTTATCATGTGGCACCCCCAGGGCTTCTACGGTATATATTAATCATTATAGTCTCACGTAGGTTGTACAACCTGCTTTCTAAGTACATAACATACAGTAATCCATTCTCTTATTTAATCCTTTGCCTTTAGAGTGTAATAACACAGTTATTTAACGGGAGGGTTCACCTTTAAAGGGGACCTGTCTCACTAAGAACTAATTCCAAATTCTTTTATTTTAGAACTTTTTTATGCGTGGGTGACCGGTCTCCTTTAGGTTATCTTTTAGTATGTTATAGAATAGATTGTCCTATTCTTAGCAACTTTGCTATTAGTCATCATTATTTTTTCGTTTTTGAATTATTTGCCTTTCTCTCATCACTATAGCTTTTAAAGGAGAAGGAAAGGTAAAAACCAAGTCAGCTTTATCCGAAAGGTCTATGTAAATACAGCCATAAGCACTAACAGAAACGCTGAACTGAGTTCTCTGTCAAAAGATTTGTTGTCTCTGTTTTCCTGTGCCAGAGACACACAGCTCTCTCCTCTCTCCCCTCTCCTGCTCCCCCTCCCTCAAGAATGCTAAGAACTCACTCCCCCCCCTTATGAGTGTGGATCTGAGCCAATCAGCAGGAAGCTTCCTCATAATCTTACAAACTGAGCATGTACACCAGTCTGGGTCTCGGTGCAGGAGCGAGGCATTATGGGAGCTTTCTTTACAGAGCTCAGCGTTTTTTTTCCTATGAGGCTTCTGATTATCTGAATGGGAGAAATATGGGGATACTTAAGGGCACTATTGAGACAACTGAAGGTATGCCTGCAGCTTGAGATTACCTCTTTATTAGCCTTTCCTTCTCCTTTAAATGGGGGTCTTTTTTGCTCTATAAGGTTACAATTTTACCATTATTTTTACTTTATATTTCTTATCTTTTTATTCAGTCTCTCTCCTATTCATAAGAAAAACTATAAAAACACTTGTAAATTGTTTCACAACAATTCACTCTTCTAGTCACGTGCCTCAATGATAATCATGGTAATATTGTGATTGGATGTTGCTGATTTTACTACCCTCAAATGTTTAAATGCCGGGGAATTTGAGAGTGGTGAACATTTTTCAAGAAAACTCAGAAAGTCCAGTTGCTTTAGACTTAATCCTGCTAGATATGGTAAATCATGACCTGGATGAATAGGTATCTTCATCAACCTACACAGCTTTCGAGCTATACTACACAGAGGCCAACATGTACAATCTGAAAAACAATAGGTTTGTGATCTTCTGATCCCTCTGATTTGTTGTTATAGTAAAATAAAAGAAGATTTGCTTCTTTACGTTCCCATTTATTTTTTGTTTTGTAACCCCTATCCCGCGACTCCACACTTCACTCACATCGTTGGCTTCTACTAACTGCTTAACATTCCCTTCTATGAATCATTCCTTTCTGAGTCTATTTGTTAATCAAGGTTACACCTTCTCATATATCTTTGTGTGTCTTTTTATTACTGATAAAATGGTAGCACATATTCCGATAGAATGATCTCAGTAGGTGGACTGATGTAGCTCATAGTGGAATTAACAAAGTGATTTTTGCTTTGGTTACACTCACCTACAATATCATTTGCTCCCCAAGGGTTTGCAAATCAATGTGTAGGAAGTTTCTTTTGTCTTTCCACCCCCTCTTGACTAAATTGATGTGTAATGTTATAATATAATAATGCATTGTTATAATAAATGGATCAGCATTGCAGCATTGTGAAGTGAAATGTGTAACACGTTTTAATGCATTCTTCTGTAATCAGCAATGACTTGTTTTCCTTTTTAGTTATTTTGGAAATATGAAATGACACATCGGGTTTTACTTAATACCTGTAAGTGAAATGGAATTCCTTGCTCCAATAATGGCTTTGTCTGTGCTTGTGGATTTTCCTTAGCTACCATTGTTTGAGTTTTTAGACCTTATTAAGACCAAGTGGTGCTATTTTGTTATTTAGAATGGGAGATATGGGCACCTTGTCCATTTGGTGCAACTGCACCGCAGCCAGCGTCAGACTGGTACTGGGAAAAAACCTGATGGGCCCCAGTGGCCCAGGCCTGTTTGCAGCAATTGGGAGGGGGAGTGAGTTCTTAGCATTCTTGAGGGAGGGGGGAGCAGCAGGGCCAGATTTGTAAGCCAGGCACACACACACACACACACCCCCGTGCATGGGCAAACTCACGACTGCACATGCACAGGTCTTTACAATCACATACGGAGCAGTGGGGAGAGGTCCCCATTGCTCTGTATGCGAGAAAAACGTTAAACGTTAATATTTTGGTGCGGTGGGGTGGCATGCCGACCCCCAAGGCCTTGTGGCCTTTCCACAAATCCGGGCCTGGGGAGCAGGAGAGAGCAGGGAGCTGCATGATCCTGGCACATGAATTACAGATACAACAAATCTTTTGACAGAGAACTCAGTGCAGTGTTTCTGTGAGTGCTTATGGCTGTATTTACATAGACCTTTCTGATAAAGCTTACTTAGTTTTTACCTTTCGTTTCACCTTTAATTAATGGGATTTTTCATGCAACTGATTGTGTCTAGTTTAGCAGCCCTGCAACTGCACTTGCAGTCATAAATAATCCCTTACCCTTCTCTTTCTCTACAAAATTCATCATATTGTTTTGAACCATGTATTAAATACCCCTAGTGAAAGTATGAATTAGGAGTGCTAAGGGACATTTGAGCACTATATATAAAAGATAATAATAGTATACTCATAACCTGCAGATTTCAGAAGAGTACAGAAAATCTATCATATGCATATATACATGGTACAGTTGAAGGATAATGATACCCCCCAGAGTAAATACTTAACCAACAGATAGTTTATACCATATTAATTGGTCTATTAAAGTATCTTACCGAACTGGAACATATATACAGTATATATATATATATCAGTAAATACTGCCCTTTTATGTCCATTTTGTGATGAACTGTGTGATCCCTCAGAGATCACCTGACAGGAAAAAATGCAGCTCCATCTGTAACAGGAAGTAGTGTGGAAATTAATGGCAGAACTTTGTCCATTTTTGGCTGATGTGACTTGATGTGATATGTATGTGTTCCTTGGTTTGTTTGTGTGCATCGTGAATCCTTTGATCCCAGGAGACGGCTCTCAATTTTTAAAATGGCAATTTTCTATTTAGGATTACCCAATGGCACACATTACTAAAGTATACTTTTATGAAAATGGTTTATTTACATATGAGCTGTTTTATGTGATATATTTTTATAGAGAAAGGACATTTTTGAGAGTCAAGTTTTGAGAGGGCCATAAAGATGGCAGCTATAGGCTTACTGTATGCTACATGTAGCCAGACATAGTCTAATGTCGGGTCTAAAGCAATACCAATTAGTTATCTCCGCAACCAATTTCCAAGGTAGGCCTAATGACTCTTACTGTATGCCCATTATTCTGCAAAGCCTGAGAGGAAGCTGAATAGGTTTTACATCTGAAAGATTCTTGTTACTAAGAGGCTGCTCACTGTGCAGGGCTGTGTAGTTTTGTCAAAGGCATATTTTATGATATAGATAAATAGCACTGCTCTCAGGAAAAGGCAAGAAATCACATAGCTAAGCTTGTGTGAATACATTGTTCTAAAACTGATTATTCTCATTCTGATTATTCTCATTCTCACCTTCCTGGCTATATCTGCAGAGACATCGCTTTTATACTTTTATACTTCTGTCTCCCTATTAAAGCCAATACGTGACATTGTTGGGAGGAAAGTTATTCACCAATTTCATTAATAGTATATAAAGCCAGTGTTCCTCACAGCTATCAGTTCTTCTATTGCAAAAAGGGTTGTATTTAGAAATTCACATTAACCAGAATACATTTACCAAATTCATGGAATAAGTGACCCAGAATTACCAGGTAAAGCTCTGCATCAGTTCTTTTCTAAATGACAGGTATAGGAACTATTATCCAAAATGATTTTTCCACAAAGCTCCAAAATACAAATTGCTAGGTCCCAATCATTCTGCATCATTCCACTAACCCAGTTGCAGCCCTTGTAGGAAACATTGTGAATATCACAAAATATTTTGCAGCCATGTCTACTTTTGGTATATAAATGTTCTGTAGGAAGAAATGTATATAAAATCCTCTTTCTGTAATGTAGCGAATACACATGTACAGTTTTTCTACATAAATATGATCTAAGTCCTAAAACTAAATAATGACAACCCAATTAAAGAAATGAGTAAACAATATCATTCTTGTTAATTTATTCATTAGGGAAATGATCCAAAATTATATATATATAAGTACATATATAATTGTAACTTATTGTTTCCAGTAACTGATAATCAGTACTGCACATTGGCATAGAGGAATTTTAGCCCATTCCTCCTTACAGAACAACTTCAACTCAGAGATATTGTTGGATAACCTCACAGGAACTGCCTACTTCAGCTCCTTCTACAACATTTCTATACCCTTAATGTCATGACCTGGCCATTCCAACTTTCTTCTACTTTAACCATTCTTTGTAGATTGGCTTTTAGTTTTATTTTCTTTATTGCTACATGACTCACTTTCTCTTTAGTTTATGGATGAATACTCTATTTTCCTTTAGTATTTGCTGGTACAATTCAGAGTTCATAGTTCCATCAATAATAGCCACCCCTTTGTTTCACAGATGGAATAATGTTCTTATTCTGGAATGCAGTTTTTGCATTTTGCCAACATAACGCTGTTCATTTAAGCCAAAAAGTTCTATTTTATTCTTATCAAGCTACAGAACATTCTTTCAGCCATCTGACATATCTACATGGTCTTTACAAATGCTAGCTAGGCAACAATGTTCATTTTGGATAGTAGTGTCTTTCCTTGGACTCTGCATTGGATGTCACTGTTTCAACCAGGTAGTGTAACATTCATATAACTCCCAGTTTAGGCTCCAGGGGGTAGGAATAAAACCCTGTGGTGTAGAGTTCTTATACTCCCCAGTATATGTCCCAGAGGGTGGTGGGAATTAAACAGAAAATACTGATCAGCATGAGTGGGTTTTCAGCATACTTCAATATTCCCACACTCCTTGCAGAGTTTAAAAATGCCAGTTTGCTGTCCTTTGCATTTTTTTCGGTTTAGTTAAGGATGGAACCTTGTGTGTTCTAATTTGACCCAGGTATTATCTACATACTGTATATGACATATATGAACCAAAGGCTCTTTTTTACACTTCTTCCATGTAAAGGTTTGCTATGAAGGGATAACCAATTGCTCAGCCATGTTTCTTTCTAAAAAAAATTCATTCTTATGTGTGAAGTAAGTGGTGTTAAGATATATGTCCAGGATAGAGAATAGAGATGTAGCGAACATTGCCGAAAATGTTCGCGAACCCGTTCGCGGACTTTCGCCAAAACTCGCGAATGTTCGCGAACTTTGCGAACCCCATAGACTTCAATGGGAAGGCGAACTTTAAAACCTAGAAAAGCCATTTCTGGCCAGAAAACTGATTTTAAAGTTGTTTAAAGGGTGCCACGACCTGGGCAGTGGCATGCAGGAGGGGGATCAAGCAAAAATTTCTCTGAAAAATACTTTGTAAAAAAAACACCAAAAAAATACGCAAAAAAAACGCCAAAAAAAAACGCCAAAAAAACCGCAAGCTATTCCTATGTATATATGCATAGGCGATAAAACGCGGTGGAAAAACGCGGCGGAAAAACCAAGGCGAAAAAACGCGGCGCCAAAAAAAAACGCGGCAAACCCAAAGTGGCGAACATCGGCAAAAGTCCGCGAATTTTCGCGAACGCGAACACCCGATGTTTGCGCGAATTAGTTCGCCGGCGAACAGTTCGCTACATCTCTAATAGAGAAAACTTTTTCTGGGTTCAGCTTTGTTCTACTGCTGAGAATGATTGTTTCAGCCATATTCTCAGTGTTAGTGATTTTTATTGTTTTTTTGCAGTTTCATTATAAAAAAAATCCATGCCACAAATCCATGCCTGGCAAAAAAAATCCCCTCATCACTAATGATGTTCCTGACAGTGGATATCAAACTCTTTTGTAACCTTTTCTAACCTGGTGAGCAGCAATTACTTTTTTTCAAGAGCTCCTCAGAAATCTTTGTTCAAGCCAAGACATATGTTCACAAGATCAGACTTTAATAGTGAAGACTTAATTTTATCTTGTTTAAAGGAACAGTTCAGTGTAAAAATGAAACTGGGTAAAATGGATAGCCTGAGCAAAATAAACAATATTTGCGATATAGTTAGTAAGGTAAAAATGTAATCTATAAAGGCTGGAGTGAGCAGATGTCTAACATAATAGCCTGAACTTTACTTCCTGCTTTCAGCTCTCTAAGCTGCTAGTTAGTCAGTGACTTTAGGGAGGGCCACATGGGACATAACCGTTTAATTAGTTTGTGAGCACGCAGGTCAGATTCAAATGCAAACTAACTGAACAGTTATGGCCCATATGGTTCCCCCTCAAGTCACTGATTGGTTACTGACTGCTGACAGCTTAGAGCGCTGTAAAGGAGGAAGTAGAGTTCTGGCTATTATGTTAGACATCTGTCCACTCCAGCCTTTATAGACTACATTTGTGGCTAACTAACTCTATTGAAAACATTTTTTTATTTTGTGCAGTCTATCTATTTTACTCAGTTTTATTTTTGCATTGAACTATTCCTTTAAATAAGGCAAGCCCTCCCATACTCACACCCAGCTATCTTCCCACTGACTAAAACAACTGCATTTTCCCTTCAAATCAACTGAGAATCCTAGAGGTTCACATACCTAAATGGACAAGTACAATGCTTTTTGATGCTTTTGTTTTACTAGGTATTCATTATCTAACTTTAGGAATTGCATGAAAAACAAGTCATGTTTTAGGCCATAATTAGGTAGACATATTGAATATTTAAGTCATGACAAACTTTCAAGCATCACCGGAACATGCACCGCTTGGCACAAATGCTTGTTTAGGAATGGATATTGCTGTATGACCAGGGGGAAGTGATGGCATTACCCAGTGAATGGTTTGTTGCATTTGTAGATTGTAAGCTCTTTTGGGCAGGGCTCTCTTCACCTCTTGTATCGGTTATTGGTTGCTTTATATGTTACTCTGTATGTCCAATGTATGAAACCCACTTATTGTACAGCGCTGCGGGATATGTTGGCGCTTTATAAATAAATGTTAGTAATAATAATAATCAGCTGACACCACCATAATGCCCATGTGACCTGGGACTGGTAATTAGAAGTGCATCATCATGGCAGTTTTATTACTAACTTGCTCTGGAAATGGGAGCTTTTCAACTCCAGCTTTAATTCCTATCCAGTAAACAGCATCACATTTAATTGTTTGCTTTTTAAAATTCAATTAAAGACATTTTAATTAAGCACAAAAAAAGAAATAAATAAAAGAAATAACACACAATACTGCTGAATGCAATCCTTTTCAGAAACACAATTACTTTAATGAATATTTCATTATTAATAATCATTAACGCAAGTAGCATTTCCTTTGGTATTATTATGGTAATGTGTGTTAAACATGTACAAGTATGCTGAAATGATCATTCTTATATATTTGTCCTTGGTTATTAATAAATGTTGATGAATAATGTATTTAAAATATATATATTTATTTGCTCTATCAAATTAAATAAAGAGAAAAGAAGACAAAGTTTCCCACATGTAAAAGTTGGAAAATACAGAATTGACCCTTTAAAGGCTTTATCTGAACGGTCTCTGTAAATACAGCCATAAGCACTCACAGAAACGCAGGATTTATTTTCTTCTTTTGTGTAAACATGTTTTTGCTCTCTTCAGGGCACAGCAGCAAGATTCAGCGTCAAAATACCAGGCGAAAATTACAAAACCAGTAGGCTAAACAACAGTAAGGCCTACCCACAGGGTAGGATGAGCCATATAGAATTAAGTGTATGTCTTAAAAGGGATCTAAAATCAATAAAATATAGAAAATACTATGCATTTATACATACCTAAAGGGAGGTCTTCAGTGCCTTGAGGCAAATGATGAGGGGTTTCTTTCAGTTTCTGCAGAAATGCTTATTTCCTTCTATGACCGACATTGCCTTATCTAAAGCATGACTAATAATGGTTCTTTAAAACAACAACAATTTATGGTATATTCTTGTACCAGCAATGTGTGCTTCTTGTAAATGACTTAGTAAACATACAGGCCTGCATTCAGTCTATTGGCAGCCGGGACAAGCAGGGAAACTGGAGGATTAGAGTAGCTGTGAGCAGAGAGGATGTCAAGCAGTAACGATGCGACGTGAGAAACACACAATCCTAATTATAAAAGTAGAGATTTTTTAATGAGTATATTGCAACTTTACTTCATTTGGTCTAAATAACATACACAGAATCACAGAATTTTTATTTTTGACTTAACTCATTTAATATGACATAATCTTCTTTCACATATAAGTGAAGGGTGATATCCCTGCAGTGAGCACCAATTATTTGCCTTTTGGTGTGCTGCCACCATTAATATTGGTATGGTTTTATAGATTTTGCGATAAAATGGGTGTAGTTTAAAGTGGGTGTGGTTTAAAAAATGGAAGTGGTCAAACAGGCTTCCATTATCGTCCCTCCACCATATACAACAGAAAAATTCTGGCCCTTGGAACCACAGACGTTGGACAGCACTGTCGTAGAATAAAGCCCCCACTTTCTCTATTAAATGTTTTTTCTGTGACTGTATGCCCTTTACCTCTTGAGGCGGTTTCACTCACTTTTGTAAAGACATTAGGCATTATGGGGTATGTTACAGCCAGGGAATATGAGCATATAAAGAAAGAATGGTAATGATATACTTTAAGCTTACGGGCGGAGCTAGGGGAGGGCAGAAGAGGCATGTGCCTAGGGCCCAACTGTGGGGGGCACTTAACATGTAGCTCTTCTTTCTGCCTACTCCTAGTCCAGCGCTCATCTTCCCATGCCCAATGGTCATGTACCTCCCTTCCCCACCCCCTATGCATTGCCTAGGGTGCCTAGCTGGCTTAGCCTAGCTCTGCTGAGCATTGACAGGAACACTCCTAAGTAATCAAAAAGATTGCACAAAACAATATAATAAAACTATGCCAACACAGGAATTCCCTTATACTAATCCCAATTAAGCAGGAAATGTCTCTTGTTTGCCCTTACTGTACATCTTCCATCCTTCACTTTTACAGGCTAAGATTGCTTCTTGCTTATAGAGGGCAAAAGAAGGTGTCCATTGCCAGTAACTCATAGCAACCAATCAGTGATTGGCTTTTTTAGCCAGCTGCAGGTGAATGAATGCAACAATTGAGATTTAGATTAATTTTGCCTATTTAAAAGGAAATGTGTCTTTGTAATTTTGTTCCCAATGTTCAAGACCTAAAAGCCTCAAATTACCCAAAATTTCATAAAACTGAAGAACAGCAAGCTCTTCTAGCTGCTCAGTGTGTGTCTTGTTTACCAGGATTCATTTAAGGAGGCTCTTTTGGGTTTTTTTCCTTTACACCTGCAGTTTTCTTATTTTATTCCATTAACCATAAGTGATTTCCACTTATAATGCAACACTTTATGTGGTTTGCCTTTCCCAGCATTCTAATGCGGCTTTGATCATTGGCAAATGTCAAGAGAGCAAAGTTGAGAAGGAGTTGACAGTGGAAGGCTTTGAAAGTGGGCTGAAAGGATTAACAGCCCCCTCACTAGTGCCTGAAGTGGGATTCAATTTGTTTTGTCTTATGTCATTTTTGTATGGCTTAATAATGGATTTTATTCAAAATAAAGAAGTTGTTGGATGGCATTTTCTATTGCTCACTAATGTAAGTGTTTTTAGCTCCCTTTGAACAGCTAAGTATATAGCACTGAAAGAGCAGGTTTATACATCTTGGGCCATTCACCTCTTAATGTAATATCTACATATTATTTAGTCATTGACTTTTATTTAAAGCAGAGTCTCAGAAATGTTTTCTTTATTATGGCATATGGAACTCAAAACAGATGTTTTTGAGTTGTACATGTGGTATACATTGTTGTTTTTGCTTTACAAAAATTTGTACCTAAACGAATAGACGCCAAAATGCAGGTGACCATTTCCAGGTACAGGTATAGGACCCATTATCCAGAATGCTCGGGACCAAAGGACTCAATACCTTAAGTCTACTAAAAAATCAATAAAACTTTAATTAAACCCAATAGGATTGTTTTGCATCCAATAAGGATTAATTATATCTTAGTTGGGATCAAGTACAAGCCACTGTTTTATAATTACAGAGAAAAAGGAAATCCGTTTTACAAATCTGAATTATTTGATTAAAATGGAGTCTATGGGAGAAAGGCTTTCCGTAACTGGGAGCTTTCTAGATAACAGGTTTCCATATAACGGACCCCATACTTGTATCACCTGATGGTTATTTGACCTATATACTTGAATGAAGGACCTGCAAGGTAACTCAAGATGATCTCCTAAGAACTAAGATGATTAATTTTATCAGTTTATATTTTTCTTCATAATAATCCCACCAATAATATTTCTACAAGGCTAAATCAAAACCAAAAAGAAACATGGCTTTAGTGAGCATGTCCTGTATAGGGGTAGGGCCTGGGTAAATTTGGGTAAGGTTAGAGCATTATTTTGTGCAGCCTTATTATCATTTACCTTCAAGTAGTAAAGGTTATTTTTTATTTTATAGTAACTTCATGTTGGGGAACACACAAACCCACCCAAACATGAGGAGAACATACAAATTCCAACTAGACAGTGCCTCAGCTTGAATAGCCCAAATACTACAAGACAAGCATTTATAACCATTGCAACTCTGTGTTGTTCCTTTTATCAAATGTTTGCAGAGGGTACAATGTTATGAAGGGAAAATACACAGAAAAGGATAAAATAAGAAATCTATATAATATTAAATAGCATATACTTTCTAGAAATAAATGATTAAATTAATGAGTAAATGTTTAACAGATTCAAACAGCCACTGCCAGGGAAGCTAATAACATTTTTTATGAATATACCATTAGATTCAAGATATAAGGATATTCATTTCCTTCTAATTGTATAATTTGTTTACACTTTGCTGTAATATACTTTAATCTGGACACTGGTATACTAAAAAATTAACAATAACTTGTGAAAGAGATAAAAGACTACTGGTAAGCTTATCAAGGGCTTGAAAAATTTATACACAAAATGGTGTGTTGGGGGGATCCTTAATTGAGAAGGATCTGGGGATTTTTGTAGATAACAAGTTGTCTAATTCCAGGCAGTGTCATTCTGTGGCTACTAAAGCAAATAAAGTGCTGTCTTGTATAAAAAAGGCATTGACTCAAGGGATGAAAACATAATTTTGCCCCTTTATAGGTCCCTGGTAAGGCCTCACCTTGAGTATGCAGTGCAGTTTTGGGCTCCAGTCCTTTAGTTGCAGAAACTTCAACTAAACTAAAGGGGATGGAAGATTTAAACTATGAGATTAGACTGTCAAGTTTGGGGTTGTTTTCTCTGGATGGCACTTGCGAGGGGACATGATTACTCTGTACAAGTACATTAGAGGGGATTAAAGGCAGATGGGGGGTGTTCTTTTTTCCCATAAAAATGATCAACGCCCCCCCTTTAGATTAGAGGAACAGAACTTCCATTTGAAGCAGTGTAAGTGGTTTTTCACAGTGAGGGCAGTGAGGTTGGGGAATGCCCTTCCTAGTGATGTGGTAATGGCAGATTGTTTAATGCCTATAAGAGGGGCCTGGATGAGTTCTTGAACAAGCAGAATATCCAAGGCAATTGTCATACTAATATCTACAGTTAGTATTGATGTTGGTATATATGGTTTATGTATGTGAGTGTATAGATTGGTAGGTGTGGGTTGTGTGTGCTGGGTTCACTTGGATGGGTTGAACTTGATGGACTGTGGTCTTTTATCAACCCTATGTAACTATGTAACTAACTATGTAACTATGTTGTGCAGGTAGATTATTTGTGCTTTATTTATTTGTGTTTATCTCTAGAAAAAACAAAATCATAGATATTTTTGTAATTAAAACAGTAGGCGCTGCGGAATATGTTGGCGCTTTATAAATAAATATTAATAATAATAATAGGCAGGAAATATGTTTAGCAAAAGCCCTATTCATGGTACTCATATTGCCAATGGTTTATACTGCCCCTTTAAGGGCCTTTACTATAATATGGGAGCAAGAAAGCAAACTTTTTGTCTTTGTGATTAAAAAGCTTTTTAAGTGAAAATAAATGCAATATACATAAACATAAAATCCGAGTCTGCATTCAACTTTTGTTGACTTTTAGATATCTAGCCCCCTCAATATAAGAACATTGTGTATTTGAGCAATCATGTCCTAATGTCTTCTGTAACAAGAAAAATCTCCTAATTGGCCCCTTCAGAGAATTTGTACAAAGTGGAAGCATAAATCAATACGCCATCTGCTTTGAAAGCCGAGCAATTCAGTTTCCAAAAGAAACTGCTTTATACAGTTAGTAAAATGCTTTGGGATGGTACTTACTAAGAGACACCAATAGCTTTGTTATGTTACAATAACTTTAATAAGCACTTTTAGATAGGTCAAAAGTAAAAAATTCAGACATTAATAATACAAATGTTTTCTGATTTTATCCGGCTTTCTTCTATTCAATTCAACATTTATCTGCAATCAGGTTTTTCAATTCGCTTCACAAAAGAATTCACAAAACCACAAAAATACCTAATAAGGGATTCCCCAAGCTAGCTAGCTTCATATGGAATGTGTATTTGTGGAAACAATATACATCACAGAAATCTGATGAGCACTCTGTCATGTCATATAGGGCATTTTGTAACACTCAATGCTAGTGATGAGCGTTACACTTCGCCATAAAATGTGCGAATTGGTGAAAAATTCGCGAAACGCATTTGACGTGCAATTTTTTTTGTCGCTGCATCTATTTTTTGTCGCCCCACTTCTTTTGATGAGTTACGCCTATTTTTGGTGCGACCAAGCCCGATTTGACGCGACCACGCCCAATTTGGCGCGCAACAAAAAAATATTCCATGTATATAGCAAGACAATGAGCCGCACACACAGGGACTTAGAAAACAAAAATGTTTTTAATGAAAACGATCCAACGTTTTGAGCACCAACTGTGCTCTTCCTCAGGGACAAACCATGTTGGTTTGTCCCTGAGGAAGAGCACAGTTGGTGCTCGAAACGTTGGATCGTTTTCATTTAAAAAATGTTTGTTTTCTAAGTCCCTGTGTGTGCGGCTCATTGTCTTGCTATATACATGGTTTTTGCAAGCACCCGGGGGATTTGATTACTATTAGGGTGTGCTCTGTTCTTTTCTGTATATATATATATCAATCCAAATGGTGTCCGCACTCCAAGGCTCAATATTCTGCGGGGTGCATAGCCAAAATTATGTAAATAATAATCATCCGTGGCCAGTAGAGATGTAGCGAACTGTTCGCCGGCGAACTAATTCGCGCGAACATCTGGTGTTTGCAAGTTCGCAAACTTTTAGCGATGTTCGCAATTTTGGGTTCGCCTTAGCTGGAGCCAAATTTTGACCTCTCACCCCAGAGCCAGCAGATACATGGCAGCCAATCAGGCAGCTCTCCCTCCTGGACCACCCCCCCCCGGACCACTCCCTTCCATATATAAACCGAAGCCCAGCAGCCATTTTACATTCTGCCTGTGTGTGCTTGATGAGTTAGCATAGGGAGAGAGCTGTGCAGGGGTTTGAGGGACAGTTTAGGTAGCTTTGCTGACTAGTAATCTACTTTCTACTGCTCTGTATGTAGCTGCTGTGGGAAGCTGTCCTGTGCTGATCATCTGCTGTAACCCAATAGTCCTTGTAAGGACTGCTTTTATTTTCTGATTACTGTTACTCTTCTTTTCATTGTGTACTGCAGCTCCGTCTGTGTGTGTTGGAGACAGGTGTGCTGCTCATAGTAGTGCACTAAGCACCAACCACACATTCACATCATTTTTTTTTGTTTGTGTTTTTTTACTTTGCTACTGTAATTTATAGAGCCCAGTGCTATTAGTCTAGCTGTGTTGGGGACTGGTGTGCTGCTCCTAGTAGTTCACCCCCAGCACCAACCAGAGATTTTTTTAATTTTTTTAATTTATCTTACTGTTCTTTAACATGTCCAGTGCTGTTGTTCGTTAGAAATGAAGTGCGATTTCTGCCCTTTACAGCACAAAACCCAACGCTGTGTCAACAACGTATTTTTCAGATAAATTTTTGCCCTTGATCCCCCTCCTGCATGCCACTGTCCAGGTCGTGGCACCCTTTAAACAACTTTAAAATCAGTTTTCTGGCCAGAAATGGCTTTTCTAGGTTTCTAGGAGAAGTTCGCCTTCTCATTGAAGTCTATGGGGTTTGCAAAGTTCGCAAAAGTTAACACTTTTTGGCAGAAGTTCGCGAACAGGTTCGCGAACTTTTTTTGTGAGGTTCGCTACATCTCTAGTGGCCAGCACACCCTTCAATACTTTATCAAAAATTTATTGAAAATATATTGTTTAAATGGTTTATGGTTTATATGGTTTTAAACAATATATTTTCAATAAATTTTTGATAAAGTATTGAAGGGTGTGCTGGCCACGGATGATTATTATTTTCTGTATATATATATATATATTCAAAACATCATCCAGCATTATTCAACGTCATTCAGAAGCGAACCTTCATCAGGAATACCTGCTCATTGTACAGAGTGAAATTTAAACATACAAAGCTGGCAAACCAGCTTGCGTAATGTCATCTATACCCACCTCCTGTGTAACATGTCGTATTAGTCTACCATAACCTGGTAGACTTTAGTCTACCAAAAGTATGTCTTGCTAAAAGATACATTTTAAAAACAGTACAATGTAGCATGTTGCGTCATACACTGTTACTGTAAAAAGTTGATCCGGATCTGGCGGAAAGCAGATCAATAGAATGGTACTGCTTTCTTATGCACGTGCCCCAAATGTGGCCATGATAGACAACAAGGTGATGTACATAGCCATAAGTATTTCCACTTACTCACTTGCAACACAAAGCGATCATTAATGGCTATACAGCCTTTACAGTTACTGAGTAATGGTCGGCGGTAGCAACAAGAGCTACTACTGAAGCCGATAGGTCCCTTCATGGCCAAAGGTCAATTGGCACCACCCCTCCTGTCAGCTGTCAATCAATTGCTTACCGGCAAGACAGCCAACATGCCAACACCAGTTTGTACATCATTTGTGTAATGCCAAATCACAAATCACAAATGCATTAAGTCAATGGACGTGTGACTTATTTTATGTGTGCAGCTTTTTTCTCACTCCAAAAAAGTCAATGGGCGTTTTTCTCTGCACATTTTTTGTCACAACAAATTTAAGCCTTAGTTTTGTGAAAAAATTAGCCGATGGCAAAATGTGGAATTTTGCCGCAAATCCATGCCTGGCGAAATAATTCACTCATCACTAATCTATATTGTTGCCAAAAACAACCCTATTGGGTTTATTTAATGATAACATTTTGTGTAGACTTAAGGTGACCATACGCGTAGCAAGTTTGTTTCCACCCTCCACTGACGTTCAGGGCTGAATTTTCAGATATGGAGGTAGAAACAATAGAAATTCTGCCTCCTTCTGTCAATTCAGCCTTCAATGGCGCCCGATCAAATTCTTTTAACCTGGCCAATCGACGAGTCAACCAGTATCCACAGCCTTTTGCAATATTGGTTGCCTCGTCGAGCCGCCATATACGCACTGAATATCATCGGTGCATGTATGGCCAGCTTAAGGGGTCCATTTACTAATGGTCAGATTTTTCCAATTCAGATTTTTTAGTGGTAAAAGTCACAGAAAAAAAAAGTTTCAACGTTTTTGAGATTTACTATAGGACAAAACGGCTAAAATCTGAATCCGACAATTTACCAGCTAAAATTCTTTCATGTAGAAGTTGATGGCAGATGTCCCTTCCCTGGAAGATCTTTCTTTGCTTCGTATTTTTGACACTGGTTTTTGTGCAATTCAAAAAAACCATAGTTTTCGTGACTTTTCCTGCATGTGCTTTTTCATTTTTTTGATAAATGGCAGACATTCATGAAAATGAGTTTATTCTAATTTTTAAAAATAAAAAATTAGAAAAGTTTGAGTTTTAGTAAACTTATAGTATATTGATAGTGATGGGCATAATGTTTCGCCAAGCATGGATTCGGGGCGCATTTCCGCTTTTCTCCATTGGCGGATTGTTTCGTGAAATGGATGATAAAATTCACCGCAGAAAAATTTGCCGCGCGTACAAAAATTGTCACAAGAATAGTCGCAGGCGTCAAAAAATAGTCGCACGTCTAAATTGTCGCAAGAAAAGTCGCAGGCATCAAAAGGATAGTCGCGGGGGACAATTTTTTATCTGTGCGACTTTTTCGCCGTTTTGAATTTATTGGTGAAGCAAAATGGGACAGATTCACTCATCACTATATATTGATCCAAATTCCAGAAATACCCCTTATTCAGAAAATCCCAGGTGCCAAGCATTCTGCGTAACTGGTCCCATACTTGTATATAGGAGAAAAATTCAATTGTAAAATTGAAAAACATTTTTAAGCAAAAAAATAGATTTTGTTCACAAAACATGAATCCCGTAAACACATACACATTTCTAAATAAAAGCTTGTTTTAATTGATTGTAATGGAAGGCTCCCCAGTGACTTTGTTTGTTATGGTTACAAAATTAATTTAAAAAAAGTCTGTGATCTAAAAATAAAACAAATGAATTGCTGGCACTAAATATAGTCCATGAATTTTGATTTTATTTATTGCATGTTGTGTTACAAAATGTCCTATGTTCAAATTGGACCCATGACTTTCTAGCTGCTTATTGAAACAAATAAGTGGATAAGCAATTCTTTGTGTATATACTAAATTACGCAATGTTACACTAGAGGTTACTAAAAAACATATTCCTATAAATAAGCTCTACTTCTCTTAAAATAAGCACTTTGGAAATTGCTCCAAGCTCTGCAATCAAGGTTAGTGCTAGAGTTCTGGCGCCAGCCTGTCTCATGGATATTTTGTTTTTTTTTGTAACTCGCAATTTTATTGTTTTTTTGTAGAGTTACCAAGGCATATTAGAGCATTCATTTTGAACAGTTGTTTGTACCTTTGTCATCATTAGTAAATAACCCTTATGGTTATTTCTATCCATTGCATTTTCTATTCCGTAGAATTTCAGGTACCAGAAGGAGCAATATATTTTCTTTCCTTCTCATCTTCGAGAACACGTCAATAAACTTTGTCATTCAAAATAAATACTGGACGAGTACAGGAAACTCAAGTACAGGAAAGACAAATCCCACATGTATTTAATGCACTTTAAAAGCCTAGAAGCTTGCTCTGAAACGTATGTCATTTAATTGTACTCTTCCTGATGCTTAGTGGTGGAAAGAGCTCAGAAAAGGGCACAAACCAACTATTTGCCAACCATTGGTTCCGTTGTCAGAATTTTCATTCATTTTCAGAGAACAAATAATCTTATTGTGTATTAGACATATTTTCTACTCTACATTCAATGCTACAGGTCTGCCGTATCGCAACCTAAAAAGGAAATAAAAAAAAAAATCACAAATTTTGTTTTGAGAATGGGAATATGGGACTTGGAAGAAACACAGAAACAAGTTCAGGAATGTTCAGGAGTTCAGTTTCTAATTGCTCGACTAACACTAATTAATACATACTGGTTTCCTGGTAGAGAATCTGACACCAAAGCACTATTTACAGGTGTAGGCGATGAAGCAAATGTTTCCTTCTGCTTTTATAGTCCACACAAAGGGGCTGATTTATAAAATTATAAACATGAAATTTTTGCAGAAAGTTCCTTTTTTTTTACTAAATCTCAGAAATTTAAATTGGGGTTTCCAAAACTCAAATATTTGATATTAGTAATGAGTGAATCTGTCCCGTCTCATTTCACTGAAAAATTTGCGAATCTTTTAAAAGATTCATGAAACGGCAAAAAATTAGCGAAATGGTGAAAACGGCGATTGTCGAAAAAAATTGGGCCGCGTCAAAAAAATGGCGTGTGCAACTTTTTTTTAACACTCTTCATTTTTTTATTTACGCTGGTGACAATTTTTTTGACAATTTTTTTACGTGCCCGTTTCGCACGAAAACTTTGCAGCGAATTCATGCCTGGCGAATTATTTCACCCATCACTATTTGATATTTATTAAGTGCAGAAAAACTCGAATATAAAACTCCTGCACTCAAAAGTTCACACAGAAGTCAATAAGAGTTTAACATTTAATGGACAGATTTATCAATATGTGAAATTAGAGCTCACAACTGAACAACTGTATGCATTCCTATGAGATTTTGAGATCTAAGTTATAGTTAGTGATGAGTGAATTTTTTCGCCAGGCATGGATTCACAGCGAATTTCCGCATTTCGCCATTGGCAAATTGTTATGCAAAACTTCAGTGAAAATTTGCTGCAGAAAAATTCGTCGGGCGGAAATTTTTTTGTTGTGCGTCAAATCGGGCACAGTCACGCCAAAAAAGGTGCGGTCGTGTCAAAATTGGGCACGTCGCGTCGGTCGCGTAAAAAAAACGGGGGCAACAAAAAAAAGACACGAGTAACAAAATAGACGCAGGCGACAAAAAAATTGCGCAACAAATGCAAATTTTTCTGTTTTGCGAGTTTTCTTGCCATTTTGTGAATTTAATGGCGAAGCGAAACAGGACAGAAAGTGAGTGAATTTTTCTGTGGTAAGCTCCAATCTCACATTTTAATAAAACTCTGATATTTTTGTTTACATTTTTGAAAAATGTTGAGGGTTTTTAGACCCATTGAAAATGATGAGTAGAAAGCGAATTTGCTGCATTAAGGGTTTTTTTTTCATGGTTTAATAAGATTTGTTTTTTTTCATATTTATTTTTATATTTATGTTTTTAATACATAAGCACATATTCGAGTTTGCTAAGTTTTGTAAGTTTATTAACATTTTTAAAAAAATTTGAAAAATTAACAAATTTGAATTTTGATAAATAGCCCCCCCCCCAACTTATCCATGTAAAAGTAAAAAAAAAAAAAACATATTGGTGGCCAAAAAATCTATTGAGTTCATTTCATGTTGATGAAAAAAAAAATGATTTTTAGCAGACATAAGGTATGGAGATTTAAATTACAAAAAGCCCCCTTATCCGGAAAACCCCTTGTTCTGAACAATATGGATAACATGCACTATACCAAAATATAATGGAATTGCAATGCATATCAATTAGGGTTTTCATCAATTAAATCATGCACTTCAGATTGACTGCTCCATGGTGTATTTCCCTCTTACTTTTCTGTTGGAATTTTGCCCTTTAAAGGAGATGGGAAGGTAAAAATCACTAGGGGGTACCAAATATAAGCTCCCCCCCTCCCCCAGTGATTGTAATCACTTATCTTTTACAGAAGAAAACCACACCAACCCGGGGTAGCTGTGAGACAGTGATCCTCTTTCAGGGCTGGCACATGTGCAATACAGTGAAATAGCAGGAATTTTTTGTTAAAGTTCAGCTTTTCACTCTACTGCACATGTAAACGCACTACAGAGAAACAAGAACACAGAGAATCGCTGTCTCGCAGTTACCCCAGGTTAGTGCTGTTTTCTTCCAACAGAAGCCCCAGCCTGGGGGAAAATGTAAGTGATTATAATCACCAGCTAAAGTAGCGGACAAGGCTTTTCTTTAATGATGAGCCAATTTGTCCCTTTCGCTTTGTTGGAAAAATTCACGAAATGGCGAAAAACTTGCTAAACAGTGAAAATGTTGCATGTCAAATAAAATTGTAGCGCGCATCACTTTTTTTGATGCACGCATCAAAAAATTATGCACGCAACTTTTTTTTATGCTGGCGTTATTTTTTTTAACATGGGGTACAATTGTGTGATGTTTTTGTTGGGCGTTTTGCAAAAAAATCAGCCAATGGTGAAACGGGGAAATTCGCAGCAAATTCATGCCTGGCGCATCAATTGTTTGATGTTCGGCTAATTTTCGTGTGGCAAATTTTGTTGCCCGTTTCATAAAAAAATCTGCCAATGGTGAAACACGGAAATTCATCATGAATCCATGCCTGGCAAGTTATTTCGCCCACTTTTCTTCTCTAGGTAACAACCTTACCAATGAAAAACATATATCCCAGAATAATGTTTGTGTCAATATACTGTAAAAAAATTAAAAAAAAGCAGCAATTGTTTTGAGGCGTGTGCAACAAAATTTTCTGCAACAAATTTTGCTGTACGTTTCATGAAAAAAACCGCCAGAGACGAAACACAGAAATTTGCTGCCGGAAAATGTCTGCCGAAAAATGTTGCCCATCACTTGTTTTTAAAGTTAATGCTGCTTATGCTGTGAGTTGTGGAACATGGCATATCTAAAGCATCACCCCCCCAAATACACTTTATGTAATTATATGACAGTAAAGGCATCCTTTACATTTAGGCATTCCTGCTCCCCACTGCTCAGCTGTTCAGAAACAGAACGCATCACAACTTTATGAATTACCTCCATCCAATAGTAATTAGTGTGAGAGCCTACTACCTGGGTGCCATTATTGCTAATGTATTCATCTGTCGCCATCACAAGCACAACTCTAATAGTTGCCAAACAATTATCTTTTGAAACTAATGGGAAGTAATTGCTGCATTTATTTAATTGCTCTGTTTCATTTTCCTTTCAGGTGCACGTGTTCTCTGCACTTGGCACTTTGTTTTATCCGGCCCTGAATTGGTGCACGGACATGAAAAGCTCTTTAGAACAGAAAGTCTGTGATTTTCTAGGATTTGTTAAGTTTCTCAAAGATCCTGTTTATATGGGTCACTTAGGAAAAACAGTAAAACTAAATGAGCACAAAAGACAAATAAAACACCATCACAATATTTCATTGTTAAAGGAGAACTAAACCCTAAAAATGAATATGGCTTAAAATACTACTTTATATTTTATATACTGAACGTACTGCACCAGCCTAAAGTTTCATCATTTCAATAGCAGCAATGATCCAGGACTTTAAACTAGTCACAGGAGCTCCCCATCTTGGAAAGTGTCAGTGACACTCACATGCTCAGAGTTCTCTAGGAAGCTGTTGCGAAGCTGAGCTTAGGACTGTGGAGACTTATTCCCTCCCCACCAAAATTGACCCCTTTTGCCTGCAATGCCTAACCAAGAAAAACACAATGACACCAGGGCTTTTTTGTGGGTGGAGTTCGGCCACAGCTTTTATTTCAGAAAATAGAAAAACAGTCCTTGCCATGTAATACGAACTTTACCAAACATCGCAACAACATTTTTTTATAACTGTTTCTAACGAATGCCGGCCACTGCAAAGCAGTGGGCATGTGAAAACCATCAAACACCACCAGAAATTAAATGGCCAAGGACTGTCCCCCGCCATTTGCTGTGACAAACCGAAATGTAAATTATACAAATACATTTTTATTTTTGAAAAACTTTTTATTTATTTTTTTTTATTAAGGAGAGCCTGCAAATAAAATTATTTAAAACATGCAATTGACAGATTTTACCGACCAATGGGTGTAGCTATTTGCTCTTAAACAGGGAGGGGGGGAGGGAGATGCAGCTCCGTGCCTGCTGTGTGACCCCTGCAGAGAAAAGCTGGCAAGCAGAAGGGGAGGGGGTGAGTACAAGCTGCTTTCTTTCCCGCCCAGTAGGCTGACCTCATTAACTCCTTGTTAGCTGGAGGGAATCCTATATAGCTCGGCTCCCCAGTCCCTCAGCGCTTTCGTTAGGCATTTCAGCGCTTTCCAGGGTCATCGCAAATCATCAGGCAGAAAATTAGGTTTAAATGACATATAAGCTGTTGCTACAGGGCTGCTGATTGGGGTTTTTAGGGTCCTGCAAAGGTGAAATTGCCCTTAAGCTTTTTAGTTATAACTGTGTCTTTTTACCTTTCTGGGCTTTCTGCCAAAAGCCTACTTATTTAATTAAAACTGAGAAACAATGGGCCCGATTCACTAAAGTGCGATTTAACGTGCGCTATTTTTAGCGTGCATTAAAAATTTTATCGCGCCTTAATTTTCGTGACTTTTCGCACGATTCACTATAAGCATACTCGCGCTATTTTACGCGCGGTATTTCATGCGATATTTTTGTCGCGAAAAAATAGCGTGCGCAGTATTTTCCGCATGCGCGCTATTTATCGCATGCGCTAATTGTCGCGACATTACGCACGCGACAATCGGCAGCATAAAACTGGCGACATTTTGCCCTGGGAGAGCACAGAGTGCTAGAGAGGTGCTGTATAAATGTTTATTTGCAAAAAAACCCCCAAAAAACCAATAAAAATATAAGTAAGAAAAAAAAAGAAGTGCTAGAGATAATAAAATAGGGGGGGGGGGCATTTAAGAATATTTAGCCAAATACTTAGGGGTCCGTTTGCTAAAGTGGCTTAAATTAAGTGGGAGATTTTAGACACAGAATAAATGGCGAATATGTTATGGGCACTTTATTAAACGGGGACAAATATAATATTGCAATTATTCTGGCAACAAAACATTGGATTGGCAGTTATCACACTCGCCAGAAAATACGCTACGTACTAATTAACGCAAGTTTTACTATTCAGCAAAATGGGCTAAAGGCAAAATTGTTGGCAGAATATTTGCAAAAATGTAACCCATATAGCATATTGATGCTGTTACTGATAAATGTAAGAGTGTAGGGGAAACTACATGAAAGTATAGAATACCATATCAAGGAAGGATAAATAATGAGACATTACTCAGTTCAAAAGTAGAAAAATCTTAAATTTTACTATAATAATAAAATATTAAAATAAATTTTGAAAATGTGTGTGTGTGTATATATATATATACACACAGGTATGGGATCTCTTATCCGGAAACTCGTTATCCAGAAAGCCCCAAACTACGGAAAGCCCGTCGGCCGTCTCCCATAGACTCCATTTGAATCAAGTAATTCATAATTTAAAAACTGATTTCCTTTTTCTCTGTAGTAATTAAACAGCACCTTGCAATTGATCCCAACTAAGATGTAAATAATCATTATTGGAGGCAAAACCATCGCATACCGCCCAACTGTCCCGCTTTCTGCGGGACAGTCCCGGTTTTGGCAGCGCGTCCCGCTGTCCCGGATAGTTCCATAAATGTCCCGCATTTCCGTAATGCGGGACATTCATGGAACTATCCCGACAGCGGGACGCGCTGGCTGCACGTTAGTCCGTGCGTATTGACGTCACACGCACGCACGGGTGCAACCTTATAAAAGGCCTGGCTCCGCCGAACAAGGAGCCGCATATAGAGGAGACGCTGAAGAGGAGGACTGACGTGCAGCCAGCAGCCAGCAGCATGTATGGAGGCGGAAAAACGCTTGCCGAAAATTCAGCCCTACGCCTGCTACTTGTGCCTGCACCCGAATGAATGAGATACGCTCGGGTGCAGGCACATGTAGCTGATAAACGCATGAAAACGCGAGACTTTGCATTCTCACGCGTTTTTATGCGTATATCGGCTACATGTGGCAGTTTTCTGTTCATGCGTTTTTAATACACAATTGATTGTTTTTGGAATATAACTCGGTGTTGCTGGTCTTTTTTGGATATTTAAATCATTTACCTTGCACCCGAGCTAAGAGCTGAAGCAGAGTGCCACCCTGGGTTTGCTATATATATATATATATACACACTTTATTTACAGTATATTTACATGAAAATGGTTTATTTAGATGAAGCACGGTTTTACATATGAGCTTGCAATAAATTTTTATAGAGACCTTCATTGTTGAGGGGTATAGTTTTCAAAATAAAATAATCCACTGAAAAATTGATGATGCTATACTGTAGGATAGGAACCAATCAGCAGCTAGGCGGCCTGATAGGGAATTTAAGCCTGTCTTTTGCTTGTGTGACTGCAGGGATGTGATTGGCTGCTCCCATCCTACTGTGCTTCTGGCTATGGCAGTTAGGACACGGACACCCTACATTTCAAACATGGAGAGGGACCTGAGAGGATCTATAGGGAGCTCCAAAAAAGGGGCCATTTTTACAGAAAGTATTCATTTTTAGCCCAAAGTGAAATCAGCACTATATAATATTCATAATTACTAAAAAGTTTAGGATTTAAAATAAAAACGCAAAAGTTAAGCCTTTTATGCTTGGTATATCAAAGCAAAAAAAAAAAAAAAAAAAGGAATATGATATAAATATGAATATATGATATGATATAGATGGTTAGGAACAATTTATTCATGGCAACTTAAATGTAATAATACAGGTATAGGACCCATTATCCAGAATGCTCGGGGCCAAGGGTATTCCGGATAAGGGGCCTTTTCGTAATTTGGATCTTCATACCTTAAGTCTACTAAAAAATCAATAAAACATTAATTAAACCCAATGATACTTTTTTTTTGCCACCAATAAGAATTAATTATATCTCAAGTACAAGGTACTGTTTTATTATTACAGAGAAAAAGTAAATCAGTTTGTGTATGTGTATTGGGTAGAGGGCAGATTCTGTGTAGATGCTAATTAACTAGTGGGCTGCTAGCAGGAGGGTGGGTTGGACTGTAATTTTAACCCTGTGGCTGCTAGTGTGCTGTTTAATTAGTGAGAACTAACCCTAACTGCAGTCAGAAAGTTTGTATGAAATATTTGGGTATTTAGGTTTCTATCGCCTGTTAATGATAGATGGTGGCAGCGAATAGTTGTATTTGGGGCGGTGGTTTGTTTGGGGGTGCTTGATGTTAGTCTAACCTGTGTGAAAGGTGACTGAGTGTAACCCCCTTGTACCTCGTCTCCGTGTCAGGCGCGTCTGTGAGTGGCGTTTCCGTGACAGGGGCCAAGTAAGTTTATAGGCATCTTGGGTAGAATAAATGCTTAGCGAACTAAAGAGCTGGCCAATTCCATTTATCCATTTGATAAAGTAATGTATTGTACTGTTATGAGCCCTGCGTGGGACAGTAACTGTACATTAGTTGCTTTAATTGTGGCTATAGAATGTGGAATAAACCATTATTAAGTCATTATGTGCTATAACAGGACTCAATTTACTGATATACATTATACATAATTATAATGTATAAGTGGTTGTCTGTCCTTGAATCTTCTAAAATTGATACTCTAAGCTTTTATCACTCTTGTTTAGTTCAACTTTGTTCGTTTTCTGGGAAAGCAAGGAGTGGTGGGCTTAGGGTATAGAATTAAAAAAAATATTCCCATTACTGTCACTTTGTAATCTCAACCAATTATATATTTTATACACTTTCAATTCGTATTGCTGTTCAAAGTCATCACTTGTGATGGGAAAGCAAAATTACCTTAGCTAAAGACATTAATAAAATGATATATACCTTATATGTAACCCCCAATAAACATTAATAAGGATGTAATAAAAGGAAATTATCTATCTATTCATCTGTTGCCCATTAAAGGTTTCATATATTGGGAGAACTACACAGTGATGAGTTGGAACTTCTTATGTGTAAGTGGTCCCAGTGGCCATTACCCTGTTGGTACAAGTGCAAGTCAAGGGTTGGTGAGGCTCTCTGTTCTGATATATTTGCTGTATAGGTAAGCAGGTCTATTATAAGAATAAAACCTGGTGTAAGATTAAGCAGAATTTTAAAGACTTTCTCCAAATAAAAATAAACAAATTCCATATTTTATTTACTCTAGTCCAAGTACAACATGTTCATCTGGAATCCTGTTGAGTTTAAAATCATTTTTGTGTAGGGCAGCCAGTTTCCATAGAAACTCTTGGGGCACTGTCGCATAGACAAACACAGAACAGAGGGGGCTGTCAACAACTATAATAACACACTGTATTTTACAAACAAACAAGCATTTATAATATTGGCACAAACCTTCATCTAGAAATATAATGTAGAGAAAAACATAATGACACTGAATGAATTAAAGGACAACAAATGGTTATAGAAAAACTAACTCCTACTATAAAGGCATCCTTAGTTATTCCAGGGTTCCTGGTGGCATTCAGTAGGAAATGCGCTGCCTGCGGGAAGCAAGTCCAGGAGTTGGCCGACGTCACTGAGATATCTCTGCATTACCGCCCCCCCGCCCGGGGCACAAGTGGCAGTAGCCATTTTTTTTCACAGCAGGCATGCTTGAAAAAGAAAGATTTCTTCCCTGCTATGGTGATGCATCTGCAGTAGTGCATTAAATGTAAAGGGAAGAAGCAGTTCGGCGTAGATTCATAACAGCAAAAAACTATTTAAAGAATTGATTAGGTGAGAAATAAAACCCAGCAATCTAATACTACTCTTTGAGGGGCCAGTGGTTTATAGTTACCATTCATTCACCATTTATGCTGGAGCAACCGTTATAGATAGAAATGCAAGGCTTTTACTCATTGTTTATTTTCATAGGCTTGCTGCAATCTTGCCTGTTTACAGAGTTTTATAAAAAAATTTTGGTTTGACACAGCCTGAAGCACCTCGAGAGTTATTCTAATCCTTAATCCTTAATGTATCACCTTGTAATTGATGCCCTATCCATGCTCTGTGGGCTCCCCCTGTCTAAACTGACCCCACTCCAATCCATCATGAACAGTGCTGCCAGACTCATACACCTCTCCTCCCGCTCCCCAAGTACCGCCCCTCTGTGCCAATCCTTGCACTGGCTACCTGTCACGTACAGGATTCAGTTCAACATTCTTGTACTCACCTTCAAAGCACTCACTGGTGTCGCACCACTCTATTTAACCCCCCTAATCCTCAAGTACACCCCCAGACGTAACCTTCGCTCCACACATGACCTCCTTCTCTCCTCCTCACTCATGACCTCCTCTCACTCTCGCATCCAGGATGTCTCATGCGCTGCACCCATCCTCTGGAACACTCTTCCCCATCCCATTAGGCACTGCCAGACTCTCCAAGCCTTTAAACTGTCTCCTAAAACTCACCTTTTCGCTCAAGCCTATAACCTAAACCCCCCAAACATTCACTAACCACTGGTTTTCACCTCTCACTCCACACTTACTGTCACTTTACACACCTACATGAACTCTAACGCCATGTTAGTTGCACAGTAGCAGTGAAAAATACCCCTTGCAGGGCCCCCCATCCGGCGTCATCCCACAAGCACGTAAATTAAATGCGTCAGGGCAGGAGCGGTCGGGCATGAAGAGCGCCGGCAAGGGTCGAGGCTGGTCTGGCCCAGTCCGACCCTGTATAGTAATAATAATAATAATAAGAATTATAATAATAACCATTATGATAATAATATTAACATATTATTATTACTATATCTATTATTATTATTATCTACTTTAAAAGCTGGTAACTTCTATACAAGGTAGTTTTATTACTACAGAGAAAAAGGAAATCAGTTTTAAAATGATGAAATATTTGATTAAAATGGAGTCTGTGGGAGACGGGCTTTCGGAGCTTTCTGGATAATGGGTTTCTGGATAAGGGATCCCATACCTGTATATATATATACTTTTTTAAAATGGAAAATACATTTTATAGCACTTGCAAACATTATACTATCCTTTGCTTTTTTTCTAACTTGTTGGTGACTGTTAAATTCTAATTGCTGATTTGTTACTATGGACAACATCACCAATGATGTTGGGTTACACACTATAATAAATATGCCTCTTAGAGTTTTGCAAAAAGGGAATCAACCCATGGCTTCCATTGTTAGATAGATCTACTGTGTCTACATACATTGCCATGGACTCCAGTCTGAAAAATCTCTATCATAGACTGAATGTATTATTCAGGTAGCAGTAGTCCTAAACCCCATCTTTCTGTTAGTTGTTTACATTTGTTTAATTAATTAATTAATTTGTCTTTTGGGACTGCTAGCTTTCTTTTAGTTGTTTCCATTTGTTTAATTAATTAATTAATTTGTCTTTTGGGACTGCTAGCTTTATGCAATACCAAGCATATAATCAAAGGTTGTGGTGCCTTAAGTGAAAAGCCACTACCCCTTTAACATTTCACATTGAATTAATCTCAGAGACTGGTTCACATTGGGTATTGTCACTACTGGGTATTACTTGGACTTCTACACATTTATAATCACTCCATTTTCTTCACCTATTTTCTTCCTCGTTTGTGCCCAATTATTTGCCTTATAATTAGGAATGGAATATTCTTTTCCATATAAACTGGTTGTTGATGTAAGATGAATTAATAACTGGACTATATAATTGCAGCATTTTTAATAGAGGAGTAGTACACAGAGAGAGAAAAGAAACGTCCAATTTAGATGCCATTAAACATGATACAAAGACAATCTGCCAGAGGGCATCACACACTTAGCAAAACAAAGGCCTTGAAACATTATTCTAATTACATTTGTGGAGAGATTGTACTTGTAGGTGCAGGCTCATATTATATTGTAATAAATCTATCCCAGTCAAGCGAGTACGGACAACTAGTATTTGACCAATTAAAAGAAAAACATCAGCCCAAATGAAGTGCTGCACAATTCTTTTCTTATCTGCTTTCAGTACTTCTCTCTGAAACACTCTATTTCAGTGGTCCCCAACCAGTGGCTCGTGAGCAACATGTTGCTCCCCAACCCCTTGGATGTTGCTCTTCATGGCCTCAAAGTAGGTGCTTATTGTTGAGTTTCTGGCTTGGGGGCAAGTTTTGGTTGCATAAAAACCAAGTATAATGCCAAACAGAGACTTCTGTAGGCTGCCAGTCCCCATAGGGGCTATTAAGTAGCCAATTTTAGCTCTTATTGGCACCCCCAGAAATCTTTTTCATGCTTGTGTTGCTCCCCAACACTTTTTCCCTTTAAATGTGGCTCACGGGTATAAAAGGTTGGGGATCCCTGCTCTATTTTATCAACCAAAATAAATATTGCCTTCTCTATGCATTTCTTCCTCCCTTTCTGTCCTTCATTCATTCCTTCTTTTTTTTTTTTTTTTGAGCCAAGGGTTCCCCAAGTAGCCTGACAAGTATTGATGGCTCCAGCTTCTACAGTATAGCCTTATTGTCAACATCCTACCAAATATATCAATGCTTCCTTCCCCTACCTACATAATATGAACCAACCACTTTTAAAAATGTATATCTTACTTTCAAGTCGGGTAAGTAGTTAACAGTAGCAATATGGCTAGAATCATAAGATTCTAGAATAATGGTGACCCCCTCCAATCTTTATGTCTCACTGGCCTTAATAATAAATCTCATGATTATCCCTTACTTTTCCTTGTGAGTGAATTTGCTCCATTATTGTGCTAATTTGACCCTTTTAATGGCCCTACTTGTTGTTGGGTCAGATTGACCCTCCACCGCAATAGGAGGAGGAGGAGTCCTCTGCCGAACTACTCTAGCGGGCTTTAACAAAGAAACATGAAAAGAGTTAGAAATTTTGAGTTCGGGAGAAAGCTCTAAGCGGACGGTGTTGGGGTTTATAACTTCAGACACTGAAAAAGGTCCAATAAATTTGGGACCAAATTTGGAGGATGGAACTTTTAAGGGAACATTTTTTGAGGAAAGCCACACTTTATCACCAACCTGATATTCAGGTGATGCTTTATGATGCTTATCAAAGGCTTTCTTTTGAGCAGCTATTGCGGTGGATAATGATTTTTGAACCTTTTGCCAAATGTTGGAGAACTGACCGACTAAGGAATTAACCGCAGGCACATCCGAAGATGCGGTAGAAAAAGAGAACGCCCTGGGATGGTACCCAAAAACAATAAAAAATGGGGATTCCCCAGTGGATGAGTGAGTGGAATTATTGAATGCAAATTCAGCCCATGGAAGGGGTATAAAATGCGACATTTTACTAAAACGGTCTACTACCACCCATATGACCGTATTCCCATTTGAAGGGGGTAAATCTACAATAAAATCCATGGAGATGTGAGTCCATGGCTTTTCAGGAATAGGAAGTGACTGTAGCAGACCCTGGGGCAAAGACCTGGATGGTTTGGAGCGTTGACAGACTGGACAGGAGTCAACATAATTACCAACGTCTTGTTTCAAAGTGGGCCACCAGAGGATACTGGATAGGAGAGAACAGGTTTTGTTGCGACCCGGGTGCCCGGCCACCCTAGAATCATGGGTTTCCAACAAAACCGCCTCACGAAGGTTTTCAGGAACAAATAATTTTCCTGGGGGTAAATTAGGAGGAGGATTACCCTGGGCTTTGGACAAGGAAGAATGTAAATCCGGACTCAGGCCTGCAATAATCACAGATTTAGAGATAATGGAACCAGGGTTCCCCTCTTCCCGTGGGTTGAAATCAAAACTCCTGGACAGGGCATCTGCTTTGACATTTTTGTCACCTGGTCTATAAGTTATGATAAAATTAAAACGAGAAAAGAATAGAGCCCATCTGGCCTGTCTAGGATTTAGGCGTTTAGCAGACTCAATATATAGGAGATTCTTATGATCTGTAAAGACTGTAACCATATGTTTAGCCCCCTCCAGAAGGTGTCTCCACTCTCCAAATGCCAATTTTATGGCCAATAACTCCCTATTACCAATATCATAATTCATCTCAGTAGGAGAGAATTTTTTGTAAAAATAACTGCAAGGATGGACCTTATTGGTGACTGGGTGATGCTGAGACAGAACTGCTCCTGCCCCAATCTCAGAAGCATCCACCTCTACCAAAAATGGGAGAGTAGTATCTGGATGCTGCAGTACAGGAGCAGAAACGAAAGCTTCCTTTAGGCAAGTAAGGCCTCCTCAGGCCACATAGTAGGATCAGCACCTCTCTTAGTAAGGGCAGTAATTGGAGCCATGAGGGAGGAATAATTCTTAATAAATTGTCTGTAGTAATTAGCAAAACCCAAAAATCTTTGAATGGCACGCAAAGACGAAGGTTGCACCCAATCTAGAATAGCTTGAACCTTGTCAGGATCCATTTCCAGACCCCTTTTGGAAATAATATACCCCAGAAAATGAACTGACGAGACCTCAAAGACACACTTCTCAATCTTAGCATACAGATGATTTTGTCTCAATCTCAATAAAACTTCCTGGACATGGGCACGATGATCAGACAAATTGCTGGAATAAATCAGAATATCGTCCAAGTAAACTACCACAGATCGGCCTAAGAGATCACGGAAAATGTCATTTACTAATTCCTGGAAAACTGCGGGAGCGTTACATAAACCAAAGGGCATTACTAGATATTCGTAGTGCCCATCACGGGTATTAAAGGCCGTTTTCCACTCGTCCCCCTCCCGAATTCGTATTAAGTTGTAAGCTCCCCTAAGATCGAGCTTAGAGAAGATAGTGGCTCCCTTCACCCTGTCAAAGAGTTCAGAAATCAAAGGAAGGGGATAACGATTTTTGACTGTGATTTTGTTTAGACCCCTATAATCGATGCATGGCCTGAGGCCCCCATCTTTCTTCTCCACGAAGAAGAAGCCTGCTCCAGCAGGAGAAGAGGAGGGTCTTATAAACCCTCTTTCTAAGTTTTCTTTAATGTACTCTTCCATAGCCTGAGTCTCGGGAAGAGATAAGGGGTAGGTTCTACCTCTAGGGGGAGTAGAACCAGGAACCAAATCTATGGCAAAATCGTAAGGTCTATGAGGGGGATGGGTTTTGGCTGCCTTTTTTGAAAAGACGTCCGAAAAAAGGGAGTAATGAACTGGTAACCCCTCAATAGAGGTAGTAGCAAGCATTTGAGAAGGCTGGATACAAGAATACTGGCACTTATCTCCCCATTGGAGTATTTTATTAGTTGGCCAATCGATTAGTGGATTATGCTTACGTAACCAGGGGAGACCTAAAATCACGGGGGTAATGGGACAATTAATGATGAAAAAAGAAATTGATTCTGCATGGCAAGGATTCAAAGACATAGAACACTCTACTGATTTGGAGGAAATAAAACCGGAGTTCCGTCAATAGCAAGCACCTTAACTGAAGGAAATAAAGGAATCGTGGGTATACTGCACCTACGGGCAAAATCACCATCCAGAAAGTTCCCTTCTGCCCCAGAATCAATGAAAGCTAAGCTTTCCACAGAACCCGTATCCCATTCCAAAAGGACCGGAACCATGACCTTAGAAGAACATTGTTGGGGAGTAGAAATGACATTGCCCAAGCAGGACTCCCCAGACCTGCTTAGACTCTGTCGTTTCCCGGCCTTTTGGGACAGGTACCACGGAAGTGACCCCTATCCCCACAGTAAAGACACAACCCATTAGACCGCCTGCGAGCTTTTTCCTCAGAAGATAAACGGGTTGAACCCAACTGCATAGGCTCTTCAGAGGACCTAGAGAAAACCGTTTCAGGTTTGGGCACATACTCTGCAGGAATTTGTGGGGAGTGACTACTGGGACCCTCTCTTGACGTCTCTCCCTATGCCTCCTATCAATCTGAATGACAAGATGCATCAGGGAGTCTAAAGAGGGTTGAGCAGGAAAATTTACCAGACTATCTTTTACAGCATCAGATAGCCCAATCCTAAACTGACTACGTAAGGCAGTATCATTCCAGCCCGTTTCAACCGCCCAGCGGCGGAACTCAGAACAATAATCCTCAACCCGTCGTTTGCCTTGTCTGAGGTTACGAATAGCCGAATCAGCAGAGGCAGTACGATCGGGATCATCATAGATTATTGCCATGGCCTTAAAAAAGGAGTCTAGGGATGTACGGGCTGGATCAGAAGGGGATAAGGAGAATGCCCATAATTGAGGATCCCCAATAAGAAGAGTCATGACAAAGCTAACTTTGAGCTCCTCAGTGGGAAAAGAGCTAGGGAGAAACCCAAAATACAATTTACAAGCCTCCTGGAAGGCAAAAAATTTACTTCGCTCCCCGGAAAACTTTTCGGGGAACGGTACCTTTGGCTCCACTACTTGCATCCCTGGAGTGGGAGACGGGGATCGGCTTTCAGGAAGAGCAGAAGTGGCAGCGGACGGCTGTTGCTGGAGCTCATCTAACCTCTCAGAGAGTCTCTGAAGGCATAGGATGATTTGATCTTGTTGAATCTCTTGTTGCCCAATACGCTGAAGGAGGCTCGCCCGAAATGCCTTGGAGGAAGTGGGTGACCCAGCAGGCCCTTCAGCATCCATATCTGGCCCAACGTAATGTCACGGTCAGTATCCCAAAACTCAGAACAGTTCCCAAGGGCCTGGTCTCGGCTCACGCTTCTGCCTATAACCGCCGCCTTTCACGTCGGGAGGAGCCCTTCGCTACTCGGATGCCGCCAGGTCTTACAGTGAGGAGCCCAGGGAAAGAGTTCTGAGCAGGCAAGGGAACCAGAACCGTTCTATAGGGAGAATGGGCACAAGAAGACAAAGTCGGGGATCAGGCCGGGGTCAGCAACGTTTCAGAGAGTAAGTACCAAGTCAGAGTCCAAAAGGGTAGTCAGATGTCAGGCCGGGGTCAACAACAATAAGGCAGCGCGGTACCAAACGGGATCCGGAAGAGTAGTCAAAATTCAGGCAAAGGTCGGTTCAGGCAGCAGTACAGGAAGGTCAAAGACAGGCAGAGGTCAAAACAGATCAGCAGAACAGGAATAACACACCCAGGAACTCACAGGAGGAAAACCTACGTTGGGCAACGATTATGCTGCAGAAACCGCTTTAAATATTCGAATTTGGCGCCATAGTGACGTCACACGCAGCGCCGGATGAAAGACGCAAGTGCGCATGCGCGCGCAGCCAGGGAGAGAACGCGCATGCGCCGGATGCGCGTATGGGCTCCAGAGTTTAAAGGGCTGCGTGCCGAGCGCGCGCACCCCTAGGAAGAGTCGGCGGGCGTCCCCGCAACGGAGGAGGTGGCGGGCGTCCCGCCGCCCCACTAGACCACCAGGTACCCTTACAGTTGGGCTCCTAGAGTAACATTCTTTTGCTTGTTACCTGGCATATTTTTGTGATAATGATACAGTAGGTGATTGAAGGTTAATTGCCCTTTGTTAAGGCAGTCCCCAAAGATTTAGGACAGCTAAGTTTAGTCTTAATTTACAGTTGAGGGGGAAGATGTTTCCCTATCCTGGGCTGAAGTATTTTCCCGGCAGTTCAGTAACTGGCCAGGAGATTTAGTTTTAGTCTTTAAAAGTCAAAGCCAATATGTGTTTGACCTGTTGGAGGGGGTGTATGGAAAGCAGAGCCTGGGCAAATGTAGCCTCAGTAGGTGAAGATACAGTGAGGATAGATTTGTAATAGCTCACTCTAGGAGTGTTCGTTAGGATCGGTGAGCAGTCTCTGATATGGAAAGTAGAAGGATTAGTTATCCTGGGTGTGCCATCCGCAGAGTAGGAACTCGAGTGTACAGTATAGACTTAGGGGTAAGATAGTCCACCTAGGTTCCACTTGGATGACCTGGGGCTGGACACCTTTGAGTTGGGCTAAATCTGCAGACTGATTACTGATCCTTGATTTAAGCAAACACTCTGGAAGTTCTGTTAGTGAGTAACTGCTGAATATTTGTACTGCGTTCATCTGTGCCTATCCTCCAGGTAATGGGTTAATGGTTTGCTTTATCTCAGTAAGAGGCAGTTGATTAATTGTTCAGGAAAATCACTTGTAGCGTGGTAATCCATCATGTGGTTTGGGATTTCCGACAAGGAAGGGGAAGCTCCACATTCCTATCACTTATGCTTCCATGTATTAAATCATTGACACAACCATTCTAGCACATGAATAATACATTGCTTTGAGCCCACATCAATGTGTCAACTAGATAAAAATATACAACCAACCACAGATACGGCACATAAGACTTACAATAGAAACCTATAGCTCTTTGAGCATGGCTCTTTAAGTAGTGTTTAGCCATTTGGGTGGGTTCGAGCAGGTTTTAGCAGGTCACTACACCCTGATTCCTCCTTCTTTCCTCTTATTTATATACTCAGCGCTGCCACCCATTGTGATGTTAGAGGAGGACAGGGTGGATACAGTTATATACATAATGACGGGGATCCAGGTTGGGTCAATTTAGTGTTGGATGGATTTTGTCAACCTTCACGTCATTACCTTAGATCCCATTTTTATTCTGTAACCCTTGTTTGCTAAATTATTGTAGGACCCCTGTGTGTTATACATTCATAAAAAATGCTGCATAACGCCCTATAAATAAATGAAGATCATGAAAGTCATTATTCAGAACACATCCTTAAGTGCACTCAGCCATCCTATAAATAAATGTATGTAATAATGCTTATTCAACCCTGCTGGAGAGCGATAATTTAATCTCTTTATCCACTACATATTTAAATCAGTTCAAATCAAGCTTTAAAGGTGTCAGTAAAAGACAAACTATTGTTTTTCACTAACTATGCTGTCCTTTTTTAACTTTCTCCCAGCCACGGTACCTCTAGATGGGCAGGGTCGGACTGGGGGTACAGGGCCCACCAGGGCTACTGCCCCAGGGGTCCCTGCAACCCCCAATGGGTCCCCCACAGCCTTCACACCACCTGCCCAACCCCCTACCTCAAGCGGGGATAAATTTAATCTAACTTCCATGCATCGGGGAAGAAAGACCGGCGGCTTGGGGGAGCACCCTGTGGGGACTGGGTCTTGGCTTTGGGCCCGCTGGGTTTTTTCCTGGTACCCTGGCAGCCCTGTCTGACCCTGTAGATGGGGGCAGCCTCCTTTCCCTTTTCTGAAGTCCAGAAGAGTCAGATACAAATTAATGATCTAGTTTCATCTATTACTGTGTAAGTGCAACAGTGTGACACCTTCCCTACTGCACTGGGTTAGGAATCCAGCATAATACATGTTCTACCCCAGCGAGACAAGTGGGGCTGTACTATAGTGATACAGTGAGCTTCATTCATAGAAAGCTTCTATATAATAAACATTTGCATAAATAAATCTACCATGCAAACAAACTGCACTGACAGCATGTGTTATATCTGTCCTTCTATTCATTTTCTCCCATCTCTAGACTCCTCACTGTTTTTGTACGTAAATACATTTTTACTCTTTTGTGAACATCTTTATTTCCAGTCTCACACCATATTCCGAATGTGACAGACAGAAACATGTGTTCCTTGTTCTCCTATAAGACAAATATTCATCTGAAAGGCTAGAGAATGAGTTTGGATAATGTATGTTTCCTGCATGTACTCATTTTCATGTCGTCAATGATTAAATTATACCAAATAGGAAATAATGGGATATATTTATAACAATGTAGAGAGAGAGCTGAATTCTGTTTCTACACAATTAGATCTAGTTTTTTGAAGTAAAAAATGACTTGTTTCTACATCTAAAAGTTTTTCATATATAAAGTTTATATATAGTTGCATAGTGCATACATGTATAGTGCATATATTGTTGTAACCAGTACTGCACACAACAGGTCAGCTTCTAAAGATTTATTGTGCAAAAATCAGTGGACCCGGTGTAAATGGTCTGTAAAGAATGTCATTTTGTTTTTCTTAATGCTCTATCATTTAGCCCAGACCAATGATAAACAAGCCACCTTATGGGATATGTAATAAAAGGCATTAAGTTAGCTTAGGAACAGTAACCTATAGCAACCAATCAGCAGGTAGCATTTACTGATCACCTGTTCAAAAGCAAACCTCTTATTGGTTGCTATGTGTTACTGCTACACTGCAAAATATAGTGCCTTTTATTACATATGAGAATTTAGGTCTAACAGTGTTAAATGGAGCCTTCTGTATGAATTAGAGCTGGATGTACATAAAAGTTTGTATCCCGTGATGCTATAAAACCAAAGAGATCTGATAGCATGTTTCTGAGCCACATGATAACACTATTTCAGTTGCAAATAGAGGTATGAGACCTGTTATCCAGAATGCTCGGGGCTTGAGGTTTTGTGAATTAGGGTATTTTCTGTAATTAGAATTTCCATACTTAAAATCTACTAAAAAATCATTGAGACATTTAATAAACCCAATAGGAGTGATTTTCTTAGTTGGGATCAAGTATAAGGGACTGTTTTATTATTACAGAGAAAAAGAAAATAACTTTTAAAAATGTGAATTATTTAATTAAGATGGAGTCTATGGGAGAGGGCCTTCCCAAAGTCTGAAGTTTAATTGTTTTCCGGATAAAGAATCCCATACCTGTATAATGTAAAGAAATAATAAACCTGTGCATCATTTGGGGCGCTGAACTAGCACATGACTGTAAACACATGACTGAATCAACATAGTCTAATTATTCTTATTATTTTAAGTTTTAGTTCTGCTGCCAACCCAAACCGGGAGCTAATATGCTGGCATTCTCCCACAGCAGCAATATGTGACTGGAACGTGGAGATTATCATTACTTTTCTATTTTTTTTTTTATTTTGGTCAGCAATTAAAGACTTCAATTAAGTTTTAGTGTGTTACTAATAGTTACTCTAATAGATTCAGCTGATGGACAGATGACCCAGTATCCGTCTGATGAAGAATTAATTCTTTATTCATAGCAAGTGGATCCTAAGGTAGCCTAGCAACCAAACATGACACTACCTCCCACATTTGACATTTGGCATTTGATTCCCAGTGAGGAATGTACAAAACATATGTGTAGCACATAGATTCCATATCTGTTTTAATGATAGACTGTTCTAAAGGTTTATACAGAGGCTATCTGGCAAACAACAAATAAGCTTCTATGCTCTTAGCAACTCTCACATGAATCATATTTATGCACAATACATTCCGAATGGTGAAGCACTTGAGTCAAGAACATTGGGTTTAAACAGACTGAGGGAATCATGTGACTCAGTGAATGTTATTGTGGGGTTCTTTGTACCAGATCATTGAACCCAAAGTGTTTTTTTTTATTGCCTTGAGAAGATTTTCTCCATAGTTACATAGCTACATAGTTAATTTGGGTTGAAAAAAGTCCATCAAGTTTAACCCTTCCAAGCAAACCTATCTATACACACTATATGTATATATACATATATGCAAATATACACTATATATATATACAAATAACTATACTAGTTGTAGATGTTAGTATTACAATGCAATAGCCTTTGATAATATACTTCAAGAAGTATTCAAGAAATCATTCATATCATCCTCTCCATATCATCGCAACATCACTCAGAAGGGCATTCCCCAACCTCACTGCCCTCACTATGAAGAACCACCTACTACACTGCTTCAAATGAAAGTTCAATCCTCTAATCTAAAGAGGTGGCCTCTGGTGCACTGATGAAAAAAATATCCCCCCACTATCTGTCTATAATCACCTCTAATGTACTTGTAAAGGGTAGTCATGTCCCCTCACAAGGATCTTTTTTTCCAAAGAAAACAAGCCAAAGTCTAACCTCATAGTTTAACCCAGGGATCCCCAACCTTTTTTTTACCTGTGAGCAACATTTTAATGAAAAAAGGGTGGGGAGCAACACAAGCACAAAATCTTTCCAAGTAGGTGACCAATAAGGACTTAGATTGGTCAATTAGTAGCCCAATGTGGACTGGCAGACTACTAGAGGTACTGTTTAGCAGTACAGATGGCCTTTATGCCTCCGAAACATGCCTCCAAATAAGAAATTCAAAAATGGGCACCAACTTTGAGGCCACTGGGAGCAACATCAAAGGGGTTGGGGAGCAACATGTTGCTCAGGAGCCACTGGTTGGGGATCACTGGTTTAACCCATCCATCCCCTTTACCAGTTTAGTTGCAGTCTCTGCACTCTCTCCAGCTCATTAATATCCTTCTTAAGGACTGGAGCCCAAATCTGCACTGCATACTCAAGGTGAGGCCTTACCAGGGACCTATAAAGAGGTGAAATTATATTTTCATTCCTTCAGTTAATGCCCTTTTTTATGCTAGACAGCACTTTATTTGATTCAGCCCCAGAATGAATTAGTCCACTTGTTATCTACAAAAATCTCATAATCCTACTCAATTAAGAACGCCCCCAACACACTTCCTGTGACTTGTGCTTTGATAAACTTCAGTCACACTTTACTGCTGTGCTGCAAGTTGGAGTGATATCACCCACCTCCCAGCAGCCAATCAGCAGAACAATAGGAAGGGAGCAAGATAGCAGCTCCCAGTAGATATTAGAATAGCACTCAATAGTACGAAATCCAAGTCCAGCTTGGGACTCCTCCAGTTACATGGGAGTAGGAGAAACAATAGGTTACCTGAAAGCAATTCTAATGTGTAGCTCTGACTCCTTCTGAAAGCTCAGACTCGGGCACAATTCACTGAGATGGCACCTACACACCAATATTACAGCTAAAAAAAAATATTTGTTGGTTCAAGAATAAAATTTTAAATGCTAGAGTGAATTATTTGCTATGTACCGGTAAACAGTGTAATTTAGAAATAAAAATTATCCCATAAAAATCATGACAGAATCCCAACTTATATTTTACATTCTTAAAACTAGTCTGCCATTTACAAGGTGGACCTTGAACTTTAAATGTGTGGTTCCTTTAAAAATCGTATTATAGACTGTAGTCACAAAATAAGTAATGTGAGGCCGGCCTTTGTTTGGACCGTACTGAATCAATTCTTGGATTACGCCACTCTTACGTGATAAGACTGATTAGGCATTATAGAAGTATCGACCGCTATATGCTTTAAAGACAAATTCTTCTCAGGCCTGGTCTCCTTAGCTCCATTATTCTTTGTGACATCTGAAACACCTTTTATCCATTTAACACCCAAGCCATTTTCCCTCTCACCATGATACAGGATGAAAAAGCCAAAGAAGAAGAAACCTGCGTCATTCTAAGCATTAAGAACTGTCTGTATTAACAGAGAAGAGAATATCAAATATAAAACTTAAAAAGCCTGCCACCAAGTACCATGAATATTGTATATGTATACTAATATCAGTGCAACTGGAAAAGATGCCCCAGCTTATGTACATATTCAAGTGCAAAGAAAAACCGCCAGTTTGAAAGTAGAATTGAGACCTTGTATTGACTGATTATACAGAATACAGAATAGGACTTGTGCTTGTGCCCATACATGATTGCTTGCAACCTGCGAGTAGCTTCAGTGCCCTCTTTCATGAAGCTATGTATTATGCATGCATTGACGCAAGGAAACCCTGGTATTATGCACAGCCTGGAACTTGTTAGAGGTGACAAGCGGCTTGGCTTTAGAAAATATACTTGCCATCCTATCACTACAAGCATTCATCCATATCCTTCATGCAAAACCAACAGATGTGTGGAGAGTTGTTATCTTCCAGAATTGCATGCAACTTTTGACAGCAACATATTTAAATGTTATGACATTTTACACGGGTACTTCAGGCTTCATTTTACTTCCTTCTGCCTGTCACCCATTACCAGGTGAGAGTTTTGCAGTACAGTTTTCCTTTGTTAAGTTGGTCACCTTACTCACACTCACTACAATAAATGAGACAGAGCTTCCTATTACCTGTTCTGTTCCAGCACGATGATCCTCCATCACCCATGGCTTCTCTCCTTTATGTTCCTGGTCAGGCCTAACACTCTGAACAGGAATTGTCCTACACAGTGAATGTTGGCTTGAAGCCCTCAGGGTCCCTAACTAACTTTCAACTCATAGGATGTCTGTCAGGACACTATTACCTCTTCCTCCTGGTTGCTGCCCATTCTCACTGGCCTGCCTGTCTCATGCCCCGAGTACACGATTTTACAATAACTACCCTGCACTAACTTTCTCCTAAATTTTCTATGAACCAGTCTGTCTCCCACTCCCCCTCTGCAGGAACATGTTTAACCAGCCACTCCCTTCCAGCCTGGACCATTGACACAACTGACACAAACCTTTTTCCCACATTACAATGTAATCAAAATGGAGGCATAACTTGTACAATAAAATATTTATGTTTTTTCACCTCTTACAAAGTCACTTGTGCCAAGTAAGTTGGACGCTACAGCAATGTAATAATTCTGCGCACAAGAAAATGACAATGTTACAAAATAAATGCAAAGGAATAGGTGTGCTTCATAACATCTAAAATATCAGCAACTAAAATACGTACCAGTGTGTTGTTTACTGTTTTAAACACTGAAATTCTTGCCAACCAATCAGCTTTCATAATCAGCTTTCATAAAAAGAGATATTATTGATATCAGGATCTTCCAGGATCATCCACAGTCCACACAGGAGTCTTTAATGGGATCAGTGGTGGGTACAGACAAGTAATCAGTGATATCTATAATACATGAGTGAAGAAATCCACAAAATATACCTTGGTATCAGTATATAAATATATGAATGAATCAAATAAAGCTAAGTTCTATTATAAGCCCATTAACAGTAAACCAAATAATGTACAGGTATAGGACCCGTTATCCAGAATGCTTGGGACGAAGGGTATTCCGGATAAGGGTCTTTCCGTAATTTGTATCTCTATTCCTTAAGTCTGCTAAAAAATCAATAAAACATTAATTAACCCCAATAGGATTGTTTTGCATCCAATAAGCATTATTTATATGTTTGTTGGGATCAATTTAAAATTTTTAAAATTCTGAATTATTTGATTAAAATGGAGTCAATGGGAGACAGGCTTTCCCTAATTCAGAGCTTTCTGGATAATGGGCTTCTGGATACCTGTATCAAATCCCTGGGAATACCTGGTTAAAATGGGAGCATGAAGGCCAGTATTACAGAGGTGATTACTATAGCACGGATTCAGTGCATGTCGTTAATAATATAAGTGGCTATTCACACCACTGAGTGAAACCTTGTGGATTTCTTTGTCCCTGCATCATATACAGTATATTGCCTTAATTTTACAGGGGGAAAGCACTTATAGTCTTGGTGTTATCAGCAGCCACTGCAGCAATGATTGATAAGCTTAGGTCTTCTGTCCATTAACAAAGGTTCAAAGCTTTGCCCAACTGTAAATCATTCCTCTAATCTGACACATCTTAAACAAATAGTAGTGAGACAAAAAGGCAGATCAGAAAACCTCAGTCTCCCCATAAAACACTTACATTATCTGTGTGATGAGTCTGAAGGTGCTGAGAAAGAAACAACTTAAGGTGGCCATATACGTGGCGATCTGACGATGTTTCGTACGACCATCGGTCGCACGAAACATCGTAAGATCCGCCACACACCATTCAGGGCTGAATCGGCAGGTAAGGAGGTAGAAACAATAGGATTTCTACCTCCTTCTGCCGATTCAGCTCTGAAAGGAGAATTTTGGTCAGGCGCCTTCTATGGCGCCCGATCAAAATTTTCAAACTGGTCCGATCGGCGAGTCGTCCGATATCAGCAGCTTCCTGCGATATCGGTCGACTCGCCGACATGCCATACATGCACCGATTATCGTACGAAACGAGGTTTCGTACGATAATATCGGTGCGTGTATGGCCACCTTTAGACTGGCTTGCCAGAAAGGCAGCTTTTCAATAAGAGATGTTCAGCTTGATACTTTGCCCATGTGCTATGCTTGTAAGTCTTTCTAAAAGACTGTAATTTTGAAGATGTTGAATGCGAGGAAGCTCTGGAACATACAGTACATATTTGCTAGTTAAAAGTCATCTTCAGTGCCACTGCAGTGTGCCCTATTTCGTTTGTCAATTCTGATAAATGGAAAGTGTCATAGGGACAGCGAGGAACGATGTTTTGATTACTGCAGGGTTTTTAGTCCTATGCAGAGTCCACCAAACAGCTAATTCATTATTATCTTCCTTAGTTGGTTGGAGTTAAGGTGGCCATACATTGTAAGATTTACTCGTTTGTTGAGGTCGCCAAATGAACAAATCTTTCCCTCGATAAGCCCACCTTGGGTGCGCGATATCATTCTAATGATCGCATTGTAATGAAGGGAATAGGAACAGCCAGAGCGACAACAGCATTGATGACCCAATGCAGTCCCAAGCCTGTTGATCGACATCTAGCCATAGCCAGTTAATGGCCAGATATCAGTTGGGGAAGCTTGTGTCGGAGGGCCTCATACACGGGCAGATAAGCTTCCGGGTCGGTCTCAAGGATCTGAATTGGCAGCTGAAATCTGTTCATTTATTCATATAACCAGCAATTGCAGACTGGAATATTCGTTATTTTTCTTATAGAAATACAGGAATTCCAGTGAAACTGAGCTATTACTTTTCAAACCAGAGAAAGGCAAGAATCTGTTACCTGTTATCCTGTTATCAGTGTGACTAAAAGGTAAAGAGTTGATGGCACATTATTTTCTTTAATATGTATACAGTAAAGATTCTAAAATGAGTTCTTTCATGTTGTTGAGAAAAAATTAATACTTCTTTATGTTGTTACTTGGAAATGTTCTCAGCTGCCAAGATAATAGCATAAAGCCTAAAATCTGCCACTAATTAGCTAAAACATATTTAATTCACACAGCTCATTTATTCATTCTAAATATGAAAACTTTGGGCAGAGACAGAAATATTATGCAAAAAACATAATAAAGAGTCTAATAAAAGAACAAAAGGGTGTTGAATAATGAGAAGTGTAAAGTGAAAACATTTCTGTTAGGAAAATATTTTGCATAGTTAAGGTAGGAACTTTTACCTGATGCACCAGTACATGCAGAAATCGTTAAATGTTTTATGATGTTATTTAAAACTGTTATATGCCACTGCAAACTAGTTCTACACTGTCTCCAGCACAGACAGCCTGCAGTGAGTTACAGCAGCCAGACAGTCATATTGGCAGATAGCGTGTGTGTTCTGGATTGTGATTGGGTGTGGATGATCAGATTGGGGTTGTGCCAGGTTTGTAATTAAGTTTGCCAATTTTTTAATTGGGGCTGCATTCTGCTTAGTTTGCAGGGCCCAGCACCAAGGTGTATGGTGGGAAACAATTACCCTCCCCCCCCCCCGGGTGAACTGATAACTAAGTAGTATGGGCCCGATGATTTCTTATGGCAGCTCTGCTCCTTAAACATTAGAAGGCTATCTGATTCCCTCAAAGAAAGTGTCTAAGCAATTCATATAATAAAAAATGTGTGAATTGAGCTTGACTTTCAGTGCAAAACTCCTGCCAAAGGCCACATAATATAAAACAGATGATTCAGAGATAGCTGCAGAGAATGAAGTCAGGCCTGCTCATTAAAGCTTGTCTCTTCATTCTGTCAACTATAAGGCCAAGGCCAAATGGGGTTTCATTTTGGTCTGTGTATAGCATAGGCCAAGAATCAGACCATCCACTGGCCTCCGCTTACTGGGTGCTTCATATGGGGCAGATCTTGGAATGAATAATCCGTGCTCACTGGAGGGACTGTTTCTCAGCCTGCATCTGGAATTACCCTTAAAGGAGTGACATGACTTGCATCTATGATACTGGAAACACAAAGGCGTATGTAACACCGGGGTTTCGTTTCCTGTGATGGGTCACACAGCAGAGGAATACTCGATAAGGCAGCTTGTAAATAAGATATAGCTCCAGAAAACAAAACATCAATGGTTGTTCATCAGGTGATAAGAGCCAAGACAAGCACTTTCCTCTATATTGTATTCAGTTATTGTCAGTACATATGCTCCTGAATATCAGCCAGTGGCAACATCCTCAGATCCTCGGTTCCTTTAAAATAACATGATAATTATGCTTTTGACAAATGAAATATTCTAGTTAGTCAAAAAGCAACTGGAAATACACACACATCTTCTATCTCTCATACTTTCAAAGAACTACCCACGGACCAACATCTGAGGATGACAGAGAGAGAGAACAAACGCCCGGAGGTCTGGAGATATCTATTTGCTCTTTCTAGTGGGCTTCAATCTTTTTGCCTGAAACTCACAGGAACTCTGGATTAGTTTCAAAGTCAAAGACAAATGCACATTTACATGATTACTTGATTAAAATGGATAGCGCACCGTGGGAGCAGATGTTAATTATAACCAGTCTTCCGCGGGTCCAGCAGTTTCGGTGCCAGGCTTGCCATTTGCAGATAGCTTGGTGGCATTTCATGACACTGAACCTGAAGATAAACTCAATGAAATGAGCCACTAGGTTTCTCGTTAGTCAGTGCAGCCTGATTGTGGAAGATGTGTCTCTATAAATCATTCAAGAAGTCACAAAGCTCGACAATTCTGGAATCACCTTTCAGCTTTAATTTCATTTTTGCTAAATAGGCATATTGTTTTACATAGGCTTTTATGGGAAAATATGCAAGGATAATACACTGTATCTTATATACAAAGGGGAACTACCTCAGAAATGAAAATGTATTAAAGCTTCATCATACTGAATTAAAAAAAATTCTAATTATAATTAATTAAAAATTACTACTTGTTTCTGAAATAATCAATTTATCCTTACTATTCTCCTCTCGGCATCTGTCTCTCTTCCCTTAGGAGTCTGATTTTCAATGACAGATCCAATATCTTAATTCAGTATAATGAAGGTTACATTACATTTTCATATTTGCAATAGTTTCCCTTTTAATATAAAAAGATATAAAACATTTCAGCAATTCAGTCTGCACAAATACAATGAACGGCAGCTGTCATAATGCTTGCTGTCATAGGCATTCATCCTAGGGTTCTGAAGGACAGCACCTCTAGTGGTCATATGCAGGTTACATGTTTCTCTTGAGAATGATGGAGAATGCCTCAAACAATGTATGCAATACTGTAAATCACTCGGTACTGTCCAGAAATCAGTACTTACATTTTAACCAATAAAGGGAAAATAAATAAAGAATTTTTTTATTTTAGACAATATTGCCTGGTCGTCTGACCATGTATGGTGAGTTAGGAGGGGTGTTCCATACTTTTATGCTGTTCTGATTGGATAGTTGGCTCAAACAAGCCTGGGCTGGGATTCAAAACAGGCCCTGGCATTCTATGTACACAAAGACCTAAACAGCGACCCCAAGAGCCCAATAAATATTGACTGTCTATGGCATCTTATAGCAGTCCCTCTGGCATTTGCCAGAATACACAGATTGCCAGCCTGGGCCTGGGTTAAAACAAACAGAAACAATTGAAATGTCCCATTCAGTATCAGTCCATTCAGCCCACAGGACTTTTACAAACAGGGTATGTGTTTCCTTTAAATCCTTCAGAGAATCACTGCAAATTTAACAATATTTGATCCTAAACAGAGGCTAGATCTCATGCTTCCCAGGCATAGATTTGCCATGGACCATGAACATGCAAGATGTCAAATATACTCAGGGGTAATTTATTACATTTACCCAGTGACATTTCTACTGTGCATACAACCATTGCTATAAATGATTATTATTATTACTATTCTTACCAGCAGCGCCTTTATAGATAATAATCATCTCTCTTGTTTAATGCACTAGATGGTTTTAATCTGATAATCATTGTTCATGTTAATGTGATAATGGATCTGGAGCTGATAATCACTGCTTTTATTTTACAGTGTCAGTGGGTTTATGGATGTGCATTTGTGCTCCTGTTTTATGTAGTGTTCTCTATTTCTGTATTTTGTCTTTTATTATTTTATCTTTCTCTAGAGCCCTGTGCCTTGAGCTTCTGCTATTTAGAATTGTAGATGAACCTACTTCAAGGGCACACGGGCCACACGGAGCAACTCTGAGCACTCGGAATTGCCCATCCATAGATGTTAATTGTCTTCACCCTGAACCACATTTACACCTGCAAGAGCAGGGGACTCCCAATCATGCTGTGCACCATTGTGCAATAGTTTGCAACCACCCTTACACAATCTCTGTAGCCATGATGTGAACCCAAGCCTTTCATGTGGACTACTGGACTACTAAGCCTGCAACCAGCTTCTACATTGCACCCCAGTTTGTGTTTTAATGTACTCTTTGATTCATTTATCTCCCTACACCATCGTGGGGAAGCAGTTAAAGGGACACAGCCATCCAAATACAAAGAGTTAATGGAAAACAATGCATAATATTGTGTACAGTTATGCTGTTTATAAGAGTTTTATTGATGGAAAAGTAATTGATAATGTTTGTTCTTGCTTGGGGAACCCATTTCCTGGTGCCCTCGGGACTATTTGTGTTTCTTATTATGGCAGAAATTCTAGATGTAATTTTAGGAGTAGGACCTGCGATAGGAATACAAAGAAGGATCAAATAACCTTTATATGAATGGACTGTTAACATTTTTTACTGCTGCTTTACAGGGCCGCAACTGTAAGTAGTCCAATGGAAAAGGGGCAGTGAGGCACAAACCTCTGCTTCCTTCTCTAATTGCCTTCTCTAACTCTGACCGTGCACATCCAGAAGAAGTAGAAGACCAGCAGGCAGGTGAGCTACAGAAGTGGGAGGTCGTGAACAGGGGGAGAGGTTGCAAAGTGTTCGAATGATGGCCAGGTGCTTTCTTTTGGTGCTCTTAAAAATTTGGCCCATTTCTGCTATGGAATTCCTATAACTAGTCTGACAGTGAATGAGATACGAGAGCTCATTAAAGGGACAGTAACACCAAAAAATGAAAGTGTATAAAAGTAATTACTATATAATGTAATGCTGCCCTGTACTGGTACAACTGGTGTGTTTTCCTTAGAAAGACTACTATAGTTTATATAAATAAAGCTTCTGTGTAGCCATGGGGGCAGCCATTTACAGGAGAAAAGGCACAGGTTACTTAGCAGATAACAGATAAAACCCCATTATATTCTACGAAGCTTATCTGTTATCTGCTATGTGCCTGTGCCTTTTCTCCTTTTTCCCAGCTTCAATGGCTGCCCCCGTGTTGACATAGCAGCTCAATTATATAAACTATAGTAGCGTTTCTGTTACAAACTTACCAGTTTTACCAGTGCAGGGCAACTGTACATTATATTTTAATTACTTTAAAACACTTTCATTTTTTGGTGTTACTGTTCCTTTAACTAATTCTGCAAGAGTTAGTCTGTAGGCAATGGCAATGTGCAAAATATAAAAACTACTGAGCTGTGCCACTGTCTTGTACTTTGCTCCTTGCCTCAAACCTGTAAATGTGCCCCTACATGGTGTTTAAAGACACAACCTAAGCATTATTTTTTGATGATAGTGTCCTTTTAGGCAGTGATGAGCCTTGAATCACTCGTACAGCCTTTCAGAAAAAATTCTGCATCTTAATCAACAAAGCTCAGTTAATTATAATCACTGCCAGCACATGGCCGCTCAAACATGCACATTATAGAAGCAGTTTTGTGGGTATCTGATGAAGGGCAAAGGCTTGCGTACAATTACTGGACTCTTCTGTCCCAGAAAGCAGTGATGAAGCTATTCCTGGCTTTCATATGGCTGTCCCCACCAGCTACCACACAAAAATAATATACAGAATTGGCTTATTATGGCTGCATTCAATTCAGGGCAAGAAATGGGGTTACTTGCTTTAGCCACTGCTGCAATTTCTTCTGATTTAGAGCTTCACACATATAAAGGTCTTCATGAAAAACACAGTTCTAAAGAAATGATTTCCATTATTAAAGAGAAATTGTAGAAAAGTGGTAAATTTTGCAAAGAGTGTTGAGTAGAATAGCAATCATACTAGATGAAGTGCTTAAGGGCACCTGATCGCCACCAGATAAAGATAAATGGAGTAGTTGTAACAGCAGAATACTGTATACATTTGTGTGCTGGATCTGGTTGAAGTTCCAGACCTGTGGCTGTCTTTACTTCCACCAGGCACAAAAAATACTACTTAAAGAAAATGTCTTGGCTATTTCTAGGAGATGCTTCTTTGAAATACTGATGAAGCCGAAAAGCTGCAATGTATTTTTTATAATCTCACTAACTGCATGGTCTGAAGTCAAGTCAGATTTCTGCTTCATAACTTAAACAACATCACAAAATAGTTCATACATACCCCTTTTATAGTTCCCTTTATTTTTAAGTAAATTATGCAATAAACTGGAATTGTAATTATGTATATATAATACATAAAAGGTGGCCAGTCCTTAGCAATACTAATGCTACTACATACTGACACCAGGAAAAACTTGTGTGAAACTAGTAGGAAGTTTGAGCACTTGCTGACAGAAATCCGAAATCAAAAACAAATGGCGCTAACAGTCAGGGTCAGACTGGGCCGACTGGGCCAACCAGCCCTCGTGGGCCCTGCTGGCCCCGGCCTGCTACCTGCTGCCTTGAACTTGTGCATAATAACGTGATGTGTACGCATATCTTCGTGGGAGGTGTGGTGCGCACATGTGCGGAGTTGGGCTTACCAGCTGTAAGTGCAGAAACAGGGTAAATGTATGAGGTGGGGGCCCTTGGGGTTGCATGGATACAGTACATCGCTCCTCTTAAGATATGTTCTCATCAAGTGGTGGAAGTTCAGTTGGAACCTTCCAACAAGAATTTCCCCGTTAAAAGTCAATAGGTAAAATCTGATTGGCTTGGGAACCCTGGGATCAAACCATTATAATTCAATAGGTGAAATCTGATTGGCTGTTGATGGCTCCACCCACTTTTCAAACCTAAACCTGCAGTCCCCTATTGACCAACTGTGAAAAGTTTGGGGGCCCTGGTGTTAATTCTGTGAGAATGGCAGCAGGTTGAATTTCCCCATTGAAAGTCAATAGGTAAACTCTGATTGGCTGTTCACAGCTTTGCCCACTTTTGGACATCCCACAATTATCATATTATGTGATTCAAGTTTGGGGAGTGTAGCTTCAAAGCTGTAAGATTGGCAGCAGTTTCAATTTCCCCATAAAAGTCAATGGGTAAAATTTGATTAGCTGTTGTTGGCCCCTCCCACTTTGCGGTCATCCAACAAATGTCACTGTTTCATTCTGGGTGACCCCATGAGCAGCGTCACAAAAAAACAGTGGGCGGGATCACTTAGAAAAGCACAAACAACCTGCTCTGCTATAGGGCGAAGAAGTGTGGAGAGTTTGGGTGCTGTACCCCTAAAACTGTAGGAGCAATAGGGTTTAGAAAATGGGGGGCGCTAAGAATAAGAAGAAGAAGTGGAAGAATAAGCTGAAGAACAATCGAAGAACAGTATGTTGGGTTTTTCAACCATAATTAACACCCAGATCACCCAACATACAGTAACACATTACATGATGCAGGCAAGAGAGCATCCACTGTATTAACTATATTTCTATCTCCTTCCATACAATGTAAGAAAATTTCAATAAAGCTTCTAGGTTGATCTCATATGGCAAGACAGATCCATAAAAACAGAAATGGTCTTAGACAGTTTCTCAGGTAATACTTTAGTGGGTGGGACCAAAGGAAAAGATTTTCTTACCAAAATTATGGTCCCATCCCAGGAAATATTTATTATTATTTGCAGCTGAGTTGTGATTCATTTGCCACATTTATGAACATTTATGAACTTAATTCACAACAAATTCAATAAAGAGAGTGATGGATACAGCAGTGATGGCAGAAACCTTCTGCATTTGACAAGTTCCAGACAATATGCCCATATGCTGCAATAGCCAGAGATATTTGCTGCTGCTATATTTTATTAAATGTAAGATGCCTGTAGACAAATCTAGCCACCAGCCATCAGATTTTTCATTATTCTTACAAACAATAACTTCCTTTGACGAAAGCAAGAAAGACAATAAGACTAAATAATCCTCCATTCAATCCTGTTTCTTAACTTGACAGGGTCAAATTAAACCTTTACGGGCATCCCAACATGTGTTCTTTAAAAGACACGCACAAATGAATTAGTATCTAATCAATAATATAAAGCAAAAACTGGAAATGCACCAAAGGCAAGCACCTGGGTTACTACTGCCTCTGTAATTGTTCTTCTAGCAATGGGCACTGCATAATGGTGGAGCTGGTGGAGATTGGGTCTGGGTTAGAGAGGCTCACCAGATTTTTTTCCGATGTCCCGATGGCCCAGTCCAACCCTGTCATTAGGTATTAAAGAAATATGGGCAAACTTGTGTTTTATGGGATAGGGATGTTTGCCTGTAGCAAGTTTATTGTGTATTGTAATGTGAATTGACAGAATCATTTAGATTTCTGGTTGAAAATTGGTTGATTTATACTGTATATTAGACCTCCACCACCAGTAATACTTATTACATGTGCTAATATCAGTCATCCAAGGAGTATGTTGTGGGAATCCTACTTAAAGTATTCTTCTAAGCACTTTTGCAATTTACATCAATTATTTATTTTGCTTTTCTTAAAGGAAAGGGTAATAATCACCGGTGGGCTGCCAAAGCTCCCAGCCATTATAATTGCTTATCTGATACCCAAGGCTGGTACTCCTGTGCTTAGCGAGGGTACATCTGTGCTTAGCGAGATTCTTCTGCTTCTTGTTGGATAAAGTGAAAGGCGAACTTTAAGCAAAAAGCTGGTATTTTTTAACTTTACTGCACATGAGTTGGGCCGGAGAACAGAAGAAGCAGAGGAAGATGTACCCCAGGTTAGTACTTTTCTGCTAAAAGGAGCGCCGGCCCAGGGTCTGCTCCTTGCCACTCCCTTCCTTTGCCACAAAGAAAACAAAATATGAGCGTCCCTAGACACCCCAGTCTGACCTTGCAGGGCAACATTCCACTAACCAAATAACTAAAAACACTGGTATTTGCACCCCTAGGGATTATAAATGCATCATTGAGGTGGAAAAATAAACCAGCAATTCTGCGTTTTTTTTAGAAATATTTTTATTTGTTTTAAGATAGAAAGATAGAAGGGCGAGGGGTATTCCTGCCAGGAGCACAATATTAACAGCATTAGTTAGTTCAGGACTGAACCATGTTACATTATTCACATTAAATAGTTACATTGCATTATATTCATCACATATGATCACACCCTCTAAATCATGGGTCCCCAACCTTTCTTACTCGTGAGCCACAGTCAAATGTAAAAAGACTTGGAGAGCAACACAAGCATCATAAAAGTTCATGGAGGTGCCAAATAAGGGCTAATATTGGCTATTAGGTAGCCTCTATGCACACTATCAGCTTACAGGGGGCTTTATTTGGTGGTAAATCTTGTTTTTATTCAAACAAAACTTGCCCCCAAGTCAGGAATTCAAAAATAACTCCCTGGTTTGGGGGCACTGAGAGCAACACCCAAGGGGCTGGGGAGCAACATGTTGCCCTGAGCCACTGGTTGGGGATCACTACTATATATCTATCCAGGATTGCCAAATGTTATTGAGGTTTTCAGGGCAGCCCCTTGCTAAGTAGGTGAGCTTGATCACCGGGAGCATTGCATTTACTTCTGCCACATCTTTAGGATTCTGAGGTTTTACTTGATTTATAGTTTAAAGCGATATATCTTCATGAGAAAAGGGGAAATAGAAGTTACCAGAATTCTTGAGCTTTGGGGGTCCTAAACTAAACCGACTAATCTAGCGTACTATGAACAATGCATCCCTTCACTTCTCATGAAAACTCTTGAGAAAAATTTTCCCCACAAAAACAAATAGCTGTTTATTGCGAGAATGAATGTGTTACACCAGCCCAGTTGCAAAAATATTGCCCGTACCTTATACTGGTTTTCACCATGTCAGACCTAAGGGTCAATTTAGTAACATTCATATTTTTTGGTCACTCCGAATCAAACTTTTTAGCACTAGAAATCATGTAGATTTAGATAATTTCTCTAAAACACAAATTTTTCATTATTTATCAATAGTGATGAGCGAATCTGTTCCATTTTGCAAAAAAATCCACAAAACCTGTTTACCATGTGACTTTTTTGTCACCCGCATCTTTTTTTGTTGCCCAGGTCTTTTTTTTTTTACGTGACTGAGCGCATAAATTTAACGCGTCAGGGGGAGGAGCAGTCAGGCAGGGGGAGTGCTACAAGAGTCTGGTCTGGGCCGCCCAGTCTGACCCTGAGTGCAAAAACCATAAAAGACTTGAATACAAGGCCATCTAAAAGTTAGCACAGTCATGTACAACTCAATGAGAGCAATCCTTTTGTAAAATCTTTATTTTATTCATGGTTTTAGAGGTTATTAGGATTTTTTTCCTTTGCAATCACGTGAATATTCTTAAGAAAACGAGTGTGTTTGAGGCTTTCGTATTCTTTTTAGTATTTATTCTGCATTATTATTCAGTATTATTTGTGCTTTTTATTTTCAAATGTTTTAATAAAAAGTTAACATTTGTGCCTTTTTCATTTTTGAGTTCATTTGTGGTAAAGGAACCATTAAAGAAATACAGTAGTGATAAAATGGCCTCCCAATGAAACTGGTGAAAACACAAATTATGAAACTGAAAAATGCTTTATTAAATAATGAGCCAAAAATATTTGACTCATGATGAGGAAAATCCTCGTTAAAGTGCTTAACCCCTATCAACTCAAAAAACATTTAGCCACTGGTTAAAAAAACCCCCCCAAAAAACATAATATTAAATATGGAGGTAGGTTTCCCCACAGTCTTTAAAACCCTCCCATGTAAAAACCTCTCTAGCAGTTAAGAGTGAGGAAATTTACCTGCAACTGTTCACCTCCTTTTTACCTTTCCTAACAAATGATATATTGCGGGAACTTGTGTGTATCTTGGATTTGCGAAACAAGGAAAGATGTTATGGAAGGCAGAGGACAAGCAAGGAAGGATAGGGAAAGGGGAAAGTATTGGGTCATCAAAGAAACATTTAAGCACAGAAACAGTGGCAATGTTTAAATGTATTGCACAAAAAGTATCTAGCGGCTCAGTTTTATGTAGGAGTTTATAAAGTTCTACAACCCAATGCAGAACAAGAGGACAACCAGCTCACATGCAAGCTAGGGGTTCAGAATTCATTGACATTCTACTTTGTCTTGAAACCTTTGAATAGTCGCAGAGCTATAGAGGAAGCAGACCCTGCAGTAAAGGGGGGCCTAACTGCAGGGTCTGCTTCTTTTATAGCTTTGGAGACCCCCCTCCCCACCACTCTCCTACTTGAGAGCTAGTGGGTGGGTGTGAGGGGCAGATGGGTGGGGAACGTGAGGAGCAGGGGGGAACATTTGGGGAGTAGGGACAGGAAGGTGGGTAGTGATTGCATTACATGCCAGGCCCCTCCAATTTGTTATGGGGGGTCTGCGTGGTCTAGGTAGGCCACTGCCTTTGGAACTAAAAGAGAATGACAATCTATGATCATACAATATTTGTTACTTTAGTTATAAAGTAGAAGCAGGTTTACCCATAGTTCCACTCACAACATATTTGCTCTTGTTTTTACCCTATAAAGTGTCAAATCATTTGGATCCATTATGGTTGATTTGCTGATCTATATAAGTGGGATAATGTGGATTTTTATGAACAAATGCCAAATTGCGATTTAATGCTCAACATTATTATAGATGGCCTCCTTTCCTTTTTTGCTCATCACTGCCTCATATTATAGAAGGAAATCTGGATGATCTGAGGATCATTGTAGCCCAATCGTCTCTCCTCTAACTAAACAAATTAGTGACAGATATTGATTGAGAAGACAATACTTTTGGTCCCACTCATAGGCCTAACGGCTTCCAGCTTGGTCAAGCACATCAGGTAGGTCCCTGTGTAGGCAGCTCGACTGGTAATTTACACTGAAATGTGACACCAATTAGCAATGGAAGACACATATACTGCTTTTATTCTTTTGTTTTCATTAAGTGCTCAAGGATTATTTTTTTAGTAAATAAGTACTAATTACAATTTACAAAGATTTTTATGTCACTCACGAAATCTTTGTAAAGCCAAAGTTCTAAGAAGCCAATTATTATTAATTTGCTATTGTTTTCTGTAAGATATTTTGATGTCACACAATACATTTTAACAACAACCTGTGTATTGCACATGCAATGTCTGTTTCATATCCCCTGTGCTGCTAGGTATTGTAATGCTAATGATACAGGCTTGCCATTCTACTGCTAATGATGTCAAATGAGAATTCATACCCAAATAAGCTCCATTCTTCCAAATATGAGTTACTGTTTTCTGTTTGAATATATAATGAATGTTTCCATCTAGAGAGCTATTTATATTGTTATTATTGTTCATAGTATTCATTTTATTAACAAAGCAGACTAATTTTCAATATACAGTTTTTTATCCCACATGTTGGGTATTGATGTGCCTGACAGTTGGAAGAGCCAGGAATAAGTGTCAGTCTTATAACTTGCATGTCATAAACAAGGATGTTAAAATAATCGGCATTCATTTTATTCTGAAGCTGAAAGACCAACATACAGAGTCACAATGACATGCCCTTTCCTGGTCCCAGTGTTAATTAATGTGTAGTCAGATACATTCCATAAGGAACAGCATTTCCATAGCCCAGTGCCTGACCCAGCAACTTCATTATCCAGTGATTGATTGTATTCTGATTACATGGCATGTTGCTTCATGGTTATCATTCCATAATTAGCTTTTTACAATAGTTATATTATAAGGGAAGGATTGCTTCTTAGATATTTACTTCCCAAACAAATGTCTTTCTCATTTAATTAAAGCAGTGGGTGTTTCATTTATCATCATCGTTTCTTTAGACAGTGCGAGAAAGTTCTGCAGTCTGCATTGATCATTTATAACCAACAAGGTTCTTACTGTGATTTAACAAGGGTTAAAAGGTTAAAAATAAAAATAAGATCTGAGGACTAGTGATGAGCGAATCTGTTCCGTTTCGCTTCGCCGAAAAATTCGCGAATCTTTCAAAAGATCCGCAAAACGGCGAAAAATTCGCGAAACGGCGAAAATGTTGTGCGACAAAAAAAATTGTCGCCCGCGGCTATTATTTTGTCGTGCGGCTATTGTTTCGTCGCCCGCAGCTATTATTTTGTCGAGCGGCTATTGTTTCGTCGCCCGCGGCTATTATTTAGTCGCACGGCTATTGTTTCGTCGCACGTGGCTATTATTTTGTCGCGTGGCTATTGTTTCGTCGCCCGCGGCTATTATTTTGTCGCCCGCAGCTATTATTTTGTCGTGCGGCTATTGTTTTGTCGCCCGCAGCTATTATTTAGTCGCGCGGCTATTGTTTCGTCGCCCGCGGCTATTGTTTTGTTGTGCGGCTATTGTTTCGTCGCACGCGGCTATTATTTTGTCGCGTGGCTATTGTTTCGTCGCCCGCGGCTATTATTTTGTCGCCCACGGCTATTCTTTTTTGACGCCGGCGACAATTTTTGGACGTGCGGCGAATTTTTCCGCGGCAAAATTTTTCATCCGTTTCGCGAAACAATCCGCCAATGGCGAAATGCGGAAGTTCGCCGCGAATCCATGACTGGTGAAACTTTTCGCCCATCACTACTGAGGACCCCTGCACTCAAGAGCTTACATTTCATTAGAAGTTATTGCCAATACATGACAGTAACTATTGCCAGGGTGCAGTTCTCTGTGAGTGGCAGGTAAGTAAGGAAGGGTATGCCAGACTGATAATAGTTTTTTACATATTACAATTACTGAATTGGATTTTTCACATCTGAGTGCAGATGCTATAGGAAGTATATAAATAAATCTTTTTAAAAACAAAGTGTTAAGAGGGGCCACATCAAATGGTCTATTAGGAACAACCCTAAGCATGATGTGACATGGTAAGTAGAGGGTGCAATACAATACAATAAACATAGGTTTATGTCACATCATTCAATTAGGAATCATCCCTGTTTCAATGTAGTGTTCCTCCATTTTTCTTTGTCAGTGTAAATTGCATCAAGCCCCACTTATAGGCATTGTTGTTATATTGTACACATAAATACCCTACACTGGCATTTACAAACCTATCTTAACTGCTTAATCAGCCACTCCTGGTCTGGCTAGCTGGTTTTTGGTTTGGCAAAAACAATAGCTCCTCAGTTCATAAGGCATATATAATTTAAGAAGGCTGAAATATCCCAATGGAAGAGGACTGCATTAAATTGTGGATTTGTGCCTTTCATGACATGTCTACAAGGGCCCCTGTGTGTCATGCAGTCATTGGCATGGAGGGCAAACTATCAGATCCGCCTGATTTGCCAGTTCCGGCAAACCTCTCCTCACATTGTCGCCTTTCCAATATGTCAGTATACCCATCCACGTCCACATTTACTCATTTGTGTCTCATAAATACTAATTGTATGCAACCTGACACAGGGTAAGCCTGGCTGCAGAAGAGGCACTTTGGCAGTATATCTTAAACTGGCAGAGAAGAACTAGAATGCAATGAATTCAAAGTAATGCATGTTTACAGATTCCACAACCATAAAGACAAAAATAGAACAAAAACTGATTCACATGGGTAGAAGTCTGACACGGAGTCTGGATGAGAACACACTGCTCAGCCAACACTCCTGTTACATCAACTTTGTTTCTGAAATATTAACAGCTGCCACAATAGAAGACTTTCCAAAGGCTCTGAAATCACTTATACAAGGAAGGTATTTATATTACTGTCTGTACATCTATCTATCTATCATCTATCTATCTGCCTATCTATCTATCTATCTATCATCTGTCTGTCTGTCTGTCTGTCTATCTGTCTGTCTGTCTGTCTGTATATCTTTCTATCTATCTGTATATCTTTCTATCTATCTATATGTTTGTCTGTCTATCTATCTGTATATCATCTATCTATCTATCTACCTATCTATCTATTTATCTATCTGTATGTCTATCAAAATGTATTTCAAAATTCTCAACAAGACAGAATACTTATTTTAGTTGCAGTCAACACAAAAGTGAAAATTTCTATTTCTAGAAAGTGACATTTCTAAAACATTCTAGGCCTACTGACACACGCAAGGGAAGTGAGTTTACAGGCATATCTTTATTTGCTAGTCTGCTGGGCATGCTAGCCAAGAGAAAGCAAGGTTCTATGAAACCTCACATCTGAGATCTGTCTCTAGGGGGATAGCGATGGTTACAAACTCCAATGGGAATAAACAATATGTCTTTGATTATGCACTGTGAATACAATATAACAAGTCCCAGGCATCCAACCGTGCCCCAGCAGGGCATTCTGGTTCAGGGCTTACATGAATGGAGCAGGAATTAACAGATCCAACACTTGCCTTTATGTGAGCTCCTGACTTCCAGCACAGCTCATAGGAATACTAAAGGCTAGTACACAAGAGGAAAAAAAGAGAAATTAATTCAAACTTTAAGACCTAGCAGCCTTGGAATTAAATTAAAATCTATGTGTATGAACATACATGAGGCCTAGGTCCAGACCAAATTATTGCAGATTGTGCAACACTGATATAGTTAGTCTGGCAATGTTACATACTATACCTTCTATTCCAGAGATATGGTCCCTTCCCAGATGTTATTATACTCCCACTGCTACTATAGGCACCATCTCTCCCTACTATACCTGCTATCCCACAGACACAGTCCCTTCCCAGTGGCAATTATCCCACTGCTACTATAGGCACCATCTCTCCCTACTATACCTGCTATCCCACAGCCACAGTCCCTTCCCAGAGGCTATTATCCCCACTGCTACTATAGGCACCATTTCTCCCTACTATACCTGCTATCCCACAGCCACAGTCCCTTCCCAGAGGCTATTATCCCCCCACTGCTACTATAGGCACCATCTCTCCCTACTATACCTGCTATCCCACAGCCACAGTCCCTTCCCAGAGGCTATTATCCCACTGCTACTATAGGCACCATCTCTCCCTACTATACCTGCTATCCCACAGCCCCAGTCCCTTCCCAGAGGCTATTATCCCCACTGTTACTATAGGCACCATCTCTCCCTACTATACCTGCTATCCCACAGCCCCAGTCCCTTCCCAGAGGCTATTATCCCCACTGCTACTATAGGCACCATCTCTCCCTACTATACCTGCTATCCCACAGCCACAGTCCCTTCTCTAACTGTGCATGTATCTCTTGCCCCACATATTCTGACAGGTAGGACAGCCTGTAAAACAGCATAATCCTTGAAAACCCCTACATATCATACATATCATTTGTACTTTGCAACAATGCAGTGCTGGGTAGTTTTTCAGGTGCTATGAAATGGTGTAATAGGATCGGCCAGATGCACAGGTGTGCCATTTATTTTTATTATTGCTATCCTTCTGCATATACATGTAGAGAACATACAGGCTCATTTTATTAAATAAACGAATAGGCAGATTAAAGCTCAGTTTTTTTAGTACAATTGAATAACACAATTGGATTGGCCAGACAAGAAATGTGTAATTTAGGGGTAAATAATTAAAGACCGAACCTTATCACCTTTGAAAAATGTTAGATTTATGTTTTGTTGCATTTGGTATTACCCTATTGCTAAAATGTGTTTGGTCAAGGAGAAAGGAGACATTCTTCTGGATAATAAGACCTTTCTTGAAAGTTTTGTAGCATTCCATGTTCAAATTAATGATTTGGGGTAACATGAAATAACACATGAGACTGGACCCTGAGATATTCAGAGCCACTACATGCAGGGCCTGATGGTTTTTTAACCAAAATGATCTGTTGACATCCTGCTAGATGGAGTCTGAGAGTTGAATTTGGTCATGCCATTTTCCAAGGCATAAAGAACAGAGCCACGGATAAGCTTTCTTTTTTATCCATAAGATTGAATAATGGCATGTTTTTCTCTTTTGTATAAAATCATTTATATGCCTCTAAAAGGAATCTGCCTACTTGAATTCCATTAGAATCTCTGCTGAAGACGAATCCGAGTGAATTCATTCCTTTCAGCCCAATGTTCACATAGCAGGCACATGGAAATGAAGCTCAAAACAGCCATTTGCGGTACATCCGTCTGTAGCCTGCCAAGGACAGTCATTCGGAGGCTTTACAATAGCGCCCGCTCACCAATCAGGATGTTTTCGAAGCTAGCAATTTCCAGTTTAATGCCATTCTCACAGATCTCCAGCTCCCTGCCTTATCTTGTTTAAGTGTTCCTGTTCAATAAATGCAATTTTCTCTTTACCAGACAGGGTTCTCGAGTTGTATTTGCAACTTTTACCAGAAATCTTTTTATTAGCAAAGCTCTGCCGATCAAGCTCTTCATCAGCGACTCCACAGAGACCCCTGTATCATGCAGTGAATCAGAAGTGAAATGTGACAACCAGGAACCATATCAGTGGGAATTTATACTGTAGCCTTGGCTGGAATATTAATACATATCTTTATTGTTGTGGGTCAGTTTATTCCTGGGAATGATCTAATATCATTTTATTATGATTCTATTCAGATGTAAATGAGGAGTTTTAATCTGATGAATTTAATCACAAGAAGGAGGCATCATTATAGAAATAGCACATATGGCTTATTCTCCATCACACTAGTATTGATGCAGGCAGAGAAGCATCAGAATGGCTACTGGAGTTTTTCATCCCAAAACCTCTCACTAGAACCAGTAGCTTCTAGGGGCCCATGAGTATATGTCCCCTGTTGGTGGTCAGGACGTATGCACTAATGGGGGAATGTAATATATGTTGCCAAAAGAAAAAATGGTAGCATTTGGACAAAATTTTAGCTTTGTGACAAATTTTGTGTTTGTATGACAGAATTGTACCATTTGCGCACCTTTCGTATGTCTTGTGACTGCGATTTTTTTGTATGCGCAAGTGCGCTGTGAATGTGTCCCAGCAGAGTATGCTATAAAGGAGTCCTCAAACTGACTGACTACAGTGCGCACGTGATTGCCTGGGGCATTGCATTTATATGTTGAAAGGAAGCTGGCTGAATAAATACAGGTACCTGATTCTACTAAAGCACTTTTCTAAGGAGCACAAAGCAGTGCTGGGGGAATGTTAATACTGATGTAATGGCTGCAATATTTGTTATTAGACTTTCCTTCTCCTTTAAAGTACGGCGATCCAAATTACAGAAAGACTCAAATATTCTGGAAATCAGGTCTTATACCCCCTTTGATGTTACCGTTGTACAGTATAGAACAACCCCCTATTTTTTAAAATATCTTTCATAGCTTTTCAAATTAGCAGATACCTTAACTAGTCCCATGTTATACATGAGATTATGATCCAGTTCTATATTTGTAGGACTTAATAAGGTCTTTAAAAAGCTTGGAGTGGATCATTATCTTCCCTATGACATAGGGCTGGTTGCTCTGCATTAATATCAAGGGATGGACCATTAAGTTTTGCATGTATTGTATGTAGATGGGAGCATAAACCTGAGGAGATTATTCCATGTTCGTTGCACATATGGCATTGCACAGACATATGGTCGTACAGTTCATTAGTGATATACAGGAACAGTTATTGTACGAAGGTCTTCGATTCAAGCCTTTTATGAATCTAGGTATAGATTTTTTTTCAAACAGCCTGTATTTTGATAAATATAAATGTACATTCACACACACAGAATGATGTTTAGTGCAATTTTCTAAAATTATTTTTGTTTAAGGCCAGATCTATACATGTTGTATTTCATCCACCGATAGAACTCTACTATTATTCAACAAATATTGGCTCAGAAGATACATAGGATAGTAGTAGAATGATATGTGTGTGTGTATAATGTATATATTGAAAAGAAAAAAATAGGTGACATTTGTATAATATTTGTATAGATCAGGCTTATAGGCAATGAACAGTAGGTGGTACATCAAAGTATGATTATAAAAGCAATGCACTGCTGTGTTTTACAATAGCATTATCACAGGATAAATATAAAGGTACAAAGGATTAGAGATGTAGCGAACTGTTCGCCGGAGAACTAATTCGCAAGAAAATCGGGTGTTCGCAAGTTCGCGAACTTTTAACGATGTTCGCAATTTTGGGTTCGCCTTAGCTGGAGCCAAATTTTGACCTCTCACCCCAGAGCCAGCAGATACATGGCAGCCAATCAGGCAGCTCTCCCTCCTGGACCACCCCCGGACCACTCCCTTCCATATATAAACCGAAGCCCAGCAGCCATTTTACATTCTGCCTGTGTGTGCTTGAAGAGTTAGCGTAGGGAGAGAGCTGTGCAGGGGTTTGAGGGACAGTTTAGGTAGCTTTGCTGACTAGTAATCTACTTTCTACTGCTCTGTATGTAGCTGCTGGGGACAGCTGTCCTGCTGATCTCATCTGCTGTAACCCAATAGTCCTTGTAAGGACTGCTTTTATTTTCTGATTACTGATTACAACAAGGTATTTTTCAGAGAAATTTTTGCCCTTGATCCCCCTCCTGCATGCCACTGTCCAGGTCGTGACACCCTTTAAACAACTTTAAAATCAGTTTTCTGGCCAGAAATGGCTTTTCTAGGTTTCAAAGTTCGCCTTCCCATTGAAGTCTATGGGGTTCACAAAGTTCGCAAAAGTTCGCACTTTTTGGCAGAAGTTCGCAAACGGGTTCGCGAACTTTTTTTGTGAGGTTCGCTACATCCCTACAAAGGATATCAACAAAAAAAGGAAAGCTTCAATGTATGTGTTTTTTATAAATGTGAAGCTTATGGTTATCTAGTTTGGGACTGCTAATAACACCATTCATGCTGCATTAAAAAGGAGTAAAAAATATCTGGTTACAACTTATACATTTTCTGTGCCCTTTGCTGGAACACAGCTGAGATAGTAACAGTCTCTGGAACCAACACTGTTTGTCAAGGGCATAGGTTTTTATGGGTAATAGTTGCACACAAGCTTAATGTCTCCATGAGCAATGCAAAGCACTGAGTGGAGTTGTGTTGCTTTACCTGGAGCAATGAAGCGTGCTTCACTTTGTGCCAATCTGTAGACTATTCTTAGATTGGCAGATGCTAGGAGAACACTACCAGTCTACCAACTGTAAAGATTGGTGGAAAAAAATAATAGTCTGAAGCTGTTTATTCTACAGAGTAGGGCCCCTAGCATAAGCTAATGCAAACGTTAATGGCACAATGTAGAATGACAGTTATAACAGTGAGGTCCATAGTTTGCTCTAACAGCAAGGCATGAAATTGACTGGCCCGCTTATATCTTGAATTGTAATACAGACTGCAAACTAAGCCTGATGGTCAGCATCAGTGTCCAACCTCACAAATACCCTTGTGGTTGAAAGGAAGCAAACCCCAAAACAATGTTCCAAAATCTACCATCTATCTTTTTACCATGAAGTTCAGCAATGCACTTTATGTAGCATTTCTATAGAATACACTTATTTAGATCAAATTTTAACCCATAACACACCAGGTTATATCTATTGTGTTATAAGTGAATATTGAGGCTGATGAAATCAAAGGAACTGTAATGTTCTACAACTAACTAAAATAAATGGTGTCCTTTTATGATTTGTTTCATATCATTTATAGTAAACAAGCTAAAGCTCAAGAGGTTCTGTAAGGCAAAACTACTGCCTTTCGGTTTGCTGTCTAGAGAGAGCACAGCGTGGTATTTATCTGCTAGGCCGGTGTGATGTGGTTAGTGACCACATGGAACAGAAAGCAATTTGATAATTAGATGGGATAACAAATCAAAACCTGTACTACCTTGTTAGCTAGTGGAAAAAATAACAAAATAAACAATAACAAAATAAAAAACAAACAAATACAAAATATTGTAGAAGTGATACTTATATTGGCCTATATTGTATTTTGATAAAAATACATTGGAAGCTTTCAGAGCACCAAGGTCCCTTCGGCAGGTAAATGGCTGTACAGCTTCCATAATATTTTTTTATTTGGTTTTTATTTGTTATAATTTGCTGGGAAGACTGTACTTCTGGGATAAATTACAAATTGGGTAATTGTTTTAAGTTTCAAGCTTTTGGGCAGGGCCCTCTTTATTTGTTACTGCAGTGTTTTTCAACCTTTTTTGGGCAAAGGCACACTTGTTTCATGAAAAAAATCACGAGGCACACCACCATTAGAAAATGTTAAAAAATTTAACTCTGTGCCCAGCAGCAGTGCCCCCCTAGTACACTGGTGCCCAGCAGCAGTGCCCCCCTAGTACATTGGTGCCAAGAGCAGTGCCCCCCTAGTACATTGGTGCCCAGCAGCAGTGCCCCCCTAGTACATTGGTGCCAAGAGCAGTGCCCCCCTAGTACACTGGTGCCCAGCAGCAGTGCCCCCCTAGTACATTGGTGCCAAGAGCAGTGCCCCCCTAGTACATTGGTGCCCAGCAGCAGTGCCCCCCTAGTACATTGGTGCCAAGAGCAGTGCCCCCCTAGTACATTGGTGCCCAGCAGCAGTGCCCCCCAGTACATTGGTGCCAAGAGCCAGCCCCCCTAGTACATTGGTGCCCAGCAGCAGTGCCCCCATAAGTCAGTGTGCCCCATGGCCCCCCCTAATACATTGGTGCCCAGCAGCATTTTACTCTTCGGCGGCTTCAGCAGCATCTTCCCCTCACGCGCGCCGCCTCTGCACTTCTGCCTACACGCGACCGCACACAGGCCCTTTTATAACGTTGCGCCCTGTGCGTACTGACGTCACCCGTACACACGGGGCGCAACCAATGACAGGGCCCGGATTTTTTTTTGAAAGTAAAAATTGCGGCCCTGCCTACGGCACACCAGGCAACATCTCACTAGTGTGCCGCGGAACAGCGGTTGAAAAACGCTGTGTTACTGCCTGCTTTGTATGTAAATCTGTATGTTCAATGTATATACCCATTTACTGAGGAATATGTTGAACCAGTGGTATTCCCAAGGCCACTGGGTGTTCCGTGACTGCAAACATGACTGTAGTTACTGATTTGTGCATCTCTCGGCAAGTAACTGGCTCTGCTATACAGAAGTCCCTTCCCTGTTGGTTGTTAAAGGCTTTGTCATGCTGGAACAGCTCTATACTTTTGCTGGCACGACATACTACTACTGATATGTCTTATACATACTTTATTTACAGCTTTAAAAACTCAAGTTTATTCTCTGTTACTATTGGTGATTGAACGTGGGTCCTTTAGAGCGTAACCCTGTGAAATGCAAAAAGTAACCTCCGAAACCATGCAGAACACAGCATCAGAACGGAAATTCTTTTGCCTGCTTTCTAAAATCTCTTCTTGTATGAAACAAGGACTATACATTAATATTCTTGGAACCAGTAAAGCAAAGTTACATTTCTTAAATGTTACTTTGAAAAGTAATTCCCATTCCTTATCCTCGTCCATATCAGTCTTAACATTTCCCACTAGATGTGCAGAAACTTACTAACATCGAAGAACATATAATGTGCCCGAATGACATTCAGTTTATCTCTCAAAGCTAAGAGAATTATAAGAACTTTAATGTGTGGGGATTTTTTCAGTTATTATTATTACAGACTTTATCCTAGTGGAAATCTACTTGGAAAAGGGCACTCACAGATCATGCAAGGCACTGCTGGGGTTGGACTGGCCTGCTGGGGAACTGGGGTCCCCTACCTTAGTGGGCCCCACTGCCCTGGGTCACTGCGGGTGTGTGCATTGTGAAGGTTTCCATGGGGGATGGGATGGGTTGGGGAGTATAACATCAACACGGTGGGCTAATGTAATTAGCGGTTGGGTCAGGGTTAAAGTCAGTCAGTGGTAGCAGGAGCCCTTCAACTTAAGTCTTCCAGTGGGACCAAGGTTCCCCAGTAGAAACTGGAGGCTTGACTGGACTGGAGGAGAATTGTCTAATGCTACATCCTTTTAATGGTTCATATAAAGACACATTTACTAAGGGAATTTACTAATGGGAAGCAAAAAAAATTAGCAATGTCACTTGTGCCCATAGATGCTTCTTAGCAACTTCCAGTGAGCACCAATATGCCAGCCAGCATATTTGATGAATTGCATGCATGGATGCAAGGGAACCCAGGAAATACTGACAGCCTGGGCCCAGTGCCTTGTGTTCATAGCCACAACTAACTTGGGCCTAGGCCTAGGCTAATTTTAATGAAGGCAAAAGGAGGTTAAGCCTTCCCACATCAACAAGAATTTCCTGCAACCCAAAGGACAGAGGTATTGTAGATGGAATATCATGTATTCATGAAGATATTATATGCAATATTATAAATGCAACTGGCAATGCATTTATTTTCTGAGTTATAATGGATGCATAGCATCAGGCTCCATTTTTTCACTCCACTGGTTAGTACTGCCTTCCTTATTCTCATGGGCTAGACAAATTAACTTTAGCTTTTGTGTTTTTTAATTATTTACATTTGAAGGCTAGCCAGTATTGTCTTGACTACAACAAAGTTATGGAAGTCTGCAAGCAAATAGTGGAGCATTTTAATCAATTTGAGACAAATGATGTGCTTTTATTAAACAATATTTCTAATAGAGCTCCACTACAGCTGAAAGTTCTTCCATATCTTTATGAAAAGTTATTCCATTTTAGACACAACACAAAAATCACATCAGGCAGTGTTTTGTTGCAAACCATGGGAAAGATTTAGCTTCACAAGGGGAGGAAGGTAGAGCAACTAACGGCTAATCAGCTCTGTCTTTCAGCTACAATAACCTATAAAGGATAACGCATCTCCCTAGAGATGCCAGAACCCTTGATTCAATCAGCTGGAGGAATGTGAAAACTGGAAGTTCCTTCCAACTATCTAACCATGCAGAAGCATAAAGGCTCTGTAGAATAAAAATAAGTAAGGTTCATTAATAAATAATCCATCATCAAACATAAAATTAATAAACTTCCCTTTAATTCAGTCAGCCCAACATGGCAAATTGCAATTGGCATGTCAGTCTGCCTCCATAATGATTAGCTAGAGTCTAAGTCATAACGGGAGATGATATGAGCCCTTTGCCTCAATATTAGTGGAGGAGACAATCAGGATTCAGTAAAATATATAGCTCAACAAGGTCTCCACCAAAATACATTAGCTCAGGATTAACAATCTCTTTCAGCAATATATTATTATCAGCTTGTTTTCCCAGCCTATGGACTGCAGTACTTTTATTTGTTGTTTTCTTGCACTGACCGTTAACCTGCAATTTCACTTGTTATCCAGACAGTTAGACAATTAACAGATGATTGCACAGCTATTCAGATAAAACCATTTCTGGAAGCTAATAACCTTCTCTGGTCTAAGCACGCCAAATCAAATGTCATCATAAGCAATATTCTATGAACCTGTCACCTTCCCAGTGACTATAGCTGCAATCAGAAGCAACTGGGGGAATGGCTATGATTAAAAATAGAGCGTCATCTCCCATTGCCAAGGTATAATTATATTTAAAGAGTATGGAAGCAGCTGAACTAATTTCATCCTCCGTCGCCTTCATAGTATTGCTCCAACCAAGGCCAGCCTGTTAGCAATTGCAGCTGAGACCTCTGAAATGGTTGCTCTCTTGGGTAATGTAATAAACATTACAAGGTTTGCACCAGGTCTAGGTCTAGGAATACATGGCAACCAATCAGCAGGAAGAATTTACTGATCGCCTGTTTGAAACATGATTGGTTGCTATGGGTTTCTAAACCAGGGGCAATTTTGCCACTTTTATTCATCATCCTGCAAACAGCATGGAGAATTATTTAAGCAATTTCATGAGAGCCAGACATTTACCTGATACTTTTTAGTATGATGTAAACATTGGTATCCCTAGATATTACGTGACTGCTCTTTATTTAGTATTTTTTTTGGTTTACAAATGGTTTCATGTCTTGTTCTAGAGTTCTGGAGTTTTAACTTTTATCTGATTGCTGGGATCCAACTTATTCTAGCTGGCATTGGTTTAAATGGCAGAAGAGGCAAGGATTCAAAAGAGATAGAAATCAGAAAAATAAAAGAAATTTCTCAGAAGGAATCAGCTGTTGAAATGATTAAGAATTGCGATAGCCAACCTGTTACTATGTAAACTGCATCTTCCACCAATCCCTGTCTCCAGAGCCAGGTTTTGAAGGAGTTTTTGGAGGACTTTCTCATCTATATCCTTGACTTATCCTGCTGAAGCACCCTCAGGTAAGCAGAGAAGCACCTGCTGCTTTCATCCTTGCAAACAAACATACTTAAGATTTATGAATAAGCAAGCATGAGGCCTTTAAAATATTATTAAAAGAAGCAAGGCATTTTGCTTTGTTGGGCCATTATAGGTTACCCAAGAGCAGTGATCCCCAACCAGTGGCAACCCCTTGGATGTTGCTCCCAGTGCCCCCAAACCAGGTAGTTATTTTTGAATTCCTGACTTGGGGGCAAGTTTTGGTTGAATAAAAACAAGATTTACTACCAAATAAAGCCCCCTGTAAGCTGATAGTGTGCATAGTGGCTGCCTAATAGCCAATCTTAGCCCTTATTTGGCTCCTCCATGAACTTTTATGGTGCTTGTGTTGCTCTCCAAGTCTTTTTACGTTTGACTGTGGCTCACAAAAAGGTTGGGGACCTCTGCCCAGTGGTGTTTATTTTTTTTTTTTAAACTTTGTTTTTATTTTCATGTCATCAAGCATTTCTTTTACATCATTTGTGATAATATATTATCTTACACGTATGTCATGTAGGTAATAAAATAGTAGAGAATAAAACATTTGAGTTCAATATATTTAACAAAATTTCAACTTTAAACTTTTAGCTCATACTTGTTCATCCTGGGTTCTGTGGGATTAGTTCTTATTGTGGATATGTTGCCAACATTTTGTTTATTTGTTGACTCCTAGAGGGTTCATAGTTTTGTTGATTTGTTTCTTGGATTTGTAAGTTTTGAAGGTACTGGGATGCTTCAGTCAGGAGTGGATGTTCTCTGAGTGTTTCTATGTTGTACCATGTGGTTTGTCTGAATGTTTATACTGTGAGGTTTCTAATTGTCTGAGGTAGAGAGGATATGTATGTGAGCCACATGTTGAAAATTTTTTCAGTGATTTGTCCTTTTTTAGTTGTTGCTTCTAGCCAGTCCATATAAAAGATATGGTGCAGTTTTTGTTTTGTTAATGTTATGGATGGAATGTCTGGGGTTAACCATTGGTGTAATATTGTCTTCCGGGCTGCTGCCGACAGTCTCCCCGCCAACAGTTTTTCAGGCTTAGTTAGGTGTGTGTAGGATTTGCCCAGTGGTGTTTTAGTGTCTGCCTTAGGAACAGATCACTAATATGCTGTCTACCTTATCCACTGGTAAACTGTAACCATAGTAGAAACTGTATATTTTAGAAAATGCTGAGCACAATATAATTTTCTTTCAAGTGTTTGAGTCTTGCTTTAGTAATGTAGTCTCAGATACTCAACCAATTATATTGGTTAATGTCAAGTTTCCATTAAATAAAGTGTATATACACTTTCATAAAATGACCTTACTTTAAACATCACTTCCCTGTAGCTAACAATGTCAAAGGAGATAACAACCTCCCCATGTAATGCTGAAGGTCAGAAATATACCATTGAGCTACTGGTATTAAACAATGCAACAGCCTCAGAACCAAGCTGCAAGATGTATACGATTGGACAGAGACTTTCTATGGACCAGGAAGTGAAATTAGAATTGTTCAAATATTACATGGTAGTTGTTCTAGTTGCCTTAATCCTATCTTCTTTGGTTTGCATGTTCAGAATAAAGTGGCCTTATATGATCAGTCCAATTTCTTAGCAAACTTAATGGTCAGATTATATTCAGTTTGTCCTCATATTCACCTTGATTACATAATGAGCAAAGTTTGGCCCTTTCACTTTTTGCATCGATTTTGGGCAATGGCAAACCTGATATTCCGTTCTGATTGGCTACCTGTATGTGAAATCTGTATCCCAAGGTACTAACACATGGAAACATAGCTGGATTACTAATGTAGGTTTTCTTTCTGCAGATTAATTAAAAATAGAATTTGTCCACATGGGTGCTGCACATAAAGTCAGAGTAACTTTTTGAGATCTACCTGTAGTTTATTTCAAAACCAACCCCCCCCCCCAAAAAAAAAATAGCTGAGCGTACTGGACACAAACCCTAGTCACATGTATGTTTGTTTACTTATTTAAAGCAAAACTTGAAAACTCAAAAACTTCAAGAAGGGAAATCTTATTTTATCCTTCATTTTCAATGAGTCTGCAAAAGTTCGAATTAGTCTCAAAAACTCAAATTGAAAAAATAGCTCACATTTTCGCCCTTAAAGGAGAATGCAAGTCAAAATGTAAAAAGCATACTGCCCAATAGTCCTCCTATTGTTTAGTAAAAACGCTACACTTTTGGCTCACCTAATCAAATATTTACTCAGTCACACTTACTTCATATTTTCTAAAACAGGCAGCCATCTCTAAAAAGGTATTCTCCCTTCCTTTCCCTCCTTGCTTCATACTGCACATGTGTTTCATTCCCTCCCCCCCTCCCCTCTGCCAGATCCACTTCTGATTGGCTGGTGGGCATGTGTAGCTCAGAACAGGAGACAGGATCAAGTTACACACATGCTCAGAGAATAGGAAGGCTGCCGCTGGCACCTACAGGAAGGGGAGAGAGATTTCAGTGATGTCACTGTAGGCTTCACACTGCTGTAGGCTGCCAGCACCATATCTCAGAGAAGCAAGAAGGGATCTGGGAATTTAGATATGCAGTAAGTACTTAAAAAAAAGGCCTTTAGACTTACTTTTAATTTATATTAACCTTTCATTGTCCTTTAATAAATCTCAAATATTTCAGGTTTTTTATACTCAGATTTGCATTTTTGCTGCAGTAAAATCTTGAATTTGTATGTTGATAAATCTGCCCCATAGTCTAGCATGTTTACAAGGTCTTCCTGTTGTGATCTGTATATAGTCTAAAATGGTTTATATTTTGAATGTTCACACTTAGTTTAGTGAAGGTTTTTGAAACTGGGATTCCTTTTTTTTTATTCTGCAGACACATTTATATGTAGGTAAGTCTTGTGTGGGAGTATATTTTTTTAAGACTTCTTTAACTGAAGCTTGGTCGTAAAAACACTGTACTAGGTAGCACTTCATACATTTACAATTATCAACAATTATGTTCTGTGCAGAACAGTATGGGAAGACAGTAATTCATTCTTTCAGTATGTTAGTAAAGGCAAAAAAGCATCTTGTATCAAAACAATAAACTGGGATTATTTGAAGTTGCTTTCATAAGGGTGGGTGTGGGCACATATTGGACATCGAACCTTGTAATAGGAGTAACAGTGCCTAATACTTCCCATGAGCTTGTGGTAGGGGCAAGGAAAGAGTAGACTGTTACTCAGGAAGATAAAGATGTCACTGTTGCTTCATAACTTGCTGATTTATTGAACAGTAATCAGGGTCTCCGGGGCTCACTGGGACTTTACAAGACCACAAGTCCTAAATCTCAGGTCTGTACTTGGTGATAACCACAGGGGCCTAGCCCTTTGTAAAACGAAGCCAACCTTACTAAAGAAAAACTAAGGACTGAGGTCTAATTCGTTCCTAGCCTTTAATTCATTTGGGTACACCTAACTTGCCAGTACTGAATGGACTCTTTACTTCCTATAGAGTTGGTCTGTAGACCAGATGCAGCTGTCCAAAGCTGTTCCATTAGAAAATCCTAATCCTAAAAAACTAGAGTAGTTTCCCATCAGAATTTAGGCTTTTAAAGGAACCAAGGGTGGCTATTTGCCTCTCTTTTTAGGGATGCGCCTTTGCCACCTCCCTACATGCCTGGCTGAACCTAATCTGTTTTCATTCTAATGCTTTGAAGTATTCACAATTTAAATGTCATCTGGTATCACCAAAAGGAAATCAACCATAGATAAGGACAAGTACAATACACTGAGCTTGTTAGAGTTTATGGTATGGAGACCTTGACACACACATTGTATCTGAACAGATGCAAGGTTTCACATTGTGCCGATGCTTACGAGTGGGAAAATAATACTATAATAAATCTACCCTAACAATGGATAGGAGAGACAAAAGCTTTATATAGAAGCAAATAAAGTACTAGAAACAGTAACAAGAACTCAGAAACCTACTGATAACGTCATAAGCTGTAAAGGAGTCATAAGCATCACAAAAACTTTAAATTCATCTTCCTCAAGGTTTTCCATATTAAGCTTAGATGAAAGGCTCCATAGAAATAAGCCAGAAGTATAGGTAATAAAAAAAATAATTAAAGATACTCATATGTCAATTGAGGTAGCTTCCAAAAATTTCAAGTTCTATTTGCATTTTCTTGGAACAAAGTGTTTGCAAGGCTTCCTATTTTGGAATTTTTCCTCCCAGATACCTCCTACATTGGTCAGCCCTGTTGTGCAACAAGTAGAGTACCTTCTACTTGGAGACCTTTACAGTGGGTGACATGTTTAATACACAGTTTGTCTAAATAGTCTTGTACTCTGATGTAGTCTATATTATGCATAAGGCCAGATACTATTCTGTTAATATTACGTACAATATAGTGTTTCTCCATAGCTGTTTCAAAAAAGAATGGCCTTTGTTTATTTTATTGCATTATTTGTACCACTTATCTTGCCACAGTCAACACACCTACTTTTTACTCTTGTGCCTTTTGAGTGTGGGTTATTTACAATAATGGTTCCTTTTAGCATTCTAGATATGGTTCTGTTTGACCAGACTCAGTCCAAATCTGCCCTACTAAACATCATCCCTTTCATTGCGAGAATAGGTAGGGTCCCAAGAAAGTCATTTAGGTGTGTCAGAGTTCTCCTATCTAATTCCATTAATATATGCAACATATATCACAATTGCCAGAGGGCCTTGGGACTGTAGTTTATTAATTAACAAGTAAAGGGATAGAAGCAGGTGGGTCAGTGGGAAACCAGAAAAAACCCAGAGGACCCCAACAACCCAGATGCACTGCTTACATGGTGCTCCCCCCTGGCCTCCCCCCAATCACAGGCGCAAGGGAAAAATACAAGGTATGCATGGGGGGGGGTGGAAACAGCATGGAGACAACGTTATGACTGGGGCAGGAGGCTCTGGGGTGTGTGGGACCCCTGATAAGAGAGCAGGAATATGCACTGAAGCAATAGTGAATGTATTTAGAGTAATGTATTTTAAGTTGCAAAGTTTCATTTCTAGCCCACATTGCCCAATCAGATGTTTGCCTTTAAACAAGGGGTTACTGGACTTGGTGCAAACATAGGGCTGGAATTAGGCACAGCCCAGTGTAGAAAGGGTTAATTGACTATGGCCTGGTGTGTTTCAAGGTACAAAATGTACAGAAGGGTGCTTGTAATTAACCTTGTAGGTCGCTTTATCATTACAATCAGAGTAAAGGTGGCCATACACGCACCGATATTATCGTACGAAACCTCGTTTCGTACGATAATCGGTGCATGTATGGCATGTCGGCGAGTCGACCGATATCGCAGGAAGCTGCTGATATCGGACGACTCGCCGATCGGACCAGTTTGAAAATTTTGATCGGGCGCCATAGAAGGCGCCTGACCAAAATTCTCCTTTCAGAGCTGAATCGGCAGAAGGAGGTAGAAATCCTATTGTTTCTACCTCCTTACCTGCCGATTCAGCCCTGAATGGTGTGTGGCGGATCTTACGACCGATGGTCGTACGAAACATCGTCAGATCGCCACGTGTATGGCCACCTTAAGTTGCATGGAATCAATACATCAACCAAATCAGGATCCACAGCTCAGCACTTGATGCCCTCTTTTTATAATGTATGTCAGCCAGCTATCAAGGCTCCTGCAAGGGATTCTACATGGCTTCCTATAATCTTCATTTATGTCAGTTTTTTACCTTTGTTATTTTTAAATATGAATATGTGAGTATGCAATGATCTCCCTTTCCCACTGGCTTTTAAAGTCTATGAAATGACTATCAAAGCTTGCAGTTAGTCTTCTCTAAGCTGCCAATGTCTTTTAGGCTGTCTGGCCACAAGCTTTGGAATCACTCCCCAAAGATATCAAGAGAAACCTGCAAAAACCATTGGCAACTTTATGCATTCATTTATTTTCAGTCACCTTTCATCTACTTTCATTTTATTGCAATGGAAAGCAGTGGGTTTATCTGTCCTTTTCTATTCTCTGCACAGTTGGTGCTGACTATTGAAACAATGGCATAGAGGCCAGATTTCCTCCAGACAAGGCTCCAATTCTGAAAATGCCTAGCATGTTGTTATTATCACATCCGTGCAGAAGCCAGTGGGTAACGGGCACAGAGAAAGAGTTTTAGGGGAAGCTTTCATATATATATAAATATATATATAAATACGTAGGGATGCACCAAATTCATTATTTTTGGGTTTGGCCGAACCCCACATCCTTCATGAAAGATTTGCCTGAATATCGAACCAAATCCGAATCCGAATCCGAACCCTAAAAAACGTTAAACAGAAGTGGGCATGAAGTATGCACTTAATTTTTTTTTTACTTCTGAGTTCACAAGACCAAAAGTCACATGATTTTTAGGATTTGGATCAGGTTTGGCCAGACACTTGGATTCAGTCAAATCCAAACCCTGTTGAGAATCTTTTCCGAATCTCGAACCAAATCCTGGATTCAGTTCATTCCCAATACTTATATATATATATATAGAGTCCAAAAATCGTCACTCACCAAACTAATAGCCAATGTCCGGGTGCTAACCATAAATTCATGTACAGTCTCTTAGAAAGCACTGACGGTAAAATATAAAAATAAAATAATTTATTAAACAAAAAAGTCTACGCGTTTCGATCCATATAGGATCATCATCAGGACAGTATCAGGAAGTGAGGTGCATGGTTAAATACAAACATGATCCAATCAGTGCATAGAAGCAATTTAAAACACTATTAACCCATTGGGTGCAAATATAAAATCTCCTAATATATCGCTGTTCATACCAATACAGCGATGTGCCACCCTTATCAAATATATATTTAAAACATCTAATTCATGTGATGAGGTTAACCTCATTAGTTGGGATCAAGTACAAGATACAGTTTTATTATTACAGAGAAAAAGGAAATCATTTTTAAACATTTGAATTATTTCATTGTAATTTAGGCTTTTCACTAAAGACATACAGGAGGGAAGGTTTGCAGCTCTTGGCTTTTGGTAGCACAGCTAATGCTACATTCTGTATAATGCATTTGTTTAACAACTCCATACATTTCTTTTTGTTTTGCAGAATACATATGGCTTTTCAATAAAAAAAAATAAGGCTATTTAATAGATGCAAAACATATAGCCAATCATCTACAAACAATACAACAATTATGGGTTAAGGCAATAATGAAAATACTGTTTTTACTAAACCAAAACCCAAACTGTGAAATTTGCTGCCAGCAGCTTATTCATCAACAGCCATTTGCAGTTTAGGTTTAGTGGTCCTTTAATGACTGTGATTGTCACAGCACTTCATTAGCTTCTAAACTTAACATATGATAGAGAGGGAGGGTTTTCAGATCGGATAAAGCCATGTACAACACACACATAGCCCTGTGTATTGTGCTGAATCTTCTTGCTCACATAAACTGCCGGGAATGGCTGAACCAATAGGGAAAGGGAGTGAAAGCATTCACTCAGCAATATAGCACTGCCAGCAATGGAATCAGGTTCCTCTGTAGAACGACTGGATGCTGTCATCACACTCGCTGCTCTCCAGCTCCAACCCTGGGCTTAATGCAAGGCTTACAGGTCCTTTTAATGATGCTCTGCTATATGGATCAGTGCTGAAACAAGACTGGAAACCTTGCCACTGCCACTGCTGCCCCTCCAGGGTATATCCATAGGATACCTACAGGATACCTACAGCTTTTGGATAACCATCCCTATATGTAAGTAACCCAGAGATTTGCATGGTAACTTGATGCACAGTTTTAATACAGAATGTGAGTCACTTCTCTAAACCCAAAATGTGTTTCTCTTATTAGAACTTTTAATTAAGGCTGCAATCTCTAACAGCACAAATAAAAAGTAAAGAAATTCAGAGAGGAAAATGGGTTTAAATAAGCCAAAGCACCTGACTTTTTCCCCAGCCAAATGTATTTGTACTCAGAACCACTGATATTCATTTGGAACAACTTGTAACAACGATTCCCAAATTTTGGCCGCAGGTGGCTGATTCTGCCCATGACTGCTATGAGACATAATTATTCATGCAATCAACTTTACAATGTATTCTTCCCTTTATCTTACCCTTTGCTCTGATTGCCACACATCTGAGCCTTTTAGTCTCCATTCCCATTAAGTTGCGACGAAAGTGATGTAAACTCCAAAGTGGAGCTGGCAGGCTGGGCCAGGTGGGATCTGCATATTAAATTCATCAGTTGTTTTATGATGCTAATGCTGAATCCCCAGCTGCTGCTGCTGCTGCTAAGTCCCAGTGTTAGACTTGAAAATGTAGCTTATCAATAGATGGGGAACCCACAACAAAAAAGCCTCATATTGTTCTATTCTATACCACCCTAGGGCAATGAGACAGATAAATGTTATTTATTATGGTACAACGTCACATGACTAAACTTGCTTTTTGCATGTGTTTCTTTATATCTACAAGTGTGGGTATGTATATGTGTGGGTTTGTATGTGTATGTATCTGCATGCAGTATATATTTATGTTAATGTAATCCAAATAGCAGGGCATGAAGCCCTTATTATCAGTTTGATGCTGCCATTATGGTATTATGAGCACAGAATTAGCTAGCTGGATATACTTACTGTATCTGTGTAGAATAGATCTCAGGCTAGTACATCTCTCAGAGACTGACTGTAGTGCTGCCAGAAAGCTATGTAGTGAAGATGGGAATACAGGTTCTGAGTACTGAATTCTCTGCTAGAAGTTTCTGATCTCAAGTACAGCTTTCTACTCAGTGTAACCCAGGGGGTTAGCTGTATATACCCTTACATTCTGACTTCAGCAAAGCTCCCCATGCATTTGTACTGGTGCAAATGCTTCCAGCCAGGAGATCAACAGGTGAGACGGACAGTTTTGAAGCCTGAGCAAAGCAGTATAATTTGAAATATTACCACAGGCATAAATCTCTCGGCAGAAGCACATTTTCTTGCCAATATTAGTAGACATGAAGTGAATGATCAGTGTAATCGTCAATTTGCAGATCATTTTCATTTGCAAAGTCAGACTTCATTAAAGTATTTACATCTAAACACATTCCTTGCACTTCCTTATAGATGCACTAAGCGCCATTGTGTCTGTCTCAGGGTTGGACTGGGCCGGCGGGGCACCGGGAAAAAACCCGGTGGGCCCAAGGCCCTAGTTGTGAGATGCCCATGGTGCTTCTCTGCCCCTCCCCTGTCGCGCCTAAGTTGAGACTAAAAGGTAAGACTAAAGCAGGTGCGCTCAGGGAAGGGTGTAGGGTGGGCAGTGGGGGCCCCCAGGGGGTGTCTGGGGGGCCCTGGGGTGGGAACCTCGTTGGGCCCTGCACCCTCCTCTCCAACCCTCACTGTCCTGACTCTGCTGTATGATGTTCAAGGGCATCTGTAGTTGCTGGGGTACCATGGGGCTACCACTACCCTGAATTCTCGGGTCCCCACAGGAGGTTGCATCAAGGGGCAAATCTGCTTTGCTCCAAAACAACTGCATGCTAATGCCATTTTAACCCCACTCGCCAGAAATGGCGCAATACCTGCTCAGAAAATATTAGCTGCAACCTGCATCCATTTTGCATAGGATGTAATTGCAGTGGCCAAAACTCCCTGTGCATTTAGGCTTGAATTGTTGGGAAAATTCTGTGTCCAGTGTTCCCTTTAACATCTTCTTGACCATGTGCGCAAAAAATTCTTTTGTGCACACTTTTTAAAAACCATGCTCACACTTTAAAAAACTGGTGTGCTCAGTACAAACTAATGTGTTTTCACACAAAAAACTTTGTGTGCACCACAATTTATTGTGTGCAATCGTTTAGATATTTGTGTGTGCGCACATGAGCGGGGGGTTAAAAAACATGGAGATTTTCACACTGTACTGTTTATGCAAGGGACCCTTATTATCCTTTACTGGTATTAGCGGTAATACCTTCTCTCAACAAATACAGCAAATGAAGTGCAGTCAGCAATTTTGAATGGTGTGGGTTGTCTTCACGTGGTTCAGACGCGTATTTGTATTTAACAGACAATAAAGTCATACTGCTCTTCCTGCAACTGACCAGACTTCCATGGAGATCGGGGACAGTCCAGATTTCCATGTAGCCAAACAAATGAGTCAAAGCTCTGAAATGGGTTGGCATTAGGGCATTAGGGATGAGGCCAAATGTGGCCTTGGTGGGTGAGTGGTATGACCAAAACAGTCCTAAATTTGTGAATATAAATATTAAAAGATTATATTAGGCTTGAAATTAAATATGTTATTCCTTGATCTTATGTACAAGGCTGGAGGTACAAAGACCTCTGATAATGTAGAGATTGTTAAATCAACATTTCAGCCATCTTACTAAGCAGAAGGGCACAGGGCAGAGGGCTGGGCAAGATCAGAAAGGTAGGGTTCTACTCCTGATGTTTTTGTATGTTTTCTGGTGTTGGGTTGCTGAACCTCTGAATTGAAAGGGTTAAGTGTTATGTATAAGGTATATGATTGAAAATCAGGCAAATTAATGTTTAAAACAATGTACAATGGAAAGAGTATACAGTAAGGGGCTGATTTACTTACCCACGAACGGGTCGAATGGAGTCCGATTGCGTTTTTTTCGTAATGATCGGTACTTTGCGATTTTTTCGTATGTTTTGCGATTTTTTCGGATTCTTTACGAATTTTTCGGATCCAATACGATTTTTGCGTAAAAACGCGAGTTTTCCTATCCATTACGAAAGTTGCGTAAAAAGTTGCGCATTTTGCGTAGCGTTAAAACTTACGCGAAAAGTTGCGCATTTTTCGTAGCGTTAAGTTTTAACGCTACGAAAAATGCGCAACTTTTCGCGTAAGTTTTAACGCTACGCAAAATGCGCAACTTTTTACGCAACTTTCGTAATGGATACGAAAAACTCGCGTTTTTACGCAAAAATCGTATTGGTAACGAAAAATTCGTACAGAATCCGAAAAAATCGCAAAACATACGAAAAAGTCGCAAAATATTCGTTTTCAAGTCGGAACTTTTCCAATTCGGGTCGGATTCGTGGGTTAGTAAATCAGCCCCTAAGTGTAGCTTACTTCATTCTAACCACAGTGGAAAACAGGCACCATGTGCCTTCCTCAGGTTTAAACCCATCCTGCCACAATGCTTGTGCTTTACAGCTAGACTAGATTAAACCTTACGCTTTACTATCTGGAAGAAGATTTATGCTTTTGATTAATAAGCAATGCCTGCTTTAAAACAGCGAAGTATCAGAAATTGCTTTTAAGTGAAGAATGAATGTACAACCCATTAGAGAAATGCCAAGCGTTACATATCAATTTAAACAGAACCTATGAATTAAAGTCTGCATGTCTACTCTAGAATTAGGGGGTTTAAAGGGCTTGCGTAATAGTGCAGGCACACATTTTGATTCTAGCAATTAAGTTTCTAACATTATCAGGTGCCAATTCCTAATCTCTCTAATAGAATTCTCCATGAGTTCAAGTAGAAATTTCTAGCTTTTCAGTGTAGTAGGCACGGAGATTCACATAAATGCAAACACAAACCACTTGTCTCTTCGTGAAGTACAAGTCATCTGAATTAGGAACAAATGTCTAAGGAAGAATTTAAACAGGTACAGGGCTTGTTTATTAATGCAGGTCTAATAATTTATCTAAGCATACCCTTGTGGCTTTCATAAAAACAATCCAAAACATCAGCACTGAAATTCTGCTTAACTACTGGCAGGCAGCCATATAGATGATTGGGTTGAAAGAATTTGAAACAATTTTGCCTTTCACTTGTGTATTGGATGAGAGCATTGCACATATCTAGCAGCACAGATACAATTTCCAGTAACATATTTCTTTCCCATTAAAAGCATGAATTACTTGATACACATGATATCAGACACAGCCCTCCAGTCTATCAGCATTCATCTCCCAAGGCCAACCATAGTATTTTGTTTATGACTTTAGCAACAAGTGCCTACCGATGGCCAAATTGTCAAGAAAGTCCCCTTTGAAGTCTTTCAATAAAGTCCTTTTAAAGTATTGAAGACCAACCCTACACTGCATATTCTAGATAGGGTGTTCCTTGTGCCCTTGTAAATGGGACAACTAATCCTCTCCTTGCATCAGTCTATACCCCATTGCTTGCTATATGTTAGTATTATCCAAACGTACCCTTATACCCTTTTCCATTAAAGATTTGCTTAACTAAGCCCAATAAAGGTATAAGTAAAATAAAAAAATAACAGTATTGATTAAATGGAATTTAGATACATAAATAGGGAATGGATAAGGCTTGTGGACTAATAGTAGATGGAGCTGGCAAAGAGGGCAAGATGTGTTAAAACACTGCTAAGATGCATAAAAATGCTATTTTGCCTTTTATATATATATATATATAATTTATTGGAGAGACCATACTCTGATATATATAGTATACGGCACAGCTGACAAAAATCATATTTGTGCACCTAAAAAAATAAGACAACATGATTAATACATCCAAATAATTATCCAGTGTGTTGAGAGTGAACATATTCACTGTGGCCTCAGCATTAATGAGACCTTACCCACAGACTTTTGCTGCTATGTCTTTTAGTTGGCCTCATTTTACTCTTAGAGCAATGTTTTGCTTGTGTGCTTGTTTTACTCTTGCTTATGGTACAATATACTCATGGTTAATATAACATTTTACAATTTCAAGATGCAGAGGAGTGCAGCTGGCAAAAGGATATTCACAAAGGCCAGCTGTCACAGTTAGCATACAGCAGATAGGGTCTAGAATTTCCTACTGTAAATAGAGGCGCTCAGTGATTCTTCATTCCTGTTCAACATTTGTTAGATGCCCTTTTATCATGAAAAACCCATGTAGCGACAGTATAATTATGTTAAAAGTGAGTAGATATTGATCCAAGAAGCTTATTGCCATTAAAGTCAGCCCCCTGGAATGATAAATTGGTAGCCTGCCAGCAGCATGGTTTTGTTTATTTTTTATCTCAAAACCTATTAACCTTCTGTATTGGATGCGCTCTTATGCTGGGATAATACAAGTCTGTGTTGTTATTTTCAAACAATTACATTTTTGTCCAATTACTATTACATTATTCTATTCCCTTAACCCCATTAAATACTTCAGTTTGGTATATAGATATTGGCAATATTATAACATGAGGAATATTATTTAAACATTCTCAAAGGGTACATGATAACTTCAGGCACCTCCAACACCACATTTGTAAATAGTCCAAGCATGCTGTAGGCCAGGATTCCAGCCACCCATACAAATATACCTAACCTTCAAGTTACAGAAATACTACTTCAGGGTTCCCAAGGAAGAGACCTTTGTTAGTAGGGCCAGAAAGCCATAATGTAAAGACTGTACTGTATATTCATTATCAGACTGCACTGGTCCATCTGTTCCCACTTCCAACAAGACTATGCATTTCGCACAATGTACCCTATTCTGGTCAGCTGTTATCTTCATTATGTATCACTTTACATAGGAACAGAGCCCATTATGAGGTATAAATATTAACAGTATAGAGCAACATATAGGAAAACAGACGGTGCTAATTACCATCTAATTGTAACTGAACACTTTCTCATTCTGCCTGCAAACCGAGCCATTCTGTTAAAAAAAAAAAAAAAAACAACAACAAATATTGCAAAATGTGTAAGAAAATATTTTATTATAGAGGTAACTGCAGGGAAAACACATCAGCAAATATATTAGTATTATATATAGAGCAGATAAACAGATATGTTTCCAGGCTTTTAAAGAAGGAAAAGTCCCATTAAAGTTGAACTCACCGCTTGGAACGGTAGGTCTGGGTACACGCGCCCTAGACCTTCAGCTAAAGAGAGAAATCACAACTTCATCTTGATAGACGGGCTGGCAACAAAACCGGACTGACGTATATATGCTGCTTAATGCTAATTATTCAAGAATTGAATGCATCATAATAAATTTAGGCCCTACGCGTTTTATACCAATACTGAGCACTTAATCATAGGCAGGCCTATGTTTAAAGGGGTTGTCCACCTTTAGGTTAACTTTTTGTATAATGTAGAGAGTAGATGTAGAGAGTAGATGTAGAGAGTAGATGTAGAGAGTGATTCTCTGAGACAATTTCCAATTGGTCTTTACTTTTTATTATTTGCAGTTTTTTAATTATTACTGTTTTTGTTCAGTGGCTTTGCAGTCAGGAGTTTCAGCAGCGATCTGGTTGCTAGGGTCCAAATTACCTTAGCAACCAGGGAGTGGTTTAAATAAGAGACTGGAATATAAATAGAAGAGGCTTGAATAGTAATAAAGGTAACAATAACAATAAACCTTTTGGTTGCCGGGGGGGGGGGGAGTTAGAAGAGTAAGGCATTCCTCTATGTAATTCAAAAACTATAAAAAAAGAAATAATGAAAACTTGCTTAGAACTGGGCATTCTATAAATGCTTAGGGCTTAAAGGTGGCCACACACGTGGCGATTTGCCAATAGGATTTCTACCTCCTTCTGCCGATTCAGCCCTGAAGGCAGATTTTGCTCAGGCGCAATCTATGGCGCCCAATCAAAATCTTTTAACCCGCCCGATCGGCGAGTCGTCCGATATCAGCAGCTTCCTGCGATATTGATCGACTGGAAACAAGGTTTCGTACTATATTATCGGTGCGTGTATGGCCAGCTTTAATGTACTAGTTGTGATTCTACGCTTTTAAAACCCCAAAGGCAGCTACAAGTGCTGTCCACCAGATAACTTCACACAGTTGAGGTTACACAATGCCCACTTTGGGTAAATCTAAGAGACAAGTTATAAAAGATACACACACTAGCACAGAATAAGCACAGACTCTACAAATAAAGGATTTTGCACAAGTTTTGGTTCTAAGAAATGCCAGTGAATTTAAAGTAGCCTAGATTATATTATTGATCCCTTTGCCTTAGGCCGTTGAGTACTGTTTTCTTGAAAATACAAAAGAAGTTTTTGTGAATAAATATATATGTAGGTTTTTGATCTTTATCCCTGGGGAAAACTCTTACCCTTGGATTTTCAGAAAAACAAGCCAACACTTAATGGCACTGATCTATTATCCAGCAGTGGATAGACCAAGGCTACAATATGGAGCTCTTTGAAGACAAAAAAATTATTTATTCTTCAAACAAATTTCCATCACTTTGCTGGGCAAAGTTTTCGCAATGTCACACAGGCTTTATGCCTCTATAAATGAACTGTGTTAAATATTGTACATGCTCCAAGCGTGAAGTTACTAATTTTAATGACAGGTTTCTGTTGCAGAAAAACATTTTACATCTTAAAAGGAATGATGGATACCCTCCGTACACAGCATAGTCATAGCTTAAGACAGGGATCCCCAACCTTTCTTACTCGTGAGCCACAGTCAAATGTAAAAAGACTTGGAGAGCAACACAAGCACCATAAAAGTTCATGGAGGAGCCAGATAAGGGCTGTGATTGGCTATTAGGGGCCTCTATGCACACTCTGGGGATCGCTGGCTTCAGAAGTCCTGTTTTAGCACAGACTGCCTATAGTCTTTAATATTAATACTAACAAACAAATAGCTGCATGCAGTTTTTTGCTAGGTTTTAGGTGTTTCTATACCATATGTATATTTTGTCTCTTGACCTCAGGCCTGATGAAAATCATGGTGTCAATGCTTTCTGGCCTTTGGCAAGTCACTAGGGGCAAACTATTAAACACAAAGTTTCCCAAGGTCTCTGCAACCAATCATTTTTAGAGTAGCTTATTTAGTGCAGTATTGGGTGCTTGCTATGGGTTTCTGGACCTGGGACAATAATTTCACCAGTTATTTTATTCCCATGTAAATCTCTAAATGTCCCTTTGTCAATCTGCAGTTACAGTACCTACAGCAGCCACCACTGTGATTGCATGCTAGGTAATATAAACTATCCTAAGCACCTTCACTAAGATCCCTGCTCTGGCCCCCACGCTGTCTCTCCTTGGAGCACACCAACCCCCATCTGTATACACTCCTAAATCATGCTATGACAGAAGCTAGCCTATCACTAATTACATTTTACATTTACAGAGTCCCAATCCCTTAGGTTCACTTAGGTCCCCCCTGGACATCCATCCCTTTGCTTCAAATCTAGTTCAAAGAGAAGGAAGAATTGGATCCCCTTATGTTTATAGACTAGAGAACACCCGTAACAAACCAATGGGAACACATTCCACCCACAGTGTCATTAGTTACACTGCAGGCTGTAGGGGTGGTTAGGTTCCCACATGCTTATTATGCTTGTACTTTGCCATTTCTACTGTACAGCACTGCATACGTAAGTAGCACTTTATAAATAAAGATATACATACATACATACATACATACATTGCTGTATCGCACAAAATATTGCTGACCCTCAGATGCTAACCTTTACCCTACAGAAGACTTTACAGCAGGGATCCCCAACCAGTTGCTCGGGGGCAACATGTTGCTCCCCAACCCCCAAACCAGGGAGTTATTTTTGAATTCCTGACTTGGGGGCAAGTTTTGGTTGAATAAAAACAAGATTTACTACCAAATAAAGCCCCCTGTAAGCTGATAGAGTGCATAGAGGCTGCCTAATAGCCAATCACAGCCCTTATTTGGCTCCTCCATGAACTTTTATGGTGCTTGTGTTGCTTTTTACATTTGACTGTGGCTCACGAGTAAGAAAGGTTGGGGACCCCTGCTTTACAGGATATTCAGTTTTAAACCTCATGATCCTATTTCTTTACTGCATTGCAGATCTCTTTCACTTCCCACAAGAGAAGGGGGTACAGCTAAATGTTATCATCTGCATTTAGGCCAATGGTAAGGAGAAAGCAGTTGTTTGATACTAGAGTCAACTTGGACTTCTGCTGTCCCCTTGCAGAAATACAATATGGTAATGTCTGTACCACTTAACTAACACATTGCCTTTGCCTATTTCTTTTAGCTATTGAGATCACTGCAGTAGCTAAGCCCTATAAATGTGCTCGATGATCTTTTTATTGGATGTCATGTACTGAGTGTATTTTTAGATCCAAAACTTGCTATGTGGCCTTCACAGCTATGAATACATTCATATACATAACAATGATATTAGATCCATTATACAGCTGGTTTAGAAAATCTGTGAAGACTTTATTTGCAGAGTGAAAAAAAGCAGATTTGATAGGCAATGCTTCCTAATGGGATTATTTTATTTGCAACTGTGAAGGAAATGGCAGGCACTTTGGATCCTATTATTTTCGTAGTTTGGGGGACTACACCAAAACGCCTCCATTCATCATGTTGTACCTATGTTTGTTGAAAACAGCTTCCAGTTTCATATCTTCCCTGGCAGGGTCTTGTATTGCTATACGCGATGAGTAATTTCCTTAGTATATGTGTTTTTATATTTCTGGGATGATTAATGGCATGCTAACAGTTTTCTAAACATAGTTCCAGAAGTGACGTATACTATAAGTCCATACTTGACATTTCGCCTTCACAAGTCAAGTAGTTGGATGTTAATGCCTCTCAAGTTAACACCTTTTAGTGTACAGAGCCTGCAATTAGTTTCATTACTAAATGTGTGTGATTGCGCCTCTTACCATAATCTCCACTCAGATGATTAAACATCCAAGCTGCAATTTACATCATTGTTACAGTGATGAATACACAAACATAAATCATTAACCAATGAAAGATAAACCTAAGCAGTTGGAGTTTCATTTGCAACCATGACTAATAAACACATGTGTATATCATTGGTTGTTGGCAACACAGTAGGTGGGCAGTTTAGGGTAAAGGTTTGTAAAGATATTTGTAGTAACATACAAACAGCTATATGTTCAGCCTTGAAAACCACTTACATGTTCCTCTGCGGTTTTACAGGCATACCTGATTTGTGCCATTGCTATGCCCAGTTATATCTGCTGACAGCCTTGGGGCTCATTTATCAACACTGGGCAAATTTTCCCGTTGGCATTAACACATAGAATCTAATCAGTGATTGGCTTTTTCAGCAGCTGCTGGTAGAACAATGAGTGCAACAACTTGATTGGTTTCTATGGGTTACTGTCCATGGGCAAAATTACCCAGTGTTGATAAATGACCCCCAATTATGTTTTCATTTAAGTTGTAAATGGGATTGTATTCTTCATCAAAATGTGCCTATATGTCCTTCAGACAAGACCAGTTTCTTCAATTTGCCCTCTTTCTATGTAAATTGGAAATAGGTTACTTCTATTTAATAGCGTGTCAGATTCACCGCTCGTATAGCCCATTAAGACTTGTCATTCAGAGTGTGGTGGAATTAAATGCTTGACTGACAAAAAGAATCTGGCATTGCTGTTGTTGGCTTATAATAGATGACCAATCAGGGTCAGAGTCCACACCTTATCACAGTGCTGTGCCTTCATTTCATGTTTAGATGTCTGACTATATATTAAGTATTCTCCACTGCACTACAAAACCTCTCTCCTGTACTGCCCTGTAGTGCTTTTTTTAATGCTGATTTTAATTCATTTCTCCTTACTTGATTTTTTATGTGTGTCCCTTGTCCACTACCAGGTTACCTTCCCTGCGCAAAGCTAACGATCTGTGGTAGGACTGTTTGCAAGATTACCCTTTCAAACTCCAGTACTGGACTAGATTGTTTGTGCAGGAAAGGGAAACAGGCCGGTAGGATTGCAAGGGACACGCATAACTAATCAAGAAAGGGAGAATAAGTTGCCAAGTAAGGGAGTATGTGTTAAAAGCACCATTTAAAAAAACAGCAGCACAGAGCAGTACAGGTGATGATATTTGCAGACAGAGGAGTTTAAAGGTGTGAGATAAGAGAATACAAAAGTAGTACTCACCCCTACAGGATGTAGTATCCTTCTCCATATGGAGTGCTTTTTTAAAGCAATATATTTTACTAATCTGGTAGGTTTATGTCAGTGATTTTGCAATTAATAGTTATCAGAAAAATATCTAATCACATAAGCAAAGGTGTCACTGCCACTTTAATCATTGTTACGACTCTGGTGTGTTTACTAAGATTGGAGATAAATATCTCCGGTGATGTTGCCCATAGCAACCAATCAGCAATAAGATTTGAACAGTCACCTACAAGTTAGAAATCAAAGCAAAGACCTAATTGGTTGCTACAGGCAACATCACGGTGATATTTATCTCCATTCTTAGTAAACACACCCCTTTGACACCAAAAACACATATTAAGCAACAAGTCAGTATTAAATGATAGCACTTATTTCTTAATACAAATTAAGGCTCCAACAGAAAAAAAAACCATGAACATATTCCAGACAATTTTATCAGAATCTCCCCACTGAATATACCAACACATTTCAAGGTAAATTGGGTAAAGAATGGATATAAACAGATATTTAGTCAGCATACCAGGTTTATATTTATATACAGTACATTGGGTCTATTTTATGTTTTATTCATATATTCTGTGTAGACTATTCCTTGTATAAAGATACATCTGTTGAAGAGTTTATTCCCATAGTTCTTCTGTGTAGCACTGTGGAATATTTATATGGTGCTACAGTATATTCAGTACCAGTAGATAAAATGTAATAAAAAACAGCCCTTGATATGTTAAAGCATAGTGCTGCATCACATCAGCACACATCTAACAATCTGCAATAAAATGATGCTTTCTATGTGTACATAATGTACAATGCATTTCTACTTTCCTTCAGATAATTCTATCCTAAGAGACCATTCTGGGTGCTTCTCATGAACACAACTCTGCCTGTTGTGCCTTGATTAAACTATATTGACTGGTGAGAGCTGTCAAAGAAAATTTAATTTGTTGTACTTCAGGCAACTTTATTTATTACTTGGCTTGAACACGATTCGATTGCCACAATATCCCAGGCGGCATCATATTATCTCCCTTTAATGATCTGGTGTAGTCAGTCATTGGAACATTAATCCTGGGGAGGGAGCTCAAGAACTGGCTTGCTATATCCGATAGGCTTGAGAGGAATAAATGGAAATTCAGATTGTGAAGTACATGGGAGAGATTAAATGCAATTCCTCACTGTCACCTGACATGAAAACAGTTACTTAGAAATAGTATAAAGAAAATCCAGTCCTTTGATGAATGGAGATGTCATTTTAATAGTGGGCAACATTTATCAAAGGAGATGGTATGCCTCTTGATATGTCGTACTGCTCCAGCACTAATGCACTACTTAAGTAAGGATTCAAGTGCTGTGCATTTATGAATTACTTTCTGGGGTGCAGTCAATCCTATTTATATGACTGGTAATATTAACACCAAACCAGCTGAACACAAGCAAAGGGTTTGAGTGTGTTTGCAAGACTATATAACCTAGAAGAGAGGAGATGCACAAATGATTTTGGTTTCAACTGGATACAAAAAAAAACACGGTGCATATTATGCTAAAGAGCAGATTTAATACAGTGTTCATTCCTATGGGATTTTTAAAAGCGTATTTATAAATATGCATCAAAAAATCCTATGGAATGAATAGAAATTAGGTGAATTTTTCTGTGGTTAATCTTACATTTTGATAAATCTGTCCCTAAATTTAGGTAGTTCCAAGTTATCCCAGATTGTGAACAGTGCTATACAGACATACAAGCAGGATCGGACTGGGGGGGTGCAGGGCCCATCAGGTCTACTGCCCCAGGGGCCCCCAACCCCCAAGGAGTCCCCGCCACATCCCTTGCAGCCCCATAGGGGCCCCTGCTGCGCTACCCTAACCCCCAACTGATGGTCTCCCGTGATCGTGCATAAGTGAAACTTACTTTCAACGCATCAGGGGAGGGACACTAGGAGCCAGGGGAGTGGCGACAAGGATCGTGTCTGGGCCGCCGGGGCCCACAGGGTTTTTTCCCGGTACCCCAGTGGCCCAGTCTGACCCTGTATACAAGGGGTTTTCCCTTTCATTATAACAGCACTAAACACGGGGAGGCCCATTTATCAACATTCTCATTTTCTTCATTTTAGAGGTTTTTGAAATCATGACTAAACTCATTTCCGTGATACCACAAATATCTAGTCATTTATTAAAAGATCCAAATTGAAAAAAGGCCATATAACCTGGAAGACAATAGATGTACAAATTATTATGGTTTCAATTGGATACAAAAAAAAAATGCAATGCTAATCGTGGTGCATATGATGCTAAAGAGTAATTGCTCAGTGAAGGAAAACATGGCTGGCCTTATACAATATTAATGCAGGTTGCACATGCTATACATGTAGAATTGAGGATCTACTCTAAGCGGCAGATTTAATACAGGGTTCATTCCTTTGGGATTTTTAGAAGCGTATTTATAAATATGCATCAAAAAATCCTATGGAATGAATAGAAATTAGGTGAATTTTTCTGTGGTTAATCTCACATTTTGATAAATCTGTCCCTAAATCTAGGTAGTTCCAAGTTATCCCAGATTGTGAACAGTGTTATACAGATATACAAGCAGCGTCGGACTGGGGGGGTGCAGGGCCCACCAGGTCTACTGCCCCAGGGGCCCCCCACCCCCCAAGGTGCCCCCGTCACATCCCCTACACCCCCCACAGGGGCCTCTCAGTCATTTATTAAATGATCCAAATTGACATAGAGAAAACGCAAAGATTGCCATTTTTTCATATTGTCGCACACATGACAGGTTGGGTCACTGATAAGTAGCTGGCAGGTAGGAGCCTATGTGCTGTGTAACACAGGTAGGGTGGGTAATTCATTTGTTCATAGTCTAGAAACACATTGTTTTAGAGAAGGGTGATTTATTAAAAAAGATGAGGTAGTTGAACATATAAGGGAAAAACAAATATGTAAGTCCTTAAACTGGGCCAATGGTCAAAGGTAGGCAGCAAATAATCACTAATCTGTATAATAGGCAGAGGGGTTGAATCACTAAAGTGCGTTAAAAAGAGCGCTATATTCTTTGTGTCATTTAACTCGCGATGAGCGGTTTTCTTGCGTTATTTCCTGCTGCGCGCAATATATTTCGCCGCGTGCTATATTAGTGCACGATTTTACGCATATAACCATTACTTTCGGAAAACTACTGTACTGAAAATGACCATTTCCCTGCAAACTGGAGGATGTATCACTCTAGGGCCAACACAGACTTGAAAAAACCCCACTGCAAAGTCCATATTGTGTTGCCAAAAGCTCACAAACCGCAATTTTCTTTAAGTACCGCCTGCCCCAAGTAGGTGTTAATATCCGCACAGACTAATGCGATATTTAGCACATTTAATGCTTCATATGTGTTTGTGAATCATGCACTAGTAGTATTTCTATGCGAGAATTAACGCAATGCGAGGTAAATAACGTAGTGAATTTTTTTCTGCATGCAATATGTGTCTTAACGCATGCGAAATGACTTTGATGAATCGGGACTTAATTATCACATGTTTTTTAACGCAAAAAAGCATGCAATAAGCGTTATTGACCTTTAGTGAATCAGCCCCAGAGTGTCTGGACTGGCAGCAAGCAAGGAGTATCTGGTAAACAGGCTGAGGTCAGGCCAGTAAACAAGCCGAGGTCAAATACCAGGAGTACAAGACCCCGCAGACGCAGGGGGCCCGGGCGACAGGGTGGGCCTAGACCCTATGGTCACTTTTCTCTATAGCCACTTTGCTTACAGAAAATATGAGCACCCACTGCCAGTACAGATAGGCAAGTTCGCGCACTTGAGATGGCATGGGGCCTATAAGGTGGCAAGGCATGGGGCCGGGTCAGTTGCTGAGTGTCAGGTCCCTCTGAAGATTTTTTGCAGGGGGGCCCAGCGCAAAGAACACAGCATCCTTAGTAGTATAGCACAGTAATATGCCTATGAATATTTCCTTTTATCTAGTTATGGTTTTAAAAAAAAAAAGTAAATTCTTGAGCTTGCATGCACTGAACTCTCTATAGTTAAAGCTGAGAACTCATAGGAACATATCTCGTGTTGAGCTGCAGAGATTGCAGAAAACCTCAGTGTGATAATGAAATGATCCTTGTGGACTTCTCATTGCCAGAAATGCTGATTACAACCCTATTTAAAACCAAAGATTTTAATACTACAATGGTCTGTTGATATGGTTAAACATGGTCTAGTTAAACATTACAAATTCTTTACTAGTGTGAACACAATTACATGCCAAAATAAAGTTAGTTCAGTACATTAGGTCTCCTGTGAAAAGTGTTATACACTACTCAATAGGCATCTTTACTTACATAAAGCAGATAGAATGTGTTTTGACCACATGAGGCAGGGAAATGAAATTAAACTTTGACATATTTAGAAGCAAGAGACTCGTTAGAAGTAGCCTGAGGAGCTAATATGTCCTTAATTGACGTTTCTATAATTATGTAATTAATCTTTTGCCGCAAATGTCCATCGGCTTAATAATGTGACTGTGATGTTCAAATTGGAATGATATGCACCTAGTTTTGGCTCATGCAAAATTAAAGGTAATTTCGTTTCTGTTACATAAAATATACAGAAGCGTGTCCAAATGTGATTAGATGAGTTTCTCAAATATTTAGCTGAAATTATTAAAAATGGTTGATTATAAAAGAAATTTATTTGATTATTCCTATTAAGAGTTCAGTGTATGAAAACATTATCCACTCTAACCTATAATATACTTGTGCTGAGGACCAGTGGGCTTCCTACTAGAGTACTACGCTGGGCAAGTAATGAATATACCCAGGATACAGGATACCGATGGGTCTGTAAACTACATTGATTTAAAAAATGGTGGTTATTGTCTAGCTCCAATACCACAGTGGAGTCCAACCATTAATCCTGAAAGCTGCTCTTGGACTTAATTCAAGGACATGTGACCATATATGCAGACAGAGCACTGTAGCATTTTTGAAATACATTTCTATCAAGCAATCATTTCTTACTGCTAGAATGATGTCAATGACTCTTTCATAGAATGGCTGGAGGGTTTCTATAGCAGAGAAGTGTGTACAGGTTACATGACTGATAAGCTGACAATATATGAACTAAGCTCAGTGCACCAAGAGAGTACAGAGTGGCAAGGAAAAATAAGAGTTGGGGGAGGATCTGAAGGACTATTTCCACTTTTTTCACTGCTCCCTCTTTAAATAATGAAGTTCATTTGCTTAGGAATGAGCCACTGAATGAGGGGCAAAAATTTGCAGACATTTAGTGCTAAAAATACAGTATACGGACTACTATGATACTATGGGGGAGATTTACTAATCCACGAACGGTCCGAAGGCGTTTTTTCGCAATGATCAGTATTTTTGCGACTTTTTCGTCGCCATCGCAACTTTTTCGTATGTCCTGCGATTTCTTTTCGCCGTTGCGACTTTTTTGTATATTTTCCGCAACTTTTTCGCCGCCGTCGCAAAAAAATGGGATTGGTTTTTCTGCCGTTTACTATCGCTCAATACAAAAAAATTGCGACGGCAACGAAAAAGTCACCACAAATACGAAAAATCGCGACGGCGACGAAAAAGTTACGCAAAATCGCGACAGCGACGCAAAAGTTGCAACAAATACGAAAAATCGCGACGGCAGCGAAAAAGTCGCAAAATCTTCGTTTCCAATACCATTTTTTTCCCTTTTGGGATTTGGATTTGTGGATTAGTAAATCTGCCCCTAAGACTAAGGGCTCTGGCACACGGGGGAGATTAGTCGCCCGCGATTAACTCCCTGTTCGCGGGCGACTAATCTCCCCGAGTTGCCTACCCCTGCCATCCCACCGGCGAACATGTAAGTCGCCGGCGGGATGGCAGACGCGGCGGGGCGATTTGCGGAAATCGCCGAAAAAGCCTCGCGAGTCTTTTTCGGCGATTTGCGCGAAATCGCGCCGCCGCGTCTGCCATCCCGCCGGCGACTTACATGTTCGCCGGTGGGATGGCAGGGGTAGGCAACTCGGGGAGATTAGTCGCCCGCGAACAGGGAGTTAATCGCGGGCGACTAATCTCCCCCGTGTGCCAGAGCCCTAAATGGAATGGATCTAAGAGCAATTTAACCACGCATAGAAAGAACAGAGCAGCCTCTTCCTGGAGAAGAACTGGCATTCATTATACAGTGGTTTTGCTCAGCTGAGACCTTGATCTCCCTATCTACCTATCTACCTATCTCTATTTGTTGTGACCCTGATTGTTTCCTCCTTTCTCATACCACTCCATTGTTCTTTATCTTCATTCCTCTGTGCCTTTAGTTCTGTGGTATATTCCATTTTAATCCATAGTAGACTAAACTGAAAGATTTGAGGCTACTACTAGGTAGTATTTCCCTGAAATAAGCAATAAAGTGCAAACTCCGGTGAAAGGGGCATAGCTTGATGCAAATACAATTTATATGCCCATTTAGTGCTGAACATGCTTTACGTGCTTGTGCTGTTTTGTGTTCCTAACTGATCATTTATTAGTCCTCTTCAGCTTGAGGGAATACAAGCAAATAACAAATCAAAGGATATCAATAATGTATCTTCTAATGGCTGTCAATATTAATGTTTACATTTTCTAATGTAGATGGACAGAAAGTATCCTTAAGGGCGATTCTGTCTGTTTCTACAGTAGCTCTACAACGCTTGTATTAAAAGACTATCACCATAAAAAATGCTTCTACAAGGTTCATACATACAGTATCATCAGCCATACTACTTCAGCCAGTGGCGACTCTGGGTCCTGCTTCCATTCACCCTGTGTTTCTTACCTCCCTACCCAGTTATCCCTCTTTACCCCTTGTTATCCCTCTGTACATTTTCATGTACACACTGTTCTCCATGTTATTTACAGAGCTGTGAAATATGTTGGCACTTTATACTTGTCAATAATAATATCTCTGTAAATTAGTTTGCACTGGTATTCCCTTTGGAACGAAAGCAGTTGATGAATTACATTGGTTGTTGACATGAACATCAGTGATATTGGTTGCTGTAACTCAAAAACAGCTGGGAGCCACATAAAATTGTTTTTTGTAACAATTCTATAAGGTAGGGACTTTTCAAATAGCATTTTCTGTTTAGAGAGCCAATATTCCAATCGACCATCAGCATTTTTCTATAAAAGGTTAGCACTATTTCCTCTATGATATAAATCATGGATACAGGTAGTGTATTAATTGCTTTTTAAAGTAATTGGTCAGCTAAAACAGTACAGTAGAGCTGCCTGAGGGTCAGCAGGTATTACCACTAATTGTTTTGTGAAAAGCTTGAACGATAAAGGGTCCAGTTGCTTTAAGTGAGTTTAGCGGGTGAAACCATATTTTCTTAAGATGCTTATTATACTTAGATTATATCCTATTACCCAAGCAGCCACATCTATTCTACTAATAAAAGTTACATTATAGTATTTGTCTGTTTGAAAAAGTTAAGATGTATCATCATTTTGTGATTGGTTGTACAAACTAATATTAGATTGGGTAGACCAAGCCAGTTAGTAATCCTTGTAATCCTGAACCTACAAATGTATTTTTATAGTTGTAATATTGGTGTGTAGGCAGCCATATGAGTGCATTTTAGCTTTTAGAAGGAGCCAGCACTACACTATATATCAGTTGTGCTGGCTGATACATTATATAACTTTAAGAAGGGGCTGGATGGATTCTTAGCAAGTGAGGGAATACAGGGGTATGGGAGATAGCTCTCAGTACAAGTGAGGGAATACAGGGTTATGGGAGATAGCTCTCAGTACAAGTGAGGGAATACAGGGTTATAGGAGATAGCCCTTAGTACAAGTTGATCCAGGGACTGGTCCGATTGCCATCTTGGTGTCAGGAAGGAATTTTTTCCCCTCTGCGGCAAATTAGAGAGGCTTCAGATGGGGTTTTTTGCCTTCCTCTGGATCAACTAGCAGTTAGGCAGGTTATATATAGGCATTATGGTTGAACGTGATGGACGTATGTCTTTTTTCAACCCAACTTACTATGTTACTATGTTACTATGTTACTATGTTACTATATAACGGCTTTCAGATAAGCTATTATTTCTCCTACTTCCATGTAACTGGAGGAGCCATGAGCTGAACTTGGGTTTTTAAAATTCAGTGTTATACTCATACCACTAGGTGGGGCATGAGAGCATTTTTAGCAATATAGGTACCTGCTATTTTGTTACCTGCCCATATTGTGCAGATCGGCTGCTGGTGGGAAGGGAAGGAGGGAGTGATATCACTCCAACTTGCAGCGCAGCAGTAAAGTGTGACTGATGTTTGTTAGAGGACAAGTGTATACATTTGAAACATGTCATGTTTGTAGTCAGCAATAAAAGCTTTGACACAGTAATACTGCATTTGGCGCTCTCCTGATCTGTTGGAACCTTGTGCTGTTTGGCTTTTGGTTAGCCTCTGGTGGATTGATGCATCAGGTCTGACAGGCTGTGTGTTTGACCAACACTTGATTGATTCAACATATTGGAACATTATAGGGGTCATTTACAATAAAAGATGCACTGAGCAAAGTGCAAAAAATGAATTTTGTCTGCAATTTGTACACAGTGTCCTACCTGTGTAAGTTGTCACGGTCCTCTGAGCCACATTTTTTAGTGCAGATACCCATAACTTGCCCCTTGGATAGAGCGCTGCCCATGTGGCAGTGATGTGGTGGGTGGCTAGATGCCTACATGCATCCCTTGTTAGAGCACTGCCCGACACAGGTAGCGCCATGAGGCAAAGCTGGTATCAGGGCCTGTTCTTACTGTCTACACTAAGGAGCTGATTGACACCCAGATTTGTGATCCAGCGCTCGTTGCACAGAGCAGCATTCCTTGGGGTGCAAGTGCCCATGTGTGCTCTAGCATATGTGCCCCGGGGAAAGGTAAATATTTATGTATATACAGGTATAGGATCCATTATCCAGAATCCCATTATCCGAAAAAGCCCCAAATTACAAGAGGTCATCTCTCATAGACTCCATTCTAGATAACAGATCCCATACCTGTATTGTTGGAATAAGTAAACTGCAGATATATACTGAATAAACCTGAAAATTACATTTATCAAGTCTAAGTTGACATGTATGTTGATATTTCACTAATAATAGGTGACTCCAAACCTGGAAACAAAATCCTGGCTTTGAAGTCAGCAAACATTTGCCCATATACACCTGCAAGTTATCAGTACTAACATGGCTTTTAGAATCATATGCATAGTTTATACATTCATTTTGTTTTGCCTTTATTCTTAATGTGTGCTGGGGAGTCATATGAATATGTTCATATTAATGCAACAAATTTAGCATCATGTGCATAAACCACCAAAGATGTCACCCACACAAGGTTATTTTAACTAACAAAATAATTGTGAAATAGTTATCATTATGGGATCATGTCTGTATATAGAACATCAGAATATTACAACAAAGCTTTTAACAGGAGGCAATTTTTTGCTTCCCTATAAAGCCATTTGTTTTTTTAATCCCTATTTTGTCTTTGCACAGCTCAGAGCAAATTAGAATGTTCTGTTGGAGCTCTATAATTAAGGTTAACAGAAGGGACAAGCATAGGTGCTTCACAAAATGTACAAAGAGGCCATTTAGAAGCCATTAGGTATTTTAAAAACAGACTCTAGTTGTTTTTGAACAGGAAAAAAACTAGCGTTATTGCTGTGTAGTTACTGTAATTACAAGGCAATTGCTAATCTACTGTCATTTTGTCCTCTTTTTGGCTTTGTCTAGGAACAGAAAAACTGAGATGTCCTTGGACTACAGCAGAGGCAAGACAAAGGGGAGGGAAGGTGCACTAGCCAAAGAAAAGAAAGGATCAGCAGGATATAGTATATGAACGACTGTATATATAGAGAGCGATGAGGAGTGCGCTCCAGAACATGAGCTAACGATAAAATTGGTACAGCCATAATCCCAGCTATTGGCAGATCTACAGAAACGCCCTCTTCTCTGATTTTGGTTTTCATTTTTAATTGTAATATTTTAATATAATCCTGAATTAAACATTGGATCATAGCTGTGGGAAGTCTTATAAAGATTTTAATTTCAGAACCCTGTGAATTTCCAATGCAGCAAAGAACATTTACACAAGCACACTGCCAAGGGAACGTCATGTATAAAACCCAACAGAATGAGCACAATACACTGACATCTCCTCTGGGCCTTGTACCTTGAGTTCATAATGCTGTGCAGTGAATGTACTGGGTAACATTTCTATGTGGAGTATTGAACAAATGGAAGAACATACACTGTGTGCTTAGGCTTTCATTCATTGTATTACATTTTCTAGTGCCATTGTCCTTTAAAAAAATGGAGACCACAATTGGTTGGAGCTATGAACCAGAAAATTTAACCATCTATATGGTGAACAAGAACGGCTCAAATGCTAGTGCTCCGTTCACAGGTGTCCAGCTTATCCAGTCCTACAAACCCCTCTTCATACCTTGCTACACCCTGGTGGTACTGATTGGGATTTTTGGAAACTACCTTCTCCTGTATGTCATTTGTCGGACCAGGAAGATGCACAACGTCACCAACTTCTTTATTGGGAACCTGGCTTTTTCTGACATGCTGATGTGTGCCACCTGCGTGCCTTTTACGTTGGCATATGCATTTAACCCACAGGGATGGGTTTTCGGGAAGTTTATGTGCTATTTTGTATTCTTGATGCAGCCAGTGACTGTTTATGTGTCTGTGTTTACCCTGACGGCTATTGCTGTGGACAGGTAAAAAATCAATTTCTTTCTGTCCTCTCCCACTTTTTATACTTCACAATATGTCATTTTTATGTAACATATCTCAAATGTGTCTTTTATACATATATATATATATTTTTTTTAATACACACATTTTTTTCTCATATACGGTAACAGAAGTGTGGCTTAAGCAGATAAAATATATGCAAGCTCAGGACCTATTTTACCTTCTATTACAATATCAAACAGACAGTCCTTTGTCATTTGCATAAGCCCAGCAGTTATAAAGACTGTTTGCCCAGTAGCCATGTGATGAAAATCCTATGGGCTAATGCATATCTGTAAGCCTCTTTGGGTGTCATTCTCATGGGCTAATGCATATCTGTAAGCCTCTTTGGGTGTCATTCTCATGAGCTTATGCATATCCTTTGTGTGACTCACACCAGTGGATCTTTCCAAATAGGCCACATTGAGGGGGGTGATAGCGGATCCCATTGACGGGATACAAGCCTTCATTATGAGTACAGAATCAAGACGCAGATGCACACCTCATCAAATGAGTGGATCTTTATGTGTATGGCCACCTTTACTGCAATTATAGCAAAAAAAAGGGAAAGTTGTGCTCAACCACTAAATTTTAAACCATTAGGCGGGGGTGCAAAGAGGTTGTGACCACAAAATACATAGAAACAACAAGAGATCCTCTGTACTCACCCATTATCAATATATATAGGGCATTAAGACATTCTGTGCATTAAGGTTTAAAATTTAGTGGTTGAGCACAACTTTCCCTTTTTTTGCTACAGTTTATACAGGAGCAGTGGCCAGCTCCATGTTGTAGCTCCCACCCTTCCCAGCTGAAGTCAGGCGATCCCAGTGGAGCCAATAAAAGGGCAACCATATGGGGGTTTTAACCTTGAAAGCAAGAAAGTTGCAGGTAAGACTTAGTCCCTTTGCTAAACGTTTATTGAATTCTTAATGAATTGCTTAAGTCAGTGTAGGACTGGCCTCAAGGGATGACTTTGACATAGTTGGCCAGCTTGAAGTATATTGCAGTATATGGACAAACAATCCCTCTTTGGGTCTGGGGGGGAGGGCATTTCTTAGTAGCTTAATGCACAGAATGTCTTAAATGTCCTATATATATTGATAATGGGTGAGTGCAGAGGATCTCTTGTTGTTGTTTCTTTACTGCAATTAATATTACTGAATTTAGTACTGAATTTTATTTATGCACAGGGCAAAAGAATAACTTTGGCAAGAATGACAGACACCCTCTAAAATGAGAGGCACAGTACATTTTGGGTATAAGGCCAGTTAACCCAATCTCTAAGCCAATTGAACCATTTCTGTTTCATTCGGCATAATTATTTCCCTATGTTTTGGTTTTTTTTTTAAATAATCTCTAAGCTCTAAGAAAAAGTATAGTTTTACTTATGGCATTTATAGCTCCATCTACTTAGTATGACACTTATACCCCTGTCATAGAGTGAATTTACTGGCCTTTTTGTCTCACATGTTTTTCTCATCAAGAATTGGATTTTAATGAACATACTACAAATATGACATTTTTCTGTCACCTCTTATTCACAGAAATGTTAATTAGACAGTGATAGAGAGATCTAACTGAATGACTGTGCTCATTAGTGTCATATTTTTCTCATTTTGCAAAGTTTTAGTTGTCAAATCTAATAAACACTATATCCATATTTTGTCAGCTGTTCCCTGCTAGGGATTTGTTCCAAATACTACATCCCAAGTTTTGAAAAGGTTACCAACTGTGCAGTCATACTTTATTGCTGCACACCAAATAAAGGGTGGAGGTTGTTCAGTTGCTGACTAGGGAGGTGAGTAGCGAATGACAGTAGTTGAACAGTGAGTTGGGTCATCCACCTAATAGGGGACTGCTGGCAAACCAACTTCAGTACATTCTCAGTACAGTAACAACGGGTAGACAAAATATTGACCTGTTTGTGCTCTATTGCATTGCTCTATCTATCCGCAGTGTTTTCATTTCACACTTTCTACAGGAAGACTATTTATATTACTTTCCTGCTGTTAGTTCTTCTTATCCTGCATTGACCTGATCTTTTGTTTGTCTGGATGATCGAGTATAATCATGGCTTCTCTGTGGGATTCAGACTTGTCTTACTGACTTGTTTGAGGATTTCCAGTAAATGCAGCACCCGTTGCCATGATCCCCTTTGGTTCTATCACAGCCCTGACAGTGCAGCATAAATTTCACAGGCTTCCTTACTCAGCTCCTTCCCCCATCCCGGGTACCTCATAGACAATGATGACGTCCAGGATGGGACATAACAGGCCACAGCTTTTATTAAACAGAAAATATGTAAATAGCTAAATACATTAAAAAGTAAGTTAAAATGATCAACATTTTTGCCAATAACATTTTTACCAATAATATTAAACATCCATGTTATGCCCACTGGAATGCTTGTCAACTAAGAACCACCAACCATGGCTGCCTGCCATGCCGGCCACCTCCCGCAGCAGCTTCAGATGGGCAAGTGAGAGCAGGCAACAAACCAAACTCCACTACACTCCTGGTACTACTAGGTACCCTAACAAGTATTCATACCGCAATCTGTGAGAGCATGAACACCCCCCTCCCCCCATTCCACCACCAGTTGCACTCAAGAGCTGACAAGGAGGTGCACCTTGGCTTCCGCAAGGTAACTGGGACCACCCCTTCCTCTACCTTTCTGCTGCTAACTCTCCCTATCCTGATCCCACCTCCTGCTTGATGATCCCCCCTCCTCCTGCCATTACCTGTTCCTATTAACCCCTTCCACCACCCCCTGCTCTTCCTAGCACCGTCAAGCCTCCTGCCACCTCTTCCACCCATTACATGTTTTAGTCCATATTTCTGGTTTAACAAGATTTCAAATCAGACAAAAAAATTATTTTAGATCAGAAGGTATATATGTATATATTTAAGCTTAGGCATAGGTAGCACACCATAAGTTGACATTGATACCTGGGTTCTAGTTTTTCAAAATTAAATAGACTCACTTTTGCAGTCTAATCACATATGATTCCCCAGAAGCAGTAACCCATAGCAACCAATAAGATGTTTGCTTTTAAACAGGTGACCAGTAAATTCTACCAGTTGGTTGCTATGGGTTACTGCTGCTGGGCAAACTTAGTGTCTTTTATTACATAACCCCATACATATTTAAGACCGTATAGTAAAACTATAAAACTAACTAACTATTTGAATTTAAACTTAAATAAGTGACAGAGAATAGAAAGTGAGTACACTAGTTATATTGTGTGTATTATTAAGTGGACCTTCAATTCTAACCTTTCTGACTAAAGGTGGCCATACACGTTAAGATTTTTTTCTCTCTATTGACCAGTTTAAGTGTATGTATGTATAACTTTATTTAAAAAGCACTACAAGGATACGCAACACTTACAATATACACAGTTACACACAGGGAGGACAAGTGTTATAATAAGTACAAAAAATAAGTATAAATACACAGAGATTAAGCGCCATGTGGTATGAGACACAGTAGGAAGGAGGTCCTTGCCCTGTAGAGCTTACAATCTAATTGTGATCTGACAAATCCATTAAATTATTGTAAGGTTAGTGGGCACCGAACAATTGTACATCCGCCAATTTTTCATTAGACATCAGTCAGAAAATCAATCGAGCAGGTCTGAAAATTTTCGCCATTAGCAATTAAATTGCCCTTTATCCAATTGTTTGCAGGACCACGATAAGCTTGGTCCTACGATAACGAAAATATCTTTTAAAAATCTTAACGTGTATGGGCGGCTAAAGAGAAAGCTCTCTGTCTGACAGTATTGCAAGATGGGCCCATTAACACTTTCTATTAAGGCTGCCCAGTCCTGTACATGTAAAAACAAAGTTATTTTGATGATATTGTTTGTTTGTCAACAATTGAAGGAACCATAATCTACACTGTCTCTTATCAGCAGGAACACAATAGCAAGAACGCAGTCAGAGAAAACAAAACTAAAGAGAATGAACCAGGCAGAAGCTAAATGTGTCAGATGAATTTCTGTACAAGTTAGGAGAATCAGCAGGGGGTTCTTTTTGTTTCAGAGAAAAACAACAAGGCAGATGCTATTGCTTTTACTTTGTGCAGCAACAACTACAAACAGCCTATACATAAGTGGTCAGAATAACAATTCTGTGTGAAGAGTTGTCTTATCTTCCAGCATGGATTTAGGCCAAGGGGTTGTTGGAGATCAGGGGCCCTTATAGGCCTTCCCATCTTCAGTGCCACCTGTTTGCAAGGGTCCCCCCTGTCGGAATAGAAGTGAGAGAAAGTATAGAAAAGAGAGGAAATATAACAGGAATACAGATAATAAAGAAGTATCCACACCCCCCATCGTTGTACCATTGTTTAGGGGGACTAGTTCAACAACTGAAGGCAGTAGGTAATACAGCCTATAATAAACACTACTACCATTTACGATATTTGGGGATCATTGGACTTTATTTAACTTTTTTCTGAATATGTTTTCTGCTCTGCAGGGCCCTAAAATGTACGGGGCCCAGGAATGTTGCTGTGCATAACCTCCATCGCCATGAAATCAGCTGATATTTTGCACCTTTTATTTATATAATAGCAGAGACTTCATTACTTGCTTTGGAGATCACATAATACAAATTCAGAATGATAATACAAAATTCAATTAACTGGTCACAATAAGCCCAAGTGGATGAACAAAAGCAATCGCAGCTAAGGTAGGAAAAGTGCTATTTGCAATACTTTATAGTTATGGTCCCAGAGATAGATATGATTCAGTGCTTAACCTCGGCTCATGCTTCACTGAAATTGATAATATTCTACTTCACCCAGAAAAAGTCAACTGTTTGCTAAGCAGCCATCTGTAGACATGAGAGTATTTAACTCCTGCAGCTGTCCAGCTACATGTGGCTCTCTCACAGTACGGACCCTTGCAAGGTAGTAAAACCATCATATGTAGTAAAAGGCACAAAGCCTAAGCAAACCAATAAGATCTAGATAGATAATGCTATCTGCTGATTGATTGCTATGGGCAATAGACTGGTAGCAAACTTTGCTTCTTTTATTATATTACACTAAAGGCTCTCCATACATCCAGCATCTGTTGATTGGGCAATTAACCTCACAGTGCCACTCCATGTTGGAGCATAGGGCTGTTGTTTCTAGCTAACCTATCTATCTCACACTCCTAGAGCGTGCTATAATGAGTAATATCTTATCACTTACTATAAGTCCTCATTCATGGGGTTCCTTTCTCAAACTTTCACTAAGGTGTTCTCCATGTGTTAGGCTTTTCCTTATTGAGGCCTTCTGCCTCAGGCTCTTCAGCAACATCTCCTCAACCACAGAGTGGAACAATTTAAATCTCAGTAAATGTTCTGTTTCTGCAAGAACAGTAGGCAGGGGCAGGCAAAGGCAAACTCCACTGACCACCAATGGATTCAAATATTTAAGGTAAATTCTGACTCACAAAACAATTGACTGACTTATTCACACATTAATTAATCATTTAACTATTCATAGGAGTAACATTAACTCTTTATTTTGGCAAATATTAACTGAATTATGTGAGTTGTCTCTTACATGAACTTTTCAGCAGTGGAATAAGTAGCTAATGGGCCCCACAGCAAGAACATAGGGCCCCTAAATTTTACGCATTTTTTGTAACTTATGCAAAAACTTACATTACTTTCAAAGAAACTTACATATCAAGCGGTTACAAGGCAGAGCAGTGTGACAGGGGCAGGTAGGTGGGTAGGGTTTAAATTTAGGGCAAATTTCACTGACCCCCAATAAACTGACTGACTTATTAGCACAATAATTCATTATTTTTACTATATTGTATGAACTAGCACTGACTAGTAATTGGCCCCCACAACAAGATCTTTGGGCCCTCTAAAAGCACACAAATTGCATAACTTATTAACATTACGTTTGTAGAAAATGTTGTAATGTCCGTATGAAGTAATCACAGCGCAATGTGACAGGGGCAGAAAGGTGAGTTGGGTTAAACCTAAGGCACTCCACTGACCCCCCCCCCCATAAACTGACTTATTAGGACATTAATCAATAACTATAACTATAATGGGGCACATACCTCTTCTTTCTGCTACACCTAATTCTGGCCCTGGGAGTGAAATAAGGATCTTCAAACTGGCATTTTTCGACAACCTCGCTCATGCTTTGGCCCAGCATTGCCCCCCCCCCCATAAAAGCAGCTGATTTTGTGCACCTATTATATATAATAGAAGGGACTTCATTACTTGCTTTGGAGATCACATAATGCAAATTCAGAATGATAATACAAAATTCAATTAACTGGTCACAATAAGCCCAAGTGGATGAACAAAAGCAATCTCAGACAATGTAGGAAAAGTGCCATTTGAATATGTTATAGTAATGGTCCCAGCAATAAATATGATTTTGTGCTTAACCCTGACCCATGCTTTACTGAAACAGATAATATTCTACTTCACCCAGGAACAGTCAGCTGTTTGCTAAGTAGCAGTCTGTAGACATTGGTGTATTTAACTCCTGCAGCTGTCTAGCGAGAGCCCTGCTACATGTGGCTTTCTCTTGCTATCAGCATGAGCGCTCACAAGATAGTAGGCATAAAGGGTCTCCAGGATGATCTATAATTCTCTCACATACACTTGATACCTAAAGGAATATAGATTCGCCCGATCCCCTACACACTGAAGTCAGGCATGTGTTAATTGGGGAACTAACCCAACACTGACCCTTCCTTGGTGGAGCATAGGACTCCTCCTTTTAGCTCCCCTGTCTATCTCACACTGTGCTATAATGAGTAATCTTATCACTCACTACAAGCCCTCATTCATGGGGTTTCTTCCTTCAACTTCCACTAAGGCAGGAATGGGCAAACTACGGCCCGCAGGCCACGTCCGGCCCATTGGTCTTTTTAATCCGGCCTGCCGTGGATTGGTGTGTCTTGCTTTTCCTAACAGAGACCGCAGTCCCAGATCACAACTCATGCCTTCAGAAAATCATGCGAGACTTGATATTAAGACTGCATGTAAGCACAGCGACTCAAAACCTAGTGGACTGATCACCGGAGACGGCGTCTGGTGCTGGCCCAGCCCGTCTGTCAAATTTTAAAAGTCAATGTGGCCCCTGAACCTAAAAGTTTGCCCACCCCTGCACTAAGGAGTTCTCAATGCCTTAGGGTCCTGGTTTTAACATATTGAGGCCTTGGCCTCAGGCTCTCCAGCAACATCTCCCCAACCACAGAGTGGAGTCCATAGAGGAACATTTAAATCTCTGTGGATAGTCTCTTTCTGAAATACCAGATATGTAAAACTCCATTATAAGGAGCAGGATACACAACATACAGCCCCCAGTAACTCGAGGACTAGAGATGCTTGCATTGTAGGGGAAATTCAGCACTAGAAGAAAAAAAATAAAAATGCACTTCTGACAGCCATCTGAGAATTTGAGGATCTGAACTGATGGATAATAATAAATAGAAACAATAACATTAAAATTGTAGAAAGAGTTTTTGGCTGCCAGATTAATGACCCCCCCCCCCCCCCATTTGAAAGATGGAAACAAGTAGAAGAGGAAGGCAAATAATTTTAAAACTATAATAAAAGAGCCATAAAGCACGAGAACTGCTCTTTTGTGATAAAGAATTCAGAATGGTCAGGTCCTGGGGCTTCATTTATAAACCCAATAGAATTGTTTTGCATCCAATTAGGATTAATAATAACTTAGTTGGGATCAAGTACATGTTACTGTTTTATTATTACAGAGAAAAAGAAAATCTTTTTTAAAATTTGAATTATTTGACTATAATGGAGTCTATAGGAGATGGCCTTCTGAATAATGGGTTTACAGATAACAGATCCTGTACCTGTATATGTAACCATCCGAGTATCCTTCTTTATGTAAAGATAACACAGAACATAACTTTTTAAAAATGTTAATAAATATTCTTTTTTAAACAACTCTATTTTACTAAAATTTATCATGTATAAATGTGTTATATTTGTGTATTCTATTGAATGTAGTTTTCTGGTCTGTGGACAAATATGCACCTAGAGACTCTCCATGAGCCAGGCATTCTCCATGGCCACCTTGCATTTTATTGTATCAGAAAGGATGCCAGCATCACGGTAGTTTGCCATAAGAATGTCCGTGGTAAATGAATTTCTCTAATACATGGGCAAGAATAACATACTTTATATACAGCAGTAGCATAATATGACAGGTTGACAGAGCATGCACAGAGCAATTTATGGCTGATAGGCACAAATAGGTTGTTTAGTCTGCTTGCTAAACCTGGATATTTCTCGGGGTAGAATTTAGTATTCGGAGGAAAGCTAAAAATATTGCTGGAAGATGAAGACGAGAGCTACCACCGGGACACTAAGCCAAAATCAGGATGCGCTGACACAGTGGATAATTTACTAGAGATGCAATATCACACTCCGAGTAATAGCTACCGAGATTTATAAAAGTAAATACAAAAGTAACGATTGCTTTTAGCAGATCTATAAACTACATTTTGCTTTTTTCAAATGGAAAAAGAGAACATTATCCAAAGAGGTGCCAATAAGGATATTGCTGTGGGGGACAAGGATCAACACATATCAATGCACTTCATGGCTCCCCATCCACTCTCCTGGGTCAGACTGGCCTTCAGCTTTGAAGGCTGCATTCTATGTTCAAGTTCTTATGTAGCTTTCTCAGTGTTCCTGAACCCACTTGACACTAGAAATGATTAGGTGAAATATCTTACCAGAGGGTGAAATCTGTATTCAGGTGCTGAACTAGAATAAAAATATCTTTAGAAAGAAAACTAACAGAGAACTGAGAAGAACAAAAGCTCGAAAGTGCATTAGTGCAACAAAGGTTAAGGAATAATGAACAGGCAAAGGCCATTACCCAATTTAATCATATAATAAATCAATAGCAATTTCTCAGGTTCCTTTATTGTGGCAAATTTGTAGCATAAAGTTAAGAAATATAGGCTAGGAGACAAAAATGTAGATTTTCCCCCACTGCTGCCCCCTCCGCATAACCTCCATTCTGACCTTCTGAGGAGCATCTGCAGTGCCAGGGGGCCTGGGTGGGCCGGTGTCCTGCCAGTTCAATCCGACACTGCTGAACATCAATCTTTGGTCATCTGTAGACAAAAAGAACTAGCTAAAAACTAAAAGCATAATTCCATACAAGGCTCAAAGAACCAGAAAACAGCTACTTAGTGATATGAGGTAGAAAGCTTACCCTTGGTCAGGGGTCCCCAACCTTTTTTACTTGTGAGCCACAGTTAAAAGTAAAAAGACTTGGAGAGCAACACAAGCATCATAAAAGTTCATGTCAGTGCCAAGTAAGGGCTAATATTGGCTATTACGTAGCCTCTATGCACACTATCAGCTTACAGGGGGCTTAAGTTGGTAGTAAATCTTGTTTTTATTCAACCAAAACTTGCCACCAAGTCAAAAATTCAAAAATAACTACCTGGTTTGGGGGCACTGAGAGCAACATTCAAAGGGCTGGTGAGCAACATGTTGCCCCCGAGCCACTGGTTGGGGATCACTGCCCTTGGTCATGGTGGGTACGGGTGCTCAAGCCCCAGACCTTCAGCTTACGGAGCCAATTGGAAATATACACTGTAAATAAAGGCTGGCACTCCACATCATTCCAGACAGCAGAATCTAGACATATTTAGTGCCAGGCTGGTATTTCATTCCTCTTTTAGCAAACCCAAGCTAAGAAGGAGCTAGGAACCTTTCCACTAGGAACCTTTCGCCACCTCTGTCTTAAAATGTTATTATGGAGCATTCCAGCAGAGCTGAAAACTAATTTTCTTTAAGTTATAAGAATATGATACTTTGTCATCAAAAGGATTTAAGTTGTTCCAATAGATTTCATGCCAGTCCCTGTGCAGCAGTGTAAGTGCCACAAATTGATATCTGATTTCAAGGTTTGTTAATGTCAGTTGATTGTAACACCATGTTCTTTAAAATAAATGGTATCAGGTGTAGAAGGATGTTGTCATTGGGAACAGTGGGAATTACCAAAACATCTCAGGGACATTATGTCTAAATCATCTCTTGCCTGGGAAAGTGATGACAGCTTTATGTTACAGAGCACTTGTACAGGATTAACAGCTACTGTATGTACCTGCTATGGCTGCATGGTGGATCTTTCATTGCATCAGTCTGCTACCTGCAACCGGCAGTCTATAAATTATAACTCATTAGCTGGGAGAAAATTAGTCATTTAATAATGATTAAGACAGCAAAGTCAGACCTAATTTGGCTAGTTTTCCAACTCCATTCAACTTGAATTGTATTTTAAACTCAAGGGATCTGAAGAAGAAGAAGCAATGCACTATGATTTGTCTACAGCATAATAGATCTAAATCAGGAGCCAAAAACTTAAATCTTTAGTTAGAAGCATTTATAAAAGCTAATGTGTCCAATCTGGGTTGTAACATATCAATTTAGAATTTGATTGGAGGCTACATCAGGATCAAACCATATTGTTCACTGAAGGTATTGTCGTGATTAAGGCTTGCTATACAAATGCAGATAAAATTGTAAGAAACTAGGTTTTGTATGATTTTTTAGACATGTCTGCTGGATTACTCCTCAAAATGTTATCCGTGAAAGCACCATGTTTGCCAGTTGTTGGACAAGTGAGGGAGTAAAGAGAAGCCACAGTTCATCTAACATTCTGCATTTCCAGTTGTTTGGGCCAACATGAACAGTACATGTCATGTATGGACATTTGTACAGTATCTGTCACTTCTGACTCAGGGCTAATCGGTTGGAAGTCGTATAGGGCCAGCCAGTGTGTGGCCACTTTAACACCATGTTTGGTTCAGGTAATAACTATCCTGACCGCCAATAATATCCACCATGCCTCTCTAGCCCCACTCACTGCCAGCAATACTGATCCCAGTGATTTCTGTCACTCCAGGTAAGCTTGCCGATGCGCACACACCTGCGCCAAACATTGTGACCTGGGGCGGCAGGACTCACTAAGATTTCTCTTTGTATCCTGGTGGCCTTCCTCCCTCCGATTGCACCTAGGGTTAGTATAATGTATGCATGCTCGGGGTGGGGGGGTTGCATAAGTGGTGGGGGGTCCATGACTGGGGTCCATGGGGTTGTGTGGGGGCCCCTTGGGCAGCAGCCCCAGTGGGCCCTGCACCTCCCAGTTTGATCATGTGTAGCACACCCGAGTGTTGGCTATAAGTATTCTTGAGCGTGTGTGCTATTTGAACTGTGTTGATTCCCTGCAAACTCCCTGCAACTCCTGGGACCTTGCTGCCCCTTGGGTGAGTGCTTACCAGGTTGCTGGTGATCCACCTGGGGAGGAATAACCAGAAGACTTGAGATTGCTTGTTTGAACCAAACAAACTTCTTTATTTATTCCAAACAGCATTCAGTGGTAATAAATGCAGACTCAGGTATTTCTCCATAATATCACACACAATTAGGACCACCCTTAGGTTTCCATAAAGGCCACCCACTGGTATGGCTGTCTAAAGGGGAACCCAGGCAAAGGGGCCCTACATCTTGGGGTCCCTACACATGGGAAATAAGGTATGAGGTCTGGCATTTGTAGTTACTATAGAATTATTGCATGTCAGAGTTAAAGGAAATGCAAACCTTCAAGACAAATCAATGTAAAAGCACTCTTCAAAACTCTTTTACCATTTACACTCATTATTTTTTTCTAATATCAAAAAATAACAGTTTTTACATTGCTAATGAAATTAATTTGAAACAACAGCACCACCTGCTGTTCATTTGGGCCAACCAGACACAGTCAGCAAAAAATGAAAAGATTGAGAAGAGGAAAGTCTTTTGATGCTGCGCTGTATAGAACTGACCATAGAAATGTCAGGTGATTCTTTCTTACTTAATTGAACTTAATAAGATCTAGCATTTAATAGACCTCTTCATGTTAGACAAGGTTAATGAAAAAGCCCAGCTCTTATTATGCTAATAATTTTGCTTTATTAGCCACAGCAGCATGTAATAATCATAATAATTATGATGCGTTAAAGCACTTAATGGGGACAGCTGATCAAATTACATTTTTTAAATATTTCATTCCAAGTGTTAAGTGTGTGTTTTTCCAGAAAACTCATTAAAACATTTAAACCTGTGGTTAATCACTGAGTGCAATGTTGGCCTTGTTATTATATGACTCAGTTAAAATAGTGTCATTTTGCTTATAAACATATAGGTATAATTACATAACTCGTACATACAGAGTTTATATAACGTGGTTCGATTTGTTGCTGCAGATGACACATTTCAAACTTTGGCCACAACCATGTATAACATGGTATTGCCTGAACTGACAACTTATTTTTGGGATTGATAAGAACTGCTAATGATTCATATTATATGCATTTATGGACCTTATTGCCAAGAGCTGAGAAAGTGCAGGGGATTCTATATGTAAAACAGTGATTCTTTACCTATGGTTTGGGACCCAGGTATGTTTATGGTGTGTCTTCTCCATAACTCATATAAAGTAAAGTGAAACGTTCTGCTACAACAGTCAATAATAATTACAAATATGTTAAATCGTTAATTCTAAAACAATTATTTTGGAATGCAAGGAGTCCCAAATTCAATTTTGGTTCCCCAAGAAAAAAGTTAAGAAACCCTGTTGCAGACTGTGGTTGGAGAAATGTTCTATACTTGCAAATTGGTGGGTCCCACTGACCACAACTGATGTGGTTTGTAAATTTACTGGAAAGAAAAACATGCCAAATAGACCACAAAAGGCAGCTGCAAACATTCACACATTCATAAACTAAAGCTTAGGCTGATGCCACACGTGGCGTTTTTCCGCTGCGTATTTTCTAATTCTCTCGGCGGCTGAAAAACGCCTGATATCATCATCCATAGAAATAACTTGAAAAGACGCGAAGCAAACCACACAATGCAGAAATACGCTAGAAAACGCCTTAGCACGGATTTTTCAAGCGTTGGCCAAAATACGCCAGTATTTGCAAAGCAAGTTATTCCTATGTGTACACAAAGGCAGCTGCCAGACCTAGCGGAAATACGCAGCGTTTTTTGCTATTTCGCACTATTAGCGCCATGGCAACGGGATTTGCTACGTCACCAGTACTAGGCTGAAAAACGTCATAGTCTCGGGCTGTGTGGCTTGTGCTGCGTTTTTAGGTAGAGAAAAAACGCAGCGGAAAAACGCCACGTGTGGCATCAGCCTTACAAAAGGCTGTAATGCATGTAAATATGTCCAAATAGTGTATGGATATGCCAAAGCTTTAACAAAACCCACTTATGAAATGATTAGGTCATAGAACTGGTGCAGATATAGGCAGTGATGAATTGATGGTAGCCATGGTAAAGGGACAGTAAAAGGAATGTTCAAAGAAAAAGATTGCCAGAACATTTAAGGAAATGCTGTTGGGTTTTGTATAATAAAATCAAATTATAGGGTTACAGATCTTCCGTTTTATATCTCACCTGACAGTATCTTTTTATTGTTGTGCCTGGCACATAGGGTATAGAGAAAGCAGGGAGGAACTGGGAGGAGGAAGCCCTGCTGGGTAGGTTATTTAATCTACCTGCCTACCACTAACTATTAGTGCAATTTAAATGTAAAAATCAGTGTGTTGAAAAGAGTATTGCTATGATGTATATATTAATAGTGACATGAGGTGGACGACTTAATAATCCTTTGCCCAAAGGTATTTTGTTTCATTTAATTTGTGTGTCTCTCTGTACAGTCCTGGGCCAAGGAGCATTGGCACCCAAAGTAAGGATGGGAAGATGCTTTACCCTTCAGTCCCACCACTCTATTAATACCACAATGAGAAGAGACAAGGAGTTGTCCAATGATGAGACACTTTTCCCCATATGTACTAAAAGACACTAATGGGGGCTAACATTTGTGTGAATGTAAAATACCTTTTGTGAACCCTTTGCCTTCCGTGTGTCAGTAAGATTGCAATTGCACATATTTTAGTTTGCACAAGTGTGCAGTGTATGTAATAAAACTTGTTATCTTTACACTAATATTAAAGCATGTCTTAAACATTTGCAATGTAATAAATGTTTAATGAACAGTATTACATTGCAAGCACCTCTAAACATTTGCAAAAATGTGATTTTACACATCACTTGCTATTTTTATTACATTCCCCCATAAGTTTGCCCAGAAGCAGTAACCCATAGCAACCAATAAGAAGTTTGCTTTTAAACAGGTGACCAGTACCTAGAATAGGATCTTGTCATTGCATTGTTTTTTTTTTCTTCAGGATATTGTACAGAGATTCGGACAAAGCTGACATTTTATGAAATAACTGTAATAACAAGAAAATAATATATCACATACTGTATATAGTCTCACCAGTTCAGTAACTGGAATTGTCATGACATAGGGAGGTTGCAATAACGGCCCCCTTTTCTTTAACCCCCATCCCAGCTTACCCCCGCAACACCAAACACAGACCTGCAATTTTTCTGGGTGGGAAGGCCGCAGCTTATTTTATTAATAACATAACAGCATTGTAATCAATGTTTCATTCCAATACACATTACACCAATTACATAAACATAGGTTACATAACATTTAGCCGCTGAAGGCTGCATTACAGTTGTTACCATTACCTAACCTTAAATTAACCTTAAACATTTGAAGAACCCTTTCAAACCTGTGACTAAGCCTCTACAACCAAACTTTCCCACCTCCTGTGCCTATTATGCCTGTTTTCCCCCCAAAGCCTAGCCCCCAGGCCTGTCCCTCCAGAAACACCTGTACCTTCATCTATTTAGCCTCTTTTGGCTCCCCCTAGGGCAGCCCCACCACGCCAAAGCTGCGACTACTCAATCCAATACCCACTTATAGCCTACACCCAAATCCCTTACTCCAGGGCGGGTGGGCGGGCAGCAACGATGTGATGTCCTCTCCCTTCAGCTGCCACAAGGTAGTGATCCCCCTCCTTCCTGCTTCTTTATTTATGCTGCCTCTTTTCTCCTCCCACTTGCTCTTTTAGCGCTACAGCTCCCATCATCCTACACACTAACTTCCTTTGGGTTCCTAATCACCCCCTTTGTCATGGCCTCGCGCCGCTCCCCCTGTTCCAGGCTCGCTCTTCCGGGCTACTTTATTTTCCCTCTGTATATGCATTTGCTGACAAGGTAAAGATTCTAAAAGCAGGCTCTCAGACCAATAAAAGGCATCAGAGGAGTGCATCTTAAATTAAACTCTCACCTTTTATAAAATAAATGTAGTGCCAGCTAGCAGGATGATGAGTGACTGATATCTATAATGTGCAGCATGTTATATTTACATTGTCATTGTCATCTCTTCTGTGCCTTGCAAGGTATTAGTCTGAGTTCATCTAACTGCCTGCTCATGTTGTTAAAATGGCTCTTGTTGATTGCGCATCAGTTAAATGTATAAATCAATTATTCTGCAAGAACCGTCAGATTCACCCTGTCGCTGCAAGTCCCATGCAAACATGTCATTCATCATCACTTTAAACTATAACAACCTAAAATTTACTTGAAAGAATAGTTACTAGTCAGGGAAAAGCTGGTTACAGTGGGCAGTGGGCAGAGAATATCACAGGGTTCTCTTGGCAAGGGTACATAATATAACTGGAAGCAAATAGGACTAAGTGTGCCAACCAGCCAACCAGCAGAAGAAGTATAGGTGAGGACTAAAGATTAAATACCATTATATATTGAAGGAGATGCAAGGTTTGGTCTTATAATAGATGACATACAACCACATATATGACCTACAAGGAAATGAAAGCATGTTTCTAAGTTGGATTGTATTACCTTTGTTAAAACATATTACCATAGCCCAGTACCACTTATTACATGTAGTGGGCCAATTATATATCATACAGCTTGTTGAAGGGCCAGATTAAATGACTCAGTGTCATACAGTATAGTCTATAGAGCCTCTGAGCAGACAGGGGGCCATAAGTTAGCCTGCCAGCCTATAGAGCATTCTACTCGAGAAAACGTATTAATCTCATATTTGAGTTAATGTTTGCGGCCACACTGTTCCTAGTGAGTCACCAAAGGACCAATACCTGTTGTGACAGTCCTCTGGCTCAGAGATATTTCAGATCACAGTGAACATAAAAGTTCAGAGTGCCGGTGACATTCCCTCATGCATCGGATGAGAACTGACGGCAATAAAAGAGGCACAGAGACCCCAGTGACTGAGCAAGGTCAGCCTCTCTTGCTTTTTAATTTGCTCATTAAACTTTCAAATTTCTCATCCCCAGACATTCTGGAATTTTCCTTGCTTATTTGATGAAAGCTCTGGTGCTTTCTGTGAATCATCAATGATGAAGGCAGAATGCCCATTTCCTAACTGTCTATAATAACACTCCCCTGGCTCAATGTAGCCTTTAGGAGGATAAGGCAGAACTTATTAAATGCGCCAGCAATGTGACAAAGATCATTAAAGGATCCGCTGTGTATTTAATGGACACTACATAGGACTGTTGAAAACCTTTTTTTTTTTTTTCTAAATGATAATTTGTTTCTTAGGGGGGAATGTAATAAAAGTAAAATAAATGTAAAAATTATTTGCAATGCAAAATGTATGCCTCTGTTTGAAAAAATCTGACTTTGCACAGATTATATACAGTATAGGCTTTGCAAACGTGGAAACTGTTTAGTAACCACAGTGGAAGAATGTTTGGGAATTTTATTCTTTGCACCAGTGCGCTGTGTATGTAATAAAACTTCTTAATGAAAAAGTTACATTTGCTCCAAAAGACGCCACCTTCAAGCATGCCTTTAATGCAATAATAGTCTATGAACCATATTACATTGCGAAATGCAAATTTCATTCTTATATGTGGGCATTTTTTCATTCATGATTTTTATTACATTCCCCCATTTGTGTAAAACATCAATAGTTGCAGCAAAGTCCTACTCTCTATGGAGGTCAAAGCTGTATTTAGGTCCGGTGCCACTCTAAATACGCCCCCCATGTCACCGAAGTGACACTACACACAGCGTGTACATGATGTCACTTCCATAGTCTCTTTCCAACGCTCCTGATTCAGGTCTCCAGTGTCCTGTGCTCAATAGCACCTGTCAGAAGTATTGCAGGTGGGCTGCCCGACTTGCCTCTTCCTAGCTCTTCCTATGGAATTTGACCTAGAGGAAGAAGAAGACGGATAACATCCTACCACATTTTACCCTCATTTAGAGAACTCAGATATTTGATTAACTGGTAGTATGCGAAAATTAACACCTACTTCAGGCAGGCGATAATTATAGAAAAGTACAGTAAATTAGCTTTTTGCAATAAAATATGGACTTTGCAGTGTTATTTATTCAAGTATGTGTTTCCCCTAGAGTGATTTAGCCACCAGTTTGCAGCGAAATGGTAATTTTTAATACAGTTATTTTCCGCAAGTATTGGCGTGTATGGCTAACATGTCATGCGTTCATTTGTGCGACTAATTATATGCGGCTACAAGTGATGAAATGTTTCGCCAGGCATGGATTCGCAGCGAATTTTTGGACATGCGGCAAATTTTTCTGCAGCAAATTTTTCCGCGGCAAAACAATCTGCCAATGGCAAAACGCATGAAAAAATTCGCCACACAAAAATTCACCGCACGACCAAAAATTGACACAGGCTTCAAAAAATAATAGTCGCGGGCAACAATTTTTTTGGCCGCACAACATTTCTGCCGTTTCGTGGATCTTTCGAAAGATTTGCGAATTTTTCACCAATGATAACCAGAACACATTTGCTCATCACTAGCGGCTACTATTTATAAGCATCTACTATTTATATGATACCATTTATATGCTACTATTTATAAGCTACTATTTATATGCTACCATTTATATGCTACTATTTATATGCTACCATTTATATGCTACTATTTATGTGTGGCTACTATTTATATACACTATTTATATGCGGCGACAATTTATATGCACTATTTATATGCTACTATTTATATGCGGCGACTATACTATTATTTTACTATACTATTATATTATTTAGCACATGTACCGCGAGTTAGTCTTCGTGAGTTAAATATCGCATGCAGTATCGCGCGTAAATTAGCGCAAGTGTGCTAATAGTGAATCGTGCGTTAAATCGCGAAAATGTAGAATCGATAAAATTTTTAACGCACGCTATAAATAGCGCACGTTAAAACGCACTTTAGTGAATCGGCCCTATTATCTAGGCTTCTATTTATGCATTGTGAAAAAATCATATATACCTAGAAACCCTATAAAGCAAAGGGGTTGTAAATGACCCCTATTTTTTATTATTTTACCTGAAAGTGGGGGAGGTGGGCATCCTATGGCACATTAAAGTAAACTAAAATTGACTTGGGAGTGTCAATGTGTTAGTTGTCCAACTGTGGATTTCACTTTACTTGTCCTTTAAGCCTGGTGAGTGGCACTATATGTTACATTAAAGCCTATGAATGGAAGTATATGGTAGAGTAAAGAGGCGGCAGTGTATGACAAATAAGACCCTGTGAATGGGATGTAGGATCCTACAAAATCTGATTTCCGTAGGCTGTAATATAAAGTCATATCTGATGGTGTGTTTTGTTCCTACATCTACATCTGACAGTCAGCGTATTTCAATGAGAAAAAAAAGTCTGTCAGACACCACAGGCATGTTGTGTCAGATGGCAGACTTTCATGTAGTTTACGCATCAGACTTTTCTATCAGTTCTATTAAATTTTAACCCATGCAACTTCATCCGACTTGTAGGATGAGTTCTGTGAACAATTCTTAGTGCAGCTTCACAACATATGCAATTGCTAATTAATGAACTTCATGTTTACCCTTTATATGGAATGACAATTTCATTTCATTGACTGTTGCAGCAATGGAACATTCAGTTTGTCCCTGACACAAGCACAAATTGGTTTTGTAGCTTCTGCTGCAGAGATTTTTTTTTTGCGTTTAGTCTATTGTAAGAGCTCCCTTTAGAGAAATATAATTCTGTAGCTCATCCTTTATAGCTAATTAAAAAATCTTCTTTCTCACTGTGTTAGTCTTTAATTAAGTCACAGGCACAAATAGCAAGTCAGGATGTACAAATTGTAGATTCAACATGTTTATGAAGACTGATCAGACCGATGGGACAGGATATTGCTCTGTTTTAAATGTAAATAGGCCATTGTAAACAACCAATGATCTATTGATTGTTGTTGTATGTGAAGGGAATTGCAAGCACAGTAATTTGTAGAAATATATAGTCTAAGATACTGCAAGGGATGTGCAATGGATCATTTATATAAGAGCTTCTATATGCATTGCATGTGAGGGAGAAATGACATGAATGTTAGAGAGAGAGAGATGAGCAGATTGCGATCAACCAGATCTACATTTTAATGTAGAAGTTGAAAATCAGAATGTTATCTGTAGTCGCCACAGTCCAGTCTTGGTTTCCCTGGGTGCTCAATACATGTCACAGGCTGCTTAACCTTGCAAAAACCCTTTCCAGTACACCACATACAATTTCTGTGATGGATTTAATTCATCCAAATAAACAGCATCTAGCAGTGATAAGTCTAAAGCAATATTGAAAATGTTTCCATTACAAGCTTCAGGTTTAATAGTAATGGTTTTGAGTTGTTGGCTTCTTAATCATATTGGGTTCTTTTTATATCAACCTGGAAACCATGGTTACAAGGCATGAGTTTCAAATGGAATACATGTTTTATTTCCTTTTACTTAATGAGACTAAACAGACTTAACAGAGGCCCTCTTCCCCTCTTACATGTCTTCCCTTGAGCCACCATTTTGTGATGGGCCCTCAGAGATCACATGACCAGAAATAATGCAGCTCTAACTGTAACAGGAAGAAGTGTGGGAGTAAAAGACAGAACTCTGTCCATTAATTGGCTAATGTGACTTAACATATGTGTTACCTTGGTTTCTTTGTGATTGTACTGTGAATCATATGATCCCAGGGGGCTTCTCATAGTACTTAAAATGGCAATTTTCTACTTAGGATTACCCAATGGCACATTATGCTAAAAATATATTTTTTTTATGAAAATGGTTTATTTAGATTACATTACATATAAGCTGTTTTATGCATACATATATTTATAGAAACCTATATTGTTTAACCTATAATTGACATCTTATTAAGTGTGTTTTAGGTATGTGTTATGTAAGGGTTATCCAGAGACTGTGGTGGAAGGAGACAACTTTTATAACTGGTTCTGTATGGTTGTGGCTATGCCACCCAAGCCTAGCATGATAGAAAACAAAATTCAACCAAGGACTCTTTAACAAAAAAGTCTTGCAGATAGCAAACTTACTGTATCTGGGGAAACTAACACAAAGGAGAAAACAACAGCAATAGAAAAAGTAAAGTGTTCGTAAATAAAACAAAAAACAAAAGTTTTTTTTTATATTATGTGTGGGGATAATGGAGCCAGATTGCTTTTACACCTATACCAGTATATTTATCAATATAACTGGTGGCTATTTATTATTATTGATTATTGATATAGATTACTGCAATCTCCTACTAACTGGCCTCCCGGACCCCCAACTCTCTCCCTTCCAATCAATCTTAAACTCTGCTGCCAGGATCCTCCTGCTCTCTCCAAAGAGGGAATCTGTTCAGCCTCAATTAAGCTCTCTTGCATGGTTACCTGTTAAGCAAAGGATAGCATACAAAATGCTTCTGCTAACATTCAAAGCCCTTCACTCCTCTGCTCCTCACTACATTTCCTGACTGGTCTCCCTGCACGTTCCTGGTCGTCTCCTCCGCTCCTCTCAGAGCCTCTGTCTGTTTACACCATCCACACCCACTGCGCTCTCTCATCTTAACCCTTTCTATCTTGCTGCTCCTTACCTCTGGAACTCTATGCCTGAATCCCTCCGTAGGGAAAACTTACCCACTCTCTTTAAGAAAAAGCTCAGCTGTTACCTTCTGGAGCACTAAAACATTATGTTGCCCACAAGGCCGCCATCAGAAATCACGGGGCCCCTCACAACTAAATTTTGTAGGCCCTCCCACGCCCCCAATGACCCCTCCCATCAATACAAAGTACACACAGACATTGGTAGCCAGGGCCCCCTAAAACATTGGTAGCCAGGGCCCCCCTAAAACATTGGTAGCCAGGGCCCCCCTAAAACATTGTTGGTCCTCCCCCAAATTACTCATACTATGGCCCGCTCCCCGCTGCTTACTGCTTCCTTCCGTGTCCTTTGGCTCCCCCCCAGCATCCTCCATGGCCCCCCAAGCATACGGCTGCTTTTTCCAGGGCCCCCCCAAGCATCCTCCAGTTCCCCCCCTAGTGTCCTCCTGCTTCCTCCAGGCCCCCCAAGCATCCGCTAGTTCCCCCCCCCCAGTGTCCTCCTGCTTCCTCCAGGCCCCCCAAGCATCCGCCAGTTCCCCCCCCATGTCCTTCTGCTTCCTCCAGGCCCCCCCAAGCATACTGCTGCTTTCTCCAGCCCCCCCAAAGATCCTTCAGCTCCCCCATCACCCTCCAGTTCTCCCCCCAGTGTCCTCCTGCTTCCTCCAGCCCCCCCAAAGATCCTTCAGCTCCCCCATCATCCTCCAGTCCCCCCCCCAGTGTCCTCCTGCTTCCTCCAGCTCCCCCAAGCATCCTTCAGTTCCTCACCTGTCCCCCTGCTGGCTCCCCTGCTGGCTCCCCTGCTGGCTCCCTTGACGTCCGCCGCTATGTCCCACTGCTGTCTGCAGCATCTGCGCTTTTATAAAGGTTGCGCCCCGTGCGTGTGACGTCACTACACACGGGGCACAACCTTATATAAGCGTAGATGGAGTGGAGAGCAGTGGGACATAGCGGCGGACGCCAGTAGTGACAGGGCCCGGACTCGATTAAAGGGGGCCCGACGTAAGAAAACTCTAGCACGGCCAGGCCCCCTTTAAAGTTAGAAACGTCCGGGCCCAGGATGATTGTCCCCCCAGTGCCCCCCTGATGGCGGCCCTGGTTGCCCAGTCCTGCGCTTAAGGGCAAATGCCCATACCTGATGCACTCTTAACTTCCAATTTGTGCCTGTATGTTACCCAACCACTTAGATTGTAAGCTCTACGGGGCAGAGACCTCCTTCCTACTGTGTCTCATACCACATGGATCTTATATATATATATATATATATATATATGTAGGGACCCATAGGGTTAAGCTCCCTATGGTGTTATCCCTTATCTTTTCCTTATCTGTGCTGTTATAGGGCAGAGCCCTCAACACTCAGATTACAGTTATTAGGCTACCCCCTATAGGTTTAGCCCAGGTTGACCACTCCCCTTGGCAGACTATATAGTGTCTTGCACAAGGAAGTGTCTTCCTCTCTGGCTGCTGTTGTCTCAGGCTTCACGTCATTGAGCCTGGAGGCATAAGGCCCCAGTAAAGAGTACCACCTATTCCATAAGTCGGGGACAGGGCCCCGTGAACGAGGTAATGCCAGCACAGTCAGAATTATATAATAGCACCCTCTAGAAGTGGTGAGAACAGTCAGCTTATCTAGAAAGGGCAGTTAATAGCCCCAACCAGGAGTTGTAAAAGGGTTTAGCTCTGTTGTCGTTCTTTAGGGACCGGTTTTATTAGACGCCAGGTACCAGTGTTAGGAGCTCTCCCCTGGACCACAGTCGGCCGGAACACTCCCTTCTGAAAGGTCTATATCTCGGGTATCAGCTAATCCTCTGTGCATCTGGGATATTCTGTTCCTAAAGGGTCACATCTGCTACTCCATTGTGACATAACATCCTATACTGCTGTGTCTGTGAGTATTTTCCCTGCTGCACTATTAAGTTGTGCCTTGTCCAATAAACTTGTACTATAGTTCATCAGCAAGAACCTTTCTGGCGTCCATTATATTCTATCTGCACCACACAAGCCCTATATAGTTGTAGTTCAACTACACCCTCAGCTCCATTAAATACCTCCCACATAGCGGAGGCCCACTCCTGCGTATTAAGGTCGCATGTAACACATGCTCTATACCAATCACTAGCCTGGGTTTGCCATATCAAAGCCAAAAAAGTGTTACATATATATATATGTATATATACTGTATATATATATATATATATATGTATATATATATACATTTATTGTATTTATTTATTATATCACTTGTCCTCCCTGTGTGTAATTTTGTATTCTGTAAGATTGTACAGCGCTGCGTACCCTTGTGGCGCTTTATAAATAAAGTTATACATACATACATACATACATATCTAAAACCATAGGGTTCCCATCAGGCTGTGTCCTACTGAACTAAGCATGTCCTGCTTGCAGCTATCAGATTCTTGAGAAGCAAAACTTTACTGTATGAAGAGAAAAATTTTGCTGCTTCCCATTTACTTAACTTGTCTCATATCTCTCCAATAGTTTGAGGTATTATCAAGGTGTTCTATACTTTTAATTTTTCCTCTTATCAGAGAATGGTCAGTTCTAATCTTGATGAGAGGAAAGTAGACTTTAGTATTAACTCTACTAATACTAGCCACTAATACCAATGCTATAATTTCTTCTAAGTTATAAATGTTGGCAAAAATGACCGTGTATAATAATGAACTTGTTTTTTAAAATGGAAAATCCATTCGCAGTAGGGGTAATAATTATTTTCGTTTACCTTGCAATAGCTTAGGTAACAGGAAACATTAATTGTTTCTGTATTTTCCATAGAAAATTGATGCCACTTAATGGTTCTGTTGAGTTCTAGGAAAAATGCCTCAGCTGAGGCTTAAAAATGATGCCGCAACAGTTAAAAAAAATGATTATTTATAAAGCACTTCCTTTATATAGAAATATAAATGGATATATGAATATCCATAGGTACATTCTGCCTTTAAGAGCTCTGTTATGTAATACAGTGACTCAGAATGCATTATTAACAACAACAGGCTATAAAAATACAAAATCATTACTGAAAAGTCCCTCGTTTCCCTTTTATTTCCTGCAGTGAAGCTTTAGGCTAACGCCAGAGGAGGCGTAGGGCGGATATTTTGGGCAAGCGGAAAAACGATTGCCGAAAATTCCGCCCTACGCCTCCTACTTGTGCCTGCACCCGAATGAATAGAATACGCTCAGGTGCAGGCACAGGTAGCGAAAATACATATAAAAACGCGAGAGTTTGAAAGTCTCGTATTTTTATGCGTATTTCGGCTATTTCCGCACCCAAGCGTATCTCATTCATTCAGGTGCAGGCACATGTAGGAGGTGTGGGGCGGTAGTTTAATATCCGCCCTACGCCTCGTCTGGCATTAGCCTAAAAAGATACAAATTCAATCAAAAGTAGCTTTTGGCAGAGAGTTCATAAATCTTAACGAGCATCACCTGCACTTAGAAACATTGTTTCTGGCTTTTAATTAAATAAGTGGCTTTTGGCAGAGAGCCCAGAAAGGTAAAAAGTCCCCCTTGCACTGAGATACAATTGTAACTAATAAGCTAAACAGGTCTCTTGGGGGAACTGAGACTCACAGCTTAAAGGGCAATTTCACCTTTTTCAGCAAAACTGTAATAACACATAAAACAGGACCCCAAAACCCCCAGAAATGTGTTCAAACTTTTAGTCAAATGTGGTATTTAGGGGGTGTGGTCGCAAAAATGGGCGCGGTCAAAAGAAAATTGCCGTGCTGTGCGCAGCATTTATTTTTGTCCCTCTTTCCGTTTTCAAAATGTTGGGAGGTATGATATTGTTAAAGGAAAACTATACCCCCAAACAATGTAGGTCTCTATAAAAATGTATAACAAAAAATATCTTTTCGCCAGGTTTGATCTGTCGAGTCCCATTGAGTCCTATGGAAGGCTTCCAAAGCCAGACATATAAGGCATCAAAGCCACAAAGCTGTTCGTGGCTTAACAAATTTTTTCGCACAAAAATTTTGTGACTTTGGGAATGCAATTGCAATATTTTCGTACGATAAAAGACAATTTAGAACATCAGAAATTTTCATGGTTACTCCGAATTTTTAACATATCGTGATTTAGTAAATGTGCCCCTTATTATTAAAACTATCTGTTAGATAAGTATTCTTTTTGGAGGTATAGTTTGCCTTTAAAGAGATTATGTCATGATTTTTATAGCGTCACTAGTATTATTAAATTACACTATGTAGATTGCAAATACTTCATACTACCATTTAAAATGTTTTTCTTGAATCAAGAAATGTATTTCTTGTATTTGTAATATTGGTGTTTAGGCAGCCATCTCCAGTCATTCTGCCTGATCCTGTTCTTTCAGAAAGAGCCCTGCACAATGTAAATGCTTTCAGCTGCTGAATCTCCTACTCAATGTAACTGGAGGATTCCTGGTTGAACTTGGGTTTTACTACTGAGTGCTATTCTCATATCTAACACTAGGAGGGGCATGGACGTATTTTGAGCTGAGCTGTTACCTGCCAATTGTTCTGCTATTCAGCTGCTGGGGGGGGGGGGGGGGGGGTGATTACATCACTCTACATTGCAGTGCTGCAGTAAAAAGAGATTTATCAGAGCACAAGTTACATGACAGAGGGCACCTGGGAAAGTAAGAATATGTCTAGCTCCATGTCAGAATTAAAAATGAGAAAAAAAATGTTTGCTCTTTTGAAAAATGGATTTCAGTGCAGGATTCTGCTGGAGAAGTCGTATTAACTGTTGCATTTTGTAAAAAAAACCACATCCTCCTGTGACAGAATCCCTTTAAACATAACACAACTGCTTTGCTAAAGGGATTCTAACAAACCAAAGCATGGGGTTCCCAGGCAGAACTGCTTTCCCCCCTTTTTGTATTCTTAGAGCACCATTGAAGGGCACCCTGTTGATACTGGGGGCCATACCACTTTATTATATGGGACCCCAGGATTTCTCATGGCAGTCTTGCATAACTAAAACCTATTTTCTATCAAAGCATCTATTTTTATAGCCAAGTTATGGTACCGTGAGAACATATTCCAGGTTAATGATGTTTTACTCAAGCAAATAGAACACCCACTATAATTGCCTGAAACTAAATTGCAGATAAATGGACATGGGAAATGCGTAAATAAACCTGTTTAAATGAAGGGCCTTTCTGAACAAAAAGGATTTTCTCCACAGTGGATACTGTGGGCGTCTGTCTGAGTGTACAGCCAGGAAAAAAGAGGTGTTATTACTTTATTATAATTTATCCTTACTCTGCACTTGCCTATTTTATAAATTAGGGAGCTTTATATACACAATAAAGTATAAATGCATCACTGCAGGGGAAGCGCTCTGCGTATTATGTTCTCAGTTTGCCAAGAATATGTAAATAGTACAATAGTATGTATTGGGATTATAGTTTCTGGTATTATTATTGGAGCCCATTAGTTCACAACATACAGATATACATTTTATATATAACCCATTGATTACCAAAAGAATGTTACCAGGGAGCAGTTACAGAGGTTGCAACCATAGGCCCATAGGAAAAGATTTTCACTATGCATTTCACAATGCCACATGCAGGTATTGGAGGTATACCTATGGCTGAAGAGGCTGATATTAAAGGACAAGAAAAGGGGAATTTACTGGGGCCAATGTGTTAGACAAACCACAGTGAACAGCAGCGCTAACCTTAGGTCCCAAGCTAGGGTTTCTGTTTACTGAAAAGTGCACCAGCCCAGGGTGCTGCTCCTGCCACATTGCTCCACCATCTTGCTCAACTCTACTGCTCATGTGCGGTGTCCAGGACACCAAAAGAGGATTGCTGGGGCATTGGCAGCGTTGTGCAGCAGGAATATTTGGGTGATCTAAAATAAGCGATTATTTTCACTGGGGGGTGTTTAAAATATTGGCACCCCCATTGAATTTTCCTTTACTTGTACTTGACTGATGGTCACATAAGTGCTCAGGGTGGTGCATTTTGAACATGAGTCTCTAGCTACGTCAATGAATTCTAATAGTGGCCTATCTTGAAGCTCCAATAGAGATGTGATTATTAAATCTAGTGCATATTCAATGATAAGACTTCATTCTTTTTAACCTAAGACAAAATAAAATAGGGATCTTTTCACAGAACACAATTATTTAGGACTAGATGCTATTTTTCAAGTACATTGTATTACAAACTGGAGCAAAGGAAAAAAATATCAAATATCCGTTTCCTAGGCAACGGGGAAAATACCGCGTCTGTGTGCACTTATGGGAAGAGTTTCCAGAGAGGGTCATCTGAACACTTAGTTCCAAAGTCATAATTAGAAGCCTAAAAAAATGTTTGCATACAGAATGTTCCACAGAGCCCAGCTAAAGTTACAAACTACATAGGAGAAAAGTAAGAAAAAGATCAAAATACAGTTGCCTGAATATTTTGTCAAATAACATTTTTCTTGGCTGTTATAACAGCATTCTATCCCCTTGGAAATAGAATTTTCTATTATCAATTACTTAATGTATACCATTAAAGTGTGCTTACAGAATGCCATAATTCAGGCCATTTTCCATTAGTGCCTTGCTTCTAACAGGCTACAGAGGAACAAGCACAGTCAAGGGTCTTAAGGTGGCCATACAGGGGCAAATTTAAGCTGCCAACTCGGGTCCTTCAGACTGTTTTGTCTGCTTATCTGCAAGTGTATGGGGACCCCATCCAACCATCAGATCGGGGACCGCATTGACTTATTGATGCAGCCCTTGCTCCAACAGGTCCTATTCCTGCCTTTGTAATTTGATTGTTGGCCCTCATGCCAAATAATTGGGTTACCCTTATATCGGCCACCTTAGGGATCTTATAGTGTTTTTAAAGAAAGCTATAATACTTTTAGATACCTTTTTAGACAAGATAAATCGATACAGAATCACCTACTTCATTTACAGTCAAGTTACAACAATTTGGAAATGCTAATAATTATTAAAAATATCTAGATAATGGTTACCATGTGTAAATAATTGCATTAAGTAACCCGCAGTAAAGTATACTTATTGCTTAATATAAAATTGGGATGTTATAAGTAAAATTATATATTCATATTGAAACATTGTAATATTTATTTTTTCTTTTTGTTTTAATTTCACTAGATACTATGCAACAGTGCACCCTCTAAAGAAAAGAATCTCTGTGACCACCTGCATATATGTCTTGATGGGTATCTGGCTTCTGTCCTGTGCCCTTGTTGGACCAGCTATTGCTCATACATATCATGTGGAGTTCCAACAGGAAGGGTTCACCATCTGTGAAGAATTCTGGATGGGTAAAGAGACAGAAAGGTTGGCCTATGCTTACAGTACCCTTATTATCACATACATTCTACCTCTGTCTGCGGTCTCACTGTCTTACATCTGCATCACTGTCAAGCTGAAAAACCGAGTTGTCCCTGGCCACCCCACACAGAGCCAGGCGGAATTTGATAGGCTGCGCAAGAGGAAGATATTCAGACTCATTGTGCTGGTGGTGACAGCCTTTGGGATATGCTGGCTACCTATTCATGTTTTCAACATAATCCGAGACATTGACATTAATTTGATCAACAAGCACTACTTCCTACATATTCAGCTTTTTTGTCACTGGTTTGCAATGAGCTCCTCCTGCTGCAACCCATTCCTTTATGCTTGGCTGCATGACAGATTCCGTAGTGAGTTAAGAAAAATGTTCACATTCAAGCGTAAGATCATTCCGACTAACAACTGTGTAGCAGTCAGCGTAATGCTCTAAGCTAACATGATACATACTGTATATGTATCGATCTGGTACTGTGTGTAAGTCGGCATTCATTGCCTTCAGCCCTTCCTTTACAAGCAACTAAATAAGGGAGGATGGTCTGTATCTAATATCACAAACCCCCTTGAGATTATTTAACACCAGGAACTTGCATGAAGACCATAGAAATTTCTCTTTTTATGTTTACATGCAATTCAAGCTGTAAAAAAGAAAACGTGCTGCTTCTGGCTTTACATGTTGGCGCTTTATCGATGGATCACAATAATAAATTTAGTTTCTGGAAAGTGTGATTGGCTGTCTCATGCTTGGTTAGACACCCCAGATAATATATGTAGGCTTGCCTGAGGTGCTGGCACAATGATGTTTATCATGTAAGATTTTAATACTGACATTTAAAATGGTATGGTTCCAGTAAAATTCAAAGCCATTCTATTTAGTACATTGCCCCCTATAGTACCAAATTCTTTATTCTTTGCTGATCAAAGATCACTCACGCATGCTCAATTAGTGGCATTTAGCCTTCCAGTTGGTCCATTTATCTGTTGCAGAAGAGCACTTGTGCATGCACAATTGGTGGCTCCAGAGAAGGTGGTAGGGGAAGCCCATAAAAGAGGAGCCCTAAAAGGTAAGCCAGGAAGATCATTTGGACCGAATTGTTGTTCTGCCCTTGGACCAAGGCATTGCAAAGAAAGTATAATTTTGAGTGATTGCTTTGGCTCATTAAGGCAATAATTAGCAGCCTGGCTGTGCCCCAGATGCTTTTGCCTTGCTTGGCAAATTTGGACCTTTCTGCCTATGACAAACCTGCCACGGATCAAGCCTAACTGGGCCAGTGGTGGGATCTGTCAATGAGTCTATAAGTACTAGTGATGAAGGACCCCTTCTGTCAAAACATAATAGGTTTGTCAAGAAGATTTTTGGTGTTGGTACACTTCTAAAAGGTCAGTTGCCAAAACATGTTTTTTACACAGTATTATCCAAGGGGTTTGTAATTAGCAATTACTGACTGCCACTCCCTCTCTGGCAAAACATAAGGTTTCCATCTGAGCAGTGGAAATTATATGAAAGAAAATGTAATTCTAATAATTCATAAAAAATGCAGTGGGCTTCAAAGTCCTTTGTAAATATATATGCTTCTGTAAATAGTTAATATCTGTCTGTATATATTTCCTGCTCTACATGTTCTGACTTCTAAGACAGTGTAGCCAGTGTCAACTGATGAACAGACCTGGAGGAAAACTGGCTTCTGCTGCATTGTTTCAAGAATCAGAAGGAAAAAACAGACCAGCATAAATAAATACAGCCAATGCAATGCATTTACATGTAACTTTAAAATCATTAAAAATGTTTTGTTAATGTTTAATGGAAGCTTGCATGCATTATATTTTCTTTCAATATGCAAAAAACAGGATTTAGGAGGACTGATTAAAGATTCAGCTATAACCTACTTTTAATAATATTCAGTGGAAGGAAATGAAAAAGGGAAAGCTTGTTTCCTAATACAGATATGGGATCTCCTATACAGAAACCCAATATCCAGAAAGCTTAGAATTATGGGAAGTCAATCTCACATAGAGTCCATTTGAAGCAAATAATTCCAATTCTAATTTCCCTTTACTCCATAATAATAAAACAGTGCCTTGTACCTGATGGTATGGTAAATAAGCTGCATTAATTTATATTGGAGGAAAAACAATTCTATTTGGTTTATTTCATGTTTCAGTGATTTTTTTAGCAGACAAAGAGGCATATTTATTATTATTATTATTATTAAGAGGCATATTTATTATAAAGTGATGTTGCCCATAGAAACCAATCAGAGTTTTGCTTTTGTACACCTGTAGGTGACCTTTCAAATTCAATTTCTGATTGGTTGCTATGAGCAATATCACCAGTGACGGCTTACACACTATAATAAATAGGCCCCTTAATATACAGTGATGTAAATTACAGAAAAAAACGTATCTGGAAAACCCCAAGCATTGCAGATAACAGATCCCATACCCATGATAATTTCCATTTCCTTCATGGCAGAGATTCTAGACGTACACTCAGAACATTTGTCTCACAAGACACGTAGCAGGACCAATTAAAAGGCCTGGGGAGGACTTTGTATAATTTAGTGGAATGTGAATGGAAGATTAAAGAACTCTAGCTGAGGCAGAACAAACATATTACTGAAATATCCAATGAATAATAATAAAAAAAAATAATTTCAAAAGCAAATAAAATAGCTGAAAAAATCAATGGAATTAAGAAAAGAGATTATCTGCCAACAGTATCTTTTTAAGGAAGAGAGATATGTTTTTTATGTGCTTATATATATAACAATAAACAAAGATCCGGCTTCAATTTCGTTACTGCTGTACACCTGGTATTTACTACCTATATTCAATTAAACCTACAAAATTTCATTTGGTGCCTTTAGCTATTAAAATATAACTTTTAATTTCAACACGTGAAATTGAGATGCCACGTGGATGCGAGTTTGTTCGGAATAGAACTAGCATCGCCATTACTTAGCAGCAAAGAATTGTGCCTTAAATTGTCAATACTAATTTGAGTTGGGTACACAGCCTGGGGGTGGGAGAAAGCTGTAGGGCAGCGAATTGGGGGATAGGGACCAGGCTGTGTAGGTAATTCTGGTATTTATAATTTTGCGTAACAACCTCCTGAACCCATGATTGACCCCCGACCTGTGATTCACTGCTGTCTGCGCTTATTGACCTAAAAGAACTGGTTTTCCCCTATATTGTGAGCAACCATAAAATTATGAATTAAATGCAGGCATCCTTGAGTGGTGGAATGAATTTATTTAAAACTGTTGGAATTAATAGTAAATTGGCCTGAACATGAGATGAATTGTTGTGAACATTGGGGCAATTTTCTAATGAGAATAATATGAATATAAATTCCGCACTCATAATGAATTGTTTTTAATAAATCATTGATTTTTTCTTAGTAATTATGGATCCTATTTTATGAATGAGTGATTATCTCCTATTTTTAAACTGTTGAAATTAAAAGTTATATTTTAATAGCTAAAGGCACCAAATGAAATTTTGTAGGTTTAATTATATATATAACAACACAGCACCTTCAGATTCCCACTCCTCTGATCAGGTGATCTCTGGCATTTTATATCATTTGTGTTTTACACCTACGTGCCATTATTCACTAAATAAAGAAATGCAACCTTTTTATTTTCACTTTGCATTTTACAGGTAGAGATGTTTATAGGTGGGTGTATAATGATGTTATTGTTGTGGGGCTTCAGTATTTTCAATAAAGATATTTTATTGCAGAGGCTTTTTTTTTCTGGGTCAGTCTTTGTCTTGTTCCAGTAATCCTTTTTATCTATACTTAAAGCATCCCAAGGATATGTTGTGATATGCACTGGGTCGGCACCTTTAAGGGGATGACCCTCTGATGCCTGTACAAAAGATTGATTTATGTAAAAACTTGTTTTGAAAATCCAGTGAACTAATTGCTCCCAGATGCAGGTAATGGGACGGTGGCAAACTGAATTTGTTGCCAGCTGGCCACTTCCAAGATCTCTCAACACCATGCCAAGGCCCACAATATACTCCCTCAGGCCTCAAACCTTCCAATGACATCAGATTAGGGGCGGGTCTGGATATATATTCACCGTGGCAGGCCTAGAGTTAAAAACCTAAGGAGTTTGTTACTACCCAATCTACTCTCCACAGTGGTGCAACCTTATTTCGCTTGCACACAGCACACTTGCACAATTTTTGCACACAGCATAAGTGAGATACAGTTGCACTACCTCCCCTTTGATCCTTCCACATAGCAAAGGCCCATCCTGTGTGTTAGAAGAGTCCAGTGTATCCCAGAAGAGTCCATGCTCTATAGCCATTCTAGCTAATTATTGTTTGTTTTACATCCAAAAAGAGGTTACAGATATAATGAGAAGAAAGGTATTTACGATCCTAGAGCCAAAAGATCTAATAGAATTTCCATTTAGAAATCGTATTACCTCAATTAGCTCCTTTCCCTGGCATTCTTTCAATACCTTGTAATTTGCCTGATATTCATCTAGGAGGATTACCATACACAGAACAATATGCAATAAGGCAATTTAAGTAACTGAATGACCTTGATTATTATTCTCATGTAATCTTTCTTTCAATCACAGAGCTGTTCCCCCCCCCCCCCGCATATTGCATAAAACAAACATTACATATATAAATATGTAATTACTATAATCCTTACATTAAAGGACTTGTTGAAATCAGAGTACAACAAAAACTAAATTAAATTGTAAACTCTATTACTGCCACAAGACACAAGAGATTTTCTAAAGCCCTCTATAGAGCAAGGGACATAAACAAACAGTAGAGCTGGTTAACCAGTGGGTGGCAACGTACAAAGGATTCTTTTTCATAGAATGAGAGAAAATAAAGAAGGGGAAAAAAGGCTGCACTCCTTTTCCAAAGTTAAAAACAGCCCTTCATTAAATAGTTAAAAAACATGAGTGACTGCTGTGGGGCAGAAAAGCCTGATGCATTCAGGTACTAATCGGACATATGTAATCATTGGTTCCATGAGATTAATACCTAATAAATACACATCAGGCTTTCCTGCCTCACAACACTTGTGTTTTTAACTGCTAAGTAAAGAACTGTTTTTAACTTTGGAGAAAGGAATGAGTAGTGATGAGCGAATCTGTTCCGTTTCGCTTCGCCGAAAAATTAGCGAATCTTTGAAAAGATCCGCGAAACGGCGAAAAATTTGCGAAACGGCGAAAATGTCGTGCGACAAAAAAATTGTCGCCCGCGGCTATTATTTTGTCGCCCGCTGCTCTTGTTTCGTCGCCCGCGGCTCTTGTTTCGTCACGCGGCTCTTGTTTCGTCGCCCGCGGCTCTTGTTTTGTCGTGCGGCTATTATTTCGTCGCCCGCAGCTATTATTTTGTCGCACGGCTATTGTTTCGTCGCGCGCGGCTATTGTTTCGTCGCCCGCGGCTCTTGTTTCGTTGCGCGGCTCTTGTTTCGTCGCGCGGCTCTTGTTTCGTCGCCCGCGGCTATTATTTTGTCGCGCGCTATTGTTTCGTCGCCCGCGGCTATTATTTTGTCGCCCGCGACTATTCTTTTTTGACGCCGGCGACAATTTTTGGACGTGCGACGAATTTTTCCGCGGCGAAATTTTTCATCCGTTTCGCGAAACAATCCGCCAATGGCGAAACGCGGAAATTCGCCGCGAATCCATGCCTGCCGAAACTTTTCGCCCATCACTAGGAATGAGGCCTTGGCAGTACAGGAGCTTTGTTTTTAATTGTCGTGTACCTGGTTCTCCTGTTTTTTTTCCTTGCTACAGCCAGATGTGACAGAGAGGGTCAGTGTGTGCGATAATTTGTTCCTTGGTTTTTTTTCTTTATAGAAGATATTTTCCCAGAATGCATGCTGTTCTCTGGAGGAGAGGCGCAAACATACCTCCCAACTGTCCTGATTTTTGCGGACAGTCCCTCTTTTAACAGCTCTTTTTCCATTTTCCAAATGTTGGGAGGTATTATTATTATTAACATTAATTTATAAAGCGCCAACATATTCCGCAGCACTGAAGGTATGGGTGTAAGTGCTTTGTGTATGTCAATCTAAGACCTTTTTTACTCCTTAGCTAAAGAGTTAGAGAGCAACACAAGCATGCAAAAGGTTCCTGGGGTGCAAAATATGGGCTGTGATTGGCTATAGGTAGCTCCTATTTGAACTAATACCATACAGAAGGCTTTGTTTGGTACTACTCATGGTTTCGATGCAAATAAAGATTGCATTTTAGCCAGGAATTCAAATATAATCACCTGTTTTGAGGCCACTTTGTAGGGGATACATTGCACTTAAGTCATTGTTAGACTAATATACAGTAAAGGGTCTTTGATTGCTCAAAAAAAATGGTATATTTGCAATTATTGTGTTTACATGTGCCATCTGCATGTTATTTTTTTTTCAAATATATTTTTATTTTGCTGTAACAATTTTACTAAATACTGTACATTCAAAGAGTGTCCATAACATATAGCTACCAAGTCCAAGGTGTTTAGATTAATAGAATCAGGATCCCCCATGGCGGATGAATTTGATTACCAGTCCTGTATGTGATCTTCTCTCCTTTTATCCACCAAAAAGACCACAAGCAATTTATTGTGTAGTAACCCCTGCTCTCAGTTGTTAAGTACTCACTCTAAATCCTGGCAGAGAGTGACTTACACAAACATTCCTTGGATTTCTTTCTGTGCTGGTTCGGGTCCTGCAAATTTCATGAAGCGTCCTTTCCTCCGTGGAATCCCTAGAGGTCAAATGACACTGCCACCAGTCTTGTCCAGCTACACACTCAAGGGACGTGTTGGATAATTCCAGTCTGGGTTAAGTTGCCACATTTCATGTGAAAAGAGCCTCAGAGGCTTCCTTTCCCTTTATCCCCCCGTAAGGCGTTTATAGAGAACTATAAATATTAACTATAAATGTTTGATAGTCTATGTACCATCTCAAACAACTCTTTCCTCTTTCTGTCGGCCAACATATGTTTTGTGATTGGACCCAAGTTAAAGGAAAGTACTTTATCACCAGATGTCAGTTCTGGATACCATATCCTGGCATCAAAATGTTTTTTGTTTCTGGCCTTTATCTTTGCAGCATGGATGCCAATTGGGAGTTAGACTTCTCTCCAAAGCATAAGGAAATAGGGAGAAAAACCTGTGGAATTGACATGTCAAGTTATATGCATGAACCATTGCACTTACATGGTGACTTCAGGATTGCTTAGCAGTCCCAAAAAGGCTATCCAACATATACAGTAAGGTCCAGTTAAAGTGTTCAGGAAGAGCACCCCCCTCAGTATAGAAGTGCATAGAACGACTCTTCTCAATGTTGTGTAAGCCAACATCACTGGTGATGTTGCCCATAGTTCTTGTTTTCTAACTTGTAGGTGACCCTTCAATTGTAGTTGCTGATTGGTTGCTATTGGCAACATCACACATTACAATAAATATGCCCCAATGTGTCCTACAAAGCTTGCACTTGTCAATTTCAGGCCTTCCTTTCTGAGGTGCTCAAGTACACTGAACAATCTGTTATCATGCTCTTTCAGAGTAAAGACAAAAGCTACAATGTCATCCAGGTAAACTATGCAGTGTCTTGGAGTCAAGTCTCCCAGCACCTTCTCCATAAGGTGCTAAAAGATGGCTGGAGCCACCAGCCACAAGTAAACTGGTAGAACCCCACTGGATTTAAAATCTATAAAAAAAAAATAAATACTGTCTTTTCCTCATCTTCTGCACTCATAGGAATTTGGTAGTAGGAGAAGCATAAAGACTTTGTGATTCCAAAATATTTTGGTCTTTCATCTTTTGCAAGTAGTTTCTATAATATATACTTTTTCAAATAAAATTCTTATAATGATTATTTTTGAGAACCAAGTTTTTATCTTTTTGAGTCCTCTTCATATATACTTTCATAATTTCCAGACATAATAGGGGTCATTTACTAAGAGCATGGCCCTTAGCTCTTGCTTAGGAGGCACTTATGCCCAGCACCGGATTTGTGATCCGGGCGCTCTGAGGCCGCCCCCCCCACCTTCCCCTGTGCGCATGCGTGAATCGCCAACCCCCCCCAGTGAGTGCATGCGGTCCCCCCCGCAAATACGCACGCGCATACATTTCATCTCCCATACGGAGCAGTGGGAAGAGGTCCCCATTGCTCTGTATAGGAGCAAAATTTAAAAATTTCGTTGCGGCGGGGCAGCATGCCGCCCCTAAACTTCTGCCGCCCTAGGCCCGGGCCTTTGTGGCCTCTCCACAAATCCGGGCCTGCTTATGCCCCAGGGTAATATGTGCTCTGCTCCTCAAGATGGGGAACACCACATGCCTAATGCAGTCAGTGTTATTCATAGGTTAAGTTGCAAGTCTCTGCACATCTGCTGCAATGCAGGAAAGGCAAAATGCAGCATTTTTTATATGCGTTCTGCATATAAGATGGCCCCTAGAATCTTTTTCTAAGTTATAAGAAAAGCTAGTCATGACTGCTTTAAAGAGATCAATTTATGAGCCCATTAAAGGGGCAGCATAGCCCCTTTTCAGCAGGAATGAAATGAATAGGGCTTGGACTGAATATACTTTTCCCCCCTGTTTAGCTAATCATTAAAATGAATGGGTTTTGTTATTTCTTGAGCTAAACTGGGCAAATTCTTCCATTCATTAAAGGTACTTGAATCTAAACCCACATCTTGCTCGGATAATGGACTGTATATCTGTGTCCTGGCAATGTAATTATCTACTTCACAAGGATGTTTGCCCTGCTCGGAGCAATAAAATAACAAAAAACATCAATTTTTTTGTGCTAAAAAGAATAGGCAGAAAATGTGTTCACATGACCTTTTCATTGCACTCATGTTAAAAACAAGGGTATACTGGCCCTTTAAGGCTGTCTGTAAACCCCAGTGCCTCATATCTCACTCATAGATGATATGGCTCTATTTACTTAATGCAACTGAAGTGTGCAAGTGCAATTTCAGGTGCATGTTTTTTTACCCACAGTGCAGCAATTTTCCCATAATTTTAGGGCAAGTGGGTGAGAAGGTGATGTGTCTGACGTCTGTGCCCACGCGTCACTATTATTATTTACTTAAAGGATAGGGACACCGAGAGTCATTACAAAAGTCAGATTTATTTTAATGATTTAGTACAGGTATGGGATTCCTTGGTTAGAAACCTTTTATCCAAATTACAGGCCATCTGCTATTGATTTCCTTTTTCTGCAACAAAAAAACAGTAAATATTTGTTATGGACCAGATCACTGAGCTGCAGGGAGCTATCCATTAAATTGTGCTTCAATTTCCTAACATTCAGTTCTTTCCTCTGCTGCGCAGATTCCTAGTGATGCACTGCAAAGGCAGAAAAGAGAAGGGACCTAAAGGAAAACAGGCTGGGGTGTCAACCTTATATTGTTAACCCTTAAAAAATAGTAGATGCTTCAATGTAATTAAATGTAGATATTTAAAGTTGTAGTATGGCATTTAGGAAGGTAGTGTTGTAAGAAATTGCTTATCTTGGGTGCCATTATTTTTGTTATATATATATGTGTGTGTTTGAGGCCTTATACATATTTATGTGTATGGGGTCCAAATCACACCCAAAGCTAAATCTCCAAAGAGTTTTAGGCTTTGGGTATGTAGGGGCAGTGGCTGGAAAAGTGTATAAAGGTAGACTGGACAGTAGTGAAGAGAGAACAGCATCGGGGAGCAGCATCTGAAGTTACCGGGGGGCAGCCTGTGAGGACTGGAGACCAGAGGTGCCGGAGGACAGAGGGACAGCCATGATGGGAAGACAAGCTGACCTTTACTCTTTTACACTATTGTTTTAGTTTAATCACCTAATTGTAACAATTGGTTGATTTATTATTCAGTATATTCCCTTTCATATACACTTATTGGTGTGGATTATTTTCTCAAAAGAACTGTGACCCTAGTAAGAGGGGTGAATAATATTATTATTAATATTATATTATATTTAATCTTGATTCAACTAAAAACTTACTTAGAGTATTCTGTTAGTGAAGGTGCCAGGTGGGCATGAAAGGGTGCATATGCAACATGGCTATTTGCCAGCTCATGACCTGCAGTCCTGTTGTGATCCCCCTGAATCTCACTGATCTCAATTCACCAATAAAGTCATTGATTTGCTTTTCTTCCCCTAGTCCATTAGAGATCAGAACTTTCCTTTCCCTAGTCCATTAGAGATCAGAACATTTCTTTTCCTAGTCCATTAGAGATCAGAACTTTCCTTTCCCTAGTCTATTAGAGATCAGAACTTTCCTTCTCCTAGTCCATTAGAGATCAGAACATTTCTTTTCCTAGTCCATTAGAGATCAGAACTTTCCTTTCCCTAGTCCATTAGAGATCAGAACTTTCCTTCTCCTAGTCCATTAGAGATTAGAACTTTCCTTTCCCTAGTCCATTAGAGATCAGAACTTTCCTTTCCCTAGTCCATTAGAGATCAGAACTTTCCTTTCCCTAGTCCATTAGAGATCAGAACTTTCCTTTCCCTAGTCCATTAGAGATCAGAACTTTCCTTTCCCTAGTCCATTAGAGATCAGAACTTTCCTTTCCCTAGTCCATTAGAGATCAGAACTTTCCTTTCCCTAGTCCATTAGAGATCAGAACTTTCCTTCTTCTAGTCCATTAGAGATCAGAACTTTCCTTTCCCTAGTCCATTAGAGATTAGAACTTTCCTTCTTCTAGTCCATTAGAGATCAGAACATTTATTTTCCTAGTCCATTAGAGATCAGAACTTTCCTTTCCCTAGTCCATTAGAGATCAGAACTTTCCTTTTCCTAGTCCATTAGAGATCATAACTTTCCTTCTCCTAGTCCATTAGAGATCAGAACTTTCCTTCTCCAAGTCCATTAGAGATCAGAACTTTCCTTTCCCTAGTCCATTAGAGATCAGAACTTTCATTTCCCTAGTCCATTAGAGATCAGAACTTTCGTTTCCCTAGTCCATTATAGATCAGAACTTTTCTTTTCCTAGTCCATTAGAGATCAGAACTTTCCTTCTCCAAGTCCATTAGAGATCAGAACTTTCCTTTCCCTAGTCCATTAGAGATCAGAACTTTCATTTCCCTAGTCCATTAGAGATCAGAACTTTCGTTCCCCTAGTCCATTATAGATCAGAACTATAGATCAAAATTGCCCATAGTAATGCATTGAAACTGGTGTGACCATGAAAAAAATGAATAAAATGCTGGAAAATATTAAATGTATGAAGTTTGTGCTTTAACTGTATTGGAAGGTATACTCAGCCCCTAAATAAAGTACACAATCAGTAGAGAGCATGGTATGGGTGTACTGGAGTATACTTTTAGGAAGAAGGGCCCTTTTTTGGTAACACCAACTTTAACAAGCTCATTTAACTATTTATCCCTACTTGCGCTTTTTTATAAATAAAGTCTTTAAAATGTGTGGCAGAAAGGGCTGATCCAGGAACTGAAGCATGATACATATTTGAATTAAATCACACCTCATATGATTGACTTTTAGTTTTTAGCTGCAAGAATTTGAATCATTTTACATTACCTTTGTAGAAACAACAAATTTCCCTGTGTAATAAATTTGATGCAGACAGCACGCAAAGGCTTCCTGATTGGCTGATTTGCATTTAGATTGCAGGTGAACAGTTCCACCTGCCACCCTCAGACCTCCTGTTTGCTATTCAATTTAGACTGCAATGTCCCACAGGGAGATTAGTCGCCTGGTGGTAAATCTCTGCTACCGAGGACGACCAATCTACCCAAAATGCCTTTCCACCGGCAAGAAAGTGAATCAGCAGTAGAAAGGTTATGCATCACTTAGTTTTTCCGGAGTTCCGGAAGGTTTCCTCCTTCAGGCAACTTTGTGTAACTTCAGAAAACTAAGCAACATGTATGCCTTTCCCTCTGTGATTCACTTTATTGACAGGCAAAAGGCATTTTGAGGAGATTAGCGACACATGGTGGTTGAAATTAACCAGGAGCGATTAATCTCCCTGTAGGTTATTGCCCTTAGGCAGACACTTTGGCATAACTTTTGTTTAATTTAATAGCCAAGACATCATGTCTTATTAATTCTGTAGGGCTAATGGCACCGGGTGTATTCTCCTCAAGCGTATCAAGCTCACCAGAAAACAATGATGGAGAGTAGAAGGGGCAGGAAAATAATAATAATAATAGATCAAGGAAAAACAAAGATGCTTAGTAAGTATGGAAATAAACTGCTGCAATTTTTTTCCTTTGTAACCTTATCCTCATTTGTTAAAGGACAATAAAACCTTGAAACACCACGGCTGATTTAAGTGCAATTTCAAGTGCAATGGGATTTTTTTTCAATCATGCAGTGTTTTTTTCCACAGATTTCCTGTGTTGTTGTTGCGGTCGCAAAGGGAACTTACATCTGCCGTAATTGCGGTCAGTGTATCAAAATTAGCACGAATGCGCTTACACTTGAGAAGCAAGTGTGCTCACTGATGCAGGGCACTGAGGGAACCCTGAAGCTACCACCTAGTCCAGAGGTAATGGTACCTCCAGTGTTTCTTAGCATCAATAGGCGCAGCAGCGCTCAGTTTGGAACAGGAAGGCAGAGTCTGCAAGCATAAATATAAGGAAGTGCAAGGAGCACATTTTGGCACAAGTACTTTTAATGAATGGGGTTTATTGCACAAGCAACTGCTGGGATATTTGCCTAAGTGGTTGTAAATGAGCCCTTGGGTGTGTCAATTTGGTAGGCTCCCCCAGTGAACATAAATACTACTAATCTTCACCCCAAAGTTACACAGGTTCTTCATAAAAACAAACCAGCACAGAGTATTGAATAGATAGTATAGCACCACCTTCTTCTCCTATGAACAACTTGTGCTGACTTACAGTGTGTTACCACCTCAAAGATGCAAATGGAATCCTGGATAGAGGAAAAAATGTTGGCATTATGCTTCCCATAACTGTTTTCCGAGCTGTTCTTTTGTTAGAAGAGCATCACAGCAGCCTGGATAAATAGTGCCCATGCTCACTGGGAGCTGCAGCTGAATCTTATCATATTGCCAATGAAATTGACATGGAACTACAGTGCAAACTATTTTGTGATAAAAACACCAGAGATCAGATTGTAAAAATGCCGCTTAGAGAATTTTTCTGCTTATATTGCGCGTTCCACCAAGAGTACAGCGCATGTTTCCCTCTCTGTCAAGGAGCGGTGCTCACGGTAAATTTCATTAAGCTATTTCTAAATCAATTTTCCAGTTAGATGATAGGATTGCCTCCTGGGAATAAATCTTTGAGCACACGGAGCATGCTATCTTATATGGAACCAGCACAGCAAGTCTGATATGGCCGGGATGTTTTTGGGCATATACTGGAAAGGAATCCATAAGGAATGGTGAACGAGTGAGGGAATGAATACGAGGATAATAAGCTAAAAGATAAAACTAGAAGAAATTGTCTTCTCTCATTGCTATTCATTCAAGCCCCCTTTTTCATTTCTGCGTTTATCTGTTGAGTGAATTAAAAGGGTATTACAAAAACACAATAGTATTAATGTAGCCCTGCTCCTTGGTGTTGCTCACATTTAGTCTTCAAACAAATGTATATCCTTGCATAGTCATATCTGTGAGATAGATTTTGTCCTACTCTTACCCATATCAATCTTATTGTGATACAGGTATAGGATCTGTTATCCGGAAACCTGTTATCCAGAAAGTTCTGAATTACAGGAAGGCCATCTCCCATAGACTTTATTTAAATTCCCAACTAACATGTAATTAATCCTTATTGGAGGCAAAACAATCCAATTGGGTTTATTTAATGTTTAAATGATTTTTTTTTAGCAAACTTAGAGCTTGGAGATCCAAACTACTGAAAGATTCCTTATTTGGAAGACCCCAGGTCCAGAGTATTCTGGATAACAGATCCCATACCTGTATCACAATAAAACTGATATGGGTAACAGTAGGAAAAAATCTATCACACAGATAAAAGCTGCTGGACTCCCACTCAGTACAGCGGCTACAGATACCCTGCTACTCTTGCACCAACTTCTTAGTACAGTCCAGTCATGAACCTGTGTCCAGCCTTTAGGAATCTTGTTTAGTGTCATCACTTTCTGACCCAAAACCTGTGATCTACCCTTCCTCTATTTCAGATGCTTTTCTCAGTTGTTAAGCTAGCCTCAACTCTTTCAATGTGGCATTACTTGTGCTCATTGATGACATTCTGCCAATTCTTTTTGACTACCCCTTCTGTGCTGCCCTTTGGATTGGATTACCAGGCCTGTGCATTACTAGGCTTGTTGCTGACTTCACTTGTGTCTTTTTCTCATTCAGTTCAGCTTCAGTTCCTCCTGGCCTGTATCGTTGCTGCCTCGGTTTGCCTGACAGTAATTGCTATTTCCTGCTGTTTACCCTGACTTGACTAAATTACCATTGACTGTTTCTTACTTACTACTTAGCTGGATGTACATCATCTGCTGTTAGAGCTTCAGTTCTCCTCTGAAGTGCTTCTCAATCCAGAAAGAGATGATTCCTGCAAAATTAAAACCGAGAGGCTTCTGTTGCTCACTTATTATTTACTGTTGCAGTTCCATTTATGTAAAGCTAACAGAAGGATTTATTACTATTGCATTTTGTTACTCACCTGTGGCAATGTTTCTCCATAACTTAGCCGTTCTCTTCAGCACTTACATTTTTATTTTATTTTTTTTTTAACAATTCTTTTATGAAACCTTTTGAATGTACATATTTTTACAGTATAAAGATTGTATTAATATTTGTGCTTGTTTTACAGAAATTAAATAAAGTAACAGAGAAAACAGAAACATTACAGTGTCATTTATATCGGTACATACATTATCTGCCATTTAACAATCTTAGTTGTGTCATCCTGGCCCTAGGGGCCCCACACCCCCAAGGGGCCCCTTCGGCTGCATCCCCTGCACCCCCCACAAGGGCCCCCGCCACCAACCCAACATCCTCCCCTGAACAGGCATAAGTGAAATGCGTCAGGGGAGGACACCGGCGGCTGGGGGAGCGGTAGCAGGGATCGGCTTTGGGCCGCCAGGGCCCACAGGGTTTTTTCCCGGTATCCCGGCAGCCCAGTTCGACCCTGGGTGGGCCTATCCCTGGCTTAAGGTAGCTTTAGGAGTCCTGAGGGGGTTCAGAATCTATCCATGGTGCCCATAATTTTTCAAATTTTTGAAGGCAGGCTCTCCTCATGTATGCGAGCTTATATAAGTGTATGGCTTTATTGATCATAGTTTTCCATGCTGTGAGTTTTGGGCCCCCAGGTGATTTCCAGCATTAAGCAATTGTTTTCTTTGCATACATATACAGTATGAGGATTAGAGTTCTTTCAGCTCTCCTGGGTGACAGGTCTTCTACCTGATTAAGCAGTATTACCGTTGGGTCTAATGGGAGCACCAGGTTTGTCCTGTCCCTTATAATGTTTACTATTTTCCCCCAGAAGAATTGTGCCCATGGACAGGTCCACACCATGTGCAAGTCGGCAGGGGAATAGCGGCACCTAGGGCACTCCTGTACTATTTCTGGATTCATTTTATGTAACGTCTGGGGTGTAAGGTATACACAGTGGAGATATTTTCGTTGTGTTAATCTGTCCCTGCTGCTGATGACCCCCTCAAAGTGGACTCTAGAACGTCTTCCCATTGGCCAGAGGTAAGTTGGGGAATGTTTTGCTGCCACCTGGCACATAATTTAGGTAGGGTTGTGCTGCCTGCCATCATTAATCTAGTGTAAAATAATGAAAGATTCAGCACTTACATTTAGTGTGGAATAAAAATGTATTTCAGAATAGTTTCTGTGTAATCTGTCTAGAATTCAAATTACTGTTACATACATATACCCCAAGCCTAAATTGTTCTCTTGTCATACCTGCCATCCTTAGATAAATAACTTACCAGCTTAATGCCCCTAACCCAGTCTTGCCTGGTTAGCAATGGTGTAACTACAGAGGAAGCAGACTCTGTAGGGGGCTCAGACCTAGTGTCCACTTTTAGGTTGTGCTAAACATGAGACTTCTTGGCAAAAATGTGAATTTTTGTGAAAAACACAATATTTGCACAATATCCTACTTTATTTTTGACTCAATATGGTTGCATGTACAGATGCCATGCCTGCTGGTAAACCAGACACTGCTCTTAGCAGTAACTATCCTTAGCTGAATCACCCTATAACTACTATATAAATTCATTAAGTGCCTTTACTAAATATAAAACCCTTTCACTGCAATTTATACACTTCATTAGTCTGTTATTACTTAAATCATTTGTCTGTGATGACCTGAGTAAAATATGAGTTTATTAAGATAAATTATATCCAGCGGTGATGTTTTCTGGTATTTATTAAGCTATTATAGCCAATCACACCAATTACCAGCAAAGCCTTTTGCTTCCTTCCAGAGTATCAATCGGCGCTGATATAAAGAAACAGTAAATAAACTAATAAAAGATAATTGAGTTGTCATGACAATATTCAGAAAGAAAGATTTCAAAAAGCATTAACAGAAGAAATAGAATTAAACTAGATGTGACTGCCTTTCAAGGAATATCAGTCAGTTCAAAACAAGTGAATGTTGCTAATGGGTGCAAAATAAAAAGAAAAAACATCTTTTCAGCCTGCCATGTTTTATATGCCACAATGCAGCTTTATTTCCTATAATGTCACTGTAATTCTGCCTATTGCAAGTTTGGAGTAACATTTTGTATTTGTATTTATTGTATGCCCCCCTTATATATTTAAACATAGTTATATCACCCCTTAAGTGTCTCCTCTTCAGCTTGGCCAGTTCTTCCAAACCTTTTATCAGTGTAGTTGCTCTCTATTTCATTAACATTCTTTTTAGGCACTGGAGATCAAACCTGCCCTGTATATTTTAGATGGGGCCTTACCAATGCTTTGTAAAGGAGGAAATGACCATTTCCTTCCTAAGGGTATATGTGGCTTGTCTAAACCCTGGCTCCAAATCCTGAAAAAATCCTACAAGTGGGTGCTGGGCCCACCAAATGAAATGCATCCTATTGTTTATTTTCTAATTGCTGTTTTGCTATAAAAGGCCTTCTCTTGTTTCATTCAGACACAAGCCAAAGTGATCTTACCCAATTGAAGCCAGATAATTTCATGCTGTATAGCCAGAGACCTCTCTGAAACTCTTTACAATCAGACAGCTAGTATCACAATAATCAAAGACATATTGTGATAGGACCCAGCCAGCCCCAGGAGAGTGCATAGCTGACCCACTTTCTGGGGCACAGGCCATTGCTGTACAGCCACTTTTCTGGGTTTGGTGATTCTCTTTCCTCACTGATAACATGGCCCAAACATACTGATGTTGGACCAACCAACACATTGCTGTTTTCCATTATTAGCCCAAGCTTTTCCAGAAACATTAGGATTGCATCTAGATGTAGCAGATTCTCCCTCCTCAAATGTGTGGAAGAAAATTATAGACCGTGTTAATAAATTCATAGATTACACCTCCCAAGAACCTCTCAAGTAACTGCTGAAAGGTGACGTGGGCATCAGTCAAATCAAAGAGCGTGCAACTGTAATCATATAGACCCACTGGTATGTTAAAGGTGGTCTTGGGTCTGTCCTTGCGTTGGTCTGCCACCTGCCAACACCAGCTGGCCAGATCTAGGGATGAGAAATAGGGGGCCTGCTTTAGCTAAGTAACTCCTCAATTCAGGGAAGTGTGCACATTAAATGACAAATACCTATTTTTCCTTCTCGCCAGTACACCTAGGGCAGCCCCTTGACCTCCTAATATAGGGAATATGAGATAATCCTGTCTCTTTTTGGGGAATTAGCCCATGTCTCTTTTGGATGATAAATAGCAGCAGTAAAAGCAGAGTCCTCATTATTTTAAGAATAATAACCCCCCCCCCAAAAATATAAAAAGTTAGGTGTTCATTTCAAAGATCCCTGGTGCTCCAGGGATGGCAGCCTGTCCCACCACCTCAGTTCTCTTGTGTGCCATCGAACTAACCAGAGCAGCTCCAACTGAAAAATGACAGAAGAAACATAACATAACATAAAGTCCAAGGTATTACTAGGATAGTCAAGTTTTTCTGATCATCTTTACACACAGTACATATATACACATTGTATAATATATATACCTATACATTTAAAGCACAATTCTGCAGAATATTTTGAAAGAGCAGAAGTAGTTTAAAAACAAAGTTATGTAGGAGTTATAAATTTAGATTCCTGTCATTTAATTACCCAAGCAGGAAATATAACATGACAACTTGTACAACTTGTACCTATGTTAAAATATGTCAAGTACCTTCCCTATGATACTCTATCCATTGATCCAGTGCACCTAAGAGAGTAGGTCACAGTGACCTGATTGCAAATACATGGCAGCACAACTAGTACCATTCCTATTCGCTTCTCAACTGTTCTAATCCAATGATTTTCTCTATTGATAATGGCTCCATTAACATGGAACAGCTGTCATTAGGATACCAAGCTGACTCAGTTAAGATATGAGCGTGTCGTTAAAGTACCTAATAGCAAGACCTGTACAGATAAAATATCTTATTGTGAGTGAGAGTGATGCAGATTGAATTTAATGCATTTCCAGACAATGAACTGCTTCATTAGAGCACATTAGACTGTAACATTAAACACAGTATTAATAACAAAAAAGTAGCAATTTTTATTTGTAAAAAAAAATTGTAATCGTTGAATAATTGTCCTTCAAGTAGTCTATGGGAGATGGCTGTTCTGTAATTTAAAGCTTTCTGGATAAAAGGTTTCCAGATCCCACACCTGTATAGGGATTGACATGGGTAAATGGAAGTTGTAGTTTAATAAACAGGTGGAACATAAAAGGCTGAAAATATGTTTTTGTATAACACAAAGCAGCAACTAAATAATGGGGCAGATATTTAGTGCTCAGCAGTTAGACAATAAAATCAATAGATTTGAAATGAAAAAAGAACTAAAGTTTAACAAAGAATTAGACTATGAATGCTGTACTTTATGTTATGAGGTTCTGTATTAGTCCAAGGCAAAAACAGCCCTTAAGCAGGGAAGCGCTGTGCCCCCGATCATGCCCCCAATAGCTCCCCATCTTCTTTTCTGCTAATTCACAGTACATGCTCTGTGCTGCTGTCAGCATCATAGAGATTTAGTTAACTTGCGTAAAAGCAATAGACAGAGAAGGGGTACTCCACTCACCACCAATGAATTAACTTTAAGGTAAATTCTACTCCCCCCAATAAACTGACTGATGTATTAGCACATTTATTATTCATTTTAACTATTTATATGAACTGCTTATTATAGTGAAACATCAGCTGTTTATTTTGTGAACTATTTACTGAAAATTATTAGTGTCCTCTACAGCAGTGGAATGACTGGTTATTGGGCCCCACAGCAACATCATTGGGCCCCTACGCTTACACATTTTACCTAACTTGTGCAAAAACTTACACAACTTTCAAAGAAACTGACATAGCTTACATATAAACTCCCCTGAGACACAATTGAAATACTGGCTTATTACCACATTATTTTTACTACATTTTTATTATTTTTATAAACTACTACTGAATAGGTATTGGGCCCCTAAACGTATGCATTTCATATCAAGTAATGACAGCGCAGAGCAGGGGCAGAAAGAAAATTAAAATTAGGGCAAATTCCACTGACTGTTAATGAACTGACCCTTAATTAGCACATTAATTAATACAACTCTTTTTTTTAATTAACTGCTTATTATGTGGGACATCAGCTGTATATTATATTGCACACACAAGGGGTGTGGCTAAAATGTTAGCACTGTACACTTGTGTTCAAGGAGGGCCCTATATAAATAACTTGTAAGGGGCCCTCGACGCAACGAGCGCTAATAAACGCAGCACGCTACTTGTCGCGCGCGCTAATTAACGCACATGCGCTACTTTATCGCGCGCACGCCATATTAGCCATACACACCATTACGTTTGTAAAACTACTTTTTTTTAAAAATGACCATTTCCCTGCAAACTGGAGGCTGCATCACTCTAGGGCCAACACAGACTTGAATAAATCCCACTGCAAAGTCCATATTGTGTTGCCAAAAGCTCATTAACTGTACTTTTCTATAATTACCGCCTGCCTCAAGTAGGTGTTAATTTTCGCATAGAGTAATGCCATTTTTAGCGTGTCTAAGGGGCACATTTACTAAGACACGAATCTGAACCGAATTGGAAAAATTCCGATTTGAAAACGAACATTTTGCGACTTTTTCGTTTTTTTTGCAATTTTTTCAGCGTCTTTACGACTTTTCGGAAATTGTCGCGACTTTTTCGTTACCAATACGATTTGCGCGAAAAAACGCCATTCCAAAAGTTGCGCAAAATCTGGCGATTTTTTCGTAGCGTTAAAACTTGCACGAAAAGTTGCGCATTTTTCGTAGCGTTAAAACTTAAAAGGTGCGACGTTTCGCGCAAGTTTTAACGCCGCAAAAAAATCGCAACTTTTTGCGAAAGTTTTAACGCTACGAAAAATCGCCAGATTTTGCGCAACTTTCGGAATGGCTACGAAAAACTCGCGTTTTTTCGCACAAATCGTATTAGTAACGAAAAAGTCGCCACAATTTTCCGAAAAAAACACAAAATACCGATCATTACGAAAAAAACGCAATCGGACGCATTCGGCCCGTTCGTGGGTTAGTAAATGTGCCCCTAAGTGTTTGTGAATCGTGCGTTAGTGTTATTTCTGTGCGCTAATTAACACAATGTGGTAAAATTAACGCATGCGGTTGTGTGCTAATTAATGCACGCGATATGCGACTTAATGCTTTATATATACGATAATACTTTAGCGAAACGCGCGTTTTTTTCGCGTCAATTTTAACACAAAAAAGCATGCAATATGCGTTATCGCACTTTAGTGAATCAACCCTATGGTCTTGATTTATTAGAGATGTAAAAATCATGACATCCCTATAAAGTAAGCCTGTTAATACAGTTAGCATAGTGCATGCCCCTTAAGGTGGCCATACAGGGGCCAATTTCAGTGGCTATCGGTCCTTTAGACTGATCTAGGCCTCCCTGACCGACATTTGGCCTGAAATTGGCCAGATCGTGATCGGGCAGGTTTAATTTTTCTGTTAGATCAGGGACCTCATTGGCTTGTTGTATGTATGTATGTATTTCGCCTAAGCCTGGTCCTACCCCCCCCTTTTCTATCTCTATTGATGGCACCCTCATCAACCCGGTCGATTTGGCGCGTTGTTTGGGGGTGATCTTTGACTCCTGTCTCTCCTTCTCTGACCATATTAACACCACTGTCAAAACCTGACACTTTTTCCTGCGCAATATTGCCAAAATCCGTCCCTTTCTCTCTACTGCAACAGCTAGGCTGCTCATGCATGCGCTCATCCTATCCCGACTTGACTACTGTAACCTGCTACTAACCGGCCTCCTTAACTCCCATCTTTCCCCTCTACAGTCTATATTAAATACTGCTGCCAGAATTCTCCTCCTCTCACCCAGGAGAGTTCAGGCCCTTCCCCTGCTAAAGTCCTTATCATGGCTTCCTATTAAACAAAGAATATCTTACAAACTTCTTCTCCTAACCTTCAAAGCCCTCCATTCCTCTGCTCCTCACTACATCTCTTCCCTTGTGTCTCTGTACGTTCCTGGCCGACTCATTCGTTCCTCGCAAAGCAACCGTTTGGTTGCACCCCCAACTACTACTGCTATTTCCCGCCTTAAACCTTTCTGCCTTGCTGCCCCTTACATTTGGAATGCCCTCCCTGATTTCCTCTGGAGAGAATCCTCCCTCAGTCTTTTTAAAACCAAACTTTTGGGCACTCGCCCAGCACCTGACCAGGGAACTAGCACTTATATTGTAATGTCACCCACTGTGACCTACAGCACTTATATTTGCCTATTTGCGTCTGTAAGTTACCCTCCCATATAGATTGTAAGCTCTATGGGGCAGGGACCTCCATCCTCTTGTGTCTTTGACTCTTAACTGGTTAAGGTTGAGGGTGTGGCCCCATTGAGTTATAATAACAATATGGTTACAGCGGATACAGAAAAGGCAGATGTGCTTAACCAGTTTTTTTCTTCTGTGTATACAGTAGAGGAGCCAGAGTGCCAAGTCCCACCCAATAGCTTCACTGTTGCCTCAGCTCCAACTACACAGTGGTTGACACAGGATATGGTACTTAAAGGGTTACACAAGATAAATGTAAACAAGGCACCTGGGCCAGATGGAATACACCCTCGGGTACTGAGAGAGCTAGGGGCAGAATTACAGTGGCCCTTGTTTCATCAGGTATGGTACCTACGGATTGGAAGAAGGCGAATGTCATTCCTATATTTAAAAAGGGAGTAAGATCTCAGGCTGGCAATTATAGGCCTGTAAGTTTGACATCCGTGGTGGGCAAGTTATTTGAAAGCTTGTTAAAGGGATCACATACAAAATGATGTACTGGTAAATGGCATTATGAGCAGTAATCAGCATGGCTTTATGAAGGGCAGGTCATGTCAGACCAATTGAATTGCTTTTTATGATGAGGTAAGTAAGAAGCTGGACAGTGGGGATGCAGTAGATATAATCTATTTGGATTTTGCCAAAGCATTTGATACCGTTCCCCACAAACGACTGCTTTCTAAGCTAAGGTCTATTGGTCTTAGTGAAGTCATTTGCACATGGATAGAAAACTGGCTACAGGATCGGGTACAGAGGGTGGTTGTTAATGGCACATTCTCTACTTGGAGTAAGGTTCTTAGTGGGGTCCCTCAGGGTTCTGTACTGGGTCCACTTTGTTTAATTTGTTCATAAATGACTTAGGGGAGGGTATTATAAGTAATGTATCAGTGTTTGCAGGTGGTACAAAACTCTGCAGACCAGTCAATTCTATCCAGGATGTGGCATCCCTGCAGCAGGATCTTGACCAACTGGCAATCTGGGCAGCTAAGTGGCAGATGAGATTTAATGTGGATAAATGTAAGGTCATGCACCTGGGATGTAAAAATATGCAAGCCACTTATACCCTTAATGGGACTGCATTAAGCAAATTCATAATGGAGAAGGACCTTGGAGTCCTTGTAGATAATAAACTTGGCTGTAGCAAGCAATGCCAGGCAGCAGCTGCAAGGGCAAACAAGGTTTTGAGCTGTATTAAAAGGGGTATAGATTCATGGGAGGAGGGGGTTATTGTTCCCCTTTACAGAGCGCTGGTAAGGCCCCATCTAGAATATGCTGTTCAATTCTGGTCTCCAGTGCTCAAACGGGACATGATTGAGTTAGAGAGGGTCCAGAGAAGGGCAACTAAGCTGGTTAAGGGTATGGAAAGTCTCAGTTATGAAGAAAGACTGGCCAAGTTGGGTCTGTTTACACTGGAGAAGAGGCGCTTAAGGGGTGACATGATAACTATGTATAAATATATAAGGGGATCATATAATAACCTTTTTAATGTTTTATTTACCAGTAGGTCCTTCCAACGGACACGAGGGCACCCACTCCGTTTAGAAGACAGGAGGTTCCGTTTAAATATTCAGAAAGAATTTTTTACTGTGAAGTTGTGGAATTCCCTCCCCGAATCAGTCGTGCTGGCTGATACATTATATAGCTTTAAGAAGGGGCTGGATGGATTCTTAGCAAGTGAGGGAATACAGGGGTATGGGAGATAGCTCTCAGTACAAGTGAGGGAATACAGGGGTAGGGGAGATAGCTCTCAGTACAAGTGAGGGAATACAGGGGTATGGGAGATAGCTCTCAGTACAAGTGAGGGAATACAGGGTTATGGGAGATAGCTCTCAGTACAAGTGAGGGAATACAGGGTTATGGGAGATAGCTCTCAGTACAAGTGAGGGAATACAGGGGTAGGGGAGATAGCTCTCAGTACAAGTGAGGGAATACATGGTTATGGGAGATAGCTCTCAGTACAAGTGAGGGAATACAGGGGTATGGGGGATAGCTCTCAGTACAAGTGAGGGAATACAGGGGTATGGGGGATAGCTCTCAGTACAAGTGAGGGAATACAGGGTTATGGGAGATAGCTCTCAGTACAAGTGTGGGAATACAGGGTTATGGGAGATAGCTCTCAGTACAAGTGAAGGGATACAGGGTTATAGGAGATAGCTCTTAGTACAAGTTGATCCAGGGACTGGTCTGATTGCCAGGAATTGCCGATTGGAGTCAGGAAGGAATTTTTTCCCCTCTGCGGCAAATTAGAGAGGCTTCAGATGGGGTTTTTTGCCTTCCTCTGGATCAACTAGCAGTTAGGCAGGTTATATATAGGGATTATGGTTGAATGTGATGGACGTATGTCTTTTTTCAACCCAACTTACTATGTTACTATGTTAACTTATTGCAACTGTATCTTCTATTTATTTGTATTTATTGTTATACTGTGTATTTATCTATTATTATCTTAATAACCCCCTGTTTGTATTAATGTATTCTACTGTACAGCGCTGCATACATAAGTAGCGCTTTATAAATAAAGTTATACATACATTATACATACAGGTAGAAATCCTATTGTTTCTACCTCCTTATCTGCCGTTTCAGCCCTGAATGGATTGTGGCTGATTGTACGATCTTTTGTGCGACCGATGGTCGCACGAAAGATCGCAAATCGCCATGTGTGTGGCCACCTTTACAGTGTATGGTGACCCTTGGAGTGGATTGGATAATCCCATTCTCTGCAGGCCAGATTATCTAATCTAATCCCCTGGAGTATAAATTAGGAGGTATGTTTTGTTTCTTTGATCCCCCTGGATAAGAAGATGGAGGTATATCCAGTGCACGCGGCAGTAAGATTTCACTTGAATGAGAGAATTATATATGAGTGCTACTTGCTTAAGTAAAGGTGCTCTAGTACCATGGTACCTGTAGTAACCTGCTTGTGTAGACATCTTGGTTAATGGCATTCTGGCTGTTTTGCCATTGCTTGATGATGATATTCCTATTCCTGTTGTGTGCTTCCTGTTAAGCTGAAAGCAAGCATGGAGCAGGCCAGATCTACCTGCCATGTTCTAATAAATATACCAAAAGTTCCAGTGTGTATCTGTACCTGAACTAACACAGCAGAAGTATTAACCCACTGCTAGCCAGCAGTTTATTACAGTACCTCTGTACACAACCCATAGCTACAATGAGGAGAGCTGTTTGGTCTAGTGCTTCAGTGGCAGTGCAGATAAAGTATACAGTGGATAACAGTCCTTTGCATGTCCATGGATCTAAAAACTTTGCTCATTAGTAGAAAAAACACATAACTGTTTGGGTCTAGCCCCAGAGCACCATTTGCAAGTCTGATAGCACATCTGGCACATGACAAGGGGACTCCTCAATTGACCCTTAGCCTTGAGGCACCCCACTGAACTCCCTTGATACATACCTTAATGAAACACCAGGAGACAGGTGGAGAAAAGGCCACAGCATTTATTCACATTTTATCAAATAAATAGGACCTTGCCAGCCTAACCCAAGGAAATATTCTACAGCCATAATTCCATAAGAGGTCGCTATATGCTCTGCCATTCCTCACTGAAGACTTGAATGAGTATTATCCAAGCAGGCTGTCACCTAGCACAAGCAGTAGTAGCGTCTGTTTCTATCAATCCACCGTGCAGTCAAAGGAGAGAACCTTTTAAGTGACAAATAAAAGTGACAAATAAAACTTAAAATATATTATCATATATACACTGTTTTGATCCAGAGGAAGGCAAAAAACCCACCTGAAGCTATTGCCAATTATGCATCAAGAGGGAAAAAATTCCTTCCTGACCCCCTTGGCAATCGGAAACAGTCCAATGCTGGCTCTCAAGTTTATACTGTATAAAGATACAGAAAGCAGAATATAACAATGCATTTAGGAAAACATCCATATTCAGTTATTAATAGATAATATGAAAACAAAAAGAAGAAAAACTCCTGACATTTTGCAAAATATGCAAAATATGCAAAAAGGGGGAGGGTGGGTGGGATGTTTCTACCTGCTCAGAAGATAAGGAAGTGAGTGCTTCTTTTTCTGACATTACATCCCTCTCTTCCTCCGCCCCCCTGGCCCAGCTATCTACTGCCTTAACTCTTTCCTTCTCACCTAATCACAGATGCACCTGGTTCTGACGATCTCTAAACATAAACCAGTGCAATCTGGCTGCTGGTTATTCGGAACCCTTGTCATGCAGCCCCTGCGCTTATAGCTCCTGGGCTTTCCTGGACACAGAGTGCATAACTTTGATGTGACAAGTCCCATATCTAACACCTGCTTTGAGTAGGTGTAAAGTTTAGGACATTTGCAGAATTGGGCTTTAATAATCTGTTTCTATAACCTGTATTAACCAATGAGAAATATGCATTAAACATGCTGACTTTCCTAGGTCTGCCACTTTTACTGGAATAAAATATAGGTTTTGCTATATATGTATATCTTTATTCCTATTAATAACAGTGGTATCAATCATCATACTGGCCAGGTAACATTGGCCTTTACTTAAGAAAAAAACCTAATAAAAAAAAAACTAATATTGCTCTGTATAAAATAGCTTTTGTGTATTGGTACAAGAGTGCTATTACAAATCTACACCCTATATAGGGCTCTAAACAGGTAAGCAATAGAATAGTCAAGTAACTTCTAATAAACCATATCTTTTATTCTTCAAAATTAAAGCAGGGAAGAGAATCTAATCTTGTAGCCAGCTGCTTTGTGTTCTTATTGAATTAGGAACAACACTTTGACATGACCGACAATATTCTTAATGAAGAGCCCAGGGAATAAGAGTATTAGAAAAAACAAAGGCTGCAAGTGACAGCACAAGTGTTTGTCCTGTTTATGGTTAAATATTTGTAAGTTCAGCATGCATAAGCACAGTTAAAAGCTACCTAATTAAACATTTGGACTGTGGGGGGCCAGAACATTTGAATTCATCTTGTGTCAGGCAAATTTGTATTCTGTATACACTCTGTATTCTATTCTACATGCTGCATGCTTTGCCAACTTGCTAAATATTTTGAGTGGGGCACTTATAATAGATTTGCTATAAAATTCTACTTGTTGAGCCTGTCAGAGACGAAAGGGCTGAAAATGTTTAATCATAGTGCCATAATTAACCACTCTGAAACACCAGAAAAGGTTGTAATTTAGATTTTAATTTCAACGCAAGACACTTTTTCGGTTTTGTTCAGTGAAAGAACAGCAGCTGGTGAGCCACCATCTTGAAGGATCTTAGCCAGTCCTACAAACCATGAGGCAATGAACTTAAGTATTGTCACATGAGCTAGTAACCCCCCAACATATTTTATAGTCAGGCCCGGATGTGTAGGCAGGCCATAAAGGCCCAGTCCTAGGGAGGCGAAGATCTGGGGGTGGCAAACAGTGGGCTATGTAGTATATATATGTGCACAGTTAGCTATGCAGTGCATTATGGGATGAGCTATGAAGTGCATTTTAAGACAACAGCAGGTAAATGTAATAAATGTAATAATAAATGTATAAATAATAATAATAAATGTAATACCCACATCTAGTAGCTCAGAGCAATTAATCAGATTTTTGTTGACCAAGAAATGTTCCCTGCTGATTGATTGCTATGGATTACTAGTTTACGGTTATTTACTACATATATTCCAAACGGCTTAAATAGATTTTGTGAGGCAGAATGTTAAGGTACAGTAAACAGTACAGTATGGGCATAATAAAATGTTATGAACTGAGAATTACAGTAGTGCATTTAATGAATTTTAATACTGTAGCACTATAGAATAATATTTGGAGCACAGTAAGCTGTGGATTCATTTACACCCTGCTATTTCCCAGCAGCCAGTTGCGTGTGCCACCACTTCCACTGTAAGTACTTGTGTTAAAATGCAATCTTTGCACTTCCATATAGTTGCACTTAGTACTGCTCAGTCCTTCCTGCCTTCAGTTTTTAATTAAGTGCTGCTGTGCCTATTGACGCAGAGGAAACCTGTTCTACATTGCCCAGCGTCAATAAGCACAGCGCACTTGCGCCAAAAGGATTAGGTGCATGTATAACTCGCATGCCAGGCAGACATCCAAGCAATTGCGTATGATTTAGGCACTGGGAAAAAAACCCATTGAACCCAGAATTACATTTTCTTCACTGAACTTGCAGATATATGTGCGCCCTTAAGGTTCTGATAAGAAGCACAGTCAATTGTAGTACATTTTAAGGTACAGTGAGTTCAGTAAATGCATTTTGGGACACAGTGAGAGCATTATAGACAGAGTAATATATATATATATATATATATATACTGTGATTTATAAATTCAATTTTCCTACAGAACTTTAGGCAATTATATAACATTGATGTTTTTTGCTGACTGCACTTTTCTAAGTATGTAAACTATACACACACAACAAAATGTAAAACTTATCCCTCACGTACTGTAGAACGAATTTGGGGGGGGGGTTTATGATACAAACAGTTTATTACAGTGGGTGACAGTAAAACACACAAACTGCTTTTTAGTTTCAGTTTTAGTGCTTGTTTTTTTTTTTACAAAATAGGCTATGCGCCTTCAGAATTTGTTTATTTCTACCTAGGATTATCAGAAAACAAGATTAATGCTGCCACCTAGTGCTTGCTTGAGAAAAAGCAAGCAGACAGCAACTGTCAAAGGCAGTGGGATATCAACATCTGACAGGTTTTCCTTGATTCAACTGCATTAAAGGAGAAGGAAAATGACTCAATTTTATTGGCAATAGATTAGTCATAATAGTGCAAGCTAGAACGTTATGTTTATTTTGCAGAAAGTTTTACCATACCTGAGTAAACCGTTTGTTTAAGATAGCAGCAGCCATTTTAGCTTGGTCTGACTTCCCTTCCAGGCAGCAGTGTGAAGTAGTGATATGTGGCATGCCTCCTAACATTTTGAAAATGGAAAGAGGGAGAAAAAGAAATGCAGCACGGCAATATTCTTCTACTTTCTAATGAAGTCTGAGAAACAGTGTATCTAAGTGCAAGTGAAGCTTGTTTAACTTTCTGGGCTCTCTGCCACAGCTACTTTTTAATTAAATTTGTATCTTTTTTAGCGTTCAGTGCAGGAGATCAAAGGGAAATGAGGGACTTTTCAGTAAGAATCCGGAACTGCAAGCTGATCTGTCAAAAGAGGGACTGTCCCGCGAAAATCGGGACAGTTGGAAGCTATGGTGTGGGTCAAGAACAACTCACACCCGAACCTAAACCGCCTGCTCCCAACCCAAACCCAACCAGACCCGGCTTCTCCCCTTTATTTAATATCCCTGTGGTAAAGCCTATGTGGAAAAAACAAAGACAAATAGGAACATAAAATAACCAGAAAGAATTGTGACTTGGAAAACTCAAATAAATCACTCCAGGTAGTAAAATGAAATATTAGCATTGGTAAGATAGATCTTAAGCCCTCTTATATAATATTGGCATTAATTTCTAAGCTATTTCTATTTTAACATATGTATTTTTTTCTTTCTAGCACTACTATGGGGATGGACTGTATTCATATGCATAGCTACATATGTTAAAACTAAAAAGAGTCATTTTTTGGTTACATCTGATATATATATATATATATATACTTTGTTCACCTTGTTGACTTGATGGTCACATGATATGGTTTAATTTACTACATTCTGTAAGAGCATTTGAAAAGCATTTTGAAAGTTTTGCAATTTGCAGTTTGAAATATTTTGCTTCCACTAGAGGTCAGGACTGGGATTCAAAACAGACCCAGACATTTCAAGTACACAGAGGCCCAAACAGCCCCCCACCAGCCCAATAAATAGTGACTGTCTATGGCATCTTATAGTAGCCCCTCTGGCATTTGCCAGAATCCAGAGATAGTCAGTCCAGGCCTGCTAGAGGTTAAGCATTATGGGCTTTAGAATAAAGTGCCTATACATTAGTGATAAATTCAAACTGGAATAGCCTTAAGCTCTTGAGCCAAACTGTACTCTTTCAAACAAGTCCATCTCTAGTGCATTAATTAATGAGACCATGTTTGCGTATAAAAGTTAATTCTGTAGTGTTTTGACTAGCCATTCCAATTATAGGCCAAGGGTTTGACAAATGAATAATTATTATAGTCTACTAAGTTAAATGCTCAATTTGCAAAACACATGGCATCCTGTAAGGCAGATATCTCTTTACTGAACCCCCTGTGGAAATTAACCTCTCTTGACGAAACAGAAATTAAGGATATTCATGATTGTGCAATTTGTTAATTGTTGATTCAGTGGTATTGATAGTTCCATGGTAAATAAACATTTAGAGAAAGCTAAAACCATTCTTCTTATTCATTTAGGTGATAGGGGATTGGTGTTACAGTACATAATAAAATATCCATCTCCTGTTAATAAAGGACATAATAACACACCCATCTCTTGTGTCAAGCCTTTCAATGATCACAGAATGTGTGTAATGTAATCATTTTGTACTGTCTTCACTAACATAATACCCTGAGTATTTCTTTAACAAACTTGAATTCGGTTACTAATTAAAGAGAGAACAATAAGAGTGATGGGGACAATTGTTTCACATACAGTTTGTTTGATTAATAGACCTGTAAAGAAGAAGAAGTGTGCAAGACATTGCGAGAAATGGACTTGGCTGGAGGTTGTCAACTTATGCAACATTGTTTAATGGGACCGGTGCTGGGAACCTGCAGTGCACACAATAGCAAATGACAGGCAGATACAGATAGCAATTACATTTACAAATAACTTTAAATCAAAGACAATGCAATGAATATATATTGGAACTAAATTTGCTCTCAAAATGCAAAATGCTACAGTTGGGTTTACCATTTTTTAAGTTGTTGAAGGCTCAGGAATTCCCAGGTTCAGTGCTTGGTTTAATGTGATTTGTCAATGCAATGGATTTAGCAATAAAATGGATATGGAAGATGGATACTCCTATGTCTTGGGTCACAGAGCAAGTCCTATGAGTATCTCACTTCCCTCCTCTTGGAATGATGCAGGCCTTCTTGACTTAATATGGCTCCTCCTTGATGGCTTTTTATGACTTGTCAGTCAGACATGTTTTGACAGATTACTAAATCTCCTTCCAATTGCCAGTAAGCAAACATGTACAGCAGCTAGAAGAAAGCCATGTATAATGGTCAGCAGCAGTGTTAATAAAAGAGGAAGGAGTTACACTAATCCAACAAAGCCTGCAGAGGAGGCCAGATGATATAGTTCAGAAAATAAGTGATGGAGGTAAACAGACAAGGATGTCAAAGACTGATATGTGGGTGGCAGGGAAAAGGAAAATCATATTTGTTGTCTCTCAGTAAGCAAAAAACATAATTTCAACTCAGGTAAGCATGATTCAGTTGTGTTACAAATGACACTAATCAGTGTTACACCATGTAGCCAAATGTACCACTTCTCTTACTGTTTGCTTTCTCTGTCTTCGGGTGTATGTAATACCACAATGGTTTGTATTATATTGCTTCATGATTAAAGGAAAAGTAACACTAAAAATTTTTAACTAAAAAATCTATTCTACCCTCCCCCAATTATTGCCCTATCCTGAAAACCATTTGTTCGCCGCATAGTTGATGCATCTCCTGATACTTTCCCCGGTATCGCCATATCGCCTTTGTTCAAATGACAGGAAGCCAAGTTTTTTACAGGTATTTTCTACTAAAGCATTCAAAATAACAAATGGTTTTCAGGATAGGGAATATAGGGAATGTGTCCTGCAAGGGAACCAGGAAGGGATTACAGCAAAAAAGAGTGAGGGAAACTGTCCTGTGAAGAAACTAGGAAGTGATAACATTTATGAGACTGGCAAGTAAACAATAGCTGTAATATGAAGGTGTTAAACAGAGATCTATTTCTTCTGCATTTCTTCTGCATGTGTAATATATAAAGAATTTACTCTAATATAATTGTTTATTTCTTCGCTAACCAGTAAAATTTAACTGCAATCACATTTCTGAAGTAAAATATCAATGAAGATCAAGAGATTCATGGTAAAGTTCAGTTTTCCACACCTTCCAAAAATGATTTACAAAATGAGGGACAAATCGGACCACATCCCTATTCTGCCCAGACCATGCCCAGATACACCCCCAGTCTACCCAAACTCTACTACTTCAAAGTGAAGCACCACCTTCTTTTAGGTTCTTATTACAAGACTATGAAGCAAAAGACAGGATCACTGCAAGGTATCATTGTTCATAAAACAGAAATAGTACCGTATACATAAACGCCCTTGTTCCTTGCTGAAATTATGGATTCTGTGACTTGAAATTTCTCTGCTTTCTACAAAATCTGCGTTCTGTCCACCACAGAAAGCAGAGTAACTTTAAGTCCCAGAATTCATTACCCATTATGGGGTCCGATTTTGGTTGGAGTTGGTTTGTCCCTGAGGAAGAGTACAGTTAGTACTCGAAACGTTGGATTTTTTTCAATACATTTTTTCACTTTATTGCTAAGTCCTTGTGTGTGCGGCTCTCTGTCCGTATATTTCCTCATTTTAGCCAGCACCTAAGGCATTTGAATCTCAATAGGGTGTGCTCCACTCTTCCTTATATATACAGTATATATATATATATAGATCACAATTAGAGTGACATTCCTGTTACTACTGAAGACCGGCAATCTAGATTCTGGTGAAAGCCATAGGGCGCATGTGTCAAACACAAGGCCGTAGGCCGAATCCACCCCGCCTGGCTGTTTTATGTGGCCCATAATGACTGTGCCTGACCATGCAGCCCCAGTCCCACTGCTCCAATTGCCTGACTGCTCTGACCCAGTCCCAGTGGTGCTCCAAGCATCCGCTTACATTCTACCCTGTGGTGTGTATAACGTCATTCCGTACCATGCACTCTGCAGGGCAGAACAAAAGTGGCTGCTTTGACAGCACAGTAAGCCAGTCTTTACTGGGTCCTCTGCTCATCCATGGCCTAGGCTGGCCATCCAGTCCCACTGCTTCCATCCGGTCCTGGCCTGTCCTTGTGCCACTGGCCACGGCACCCAGCACTAGGCCATTTTTTACAAAAACTATATTGGCAGGGGTGGGCAGTAATGTAAATAGAAGGGGCAGCGATTGTTCCTTGTAATTCCTTTTTGGCTATGTGTGTACCATAATTTGTATGCGCTCACCTCAAAATGTGTGTGTGTGCATATGAGCGCCCAGCTTAGAGGGAACAGTGGCAGTGAGGTCACTTAGTAGAATTGTGACATCAAAGAGGTAGAGACAGGTCATCAAGCACTAAATCAAAATGAGGTTCAGTGAGTGTGGGAGCAGAAAGGGACAGAATGGTTGCAGGCCGGGGTGCAGATTGACTAAATATTACAAATTTACCAGCAAGTACATTGCTGTGATCAATTGTTTTGGGAATTTATGTAAAAACACATGTAACCCCTTTTCGGCTGTAATCAAGCCAACAGCACGGCTAGTGTAGATTTAGAGCATGGGGTACATACGACTCAATCCTTCAGGATGGGCCTTCGCTATATGGAAGTGACCAATTGAGCTACGGTGTAATGCAACTACAACTCACTGTAGCTGTGTGCAGTGCAGAAAAACAAATGGGTGCCAGAAGGTTCTTTGTGGTAAACCAAAGTGTAACTTGTTTATTGTCCAAGAAAATAATTCACAGGGTTATAGCAATACTCACACAGAGGAGATATCAGGCAATTGCACAGAAGGTAGAAAAATATGGTGTCCACCCGTATAGCCCACATCGGCCGAGGGTGGGGAAGGTAAGGACCACCAACCAGCACTACCTCCCTGTGGAGAGTAGCCTGGCCCAGTATCTGTATCCTCAGGGTGTCCCTTAGCAGCCAATGATCCCTCACAGCTAACTATGGATCAGAGATAGGAACTGAAATGGTACCTGCGTCTTAACTGTGGCCCTGCTCTAAGGCAACAATGCCTGTAGGGAAGAATACTTCCAGCTAATCTCTCCTGGTTGGAGCCGAAACTGCTCTTTCTAACTAATCTCACTATCTCACTCCTAGAAAGTGCTCTTTATAAATTATCCTGATACTCCCTACTCCTCATTCACAGGGTCCCTGTCCCCGACATCACTAGAGCTAGATGCAGCCTCTAGGGTAGAAGGCTTTACTGGGGCCCTGTTGATCCCAGGCTCAGTGTAACTTCCACCAGGGTCAGCAGATGCAGCCAAAGAGGAAGACCCACTCCCCTGCTAAGACTATATCAGAGTGCCAATAAGACACATATGCAAAACTATAAACTGATACATGGGTCTTTGCCCAGTAACAGCACAGACTAAAGGTGGCCACAAACGTGGCGATTTTCGATCTTTTGTGTGACCATTGGCCATTTCGTGCGATATCATCGGTTGCGTGTATGGCGAGCTGAAGGAAAGTTGTAGGGTTTAAAGCCATAGCGACATTAACCCTATGGGTCCCTACACAAATTTTCTTGGTACAGTATTTATAATCATATATAAGCAAAGTGCAGACTTATCAAAGTGTGAAATTACAGCTCACTCCTTCCTATGGGATTTTCAGACGCGTTACTTCCCCTCTGATAAAAACTCTTCTAAAAATCTCATAGGATTGAACAGAATTACTTTCGACAGTGAGCTCTAATATAAAATTATATTTTTACCAGTAGGTAAGTATTCCTATTTAAGAGACTGCAATATGTACCAACATATATTATCACCCAGCTCATAGGTACAAGCCAATACTTCGTGAGAACCTGGCCTGCGTTCCAAGACTCGTTTCTGTATTACACCTGTTTGTGGGCGGGTCCTGGTGCCAGAGGCGGCCCTAAAAATTATATAAAAAAAAAAAGTATGCAACTCAGCTTCGCTCCTATTGGTCACCGTGTGCCAAACAGTTTGACGGTGGAGCAAAAAGTTCCTAAGCAACGTTGGTAGGCGGCGGACTGCCTCTCACACTTACCCCTCCGCGAACGAGAGGCCGAGTCTCATGGGAGCACCGCCTACGTATTCACTAGTTTATATTTCGTCGGTACCGCCCCATTTCCTCATATAGTGAAGTAAAGTACTGCAGGTGAAGGCAGCGCACCGCCGGCAAAGATGTCTCTAGCTCAGCAGTCCCAGACCTGGTTCCCTACTCACGTCCAGGTAACCGTATTACAGGCTAAAGGCTTGAAGCCCAAAGGCAAAGCGGGCAGCAACGATGCGTACGCCATCATCCAGCTGGGCAAAGAGAAGTACTCCACCACTGTGGCCGAGAAGAGCCAGGCTCCCGTGTGGAAGGAGGAGGCCACCTTCGAAGTGCCCCTGTTACACAATGATAACCAGGAGCGCTGCACCGTGAGAGTTATAGTTATGCACCGAGCCCTGGTGGGGATGGACAAGTTCCTGGGGCAGTTGGAGCTCAACCTGTGGGAGTTGCACCAGAGCAGGAACAGGAGGAAAGTCCAGTAAGTATTGGCTTGTAGTGTTCAACTACTCTTCCCAGCAGCCCCTATCAAACCAACTGCTGTGATGTCCCCAACAGCCAATAAACAGGGGCCCCTATAGTTACATATCCATCAGAGTGCAGAATGCTCGTACAGATGATAAATCACTTGTCCCTGCACAGATGCACGTCTGTCTGTCTAAAGGCCCCCATACACGGGCCGACTATAGCTGCCGATATTGGTCCCTTGGACCGATTCGGCAGCTGATCGGCCCGTGTATGGGCAGAACAGAGCGGCCTGGCCGACCGATATCTGGCCTGAAATTGGCCAGATCTCGATCGGCCAGGTTAGAAAATCCAGTCTGATCGGGGACTGCATCGGCTCGTTGATGCGGTCCCCGAACCGATTGCCCCATAACCACAAATGTAATCCGATCGTTTGGCCCCAGGGCCAAATGATCGGATTATTTTTTTTTAAGTTACTTGCTACCTGATATCGCCCACCCGTAGGTGGGGTTATCGGGTGAAGAGGATCTTATAGTGTATGGGCACCTTAAGGGCGAAGACACACAGAGCTACTTAGTAGCAGCTACTTGTCACAGCTACCAAACACCAGAAAATCCCCTGCCATAGACAATACAGAGAATTGCCTCTGCTAAAACACACGTAGAGACAATTATCAGTAAATGATCAGCATTGTCTGTTTTAGTAGCCATGACAAGTAGCTGCTACTAGTAGATCTGTGTGTCTTCACCCTAATGGGTGCTGTGGGAACTTGGTACCCTTGTAACAAACTAGGTTTGTGAATAAAGTGATAGTGTGACTTTTGAAGTAAATTGTCTCAACAAGGGCTCTGGCACACGGGGAGACTAGTCGCCCGGGACTGTGTCTCGGGCGACTAATCTCCCCCAAATGCCATCCCACCGGGGATGTAAATCGCCGGTGGGATGGCATACGCGGTCGCAAGTTTCCTCTCGAAGCAACTTGCGTGATTTCATTGAAATCGTGCCGCCGCGCATGCCATCCCACCGGCGATTTACATTTTCGGTGGTGGGATGGCAATCCAGGGAGATTAGTCGCTGTGAACAGGGAGTTTTGTCGCGGGCGACTAATCTTCCCGTGTGCCAGAGCCCTAATAGTAGCAAAAAGTCCTTTTGATTGTGTCATCATTAAGGGTGAAGACACTCAGAGCTACTAGTAGCAGCTACTTGTCATGGCTACTGAAATAGACAATGCTGATTATTTACTGATAATTGTCTCTATGTGTGCTTTACAAAGGCAATTCTCAGTATTGTCTATGGCAGGGTATTTGCTGGAGTTTAGTAGAGATGAAAAAGATGCCATCCCACCGGCGAACATGTAAGTCGCCAGCGGGATGGCAGACACGGCGGCGCGATTTCGCGCAAATCGCCGAAAAAGACTCCTGAAATCGCCCCGCCGCGTCTGCCATCCTGCCGGCGACTTACATGTTCGCCGGTGGGATGGCAGGGGTAGGCAACTCGGGGAGATTAGTCGCCCGCAAACAGGGAGTTTTGCCGCGGGCGACTAATCTCCCCGTGTGCCAGAGCCCTAAAAGTCGTGAGGCTGAACCCTAAACAAGCGGAGATACTGCAGCTGTCATGGGACTAGATCAGTTAGACAGAATATTGCATCCCACTTAGTACAGTGTGTTTCCAGTGATTCTGTAATGTATTCACTAAGTCGTTGCTAAGCTTTCCAAAGCTGGCCGTACACAAGAAGATCTGCTTGTTTGGCGAGATTGCCAAAAAAGCTGATCTTTTCCCTGACAGCCTAGAACGATTGTTTGGCCATAGGGGAATACGAGTTATTGAAGTGATGGGAAATCGGTCGGGTAGGCCTGTCGGAGGGTCCAATACATGGGCAGAAAGACTTCTGAATTGGTCTGAAGGGCCTTAATCAGCAGCTTAAAGGTGGCCATACACGCTAAGATCCAGTCACTTGGCAAGGTTGCCAAGCGAGCGGATCTTCTCCCAATATCCCCACCTATGGGTGGGTGATAGCGGGCTAATTCGATTGTTTGGCCCTGGGGCCAAACGATCGAATTAGAATGACGGGTATAGGGGGTCAGTCGGTTCTGGGACTGCATCGAGCCGATGTGGTCCCTGATCCGACTGGCTGATTTCAGGCCAGATGTTGGTTGGGCAGGCCCGTCATTAGTGCCCATACACGGGTCGATAAGCTGCCGAATCGGTCTAAGGGACCAATATCGGCAGCTAGAATTGCCCCGTGTATGGCCATCTTAACTCTTTCTGTTTATGGCCACCTTTAGCCTACAAGCAATGCAATAGAATAGGAAATAGAAAGTTTTAGAAAGTAAATAGGGTTGATTCTGTTATAGTTTAGTGGAGCCTTATATAGGTCTTGGCATGCATACTTGTGCACCTCTCTATTTTTGGAATGCCTTTTGCGGGACCTTTTAGACTCCTCCTTCTGCAGTTTGGGAGATTCCTGTGGTGGTTTGTGGTAGCCTTTGCTTTATTGCAAGACTTTATTGTTTTATTTAAAGCTGAACCCATGCAGTTATACAGTGAGGCGCCACCATTCATATACTGTGCAGGTGTTTTCCTTCTTATTTCTATAAAAAGATTGTTAATGTTTAACCCAGCTTGGTCATTTCAATACTTGAAAGTCCCATGGGTCCTACCTTAATCTACGAAACATTCAGAAAATATTTTAATTTTATTTTAAAACAATGCCACAAAGGGAGATCTCTTAAAGGAAGAGTAACATGAAAAAATTAAAGTGTTTTAAAGTAATTCAAATATAATGTGCTGTTGCTCTGCAAAAAAATTGTGTTTTTGCTAAAAAAAAAAGCTACTATATAAATAAGCTGCTGTGTAGTCATGGGGGCAGCCATTCAAGCTGGAAAAAGGGAGAAAAGGCCCATGTTACATATCAGATAACTAGTAGATAAGCCCCATATAATGGGGGTTTATCTGTTATCTGCTAAGTAACCTGTGCCTTTTCTCCTTTGAATGGCTGCCCCCATGGCTACACAGCAGCTTACTTATATAAACTATTGTAGTCTTTCTGAGGCAAACACACCAATTGTAGCAATGCAGGGCAACAGTACATTATATTGTAATTACTTTTATACACTTTCATTTTTTGGTGTTACTGTTCCTTTAATCTTTTGTTTGTTCAAATCTAACAACAGCTATGAAAAGTGCTCTGACAGTAGATTTTATATATTGTCTATGACTTATTTCCTGTTTCATTATAAATAGCATTTGCCTAGCTGTATGCTGTCATGCTTGTAGCTTATTAAGGTGGAAATGCTTTATTATGGGTTTACACACCCACTGACATTCATTTGCTATTGATTCTCTAACTGGACTCTGACTTTCTGCTAACTTTGTTGCTGCACACACATGGAAGGGTGGACTAGTCAGTACGCTTGGCAGTTTCATGCAGTCCTTAACATTTTTTAATTTTGTTGTTATGAAAAGTTATTTGGTCTGCTGTACTAAGGAGTATATCCACAGTGCAGTAAGCCATAGCAATCAGAGAAATTGCTGGTTGCTATGGGTGACTGCACTGTTTTAGTTCACTTTAGCTTTTGAACTTTACTTGATACGTAGCATTCTTTTCTTGAGTATTAAATGACAAGAAAAGTGCACTTACCTAGGAACCAGGGCCTTTGCTGAAAAATGCACTGGCCCGGAGTACATTTCTTTTGAGTGCCCCCATATTTAAGATTTTTCCAAGGTTCTCTTGTGGGTGCCCATGGCTGTTCGCATGTGCAATATAGTAACATCAGAAGTCATTGTATGTACAAAGAGAAGTGTCAGCTGGTGTGCAATGTTAGAAATGATATTCGCTGTGAGGTGCCTAACAATTCGGCACCCACAAGAAAAGGTCATTTGTAACTTTAAGCCACGATGAGTAAATGTCAAATCATTTCATTTTCCTTACAGAATTTCCAAGGAGTGAAATTGGGGGATGTTATTAGACGGATATTCAAATAAGTACGGCACATTAAGCATTAAAGGAGGCAACTCTATGGTTTGTTAACAACAAATTTGGAGGGAGGCGATCTCTCCACATTTGCCATAAAACTTGAAACCTCAGTTTTGCTCCTAAAATTTCCCCATAGGCTAAAATGCTCCATGAAAAAGTGGATTGATCAATAAACATTCTTTTTCAGCCATTAACTTTTCTTTTATTTTCCCCTTTTTCACAAGAATTTAATCAGCAGCTCAAATCTTCTCCTTCTGAAAGCTCTGAATCAGGCACAATTCACTGAAATGGCTGCCTACACACCAACATTACAATTAAAAAAAAAAAAAATGTTGGTTCAAGAATAAAATTTTAATAGATCGAGTGAATTTTTTATTTAGTACAATTAGAGAAGATTATCTGTGGCCGAAGTGCACTCCCAACGCCTGAACCTTGAACTTTTTCTCTATAGTTTGGTAATTAGTAATACTAAAGGATGGAATTGGGTGGTGATAAGGTCATAACAGTACAGCCTGTGAATAATGTAACCTTGACAAGATGCGTCACCAACACCTTCACAAAAGCCAAGGAAAAACCAAGACAGAATTAATGATACAAGTAGCTCTCAATAAATATGTTAGACAAGAGAAAAAACAGAACTAGTAGTCCAAGTAATAACTTGTTAAATTAGGAAAGATGCACTAAAGCTAGCAAAACAGAATTATATGGTCAGTTAATGTTGGTCATTCCTGAATAGATTCATTGGCCATCACTCCTGTTTATACTAGTAAGTGGTGGTTTAAAAATGCCCCTGGGTACATTCCCATCAGACTGCACTCTACCTGTCAAATCTCAGTGTAGTCTGCACTTGTTAGAGGTCATTGGCTACTTGTTAGAGGTCATTGGCTAGTCCAAAAGTGTTAGTTATCTTTCTAGACTATGTAATCTTGTTTTGACTTTGGGCTAAACAAGTTTTTCCCTGCAGTTTGGCCATCAGGGATTGTGATTAAAGCAGAATGAAAGCTAAAATCACTTAGGAATGCCAGGTTGATTGTACCCTCCATCTATTCTAGTTGAATCATAGTTTAGAATCTTAGTTTATAGGTTTCTTAGTTTATGTGGCATTACTTGAGATATTCTAGTACAAAAATGTCTGCTTTCTGCCTCTGTGTATTGTATGGTTACCAAGGTGTGGCTCCTCTTTTGAGCTCAGCAGTGACCTAATGAAACCATGCTTAGCTGAGTGCCTGCGTGTTTTTATTTGGCAAGCTATAATAAGACACTGAAACCACAGGGTTAGCCAGTTTATGGTATTAGATCCACTGTCTCATGTTACTGACATTTGCACAACAGAGCAGCCCATTCCTTTTATGCAGGTAGCAGGTTACACAGCATTCCTATTACCTTGACATCATAGGAACAATGCATCATTTATTCATTTTTCCCTCTCATACTGGCTGACTAACCGGCCTGACCTGAAGCCTATGAATGCACACCTTTTGTTGCACTATGTAGTTGCCTTAAGAATCTATACATTTCCACTGAAGCCGAATAAACTGATTGTATGTTCCACCAGCTGACATCTGTCGGCTGTCAAAAGAAAGTCCCTTATTTACATTGGCAACCTGTCTAAATTGCATTCCTCTTCTCTCTGTGTGCTTATTGTGAGTTTTTGTTCCATGCTTGCTCTGTTTTGATATTAGCACGGGAGTTGTGTTGCAATCTGGGCATTCAGCGAAGAGTTTTCCAGTAAAGGCTTATCATGCTGTTAACTTTCTGAACTCTGCTTTACGTTTAGCCTCTGTGCTCGGCTTTGGGTTAACCCTGGCATTCCATCCAGCAGTCATATCAGTGGAACTGTAGCAGAATGACAGACTGACTGTTTATCCTCCCAACCCCCACACACCTAATCACTAAAGGAATGTGCTTGTTATGAAAACCAAATATTATAGCTGGGTTCTGAGCCTTTCACTACCTTCTTAGATAACTATACCCATGCATACATTTTATTGGATAAGCAGCTTGTTAGGGTCAGTTTAGTAACCTCACCAGACTTTTAGTCTGGTATAATTAAAAATGTTGATCAGTTTCACTTGCCACACAGGCCACATGACCAGGCTGAATAATTATACTGATAATATACTACAAAAAAGGCTGAGTGATATTACACGCTATATTAAATAAGCTTGTAAAAGCAAATACAGAACAAATATAGAAACTCATTCTGTACTCCATAACTGAAAAAAATCCAAACCTTTTATTATAACATAATTTCAAACATACTAATCCCACAGTTAAGGAGGCCCATATATCAACATTCTCATTGCCATGGTTTTGGGCTAATGTACCACGGAGAGATATAATTGTTCACAATAGATCTCTGGGGGAGAGTAATCCCTCTGAAATGCCTTTCCATGGGCAATAAAGAGAATCGCTGGTGGAAAGGACTACGCATTGCTTTGGCTTCCTCAAGTCGCGCTAAGTTGCCTGCAGGAGGACACTTCACGCGACTTCAGAATTCCAAAGCGACGCGTAGGCCTTTCCGCCAGCGATCTTCTTTGTTGCCGGGACTAAGGTATTTCAGAGAGATTAGTCGACCACGGTAGCAGCGATCTATCATAGGCGACTAAATTTCTCTGTGGGACATTAATAACAGCCTTTTTTTAAAAAACAGATGACAAAAAGAATTTCCGTATTGTTGCACAAATGAAAGTGTCAAAAACCCTGAAAACCTCCAAAACCACAAAGCAAAGAAAGATTAGATAATTGAAAAAGGACACCTGCCATCATCTTCTACATGACCTTGACCGCTTTCTTGATGCCGTATTTTTACTTTTGTTGCATTTTTGACACATTAAAAATGGCAAAAAATTGCATTTAATTCCGTGAAAAATCATATTTTTACTCCAAAAAATCGACTCGTTAAAAGGCCATAGGCTGTGGGGTTTGTATGTTTTAAATTAAGTGATAATAAAGATTTTTTTTTGTAATGGTTTAAGTTATGGAGTGCAAAATACATTTCAATATTTCCTAATATATAGTGTTGCTTATCCAGTGACGTTTCCACATGATTTAAAAGAAGCTCACATCAATATACATTTACCATGCTAGCTTGAATAAAAGATCTCTGCCATTTTCACTCTTGACTTGCTCTTACTAATAGAATTATTGTAATCCTGGCTCTAAATGGTGTTTTTGTATCTTCTGAAGAGAAGATTATTGAGATTGCAACTAGTCTCCCATGACAATAGCCCTTTTCTCTGCAATAAGGAAACATGGTCATATGTCTAGTTACAGGTGATTGGTTTGTGGGAGTATATGCCTTTTATTTATCTAAATGGTAAAACTCTATTTGTAGCAGCTTGTGTTTCGGGTTTGTTTTTTGTGATTTCGCTTTTGTTTTTTTACGGTTTTGTTGATATACGCACGTTACCTTATGGTGCTTAATTTTTCCATTGAGTCACACTTCGATTAGTCATGAGCATGACTGACACATCAACAGTTTAAAATTGTAAAAGTACCAAAGAACAAGACTTATTAATTGGAGAGAGAAATGACAAACATGTTCAGGTTTTGGGAAAGCTTTAATGGTTTCCTGTGATTAGGTGATTAGGTTATGTAACGTGTGTAAAATGCTAAATATATTTTAATTGAATGTTTGCTCCGCGTAATAGAAAGGGCATAATAGGCATTTGGTGTATTTTTAGAGGCAAAAAAGGGTGTGATTTTTACAAGCACCTGTACTGCTGCTCCTTTTTTTTTCTTTTTCTTTTTACAATGAACATTGCTGGAATATATGACTGTGACCTATGGCAACACTGCCTTTTAGGTTCCATATTATCTGTGGTTTGGGCTGTGTACTCTGATTGCCAATCAAGTAACAAAGGTGAATGCAGTCTTTTCTGCATCTCTCTACAATACTAGTATTGTACCCTACATCATATGTAAATGCCTCCCCCCTTTATCAAGATCAGTCATTCTCTGTTTGTCTAGACCAAATTGTATAACATTGGTTGTGCAATTGTAGCCATTCACGCAAGCTATTTCAGGTTGGATTTAGGCAGGAAATGAAAACTGACTCTTTGGTTTCCAAATTGCTTTCATGCTTCACAACCATTTTAATATTATTAATATTAGTTCCTATTTCCTAAGTGTTTCCCTGTGTTTTTTTTTTTTTTTAATTAATTTTGGTGCTATGTACATTTTCATTAATACCACCCCCCCCTCAATGTTTAAATATTTTTAACCCCTTCCAATCCTAATCGGCATATGCTAATTTAGATTCGGTTTGGGATTTGGCCGAATCCTGCTGGGTGGGTTCGGAGGTTTGGCCGAACCCAAAAAAGTGGGTTCGGTGCATCCACAAGCTTTGAAGTAGCTGGTTTGTCTTCTGAGCTTGTACAACAGAGAAAGTGAGAAAACTAAATATATGGAAAGGGAGGCTCCTCTAGGTCAAAAAACTTTCTATTCATTCTTATGAGATTTTTAGAAGTGTAGGTGAAAGTAACGCATCTTATAATCCCATAAGGGTTTGTAGCCTTGTACAAATTGATCAAAAGAGAAGCAACATCTAAGCTAAAGTGCCCTGTTGGTGTGGAAACAATTAATACTACTCATATGATTTGATTCCATACATACTGAAAGGATAATGATAATGTGTGTCATGTGTAAAAGAATTCAGGATACACGTCAGGCTATTGTTATATATGAATAGCTAAGAGATGGCTAGTCATTTTTCCCTTCTGACTAGTGTTTATACAATACACTGATGTCCAGCACACATCAGTGCATTTGTCTTGGCAACCCCACAACTTACCTTGTGCTAATGGGGGTGGTTGCAGTTTGTGTCCTGCCTATATAACAATGTAGTATGTCCTTATTGAACCAAAAGATTCAGGGTTGTTTCAAGGGCTGACCTTGGAAACTGTCATTCATTCCAGCCAAACTACAGTTAATTAGCTCTTCCACCATGTGACAACAGAATCCTTATTTATATCTAAATGTTAAATTCTTCTTTTAGTAACATAGCAGATATTTACCCAGTTAAGTGGCCCATGGAAGCACATTAGAAGCAAATCCGATAAGGATAAACACTTTTAAACAGTACATTTCAAGGAAAGGCAATTCTAGTAGAAGGCCTGACTCCCTTGAATTAATCTTGTATGTTCTTGAATTCATTCTATTTGCTGTTTTACCGTCTTTGTTGAAAAATCAGGACCTATTTAAGTTTTAAGCAACTCATGAATGGTTTTCATTAATAAAGCTATTTTTATAATATTAAAACATATCTACTCCTATACATTTTTTAGAAAGGCTCTACAGTCATCATGTTAATAATTTTAAGGTTAGAAAGCAATGTCATAGGATAATTTAGATATAATTTACGTAATGGTGATCTTTTGCTGCTTGTATTATCATAATGTGCTTATTAAGTTTGATCAATTTCATGTGTGTAAACATTATTTTAAGTGTTAAAGTAAATTAGTGAGTTAAGTTTATTTCTATTTTTTTACAGATGGTACCCATTGAGGTCAAAGCCTGGGAAAAAAGAGAAGGAACGTGGTCAGATAGAGGTGGAAGTCCAGTTCATGAGAAATAATATGACGGCTAGCATGTTTGACCTCTCAATGAAGGAGAAATCCCGCTCAACTCTAGGAAAATTAAGAGACAAGATTAAGGGAAAAAAACATGAAGGTTTTCCAGATACTGCATCAGCCATTGTTCCCAGCATGAATCAGTATGACAGTGATGAGGATATGCCAGCAGCAGAAAAAAAGAAATCTAAACTGAAGAACCTGTTTTCAAAGCCAGGATTAAAGAAGAACTCTATTTCTCAGTCCATGTCTGTCCTCCCAACTTTTCCACCATCTTCATCTCCAAAGACTGTGCTAAGGCCTGCTGAGTTTTCATCAGATTTCACTCCTCCAACAGGGTCTCCAGCATCTGAAAGTAAGTGGTGCTTACCAATAGTCTTTACTGGTCTTAAAAGGGGGCAGTGCTCTCTCTTTTTTTAAAGGAGACATATCCTATAAAAATTATGAATGTACCAGTGAATTATACTCCTCTAGAATATAGAAGGAATGTGCTTAAAAATGTTGTGTTTCTGACTGATTTATTAAGAAATTCCACAAAAACCCCACTAGCCCCGCCCATCTGTTCCACTTCCTGCTGGCTGAATTCTCTGGATGAGCTGGGGAGCCGGCGGCCCTCCGTACACTGCACTGTAGGATAGGAACCAATCAGCAGCTAGGCTGACCTGATAGGGAACTGAAGCCTGTCTGTGCTTGTGTGAGTGCAGGGCTGTGATTGGCTCTCCCCCTCCTACTGTGCTTCTGGCAGGGACCGTTAGGACACGCCCACTCTTCATTTCACACTGAACGGAGAAGTGATACGATCTATAGGGAGCTCCAATAAAGGGGCCATTTTACTGAGAATTAATTTTTAGCACAAAGGGAAACCAGCACCGTATATTATTCATAATTGCCTACAAATTTAGCGTTTTTCCCATTTATCCAATATGTCTCCTTTAACATTAGTTCAGTAACTGTGCTATGCCTATGCTGAACAAGCTTTTTAACCATTTTAATTATGAAAAAAAATATATATATATTTTTTTTTTTTCATTAAACAGGGAAGCATCTGAAACTAGAGGGCATCTGTATAAATAAACTCATCCCTTCCCCCAGCTGCAACTTGTTAGGCTGTGAGATAAAGAGCAGCTCATTGAGCCTTTTAGTGGACTGCTGATTTGTTTTGATTGTGCTTATAGGGTTTAAGACATAGAATGACCCTGTCTATCCTAGTGATAAATTTTAGTCTTGAATGGGGGTTTTTACCAAATATTTTATATTTCCAGGACGATTTCCTCATCTTCCTGTGATCATGACTCACAAAAGAACAGTTAGTGCTGATACCAGCCAGCTGTCCAGTAATAAGAAGGAAGGATTGTCATTGTTTAGTGGAATGAAGCCAAAGAATGATCCCATCACCAGATCCAATCTATGCATCAATGGGAATCACGTATACATGGAAGAATCTGAAACAAGAAGTGAGAGTCCCAAAGACAGCTCCCAAACAAACTCCCCACAGATCGTCCGCAAAAATCCACTTTATGCATCTGCTGAAAACCTGTCTTCCAAAACACCTAAAGAAGCAAAAAACAGCCTTTTTCCAGAGAAAGAACAAACACCAGCTGCCTCAAATGATTCTCTTAAATCCTCAACAGTGTCTGCTTCTCAAAATTCCAAATCAGAGGAACCTATATCAAAGACCCCACCATTGCCTTCAGATGTGCCAAAAGAGGCAAAAGATAACAAAAAGCAAGAGAATAAGAAGTCATCTCTTCTTTCCTTGGTGACTGGCAAAAAAGACACTCCTAAAGTCCCTGAGAATGAGTCTTCTGTTGCGCCCTTAAAAGGGGATATGTCAAAAGCTACTGGCGATAACAAAAAAATAGAACAGTCCTCAATTAATGTCACCAAAAAGACTTCATTGAATCCCTTTGAAGATGACATGGAAGAAGAAAAGAAGCCAGAACCACTTCCCACCTCAGCAAAGACCTCAGCTGTAAAACCCAGGTTAGTACAACCACACAAATGCTCTTTGTTTGTGTCATAAAACTGACAGTGATTCTCATATATCGCATAAACGGCTAATCTCAAAAACTTTGGTTCTACTGATTCCTGATTTTGGATGTTTTTTTTTTTAACTGGTTTCATTGTAGTTTAAAGGAAAGGTAAAAACTAAATAAGCTTTATCAGAAAGGTCTATGTAAATACAGCCATAAGCACACACAGAAAAGCTGCAATGAGTCCTCTATCAAAAGAAACACAGGATTTCTGGTCTTCTTTTTTTGGAAACATGTTTTAGGGTATTTGACTTCCTCTCTCAGAAAAATCCTTCAGCTTCAGTAGGCGATATTGGGGAGGGCACTGCTTGGGAGAGCTTACATTCTAAAATAACTCTTTAGTACTGTACAAAGATAGTCTTTCCTACTGGCTACCTTAACTGGTCTTGTTCAATTTATGTTATTAACCATGTGACCATACCTCTAACAACAAGGCACGTGGATTGCAAATGTCTGCAATTTCTGTCCACAGAGCACAATGTGTTACAAGCTAGGCAGTAATGGAAAGTGCATTGTAACAATGTTTTAGCTAATATGATCCTGGCTCCTGTGGCACTCAAGGAAAACTGCAGGGTCAGTGGTCAGTGATTTCCTAATTTAGTTGGCTTATCTTGTCAAAAGTCTCCTTGCATTGGCTGCCTGATTATTACACTGCTGTACTGGGTTGTGGAGGGATAGATAGAGCAGCTTTCCCCAGCACCATTCTCTTGCTCATAAAAGTCCACCTCATATTTTATATTGGGTTATGTTATGAAGCAATAAAGACCTTGATAATATCAAGATACACTGCTTTCTGGTGAATATTAATGAAAGCATCAGGTCACTGTTGAGTCAAATAACATGACCCAATATATTATGTTGCAAAGGTTGTTGATAAATGCTTGTGTATTTACATGACAGAACATTCTTTCTGTCAAATGAAGCTGTCACAACAGTCCAATGATGCAAAAAAAAAAAAAAAAAAATACTGCTTTTCTCCCCAAATGTGCCCCCCATTCGTGGCAAGATGTGCAAACCACATAATTTTTTGCTTCAAAGTAATTCCCTTGAAGCTTGCATACAGTCGGTCACAAAACCAGAGCACTATATAGAAACTTATTATTTTATCTCTTTTCTGGTTGAGCCTTATTAACATGAGGCTACCATTAATTGAATTATTCCATGAAACAGAAGGCTTCACAACTAAGTTAAACCTTATTTTAATGATTTTTGAAGCCAAACATTTCGTCAATTTCTATAGGTTTAAATACTGATGTATGTAAAAATAAAATTAAAAAAAATCACAATACTTTAGTGTAGGATTTGTAGTTCAGTAAAATGGGAAAACTGGAAAGGTAGGGCTGTTTCTGGGGCTGCAAGCTCTTCACATTGCCTCATTGCTAAATGGCACTGGTTAAAGTGTGTAAATGCTTATAGGATACTGTGTTTAACAGTAACAAGTATAACAAAATATTCTAGTGTTTAATGTCTTTAACCACACACACACACCTACATTCCATTTCACCTGCTACAAATTTTTAATTTCATGTGAGATGAGAAAAGGCAGTGGTTTAACAGGTGGATATGGCTGAGTAAACACTGCAGCTGTTTAATCATTTACATGCATATGAAGTCATTCTGCTCTAGGCCAACTAACACACCTTGCTGGTTTTTATGTGGCAATAAGGAAATGGAACTGCTCCTTGATGTTTGTGTTTCTCTTAACCCCTTATTCACTAATACAGGTGCGGGTATCTAGTAAAAGTCTAAAGCAACTGGATTATGTGGTGTATACACAATCTGTACCATTATTTTCAATAAGGTCTTGTCACGCATAAGTATAAGCATGTAGAGGTTAGAATATTTTAAATATAGGGTGTAATCCTATTGTGACATGACCTGTGTGGAGGCAGCACCCTCTACACTAAAAAAAACCCCAGGTCCCGAGCATTCTGGATAACAGGTCCCATACCTGTAGCTCCATTTTAAATATGTTCAACAAAAGTGCTACTATAAAACGTCATTATAGCACTACACAATTTGTAAGCTTGTGAAAAAAGACAAAATTAGCACCATAGCACCAGAAAGTTATTCCTTCCCTTAAAATAGAAAAGTGACATACAATAATTAACTCAAATAATAAGTAAGATTCTTTGCCAGAGAGCATGAGACACTAATCTTTTATCTTTGCGTTTTTTCTTACACGATCCCTTGCTTGCAGAATGCTGCCCTTCCATGCGTATCTGCCCTCATCAAAGGACAGCACTTTCTAGGCAGTAGTTTTAATCAGCTTGAGAATTTTAAGCTCAAAAAAAAAAAAAACTTATACATAATTATTCCATTCTCCAGGAATTTCTATAAGATGAATTCAGTTGTATTTTAAATTTGTGTTAATAAGCAATGGAGCTTGGCGTGGTGCCATTACATTTTGTTATCAATTAACTGTTTCCATTTTTTTAATCATTTATTAATGAACAGTCCCGCCACAGGCCTGTATTTGTTGACACTATATTAGTATAAATGTAGCAAATATTTCACCTGCTTTGGGTTGGGGGGCAGCTTGTGGCTGTGACAGGCAGCAGGTATTGCTTTATACAATGACACGTTTACTGCTCAGCAAAACATAACACTGGCACTCCCAGTTAGTATAAGGGGTAGTATAACCATTTTTAACATTAGAGCATTGAATGGGGCTTGTGCTGAAAATACAGTTTGCCTATTGTTGGGAAAATATGCATTTTTTTCTTGCACTTAATAGGGCAAAATATGAAATAGAAAGTAAAGTCATATTCTACTTTCTTGTTTGTACAAGCAAAGCCTGTTATGTTTCCTTATCTCGCAGCCTCACAGGCTGCAGCTGAGGGAAGGTAGGGGTTTGTATATACAAAAGTGGTTTTCATTTTACTGCTGTTTTTTTTTTTTTCTAACTACTCATACAAACAAAGAAGTAGCATGTGACCACTGCAATGTCAAATTTACTTAAGATCATAGACAATAAGTATGTTCAGTCTAAACCCTGTTTATTGAACTTGAAAAGAATATACAGGGCATTTATGCTTCTTATATTTACTCTGGGGCCCTCTAGCATCGATAAATAAAAAGCAATAAAATAAAGGAAGAAGTGCAGTGCTGCTCAGAGAAGCATTTATGAAAAGCAGGGCAGATTACATAACTGCACAAATGTTTTTCTGTACAGCCAATCATGCAGGGCAAGACATAAATTAAGGTGAGTGCTGGGCTGTGGTGGGGGACAGAAGCAAGAATGAAAGTTTTGTAATATTAAAGTAGATAAAATAAATAATAGACTTTATCTGTATGAAGTGTAGAATGGAAAAGGACATGTTTTACAAAGTTTAAACTTGCTTTGATATTTTTTTTAAAATATCTGCAAGGTAACTGACCTGCAGATTTTATTCTATTATTTTTTACAGACTGGACGTGTCTTCAGAGGCTGAAACCAAAGCCAAGCTTTCTTCTTCATCTCTTTCTAACTCTGCTGCATCTATTTCTGGTGGCCAGGATGGTGTGCCAACTTCTTTGCCTGATTTTCCTACTGCTTCCAATGCCCCATCTTCTCCTTTAGAACACTACCTAAGTTTACAATGTGACAACAAAGTTGAAACACCAGTAGAGTCATATACTGACTATGAGACACCTTCAGTGCCTTTGTTCTGGAGGTCAGGTTTGTCACAGAGTAAACAGCCTGAGCCTAGGGAGGTTCATGTTGTTGAACCGTTCAATGAAAAAACCAAAGAGAGAAAGACTTACGTCAAATCTCTTCTTGACCAGCTGACACGCAAGTCACCAACTAATAGTGTGGCTGATGCCGATACCGTTGATGTAGATTTGGTTAAGGGAGTTTTCCCTATACAAGATAGCTCTCCCTTTGATGACATTCCACATACAGATACAGATAGTCTTGAGAGTGAAAAAAGTGATGTGCAGTTAACTAAAACTTTAAAAGAAACTCCAAAACCAGCCCCCAGAACACAGTCTGCTCCTAAAAAACAAGAACCAAAGGATGAAATTAAACCAGTACCACCAAAACCAGCACCTAGAAGTGCTACTAAAGTAAATAAAGCTGCTGATGACTCTGCGCCTGCAAGCTCTACTCCACCAGAAAAGGCACTGGATACATATTCCAACCAGGAGCTACAACAGGCTTCTAATGTTGGTTCTTCACTGAACAGTGGCCAGGCAATAACTGAGGTAAAGATGGCAACTCCAAAGATCAGCGAATACAGTTTAAGGCTAGATGAACTTCCAGTGATTCCAGAGAATCCAGAAGGAACCTCAGATGATGAGCAGCTTGAAACCAAAGATGACATCTTTTCCAGTCATTCGTCCAACAAATCATCAAGTGCTGCAGCTACCAGAGAAACAAATCCACATCTCAGTGTGCAGAAAAACAGTCTTCCAAAAACAAATGATGAGGTTGATTTTGCTTTGGAGCAAAAGAATGAAAAAAATAGAAATCCTGAATGTGTGGATAAGATAAATGCATCTGACGCAATTAAAATTAGCACTGTCAGCTTGGAAAGCCAGGGTAGTGATAAAGCAAACCACTACACACCTATTAACTCTTCTCTTGGCTATTCTTCTCCCACACCTGCTTCCCTTCCAACTGATAAATGTACCACTCCTAGTGCCGACCCCCCGACAAAGCCAGCCATTGAGGGTACTGATAAAGTGGATAGCTCTGGCAAAAAGAAGCTTCTCCGGGCATGGGTTTCACCCTCTGAGACACATCCAATCCCTACAGTGCAGAGTGGTGGAACAGTGTCTTCCAGGATAAGGTGAGAGAAACTATTTTGCGTGGAATTTGTTTCTCTGTAATTATTCATGCTTTATGTTCTGGCTTAAGTTTAATGTTTTCTTTCATTAGATGGCACCAACCCTCATAATATGAAGCTCCAATTTTATAGCCTCTATACTATTAAATTATTAGTCTAAACTGTTTAGTACAATGAAATCCAGTACTGGCTTAGTTTTATGGGAGTTATGCCCTACAGGTAAGCCGGGGCCACAAATGGTCCCTTCTAAGTCCCTAATTAAGCTAATTGCACAAAAAAAACATTTAAAGTTATTTTTGTACCTGCAAATGATTAAAGAGTAACAAGTAATGAAAGCTTTGAAATGTTTTTTCCAGGCTGTAAATGATAACCTATATCATAAACATATTTTCCCATTTTGACACCCATGACCAGTTTGTTTGATGTGGGGGGGAGTCAAACTGCTCTATTTAGTTTTGAAAATTTGGATCTTCTGCCATGTTGCAGTCAATTTAGATTACTCTGTATTTTTCTCAAAGGAGCACTTAGTTTAAGATGGTTTAAGAGCACCTTGTGGAAATACCCTTTAGTAGTGTGGATCCACTCCAGTGGCCGGCTTAGGGAGTAGATGATAGCCTCATGTTCTGTCCAGCTGGGTGTCCCTTCAATTCCAGGTAGAGTATCTCCTAGTAATTGCAATCTGTTGATCCTAGCTGGAGCCATGTGCTGCTCTTTCGAGCTTGCCTATATATCTTACATCTTACCTCTGAGGTGTACTAACACAGATATTATTTCTGTCACTTTCTAAATACCTCATTCACAGTTTCTCCAACTTTTACTTAGGGTTTGGTTTTCTTAGGGCACTCTTCTTTATTGGGGGATTATGTCCCAGGCTGTCCTGTAGCATGCCCCCTGTACAGCAAGTGGAGTCCAAAGAAAGAGCCATATGCTCCCACACTCTGTATTAACTATGGACAGGAACTGGTAATAACATCCCTGGGCTGGTTAAGAAATGTTTATGTACCTTTCTTAAAAACTCAACTTATTTCAGTTTATTAGTATCTAGCACAGACGAGATTGTGTAAGGGTTAAGAGAAACACTTGGTGAATGGGAACGTTCTGTGCTAGAAGTGTTTTGGTAGCACTCGGTTATGATTGTTTTCTGTGATTAAACTGGTTTGTCCCTGCTTCTTAGAAATCTCCTTCACTTTTGATCTCTAGTGGCAAATAAGCTGCTTAGTGACCCAGTTTAAAGGGAAATGCAGTAAAAAAATATTTGTGCTACCTAGTTTGACATTGGCTTTCTCATGGTTCACTCATTTCCTGCATGCTTGAGGGTGATTGTATTAACTCTTTTTTTCAGCTCCAGAAAACATTTGTTTAACTCTTCCCAATAGAGCAATGAAATTACAGTCCATCATTTGTTAGTAGGGAGTCCTACTGGCAAGAGAAGTAGTGCTTGTATTTAACACTTTGACTCATTATTTATTTATTGTATGAAAAAGCCAGGATTGTTTTAATAGCATTTTTTTTATTTAGGGGTGGGGCTGGATCTGATAGACTCCACTTACTCTTCTTCCCATGGACCAGCTAACCCCAGAGTTAGTTGTCAAGTTTTAATAGATGGACTGCAGTTTCATATAATTGTAGAATTGTTTGTTAAAATTGTATGCCCAGATGGTTGGGTGGTATGGTGAAAATCAGACAACCCAAATCTGAGCATTTATAGCCAGCCTGTAATGTAGAAAAAGGCACAGATAAGAGTCAAGCATAATTGAAAAACATTTGGGGATTTTTGTGGATAACAAGCTGTGTAACTCAAGGCAGTGCCAGAGTAGAGGCGCAAAACTTTCATTTAAAGCAGCATAGGTGGTCCTAGCCAAGGAGGGGAGACTTCCAACATGTTATGCCTCATAGGAAAGAGTCACACAGGTAGAGTTGGTCACACAGGGAGAGTAATGCGATACTGGTTAAATATTACCATGGTTTGACTAAACACAGGGATGACTGTGAATGTACTGTATGACAGATATTCTCATTGTTAGTCCCTTGGATCTCTGTGTGGGTAGTTAAGTTACACACCCTAAATTACCCTTTCTGCTAATTCAGTCACTGGTGTGTTTTGCCGTTAGCTGAGCCCTTGCACAGAAGCGAAACATTTTATATGTTCTGATTTTACGCTACTGTGCTTGTGCAGGGCCCAAGATGGGGTTGCCTAACAAATTGTCATCCCCAGTGATTATGAATGGTATGCTTGTGGCTATAATATATAAAAGCTTCAACAAAGTAAACTAAACTAAAAGTATTGTTCATTCTTTTTGGCTGATCCGTGTTCATCTTTGCTTTTTACTCTGAGCAGTTTAACCTGGTATGAAGTTAGAAATTCTGTTTATATTAGTAGCATCCACGGAAATATACATTTATACCATGCCCTACTTCTTTTTATTGCTGCATAATGTCTCCACAATTACACTGCAGGTTCCTATAAAATGACTCAATATTTCTCTTTTCTCTCTTTATAGGACAAATCCGGTAAAGCCCATGAGTGCAACACAAACCAAAACTGTTTCTGGGTTCTCTCAGCCAATCAAAAGCCACGATGTTGCTATAAAGGTAACAATATGTGAAGTTATTTTCTGTACTACATCTATTAATGTATTTTCCTTAATCTGACTTTTATAAGAAACCCCTGCTCTGCCATAAATATATAAAAGCAAGGGCTTGAATCATCTTCCAATCATAACTCTTTTCATAGCATTGATTCAGTAATATAAGGGTTATTCCTTTGAGATAAGACTAAACAAAGCTGTGTGGGGCAGTTAAGACCTTAATAAGTTTACAGTTTTATATGTTTAGCAGTCTTTTTTTTTTGAGTGTGTAGTATCATGTGTATTGACATTACCTGCTGACGCCATTTTGGGGAATAATCATTTACCCCTTTTGGAACATTCTGGTACTGTGCAGGGCAACTTTTTATCCCCCCAGGACAGACTGCAGCATGCAGGGCAACCTTTCATGATCTCGAATATATTAGAAATTGATATTATAAATTGGCTGACAAAGGAAAGAATTTTAGCAAGGCAATGACCATTTGACAAGTTACACCAGGTTGAGTTATTATTGACTAAAGGCACATATTATTGGTCCAAAATTACCTGATTTTGCCTTGGGTAGAAATTGCCAAATGGATTTTCTGCCATGTCCATGTGTATATGCCAGTAGTATCCCTCTATTTTCATGTAGTTGGCAGAATTATCTAAATCATATCATACAGTATCTGTGTAACCTATAGGCGAGGACAGGGAGGCATAAAAATACCTTTAAGGACCATATCTGGGCCACAGACCTCCTGTTCTTGGAGGCATCAGATTCCTTTGTTATCACACAAAGTTAAACATCCAGTAGGTCTCCCTGTAGTGCAGTAGCTTGGGAGACACCTGCGCTATGCACTCACCTGTCAAATTCAGGTTTCGCCATTTGAAGCTGCTTCTCAAAAAAAAAAAAAAAAAGGGCAAGATTGTCTTCCGTGCGTTGCCAGACTATTTCTTGTTGAATTTTCCCTTTAAATGAATCATCTCTTATATTGTGTCCTAATTCCAAACACCTTTATTTATGTGAGTTTGCTTAAGAAGGTATATAATGTATAAGAGGAAGATTGCATACTGTATTATGAATAGTCCGTCACTAATTAGAAGCAAATTATTGAATTCCAATAGTGCCTCTGGAAATAAAGGTTAATCAGTGTGCAATCTGTCATTTCCCATCAATACCCCCCAATGAAGTCATTGTCATCATAATTATCTGTCATCTTGCATTTAACTTCCCTCTGGGCCTGGCAGTAATGAGTGATTTAATCTAACTAATTGCCAGTGGGATTTATTTTCAGAGGTTCTCTTAATAATAAAACACACTCTGGGAACAGAAGGCATTTAACATGTTTTCACTCACAATAACTTTCATACAAGAGGATTGTTAATTAAATAAAGACACAACAACCAACAGTAACTGGGCTGTTCATGTGCTTCCCATTATTGGCTTACCACTTCTGTTTTCTATTAAACAGCATAAACACTCTATTATTGTGGTGGTTGTACCTTGGCTTGCCCAGCCCACTGCTTTCTAATGCTTCTACGAATATTAGTGAAAGGTTTCCTTTAATATGCTTTCTTGCAACTTTAAAGGGTAACTTTGCAGGGCAGTTTCCCATGTAAGACTTACATGTTGTGTTTTAGTTATCCACTGACCTTAAAGGTATTTGCCTGACTACATCTTTTTCCATCTCAGAATTTGTTGTTTGCTATGGTCATTTCAATCATTGGCTGGATGGTGGAATGATTGGCATGTAAAAAATCAGCTGCAGATGATTTCTTATTGAAATACAGTACTACGCTTGTATTTTTGGTGAACAAAATTTTTTAATTGTAAATATTATTACTACTGTACTGCATAGTGTGCACTGTCTCACATTAGTATTCTAAGGAAGGCCTTGGCAAGGCTCACTGGATTTATATGATTTTTGTCTCAACAGAAATACGACCCTACAGACCCTGCGGCCGCATACTCCCAGCTCACTCACGATGAGTTAATTCAGCTGGTCCTGAAGCAAAAAGACATCATCTCAAAGAAAGAAGTCCAAATGCGGGAACTGGAGGATTATATTGACAACCTGCTGGTGCGGATTATGGAGGAGACGCCCAGTTTACTACAGTCTATAAACAAGAAGATGGGCAAGTGGTAAATTTGTGCAGATGGACACATTTTCTCCTAATGTAGGTCAGTGAGCATTGTGGTGGGACAAACCTTGCTCAGTCATGTTTTGGGAAGAGCTTTTGTGTTTGGGCTATATGGATGCCTGATTGCTTTAATATGAAGTACAGTAAGCAAACATGTTTTTTATTCTGACATATTTATGCTGTACTGATTGCATCTCACACAGCCATTGCAAATGTTGTCATGCAATGAAGGCTCTGGAACCCTATGGATAGTGTTAAATAAACATAGACCTAAAAATGCCTATATGTGCTGCCTCTTGTCCATGGGCCTCCAGTTACACAGCCCAGGCTAAAAAAAAATAAATTAAATGCCAAATGCTCTTATTTACTGTCAACCAGGGAGAGGCAAATGTAAATCTGTGGGCTCTTACTGCTTTATTTTGGCTTTGAGCCCTTGGCTCTGACAGCTAATTTCCTGGGTTACTGACTCAGGTAATGCAAGGAAATTCTAACGATACTTTATATCATGGCTAGACCAGTCCACTTGGTGCCTGTAGTAGCCAAGGATGCCCAGCCTGCTAGCCCACCATTTATTATTGAATTAATGTTTCCACCACCCCAACAAAGTAGTTTTATGTTTGGACAAATATATCTTCCAGGGTCCACATATGGCCACATATATGGTTTTTTATGTAATAATTTGAAGGAAAATTTAAATATCACTGATGTCAGATTCTCCCTGTATAGACTCCCATAGGCAGGCCTTTGCTGGTAATACTGCTCCGTGCTAAAGGCTGTGAAAGACATCAGGCAATGTTACACTACCTGTATGTGTTTTCTGCCATTTTTTTTTTCAGTGTATTCATAATTGAGGTGGCTTTTCAAATGACCTTTTATCCTTTTAAGGTTAATGCAGACTTCCAGACTATATGCAAAAGAGATGTCAGTTGTATGTAAAATGTATCTCCTTCCACTTGTGCACTACAAATCCTAGCATCATAAGCGCATCATAAGCTATAGCCCCTCTCTGGCCCCAAACATGGCATTTCCTTATACATTGAAATTGTAACTGTGTATCTGTTAGATTTGAGTTATCCCCGCTGAATTGTTTTGTAATCTGTTGGGAAAGATCTGAAAGGCTCCACTCTCAGAATAACATGAGCAGGTTTGGTGCATAACCCAGACAATGTTGTATGTATAGAAATGTGTGTAAAATATTTATATTTTTGTGCCTTGTATACTGTAAATTGTATTTCTCACTTGTATCAGTTATATAACTGGATTAGAAACTTTCTGCTCTTTTCTGAAATGCTTTGTACAAAAAAGAAATATATATTTTAATTAATCATTTAAATATATATATATTTATATGTACTTAAACATAATTTTGAAATGAACAAAAATAATTGACCATTAAAGCACTGCAGAGTGTACGTAAATCAGGTATGAATGACACACAGACAATCTGACACGTGATTTTATTAAATCTCTTAGATTCACAAATGATTCAAGTCAGTATATTTATATCGCATTTAGATAAGATTCCTTTACATATATCGCCCTCACATAGAACCCCAGGCCTATTTAACATTATGCCTCAAATAAGTGTCTCTCTGGGTTGCTTTACAGGAGACTGTAGCCTAGAATAGGCCTTGATACAGGATAGAGAATGAGTTAACTGTCTCTTCTGCAGTGGCATAGAACTATGTAATATATACTTCTATAACATAGGATGGTTGGCTAGTAAAAGAACTGCTCCCTGTAAGCTGCATGGCATGGGGATCACAACTATTTTTCCATGACAAAGATCCATAGATGCAGCACACAGACTTGACACATCTCTCCTGTCGCACCCTTCCCTCCCATTGCCAATTAACATTTACCCATCCCTGTGCCTTATATAATAGCTTAGTTGGCATCATATTTTGCACTGAAAATTCTCCTACCAGGCAGAGGATATTTAGACATGTGAGCCACCCCGGCTGGTATCGGCTTTATTCATGTTCATTTTGGTTCAGTGGTGGCTTTGTTACTTTAATAAATCTTCAGAGGGCTTAGTGCTAGCTACACTGGCTCCTAGACCATCTCGCAGCACTTTATCATTAAGTTAAATATTCTAAATACACTGGATTTTTTTAAAGTTGGTCTGAAATATTTATAATCTAGATTATTTTGAATCTGGAAAATAAAAACAATATGTATTCACAATGTTTGTGTGTGTTTGATATTTTTTTTTTATACATGTTACATAGTTGTGGTGATTTTAATCTATATGATTCCCTTTGACAGCATTCAGCGTGGATTGGATACCTTTCAACCAAAAACCAATGACTGGGGTTAATAGCAATAGCTGTATATTAGTGGTCCCCAACCAGTGGCTCAGGGGCAATATGTTTCTCACTTGGATGTGGCTCCCAGTGGCCTCAAAGCAGGGGCTGTTTTTGTTAAACTCCTGGTTTGGAGGCAGGTTTGTTTAGATAAAAACCAGATGTACTGCCAAACAGAGCCTCCTGTAGGCTGCCAGTGTGCATGGGGGCTACCAAATAGCCAATTACAGGCCTTATTTGGCACCCCCAAAAAAACTTTTTCATGCTTGTGTTGTTCCCCAATTTTTTTTTTCAACATTTGAATGTGGCTTACAGGTGAAAAAGGTTGGGGACCCTTGCTATGTAACCCAGGAGTTTTTTTAGACAGCAAATATTTTAGTATGAAGGTGCAATCAAACAAAAAAGTCTTTAAGACCCATGAATTATTTGAGCAAATAAAAAAAATTGATAGGTAAAATAAGAAAAAGTGAACAACCAATCTCTGTTGTGCCCATTCCCCCAAACTGGGGCTTCTCTTCACTTCTGTATGTATGTATAACCTTATTTAAAAAGGGCCACAAGGATATGTACAAAGGTACACACAGGGAGGGCAAGCACTTTAGTGCAATAAATAAGTACAAATCCACAGAGATGAGGTGCCATGTGGTAAGAGACTCAGTAGGAAGAGGTCGCTGTCCCATAGAGCTTACAGTCTAAGTAGGTGGATGACATACATACACAAATTGGAGGGCAAAAGTGCACAAGGTTTAGGCATTGGCCATTAAGTGCCAGACCTACACTAAATAATGTTCTATTGCTCCAAAATGTAAAATCGGAGTTTTTTTTCTTGGAGATTGAACAAGTGTTTCTTATGGGGAGATGCAGGGATAGAATGGCAAGGTAAGGAGCTGTAAGGTAGAAAGGTTTAAGGTGAGAGATGGCAGTGGGGGTGGATGGTGTATAAAGTGGGAGGCTCTGAGAACTGTATGGGGAGACAAGTGACAAAATGTAGTGAGGAGTGAAGGCTTAGAATGTTAGCAGAAGTGCTATCCTATGCTTCACAGGCAGCCATGGTAGGGATTGTAGGGGTGGATGAAAAGCTTCCCTCTTGTGCAGGTGGATTCTAGCAACAGAGTTTAATATTGATTATTTATCTAAATGGGCAATAATTTGGCGCCTGTTGTGTTGATATAGCAGTAGATGGGTGCATATGTTCAACATACAGCTACTGACTAATACACGAGTTCAAAGCCCTGCCCAATAGAGCTAGCCTAAATGTCTGCCCAGGTGCCCTTGAAAATATGGAAATCTTCCATCCTTTATGGTGTCCTGCAATATGCAGCCTTTGCTTTCCCATCCATTGCTGAAAGTGGCCCTAATACACATACACAAACTGTGGTAAGTTATTTGGCACTGAAGCCTTGGTAAGTACTCTATACAGTCCTGCGCTCAATCTTCTGTTCATGCAGACTTCCCAAAAAGCTTTTGTAGCCAACACCTAGGGCACTGCCCAACCTCCTCCTTCCCCTCCTTTGTAATAAACAAGTAATAAGTAAATGAGACTCTGCAAGCTGTCACGTTTATAAAGCACTCCATGTATTTATGTGATTATGGGTGTTATACATGCAGCTCTATACATATGTGAGGTTCAGAGCTTCCCTACACAAGGAGTCATCAGTTACCTACATAATTGTTCTCACATGTACAGCCTAAAGGTATTTATTGTCAGGAAAAGGGCATTTAAATGTATAAATAAATAGCTGTGTACAGCAATCCACAGAGCTCCTTAAGAGATAATAACAGGGGGTTCTCTTATGTAGTCATTATTATTAATGCACTGAAGCCTGGTGTCCTTAGATTCCTCTAATATGGACTCACTGGAATACTTCCATGTAAGCAGCAAATTGGCTTCATTTGAAAGTTGCAATGAGCTTCACTTGTTCATACTGTGAATAAGGTGTAACAATAACAGCAGTGGGACGGCCTATCTGTATGTGAAACAGAGATAAAACTGCAGCTGCTGCCAGATTGGTTTATAGCCCATAATGTAAACCCTTGCCATGAAAACATCACATGAATACAATAAGGACCTTCATGTGTCCTCACTAGAGTGTGTTTGGAGCAGATATGGAGTTCTGCCATGCTGGGTGCACACTGAGCAACTGATTTACATGGCTATCAATTCTACCCACACCTTGCTATGGGTCGCTCTCTAGCTTTATGGGCTGCCCATTGTGCCAGGCCTGCAGAAGATTCCAAAACAATCTCAGTTAACCAATAAAAGGTATCCCTTATTCTGCACTTACTTTGCTCAATGGACAATGCTCGACCACTCTGAGGCTTCTGCCAACTGGATATGAAAGGACAAGCTGGCGTTTGGAACTCAAGATTATCAGTATTATGTAAACTGTACCAAAATAGTTTCATGGTTACTTGCAGCAGAGTCTTGCTATTGCTACATAGTGTATGGCACGTAACTGGGGCAGTTTTTGTTTTGTGGGTGGGTCAGAGCAGTTGTGATTTGAATGAGAGACTGAAATATTAATGGGGGAGGGTAAGTAATAAATATTAACAACAACAAAATTGTAGCCTCGCAGCAATAGTTTTTTGGCTTCTGGGATCAGTGACCCCCATTTGAAAGCTGGAAAGAGGCAAATAAATAAAAAAAAACTATAAAAAAAGGAAAACCAATTGAAAAGTTGCTTAGAATTAGACAAAAAACATACTAAAAGTTAGCTTAAAAGTAAACAACCCCTTTAAGTTAACTTATGTTATAGAATGGCCAATTCAAAGCAACTTTTCCATTTTTTTTATATATGATAATAGAAAATGAAGACCATTTGAAAATTGTCTCAGAATAGTGCTCTCTACGTCATACTAAAAGTTAACTCAAAGTTGAACAACCTCTTTAAGTTAGTGATAGAAGGGAATCCTTGTAATGATACTTTGCTTAGAGCTGAACAGAGAAACCTTAGATGACGACTCACTAATTAACTTGCCAAAGCAACATCACAAGACTTAAAAAATATATAAATTGGAAAAGTGCTCAAAAGAGCAGTTGCTGCAATTGGACATGAATTTGTTTGGGGGGTTTATATTTCCTTTGAATACAGTTCATGGGGTATTGGGGTGCTGTCTGGGAAGTGCTTGGAAATGTTTGCTATGCCGAATGTTTGCCAGAACTTTCCCAAAAGAATGAAATAGGGACATAATAGAGCAAAGCACCACTTTGCCTTCTCCCTCCAGCTGAAGTGCTGAACCGTACAGAGAATCCACACTGTGCCATACGCCAGGCAGCCCAGCCTATACAGACCGTTACTATTTGTGCCAATTCATGCAGTAAGTGATATCTGTTGGGTCACATTTACATTCACTGGAGATATCTCTAATAATCCCCTAACTGGTGAGTCAGTGCTGCTGTAAACTGAGCTGCTTCCTTATTCCACATCACATGCACCAGTTCCCCATTCCCCTTCCCTATGCCCCTTCCCTATGCACACAGTGCAGCAATAACACAAATGTACTTATACCTGCACCTCTGTACGGCACTTTCTCCATTATAATCAGCTTGCTGCCTATTGTACGGACCAGATGTACAGTATTTGTTTTTTTCATTCTGTGTGGTGAATTATAAACCCTCCAAACACTTTTGCAACTTACATTATTAATGTTTTTTTCTAGTTTTTAAGATATTAGGTTTTTAAACTGGGACTTGGCCAACTCTACTTTGCAAATGCGAAAGCCCTAGCCTTTGTAACTAGCAGCCCCTAGATCTAAGGTACCCACCCATTTAGATATAATTTGTATTTTAATGTGATTAATTTTATATTTTATCTATCTGTATTTGTGAATTTACTCTGTCCCCTGCTACTCCCAGCTAAGGCCAGGTTACCCACCACTCGCTCTTTCAGATGGGCCCTCCCTTGTGGTATGAAGGCATTTCTTTATATAACTAACACATCTGTAATAACCTAGGTGCCAGTGATTCTTAAAACAAGGGTCAATTGTTTATTGCTGTAACCTGGAGGGACAAGTGCTATTTAACAGGCATTTAGTTCCAGTGTGGGCTAGTACTTACCCAGGAATCCCCCACACAAACTGTTCTACTAAAAAATCATATTCTCTTAAAGCACAATAAAAGGGGCTTTGGCAAAAAAATCTGCGAAGGCGCTGACAGCAACCCCTATGCGCCCCCCTTGCTAGGGAGGAGAGTGGTTGGGGAGGGGGGATATCAAAGAACTATAGAGGAAGCAAACACCATGATTCAGGCCCCCCTGTCCCACCCCCACGACTGCAAGGTCTGTTTCTTTTATAGTTACACCCATGGAAAAGAAGTGCTACCTAGTGTAGGGAAGTGTTTAGGTCCGGGGCCACCCTACGAGACGGCAGAAAAGACATCACGCATGAGTGCACCTGAGGATTTTTACTTTTTCAATTTTTAATATTTATTGATTATATAGGCACCTGAGAGTGGTCCCCACGGCTGCCCCCCTAGTCACAGGCCCTTGGGTGCCTATATATAGATATGACTGTGTCTAGAAATCTTCCATACCTAGCACAGCACCACCATCTTTCTAAACTATATATTCCAGGGCTCCTGGGGAGCCTTGCAGTACTGGGGTCCTGAGTTTGATTCCTGACTGTAAGCAGTGTGTATGTTCTCCCTGTGCCTGTGTGGTTTTCCTCCAAAAACATACAGGTAGTTATTTTTAAATTCCTTGGGTGCAAGTTTTGGCTGAATAAAAACAAGATTTACTACCAAATAAAGCCCCCTGTAAGCTGATAGTGTGCATAGAGGCTGCCTAATAGCCAATCTTAGCCCTTATTTGGCTCCTCCATGAACTTTTATGGTGCTTGTGTTGCTCTCCAAGTCTTTTTACATTTGACTGTGGCTCAAGAGTAAGAAAGGTTGGGGATCCCTGATATAAGTAAGTCTAAATTTCCCAATGACACAAGTGTACACCCCGTAGTGCTCATCTAACAACCACTTGTGCCCCAGGGAAAGCTGCACTCTGCTCCCTGTGCCAGATTATATGAGGAGCAAAGTGCAGCGTCAGGGGTAATAATGAGCAAACCTGTCCCATTTTGCAAAAGATTTGTAAAAATTTGCAGAACGCATTGAAGTCAATCAGCATTCTTCTTACCAAGCAACATTTTTGCAGCCATTATAATCTATGGAAAAATTTTTGCTCATCACTAGTAAGGAGGCATAGTTGGCCTACTCCTCCCTATGTTGAATGTCGAGTTAGGGAATGGGCAGGGGGAGCGCAGACTGCGGTCTTTTCTTTTTTTTTTTCCCGCACTTTGCACTCTACGTTCTGCAAAGTGTATGACCCTCTATAAACGCTAGGTTAATGTTTTGGCGCTACACAAACAACAGATGTACAAAAAAATAGTTATAGCATCAGCGCCCCCCAGTGTTGGCACAGTGTGTTTACATTTTTAGCATCTGTCTGTGTTTAATCTACACGCTCAGTCTGACAGATTGTGACACAAATTAATCTCCAGTGATATTACTCAGCTCTAATGTAGAATAAATAGGCGCAGTCAGGCACAGTCTCAGTCTCTTCCGATTTTATTTTAATTAATTACTAGAAAAAGGACGATAACAATACTAATATCACCTTACTTCCGGTTCAGCCAAGTCTTATCCCGCCTCTTCCCCGACATGGGAAGTGATGTCATAGAATGTGAAACCGCTCTATCAGCTAATAGGGAGGTAGGAAGAAAAGCGGGGCGTACCTATAGTGACAGAAGTCTTATGGTTCCGCGCTTGTTTGGATGCACAGTTAGCGAAAATGTCGGGCGCGAAGCAATGTCCTGATTGCGGCTCCTCAGATATAGTGGAGGATGCGCACTATTCCCAGGATCAGGTGGTGTGTGCCGACTGCGGCTGTATTCTGAGTGAAGGCCTAATCACCACCACCGCTGCGGAGGAGAGTCACTTGCAAGGTGTGTGGCTCAGCGTGAGTCTCAGCTGTGTGCATGGCTTCCGGTGCTGCTGCTCTTGCCGTGCATTCTGGGAGTTGTGTGCCACAAGCAGAACTTTGCTACCACTTTCCAGTTGTTCATGAGAGAGAGATTATGTGCCATATACACACTGTAAAAAAAAGACATTGTAAGAAGGAAGACCCTGCTGCATAAAGCTTACAATCTAAGTGTGGGGAGAAATTGCACAGCTGGGGTACCTCTGCATTCAGCCCTCTTTCCATATATAGGCCTTGTTTTGCCCAGCTAGGCATTCTGTGCCTTAGTTCTTTCTGCCTGGCCTTTCTACTAAAAACATCTCTATGAGGCTTTAAAATTTGTAGAATGGTGTCACTGAGGGTGGATTTAGTCTTAGGGTGAAGACACAGAGCAACTAGTAGCAGCTACTAAATGCCAGAAAATCCCCTGCCATAGACAATGCTGAGAATTGCCTCTGATAAAACACGTAGAGACAGTTATCAGTAAATGATCAGCATTGTCTATTTTAGTAGCCACGACAAGTAGCTGCTACTAGTAGCTCCGTGTGTCTTCACCCTTAGAGTAATACTTGCCTTCATGTTTTGTGGGTTTCAGGAACTGGCCTGCTAGTTCCCACCAGTGGCATTTTTGCAATAAAGCCATGCAAGGCCCTTTCCTCAGGTGGTACTGTACCAGGGACTGCAAAAAAAACTTATAATCAGAGTCTATTAACCTGCCTAAATGTTTTTTGCATGTGGGAGGAAACCAAAGGAAACCCACACAAATATAAGGCAAACATAGAAACTCCTTGCAGATAGTTCCCTGGCTACATTCAAGCACAGAATGGCAGTAATGCTAGCCTGGGCACCCACCCTTGCCTAAATCATTTGTTATTGCAGATCATATGTTTATTTGCCTAATGGGCATTTGCCCGAAAATTGGCCAGATGTCTATCAAGTAGATCAGAAAAACCATCAGATGAGGATGAAATTGTGTAGAAACGAGTTCACTAACTGATACAAGGGGGTTGATTCACTAAAGTGCGATAAATCTTATCGCGCACTTTTTTGAGTTAAATTAGACGCAATAATTAGCGCGCAATTCACCATACTACTATCGCGTGCGTTAAGTCGCCATATAGCATGCGCTAGTCTTAACACATGCGTTAATTTCCGCGCTGAAAAGAATGCGATCGCATGATTCACAATCACTTAGGCGCGCTAAATATCGCATTAGGCTATGCGAAAATTAACACCTACTACAGGTTTCTACAATTATAGAAAAGTACAGTAAATGAGTTTTTGGCAATAAAATATGGACTTAGCAGTGTTATTTATTCAAGTATGTGTCTTTTTACTCAATTTTACTAAAGTCTTGGCATGTATGGAATTTTGCTACTAATATACAGTACTATAGCGGTAAATATTTAGTCGCCAAAATATACAGTACTGTAGCGGTAAATATTTAGTCGCCAAAATATACAGTACTGTAGCGGTAAATATTTAGTTGCCAAAATATACAGTACTATAGCGGTAAATATTTAGTCGCACAAAATACATTACTAGGTATAATAATTATAGAAAAGTACAGTAAATGAGTTTTTGGCAATAAAATATGGACTTTGCAGTGTTATTTATTCAAGTACTGTATATACTCGAGTATAAGCCTAGTTTTTCAGCACCCAAAATGTGCTGAAAAAAGTCACCCTCGGCTTATACTCGAGCCAGGTGCCATGGGTCCCTCTAGACTAGCACCCTCTCTCCTTTGTGTGCAAATTAGGCCACCCGCAACCAGACCCTCCAGTGCCCTGGCCTAGGCTCCCACTAGCAATACTTATTTCCCCTTACATCTCCTCCGGGACCGGGTCTGCTGCCAGTTTGCCAATGTGCAATGAGTGTGGGGTAGTACTCATATTGTTTTTGTTGACCCTCTTCTCCGCTTACAGAGCTAGTTTACTGTTTTTCTTTGAAATAAATATTGAAAAACATATACCCCACTGATGCCTCAATTAATGTAATTTTATGGGTATTTATTTTGATTGTTAAAACTTAGCAGTAGCTGCTGCATTTGCCACCCTAGGCTTATACTCGAGTCAATAAGTTTTTCCAGTTTTCTTAGGTAAAATTAGGTACCTCGGCTTATATTCGGATCGGCTTATACTCGAGTATATACGGTATGTGTTTCCCCTAGAGTGACGCAGCCGCCAGTTTGCAGGGAAATGGTCATTTTTAATACAGTAATTTTCCGCAAGTATTGGCGTGTATGGCTAACATGGCGTGCGTTCAGTTGCACGACTATTTATATGCGGCTACAAGTGATTAAATGTTTCGCCAGGCATGGATTCGCAGCGAATTTTTGGACGTGCAGCGAATTTTTCTGCGGCAAATTTTTTCATGCGTTTCGCAAAACAATCTGCCAATGGCAAAACGCATAAAAAAATTCGCCACGCAAAAATTCACCGCACGTCCAAAAATTTACAAAAGCGTCAAAAAATATAATAGTCGCGGGCAACAATTTTTTTGCCCGCACAACATTTTTGCCGTTTCGTGGATCTTTCGAAAGATTTGCTAATTTTTCACCAAAGATAACCAGAACACATTTGCTCATCACTAGTGGCTACTATTTATAAGCATCTACTATTTATATGCGGCGACAGTTTATATACTATTTCTAAGCTACTATTTATATCTGGCGACTAAATGCGAGCGTTATTTAGCGCATGTACCGGCAAATACCGCATTGAAATAGTCTTCGCGAGTTAAATAACGCATGCAATATCGCGCGTAAAATAGCGCAAGTATGCTTATAGTGAATCGTGCGAAAATTAAGACGCGATAAAATTTTTACCGCACGCTATAAATAGCGCACGTTATTTCGCACTTTAGTGAATCGGCCCCAAGGTTCTTTAACCTGATCCTGGCAAATACTTTTGCTCTACCATAAGCAGACTGAGATAAGCTTCTGATTCAGTCACTCCAGACCCAGGTTGGCAGCTTACTGGCATGTGTATGGGGTCCTCCCAATATCCCACCCAACCAATATGTATATGAAAATGGGCTAAATATCAATTGGGCAGGTTATAAAATCAAATTGAGCAAATTGATGTAATCCTTTCCTAATGCATCACCTTAGTGATCATTGGTACAACAGCCAAATGATCAGATCATGCTGATTCGTTCCTGTGTGTTATTGACCAAATAAGTTTGTGTTAACTTGGCTGCCTGTTCTTACTATAAATGTCAGCCCGCATTCTGGTTTTTGTTCTTACTTTCTGTGCCTGTAGTTCTGAATGCCCTTGGATCCATAACCCTTTCTTGTTTTTGTTTACAGCTGTGAGATTTGCCGACAGCACCGGAGAGAATGACTCGATGACCGTTAGTAAGCTCCGGGGTAAGTGTTTGCTGGAGATGTACAGGCAATATTCTGCATGAGGCACTTCTGGGCATGAAGGCCTCTGTCTGTAGGAAGCACCTTTGTTGTAGAGCCAACACATACTTCTTGTGTAAAAAGTGGAGTGAAGCATTACCGGTGATGTTGCCCAAGGCAACCAATCAGCAATTAGATTTCAACAGTTAGCAAAGCAAAGCATCTGATTGGCTGCTATGAGCAACATCACCGATAATGTTTTATTCCACTTTTTACACAGCATGGGTGTGCATTCATGTCAGAAACCACAGTACATTACATTCTCATGCAAGGACAGCAAGTTATTCCATAAGGACAGAGCTAAGCATCTCATTGATTTAAAACATTCAGGAGCACTTTGCCCATTTATCATACCTGCTGCCTCTGCATAATGCATTATTGGGGGTATCATTTTGTTTATCTGTGTGCTTTCACAACCTAACATTCTGGTTCTGTAGCAGAAGTGTCCAGTCAAAATGTTCTGCATGTTTGAAATGTGCAGGAACTGGTTTGTTATACACTAATTGATACAAATTTCCTTAGCATGATTGGTTATGCATGAGCTGATAAAACCTTATGACAGTTGGCAGCTTACTGGCCTGTGTATGGGGCCCTCCAGGCGGCATGCCCAACCAATATCTGCCCAGTTTTTAGCCAGATATCTATTGGGCGAGTGAAAATCCCATACAAACACGTTGATGCCGTGATCTCATGATGATGATTTATGATCTAATGCAGTGCTGTCCAACTGGCATGCGGCCCGCGACCCCCCTCTGTGTGGCCCCCCACCTGTCTGGCTGCTTTGATGTCTTACCTTAGTGTAAACTTTAAATGGTATCAGTACTGTGATTAACTGGCCCCCTGCGTCGTTCACACCTCAAATTCACGCTGTAATTTCCCTGTATTGTTTAATAATGTAATCCCCTGTGTTGTTCACACCTTTTAATCCCTGCATTGTTCACACCTCAGGCTCAGACTGTAATCACCCACATTGTTCACACCTCAGGAGGAGCAGTAGAAACCCACAAATAAACCCTGCACACTATAAAAAGAACATATACTGAGGTGGTACTACACACAGGCACCATAGGGCAGTCAAGAGTATGGCACACATAGGCAGAGTATGGCACACACAGGTAGGGTAGGGCACACACAGGCAGGGTAGGGCACACACAGGCAGGGTAGGGCACACACAGGCAGGGTAGGGCACACACAGGCAGGGTAGGGCACACACAGGCAGGGTAGGGCACACACAGGCAGGGTAGGGCACACACAGGCAGGGCAGGGCACACACAGGCAGGGCAGGGCACACACAGGTAGGGCAGGCAGAGTATGGCACACACAGGCAGGGTAGGGAAGGCAGAGTATGGCAGGTTTTTTGGGTATGATCATGTGATAACATGGGTATGGTTTCAAGTGGGTGTGGTTTAAAAAGGGGAGTGGTCAAAATTGGTTTCCATTATCGGCCCTCCTCCATGTAGGCCGGAAAAATTCCGGCCCTCAGTACCACAGAAGTTGGACAGCACTGATCTAATATGATATGGATTGTTCTGATTTGGCTCAGCATGTTAGTCGCCACATTAGGTAAAGGTCCTCTCATTTGGCAGATAAACTGTTCTATACTATAATTTATAACTTGTTAATCATCTAAAGAGCAGCAAGTGGTCATAGAGAAGCTGGGATATATTATGAGTTAATTCATATGTACCTTGATGCTATTTTGAACAGTAGATACAGAACTGTATGTGATCCAATATTGTACTTCTTGGGAGCTACTCTTGTCTTTTGTCCCACAGGAATTGTACGTGTGCGGAATATCTGCAGAGTCCTAAGACTACCTGACGGCTTTTCAGATACAGCAGTATCCTACTATGAACAAGCTTATAAGCATCCCCTGTACCACTCTGTCTCCATTGAGAAGAAGGAGATAATTGTGGGCTGCTGTGTGTACATCACTTGCAGGCAGCACCAATGGCCTATCACTATGGCTACTATTTGCTCTTTGGTTTATGCCAAGAAAGAACTGTTTGCGAGCATTTTCCTGAGCATAGTGCAAGTACTGAAACTGGATGTCCCATCTGTTAGCCTCCAGAACCTTGTGATGAGTCACTGCAGAAGGTGAGAAATGCAAGCTTTCATGTGCCCATGGTACCTATGAATAACTTATTTACAAACCTTTTTGGCACCCTGGGTCTAGTTCTAGTCTTGTTAAAATGATGCCGGCAGGGATATTTTGAGACGATTTGCAATTGGCCTTCATTTTTTTTTTTTTGTGGTTTTTCAGTTTCAATTTAGCTTTTTGTTTGGCAGCTCTCCACTTTGACATTTTAGCAGCTACCTGGTTGCTAATGTTTTATTCTAGCAACCAGACAGTAATTTAAATGAGAGACTGGAATATGAAAAGGTGAAGGACTGAATAGAAAGATAAGTAATAAAAAGCAACAATAACACTTTAGCCTCAGGGAGCAATAGATTTTTGTGTGCCAGGGTCAGTGACCCCCATCTTAAACCTAGAAAAAGGCAGTAAAGGAAAGCAAATAATTAAAAAAACAAAACAAAAAAAAAAACAACAAATAAATAAAGCCAATTGCAAAGTTTTGAGGAATAGGATATTCTATAACGTACTAAAAGGTGAACCACCCATTTAATGCTTTGTGGTAGGCTTATGTGGAACCACTGGTTTAGTAATCCCATGTATATATCATACATTCCCTGCAGAATCACCCTCCCCAAAAACAGCCCAATTGCCCGTACCTATTAATAAAGTATAGTGGAGCAGCATGGCTGTTGGCCACCATGTCTGGCTGCTTGACATCATTTAAACAGTTGAAGTCAGGTACATTCTCCTGGCTGCCAGCTAGTTTAGAAAAAGAATGCCATGGGCCAGACACGGCAGCCAACAAACCCCTACAAATGTTGGTAGATGGGGTATAATTAGGATAATAATGATCTGCAGGGAATGTATGGTAGATACATTACAGGACATGGAAACCTGTGCAACTTGAAGTGGTGTTTATGCTTTGCAGTCACAGCCGCAGTGCCCTCAGCGCTACAACATATTTGTAATCCAGGGGTCCCCAATCTTTTTTTTTTACCCATGTACCACATTCAGATGTAAAAAATGTTTGGAAGAAACGCAAGAATGAAAAATGTACCTGGGGTGCCAAATAAGAACTGATGTGTAACCCCTATGTGGACTGGCAACCTACAGGAGGCTCTGTTTGGTAGAACACATGGTTTTTATGCAACCAAAACTTGCCTTCAAGTTGGGGAGCAACATGTAGCTTTTGTCACTGGTTGGGGACCACTGGTCTAATATGTAGGCAAAATGACTATACAAAGCTGAGGATTTTTTGCAATTGGAAGTCTAGTGATACTTTATTTTAGCTCAGAATAAAATTGAAATAATGATTTATCGTCAAACACATTTTATGCAGATTTGTTTAAAGGAACAGTAACACCAAAAAATGAAAGTGTATAAAAATAATTAATATATTATATACTATTGCTCTGCACTGGTAAAAGTTGTGTGCTTTCTTCATAAACACTACTACAGTTTATATAAATACCCTGCTGTGTAGTCATGGGGGCATCCATTTAAATTGAAAAAAGGAGAAAAGGCACAGGTTACTAAGCAGATAACAGATAAGTAGCAGATTCCCATTGTATTCTACACAGTTTATCTGGTATCTTCTTATGTAACCTGTGCCTTTTCTCCTTTTTTCAATTTAAATGGCTGCCCCCATGGCTACACAGCAGCTATTTCTATTAACTATAGTAGTCTTTCTGAAGCAAACACGCAACTTTTACCAGTGCAGGGCAACAGTACATTATATTTTAATTATTTTAAAACATTTTTATTTTTTAGTGTTACTGTTCCTTTAAGGCAGAAAGCACAATGGAAACAAGGTTACACTTCCCATTTTGCTATGTTTTCTTTATGGTCTTGTCTCCTAAAGTACCTGACTATCTCTAATACCATCTCTGAGACACAATCATATATATCTGATTGAGGTTAATAGGAGACCTTCATGTGATTGCAGCTTCAAGCTTTTTAAGGACTCGTGCGAGGTTCCTTCACATTATGCAGAGAAATTGGACACAGTGTCAGAGAGGACTGTGCAGACTGTGGAACTGGCATATGAAACATGGCTGGTGACTGGCCGGCACCCTATTCCCATAATCACGGCAGCGGCCTACATTTCCTGGCAGTCCTTGCTACCAGCTCGCCGATTATCATGTTCTTTATCACGATTCTGCAAGTTGTCTGATGTCGACCTGCCGCCACCTTCAGCAATTCGGTTAAGGGAGCTGCAGGGTACCCTTATTAAGTTGTCTGTTTATCTCCCCTGGCTAAAGGTATTATCATTAAATAAAAAGACTGTAGTGCAGCACTTGGGCGACTTGCTAAGGCATCGAGTGTTTCTTCTCAGGAAAGCACTGGCAGTCACTGAAGCAGAATTATCCAGAGGGACACTGGCAGACACTGAGGCACAATTATCCAGAGGGACACTGGCAGACACTGAGGCACAATTATCCAGAGGGACACTGGCAGACACTGAGGCACAATTATCCAGAGGGACACTGGCAGACACTGAGGCACAATTATCCAGAGGGACACTGGCAGACACTGAGGCACAATTATCCAGAGGGACACTGGCAGACACTGAGGCACAATTATCCAGAGGGACACTGGCAGACACTGAGGCACAATTATCCAGAGGGACACTGGCAGACACTGAGGCACAATTATCCAGAGGGACACTGGCAGACACTGAGGCACAATTATCCAGAGGGACACTGGCAGACACTGAGGCACAATTATCCAGAGGGACACTGGCAGACACTGAGGCACAATTATCCAGAGGGACAAAAGCTCTTTCCTCTAATGATCAGCGAAATTCCACCTTTGTTTTTCTTCCCCCGTGTGTGAGCAACCCAAGAAAAAGAAGTCGCTCCATTCCATTTCCTCGTGGTCATCTGGACATAACAGGGGACGAGGACATCTCGGATAGTGAAATTGAGCAGTACTTACGGACACCTGCTGAAATGAAAGAATTTGAGCAGGCCCTGAACAGAGATGATGAGTTACCAAATGCCTAATGTTGGATATAAATATCTGCTAATCATATAACTAGAGAGAGCTGGGATAATAATGTCATATTTGGATGATAATTGTGCCCTTTAACCTCTTGAGCTAGTCCTTCTGGTACGAATTCAGGTTTCCCAGAGTAAAAGCACTATCCCTGCATGACTGCTAATAATCTTCTCATGTCTTAGTCTTTTCACTTCATTGCTTTCCATGAGATCGGCCGTGCATAAGCGTAGTACTGCCACATCCTTCAACGGTTTAAAGGAGAACTATCGATTTATGGTGTGCTTTTAACCCTATCAGCAGTTTCCCTTGGGTTCTGCCTAACACCCAGGGCAATACCAAATACAGACTAATAATTGCACAATTATACTTGGCAATTGTCATTTCTCATAGATATCAGTTTTTTTTTTATAATAATACATTATCCATCTCTTGATTTAAAGCATCACTTTAATGAATTATGTCCATGAAGTAAAATGATAACTCTAACCTTCAATCTTGAGCATAAGGGGAATGACAGTTTTGTACTTTGCCTTTTTTTTTTTTTTTAACTTTTTTTTGCTGTATGCACTAATGTAAGCACTGCCCCCTGCCTGCTGCAGCCTGTATGTGTAGGCAGTGGTTAGAAGAGTCCCTGTAAGACAAATGATAAATGCACTACCTCATTGTGCCTTTTGGAAGTCTGTTCATTATTTTTTTTCTGTTTTTTTGTATGTTATTTCATGATTTATGCAAAACACATCCAGGTTTTAATACAAATGATGAATTCAATTATACTGCTTATACTGTTATCTGTGTGTTGCCGAATGTGCAGAGTTGAGTTCTGGGGACTGGAGGGGAAGCCACGTGTTCAGTTGCCCACGCTCTTCCTTGAACTTCAGGTAGGCCTGACACAAATCCTTTTCCACACAGCTTGAAGCCACCCAACTGCATAATGGAGGATTGCTTCTCTTGGTCAGGATGTAGTTAATAGTTTGCAAGGACAGGTGCAACACCCTCAAATATCGTTTTCTACCACCGTTTTTGACTAAAGGTTTTATTCACTGCAGGTTACATTTCATGTTTCATGTGAGCTCACTGATTACAGGAGATGTAAAGTCCCAAAAATGATTTTCAGGTTCCCAGAGCTATATTCAATATACTTCCATGTAATAATCCGTTCCATTTTCATGAAAACCGTAATCCTTTTGTGGCCACCCACTGTCTGCTTCCCATTAAGGACTTGGAGCAGCGGTGATCCTAAAACAGCCATTGGCCAGCTAAGGATTTCTATGCACAGTAATTGGAGGGAGAGTAGAGAAGGGAAAATTTCATTGCAGAGGATCAATTATCATGTAAATTGTACAATTCTTTAAAAAAAAAAAAAAATTATATAAAAGATAAGCTCGGGTTTTGAGGTGGCATCTGAAAATCATTTATTGTTCTTTGACTTTACTTACCCTTTAAAGGAACAGTAACATCAAAAAATTAAAGTGTTTTAAAGTAATTAAAATATAATGTGCTGTTACCCTGCAAAAAACTGTTGTTTTTGCTACAGAAAAGCTACTATATAAATAAGCTGCTGTGTAGCCACAGGGGCAGCCATTCAAGCTGGAAAAAAGGAGAAAAGGCACAGGTTACATAGCAGATAACTAGTAGATAAGCCCCATATAATGAGGGTTTATCGGTTATCTGCTAAGTAACCTGTGCCTTTTCTCCTTTAAATGGCTGCCCCCATGGCTACACAGCAGCTTATTTATATAAACTATTGTAGTCTTTCTGAGACAAACACACCAGTTGTACCAGTGCAGGGCAACAGTACATTATATTGTTATTACTTTTATACACTTTCATTTTTTGGTGTTACTGTTCCTTTAAGATTTGTAAGTAAACCAAGACTGTCTTTCAGTCTTAAATTGTGAAATTTTGGTAATATTTGACATAAAGGGCTAGCCTGCTACTTTCCCTTGAATGCCGCAATCTGAAAGATGTTTATTGACTTTTTACTTTTACTAACTGGCATATGATATTCTTTTTTTAGCTGGCTTTGAATAAAGTTACCTTGATGTAGTGGTTTACAAATGCTTGGTCACTTTAGTTCTGCCCAGATTTGCTTTGGATGAAAATGTCTGTAAAAAAAATCTTTGCTTGGGTTGTACTGCTGCTTTAGAAACTTTCCATTCTTCTACAGCACATTTCCTTACATAGGCACTAAAATGCACAAGGGTAGCTGCCAGTACAACCAACAAGCAATTTACTTTTGAACACTATAGTAAAGTTAGAAAATATAGAAGAATCTGGTTGTTATGGGTCACTTCAATGGTACAATTTAGCACCCATATTGATAAATCAAACCGCCCTGAGTGAGGTTTATGCATCACAAAGACCTTTAATACTAAGGTAGCCCCAAAATGTTCTGTTTATTTGGAACATAGCGATTCTGAATAATGTAAACCGGGTATACGTGCTTTTGTCGGCAAACCTACTGAAGAGGAGATGATTGAAAACCGGATTCCCCCCTGGAGTTTACAGCTGGTGGCCCATGGACTGAAGTAGCTCTACAAGAGATTAAGGCCCCAGCATGCCTAGGATTTCCATTGACCTCTTTGTATGTCATTGCTTTATAACAGCCTGGGATCCATATGGGTGAAGCCCACATTCTAGAGACCCAGAAAATATAAATTGGAGATTTGGGTTTTCATTTCAGCCCTTGCCGCACACACTATCCCTCATATTCAAACTCCAAAGGGGGTGTAAACCAAAAAGGACACCTAAAACTTGCTCTGTAGAAAGTGTCCTTTCTCCCTGATTTCAGCTCATATGGAGGTGCATGACAACTAGTAGAATTCCAAACCACAGACAGAAGACACTGACACCCAATGTTTCTTGGTACAGTATTTAATATATATTTAGTTTTAAACATGTCTTCTGGTGCATTCAAACGATTACACAATTTGCTTTGGACATCATCTCTTTGGTACACGGTATTTGGTTTTGGTGAAGCCTTATAGGTGGCAAACTCTTCATTTTTGCCTGTGATCTGACATATTTGATAAACTAGCATCCTCACTAGTCTGAAAAGCATTAACCTAAGTACTTTCATCACTTTTAAGGATCATTGTATGGATGTGTAACTGTTAACACAAAGTTTGTAAAGGCAGCAAACATAATGCAGAAGGAACATTCCGCCAACCTCTAGGTGCTGCCAACACTTGGCTGTAACATCACTATTTGCAAATGCTTATTTACATGATAAAAATGTACACTTTGCCCTTAAAGATAAGCTTTGTTTAATTGCACCTAGTACAGGGAATTCCATAAACTATGCTCTGTCTATGAGCAGACTGGGGGTGGGGTCTATTTTATATACTTGTTCTCCACGTTTATGATGTATGCGCCGATCCTAAAGATGTAAACTCAGTATGTAGCATTGTAAGATTATCCAACATTACCAACACATGGAGAGGGCACTGGGAAGGAATATGACTTAGAGTAAAGGACAACTTTAATAGGAAAGCCTTGAAACACATATAAAAAGAGATAATCACTTCAGAAAGCATTATTCCCAATTAGATGAAAGGAAATGTTGATTTATACAAACAGGGCCTTAAGCCCAATAGCAAAACATTTTTTTTCTGGATCTCTGGCTATAGCAATCCTAATGCATATGGCACTTATGGGCTTATTTATCAGTTTTCAAGTTTGTGAATTTCAGAGTTTTTTCTACTTTGAATAAACATTCACATTTTAAAAAAAAAAGTTGAATGTTTGCTTATTTATTAAGAAAACTGAATATGAAAAACTCAAATTTGTGAGTTCGCAAACTAGAAAAACTTCAATGGAAAAAAATGGTTTGATTTTGCCTAGGACAACTCCCATTGACTTCTATCTAAACTCGCAAGCTTTTAGATGTTTAAGTTTTTACAAATTCTAGGATTTTTTGCACTTTATAAATATTGAACATTCAAGTTTTTGACCGTTATTTGAATATTTTTTAGTGCAAAAAAAATGGATTCAAATGTTGATAAATCACACCCTTAGAGCAGTGACACATGGAAAGAGAAGTCGCCCGCAATAAATCTTCACTATTGCAGGTAACTAATCTCCCAGACATGCAATCCCACCGGCAAGAATGTAAATCGCCGGTGGGATGGCATTCGCGTAGCTTTGGTTTCCCGAATGAGTGTTGTTAATTCATTTTTAGGCAGTCACTTCCATAACTGAGGTTCTTTGGGTTATCATAGATTTTTGAAGGCACTTTGTCTGTACGCCATAGCATACTATTGCTTATAGTAGCACTTCTAGTAATTACTGTTAATCACACTTCATTATAGACTGGAATTACAGTAAGTGAGCATATCCTGACATTACGTTTACAATTTGCTTTTCCCTTGGCACTTCTGCAGGTACCAGAATATTGCATACAGTTCTTATATATATAACCTTACAGCTTTTTTGGGGGGGAAAAAGGCAACACATTTCATACGGATATAGAAATATACAGTTCTGAAAAATTGGATCCTGTTCTATCTATATATACAATAAAATTCTATATTTGAAAAATAAACATTTTCCTCTTTTAATAACAATAAACATACCATGCAAAAATGATTTACAAATATTTGAATATCTAAATTGATTGTCCGTCTTTGTTTTACTTGCCCTTTGTTTTAGAAACAGGATTATCTGAGGGCAAACAGGTCTGCTTTTAACAGTCCTATGTGTACGATTGTTATTGAACGACTCATTGCAATAAAACCAAGGCAGTCCATCCTCTGAAGGCTCCAATTGGCAAGTTGTTGAATTTTGAAATTAGATTTCAGAAATTGTATAAAAGTTTGCAGGAAGGTGCAAAAGATTAAAATCAGACATGGTTATTCAGATCATCCCACAATTCCACTAGATGCCAGTACTTTGAAAGTGCACGGTAGGAATAGAAAACAGAAATGTTTCTAATAAGGCACATTTGATATCTGCTTGAGAAAATAATCCACTATTCGCCCATTGGTTTAGGGTAAAACAAATGTATTCCATATAAATGGAGTTTCATACATTATACCCAAAGCATTAACCGTACAAGATCTTGGAATCAATATAGGACTGAGTGCAAGTGCAAGACACAGGATAAGTGCATTATGGTGCCTGATTGGGATGAGGTATCGTTGTGGTTGTGATCATTATATACCAGAGATGTAAAGGATACATCTTGAGGATTTGAATGAAATTCCTCTATAAACTGGATTCCTATAGGGGGCAGTTCTCCCAAGCATGTATGTATACTTTTACATATGCCATTGTTGTGCATGCCTTTATCCAAACATGGACATCTGGGTACGGCTTCTGTTTCCCTTAGAAGTCCTGCTATCTCCACCGAGCAATCTGCAATCAGCTGAGCCTGGGGAGAGCCCAGTTCCTAGTATGCATTAGTGTGGAGTCAAGACACTTCTTCATATCATGGCGCAATCCCTGCACTTAAGGCTACACGGTGGTTTCACTCTTCCAAAGCCCAGTTTTCATGACTGTGGTGTTTTCAGGAGGTGCAAAATTAATGTCATATTTGCTACCCTTTAGAACACCGTTCTGGTTAGCAGTGTTGAGTGGGTAGGATCGCCGTTTGGACTCCCTTTCCATGCTGTTTGCTTGTTTTAGGTTATCCCGACTTGCACTTTTCCTTTGTGCCTTGGCAAAGTTCTGTGCATGATGCCCACTGCTGTCACTCCCTTCAGAGTGAGTTATTGCCCCCTCTGGTTCCCGAGCTTCCCCCCCAGTTCTGCCATTATTTAATGGACTGTTTCTGCTATGGTAGCTCTCAGAGTGACTGTTGTGGATACTTCCACTCTCACTGGAATGTTGATCGGAAGAGGGTCCTCGAAGCACCTTTAACCTGTGGTGTTTCCCATCACGATACTGCTTACTTCTACTTTTATGGTTCCGGCGAGTATGAAGGTTGTTCATGTACCTACTGGGAACTGGCACGTTTTTGTTGTTGGCAGGTTCACTCTCTTCACAGCTGGCTTGTTTTGGTGGGCAGCTCTCAGCTTGGTTTTGGGCCACCTGCAAGTTTGTGATCTTGCAGGGCCCAGTATTAGAGTTACTGCTGTTGCTTGGCGAGGATGAAGCTTTGATTGAATTTGCCATCTCTGGGTTACATCCATTGTACACGGGAGGTGGGTCATCCACAGGGGATCCAGTTTTTACATATGCTTCAACAGGCAAAGCTTCCGTGTACGATGGGCAGCAGGCAAACCAAGATCGCTGAACGTCCTGCCGTCGCACACAGTGATGAATAAAGATGAAAAGTCCAAGAGCCACAGCTGTCAACCCATAAAGGCAACTGAAAATTATATTGAGATACCAGCCCTGTGACACAGCAAAAGCTCCAAACACCCAGAGTGCGATGTAGAGAATATGGACAATCAACAGGGCCCAGAACTGTACCTCCAAAGAATATACATTGTCAACCTCTGCCACAGGAGCTGCTGAATTAATATTCAATGATATTGAGCTTGAATCACTTAGTAGATGGCTTATGCCCCCACTTTGCTGCTGAGGGTCATTTGTCTCTGGCACATCTTTTTGTTCAGCTGGCTGACGTCTTAGGTTTATTCCAGCGCACAACAGGTAAATCCAGGTGACAAGAAGAATTAATCCTGCTGGGACATAAAATGCTCCAAGGCTTGGCCTCCAGACTAAACAGCAACTACAAAAAGAAACACCCATTAACGAACATTCATTAATCAAGAAAAACATATTGAAAGATGTAGGTGTTGGAGATTTCTATAATCCGAAAGAAACTTACTAAGGGCTGTTATCCCTGTAGTTGTTTATGTTGACTGCAGCAGTGATCCCGCAAATGATCAATGGGATTCCTCCAGCAATTAAGTAGAACCTAATAAATACAGAGAGAGAAGTCAGTGGCCAGTCACAAAACAACCAACTTACAGAAAAATGATGCCAAAATAAGAGAGAGATGTAATCATTCCAAAGAACCAGTAGTTGCTGAGCTCTCTTAACTCACCTAAGCATTGGCCTTTGTGGAGGCTGATTGGCCTCTCCTTCTTGCTGTGGTTGGGGCTTGTGAGTTAGTTCTTTGTAAATTACTCTGGACTTGAGGCCCATCCAAAGCAGGGTTGATAAGGAAGAATAATGCAGAATGATGCTGACCTGGGAAGAAAACAGCTTTCTTTTACAAGCTACTTTAGTACTGGGCCCTTTTCATTTTAAATAATGTATTAATGTCCTAAAAGTAGGCATGAAATATAAAGTATATAAATGTGTTTTCTTAGAAAAGGCATTTGGGTAAGTTCAATCAGCTAATGACAATTGTAAATAAGTTCTAGCCTTTATATATTGAGATTAATTAAGGAAGAAGCCATTTACAAAATCCATGTGAAATGCTGCATCATTTATAGACAAAGCAACTGGGCAGTAATTGCAAAAGCATACACTTGCCAATAAAATATGCCAACTCCACCAATCCAAGTCATCAGCTTCTCGGCCTATGTATAGGGACCTACTGACTCATGACTGGCAAGGTCCACAGTGGTGCATCCCACTTCCTCACCATAGGCCAGCAGTATGATCTACTGCTTGACCCGGGGATCGAATGTTTGGTTCATCCGATTTTGGTCCAGCACATGTGGGCAAATATCAGCTCGTTTAGTGTCCTCACTAAGCTGTTATTGACACGTTTTGACTGCAGCTGTGCTCAGGTGGAAAACGGGCAGTCAGGAAGCCTACAATAGTCAGACGCCACTTATGATTGTAGTGTAGGCATAGGACCTGGTTATGGCACATGATGGCGGGCACAGGCAGCCTCCACCCAAAAACACTTGCTTCAGTGTTTTCTATATATTGCTGTGGAAACACTTAACAGGTAGACGGGAATGTTTTGACTGCCAGTTTTACTGTGTTTTATACCTGAGCGTAGTTGTGCTCAAAAACAGTCCATGTGCCATTATTACACCAACTATGGGTAAGTATACAAACAACAGATCACTTATCTACGAAGAGTTCAGAGAGTGCAACTAAACTAATGGAGGTGCTGGAGGGCTTGATTTATGAAAAAAAAAAATTAAGTTTGGGTTTGTTCCCATTAGAGAGGAAAAAGCACATTCAAAGTGGTATGATTGATGTATATAAATATTTGAGCTGCCAGCACAGAGCTTCTTCCAATAGAATTCTGTTCTATCCCTTGCAACTGTTATAAAATGTCCTTTATTCAGCATAAAGAGGCAGAGGTTCTTCATGATAAGGTAATCAAAGCTGTGGAATTCCATTCCTAGAGTTCTAGCAATGGTTTACGGTGCAAATAACTTTAGAAATGCTTTTTTTTTTTTTTTTTACTTTTTAATATGTTCTAGGACATTGACTCAGTTTACATACATATGCAGGGTTGGAATTTTTCGACAGGTAACCAACCCCAAACAACTGGGAGGAGCCTACTTGCTGAAAACATATTGATAGCTTAGGGGTGATCCATCCTGAGTCATGGGATGTTGTTTGGCAGCAATACACTTTGCTGGTCAGTGGCCATAGAATATTACAAGTAGAAAGCAGACTGCTAATCTCTTGGTTAAACATTTCCTGTGATAACAGCTACACAAAAAAAGCATATATTGTTGAGAGAAGGTCAGCTAAACTAGTTATGGGGTTGGAGAGTGAGAATTGTGAAGAAAGGCTTTGCAGTCTGGCTTTGTTTGATTAGAGAGCATATGATTAATGTTACATTTAAAGTCAAAGCACAGATTTCTCAAGGGAACTCTATTCCCAGAACTGTTTAAATCACAGGGGTCGGTTCTTTGTGACTGGGAGAGAATCCAAGGGAAGCTACACTGCTCAAATTTTCTTAAATATTGACTAGACACCTCATTCTCTAGTGAAGAAAGCACAGAGAACAATGTATAATGATGCAGGGAGAAATTTAATTTGATATTGGGCATATTTCTTTCACCTCGTCACACAGCCGAGCTAATTCTTTTGGGGTTTTTTTCTGTTTTGATGAATTGATGGACTGTTTAAACCTTTGATTCAAAAATGTCTAGGAAGACAGTGTATTATGTAATTGTCTGGGGTTCTGGCCAATGATCACTGCCTTGGTCCATAAGACCCTTCTTCCTTGTATCTTTTAGCATAATTACTCTTGGTGATAAATTCCTTATTGTTTGCTAAATCCTGCAGCAACCTCTTCCCATCTAACCTAGCATGCTGCCTATGGCCTCTCCGCCTCGCTTACCTGTGGTTTACTATGTAGGTTATGATTGTGGTGAAGAGGCACAAGAGAAGAATCACTGTACAAGTGGGTCCATAAGACCCTTGTTCCCATGCAGGTATGAAAATTCAGCTAGAAATGCAGATAATCACAGGTCTCCATGACAACTGCTGGAAGACGATACATCCTGCGTTAAAAACCACTAAAGGCTATGACACGTACCATTTTAATCGCCATTTTGTCTGCAAAAAACAGGTGATTGCAGAAGGTGGTATCCTACTGCTAGCAATGGAAAGTATTATACCTTGGTAGGTATTTTGAGTGCTTTTTACATCATTTCCATTAGAAATGTTGATAGTTCATTAGTCAGAGCCCTTCGGATCAAGGAATGAAGCTTTTCACCTTATAGTGATATATTGTATTTGCTGCTGGAAGTTGATGGCACCAGTGCCCACATCCAACAGAACACTTACAGCTTGGCACACAACGATGTATCCAGTCAGGGTAATTCCTCCTGCAAACACTGCTGAAGTCATCGCTATATGAAAGCAGAGGTTGAGTTGCATGTGCCAGCTCTTCCTGGAGATCTGGATAGAGCTGTGTGTAGAAGAAACAAAAATGCAGTTACGGATGAGCTGTCACCTTCAGACTTATACCATATCTAACTTAACCTTCATACTTGTATTACTTCTAACTTTAATTATAACTACAACATTAATTATCTTTGCTCTGTAGAACGGCCTTGACTGGGACCCAAATAATCAAATTCCATGTAATTACTCCTCCATACTGCTGCAGTTGTTCTTTATATCCTTTGTTTCACCTAAACCAGTCTACTAAGTCTACTTAGTTGCCTCTTCCTTTATTCTTTTGGGTCATATCTTTTGGCATGATTACTCTTGGTGATAGATTCCTTATTGTTTTGGAAGTCCTGCAGCAACCTCTTCTTATCTCATCTAACCTAGCATGCTTACCTGTGGTTTACTATGTAGGTTATGATTGTGGTGAAGAGGCACAAGAGAAGAATCGCTGTGCAAGAGTAGATAACTGGATGAAGGATCTCAGTTCCATTTTGAGCCTCCTGGGGAAACCTGTTCAGCTCCTGAAAAATGAATTACCTTATCAGTGTATATAAATAGTATATGGCAGTCTACATTGATACAGTCAAATAATATGCTGTATGTATCATCAATGCAATAGCAAATAAACATCATTATTGGCACACAATGAGGGTCATTCCAGACATTTCAGGAATCAAATGCTTGTGATTGGTTTGTCAAACCTCAGCTCAAATGCAGTTCCCATAACCCCAGATCCCCTTTATCCAGATGTGATGATCTGTTAGTTTGAAGTTAGTCGCTGTACAGATACAGGCTATCGCTATGGGAAGGCCATCAGAAATGAATTATATAAAATAAACCACTGATGGATGAGTAATAATATTAGGATCTGTATTGGGACGCCTAAGAAAAAGTGCCTAGATGGGGTACAAAAAGGTAGGGCTTTGTACTTTGAATAAGATGTATTAAGTTCTTAATAAATAGCAATTTTAAGCAGCATACTTCTACTCCAGTGCGGTTTTGTGCCAGCCTGTCTTTCTGTATGGAAATATTCTGTATTGGGAAACACAAAGTAAATAATCTACTACTACTCACAGTGAGAATGGCAAAGTTGCTCAGCTGATGGCACTTCATGATCGTTATGTTGGGTTTCTCAGAAACAAGTTGGCATCCTTCAGAGCTCCACCCTCCATATCCCTCCAAGGCTTTAAAATTCCACTGGGCAGGAAGTGGGTTGGATCCCATCACCAGGTGCCTGAGAGTGACTGTTACTGGATCGGTGAAATTAGTATTGCCACAACCTCCTTTAAAAAAGACATAGAAGAGATCACATACAATGCTATTCAGTATTTTAACACCATCTTAAATCTGTACATTCACTCATTTAGGGTATTTTATAGTGATTTGTTTCTGGATCCAACTCTTTGGAGCAAACTAAAGCTGGCTACACAAAGGCCAATTCTTTCCTGCAGCAAGTCATTTCCAACCAAACTCAAAGATCATCTACTGATCTGGCTAAACAAGATTTTTTATTTTTTTTATTCTAGATGGAATACTTTGATCTACTTGTACAAACAAGTACTGTATATATTTCTATATAAATGCAAACTATATTTATGAGTATCAATGTGGCCATCTTGATCATGATGGTAGCCACTGCATTGGATGCTCTCAAAGCACTATATCCACGATGGTGGTGAGTGGCACCACACCCTGTAAAAGTAATTTTCTAAAACTTTAATATAGTAGGTAGAGATGGAGAGGGCTGCCCTAACAATAATATAAAAGTCATCAGAAAATAAATCTTAAGCATCCACTACAGTTCCGGTGGATGTTTATGTCAATAAGAGCTCCCCCTTTAAATAAATAGAAATAAATATAAATCGCCTCACTTGTTCCCACAAATATAACAGGAGTGGAAATACTTCTTCTCTTCCCGTCTTCAGCGAGCCGCGATGAGTTTCCAACGCTTCTAAATAGCTTTCCGTTCCTGAAAGCCAGGACCTGTAGCTTGCAGGTGGAAGAGGAGGTGGAGGCGAAGAGGCTCGGAGGAAGATGCACGGCAGCTAAGGCATGGTTATTCTGAAGGGGTGCAGCATAAAAAAGTCAAAGATAAAATTCTCAAGCAAAAACGTTAGGTGGCTGAATTTATTTGGCTATATTTTAATAAGTGCTCCTAAAATCACTAAATAAAAGTTCTTCATTTTGCTTTATATAAAGTAATAAATATGTGAGCCAGTGTTTCTTTAGGCAGCATAAGGAGGATTACAGATCATGAAGCTATACAGCTTTAGCCTAGACTTAATAATATAGACTTATAATAATACACTTATGTCCATAAAACATTTCAACACTTCAAGAAAAGCTTTCAATGTGTCAGCATAACGCATAACTAGAGAGAATGGATATCCAATATATATGATATATCCAATTATATGATGAGATCCACCAGTTTAATGCAAATTAAAAATACAGCATTGGGTATAACAAGGAAAAGAGGAAAAATTGACCAGAAAAGTTTGAAGAAAAAGGCTACATTATGAAGATGAATAAGAAGGAAAAATGAGTACGGTATTTAAGAGCTATATTTTATGGTAATGTGAATGAAAGTAGCAGGTCTATGGCTTTTGCAAAAAGAACCTCAGGTTTTGATTTAAGCAGCGTAGATTGCAAGAGGTTTCCCTGCTTCGATACAAATGAGTTATTACTTTGGTATATTTGAATGTGTGTGGCAAAGTGGGGACAGTTTGGCCTTTGCATGGCCATCTACACAGGCTCTGGAAACGAGTTGAAACAATATAGAACTTGTAAGGTTGGAATACTGTGCAATTCAGGGGAGCCTTGGTAGGACTCCTAGATATTCCAGGTGGTACCTTAGCATGGAAGTGGTGCGTCGAGACATTGATGTGCCCAGTCGTGCAGCGAAACTTAAGCCTCAGGTCAGCATGTGATTCTACTTCTTCTTCCCTCCTGTCCTTCTCACGCCGGTGACCACCCCGATGCCCATCTCTTCTCTGAAAAGCAGTGCAGCCAAGTCCAATAAAGCTTTCAGGTTTGATGAGGAATGCTTCCAAAGCTATGTTACGAGTGCTCTGCCAAACAATGGACAAAAATATACAATTCAAACAAATGCTTCCCTGCACATAAGATGAAGAACTCCGTAAACAAAGATGACTAAAAGATCAGTAATTCCACGACACAAAAGGCTGTAACATACACAGTATGAATATTATGCACCCAAATGTTTATTCCCATCAGATTTATTCAGTATATGAAGTTACTAGAATTCTATTGCAAGTGCCGTAAATTGGAAAACTATTCAGTATTAGTAAATGAAAGAAACCCAAATCGCATTAATAACTGCCATACCAGAGACAGGTCCTGAGAATTACTACTAAGAGTCAGGCCAGCAATCTTCTCCAAAGTCTGGACAATGCTGCTGCATGCCTTGTCTTCAACCTGGGCCATCCACAAGATGTGGTCATCTACCTGCATCATATTGCTGGCCATCTCCAACATGACATCGGCCAGCTGAAAAATACAGGTACACCGATTAATGTATCCTTCAAATGTTTCCATACTAAGAAATCAAAGTTGCTAGGTGGCATTTCTTTATGCCCAAGGAATGTAGTGAAGGTCCAGATGTGCAGTCACCCAGTCAAACTGAATCAGTAGTTGAGGGAAGTACCAATTACCTGTCTAACATGGTCCACCAGCCCAACAAACTTCTCCATCATCTGAGCCACGTAAATGACATCCATCATGTCAGAAAAGTTGGCTGCCTCAGCTGTGTACATTCGCAACTGGTGAGCCAGGCTCAGCACATTGGATGCATTGACTGGCATCTGAGAAATGGAAGAGCAACAGATACTTAATGGCATTGCATTGGATATACTGTAGTCTGTTTACACCTTCCACACCTGCAAACATTGGAAAGATATTTCTCTTTCCACTATGCAATAAAACACGAGCACACAATAAGTTCTTATTCTGAGCTGAAATATACAAAAACTTTTTTACTCACCAGCACAAAAGTGTAGAGCACTCGGGTGATGTCGTTCGTATACAGACAGTTGGAATAATCGCCCTCCTCCCAGCGTCCTGAGCGGTCACATCTACGGGAAGCCTTCATCTCCTGTCCCGTGCCATTTGGCAAAATAGAGGTGAAAGGATACTGATAGCAGGCCTGGTGGGAAGTGATACCAGCCAGTGTGCGGGGCCACCTGTAGGGACATTAGTGCAATAGATTGTGTCTTAAAATTCTTTCTAAAGTTATTCAGTAGAACATACTCACAATACCAAATGCACTGTAGCCCCCTAACAAATGAATAAACACACCTACAACAAAGTTGGAGGAAGCACAAACGTGTACAGCACTCAGGTGGTATAATAGGGTGTATTTAAGGCAAGTACGTAAAGATGCCTGTAAAGTCAAGAATAGATGTTACTTGACATTAAGGTTTATTTCCTTTGAAGTACGGTACATCTATATGTGCCATGAGTCCCATAATACACACCTAATGGACTGTAACTCTTCATCTATATGTAAGCAGTTATAGGTAGCATGAACGCCAAACTCTTCTGCAATATGGCATGTAAAGTGTATCTCTTCATCAACATGTGCCAGTAGCTACATCTGCCTCTGCCTGGAGGCTGCATATTTCCCCAGCGAGGACTTCCTCCCAGTACTCCATAAACATACATGCAGGTTAATTGGCTTCTTATGTAACTGATCCTAATGTGGGGGTTTTGGAGATTTTAAGCTCCATTGTGGCTAAGTCTTATATGACTGATGAGTAACCTCTGTAAGGGCAGTGGCACACGTGGTGCTTTGTCAACCATGGGTAATCGCATTCTCCATGGGCGGCACAGCACCCTAACATACCATTTTCTTGACCAGCATGGGTATAACCAAGCTCAAACATGCCTTCTACAGTTAATTGTCCATAACAATCCTGTTCTACAGTTAATTCCACTTCCAAAATCCTTCTGCCTTATACTGTGCTTCTAATATTCCAAACCATGCATGGCAGAGATGTCCAGCCTCCAACTGTTACTCGACTAAAACTATCACCCCCAAGTTTGTATACTAGGAGTTGTAGTGTTAGAGCTTTAGGACATGGGATATCCCTACTATAGATCTCAAAAGGATTTATCAGGACCACATCACACACCAAATGTTTATATAGACTGCACATCTACGATGGCTATATCCATCTGCTTCATTCCAAAATATTTGCAATAGACAGCACTGCAGAGGAAAAATCTTTTTAAAAGCCTTTATTCAAGCCTTTTATCAAGCTCATGTGCCTAGATTAGAAAAAGGAGATCTGCTGGAACATCTCCACTTTCAGTTTTTAGCCTTCTGCTTCCTCTCTTCCCCACCTTACATTTTTTTTCCCTTCATATTTTCCTTACAACCACCCCCCCCTCTTTTTCTACCATCCCAACTTTTCCCAACTTTCAAGAATTATAAAGGACAAATACCAAGTATTCTTCAGAATCAGAACCATCTGCCTTTAATAAAATGTCAATATGTTACTTATTTCAGCACTGTACCTCTCTGTAGAGCCAGAGCCAATAGAAATCTAAGATGCCGTACACTTAAAAGATGTGTCAAAAACAGTGTATGAAATACAAAACACATGTGTACATCATTGTTGTGAAAGTGAACACTGATGATTTGTTTTTTTTATCGGTGTGACTGTAGCTGCTAATTTGGCCCTGTCACACTAAATGGCCATGTGGAGGTCCTTTACCATCTATCTGTAATATTGGAGTTAGAAGTAAAAAAGTGGATGTGGGGACACCACCGCATAAGATAATATGATACTAGTGATATGCAGTTTCTCTCCAATGGAATATAATTCTACTGTTTGTGACTAAGCCAAGTAGTGAGATAGGAAGACCTTAAAGTCCCATGGCTGGTGTTAGGGCAGGGGTAGAGCAGAGGGGGCATTTGTTGCTGGCAAATCCCTCAACATTTCAGAGAAAAAACTCAGGCCAAGCCTGGGCCTTGGAGTGGGCCCATTGGCCATAAAATATCTTGTTGAAACATTTTATTATTACATTATGACTTTGCATTTCTTCAGAGTATTTCAGCACCCCACTAATAAATGAAGCAATATTGTTAACAACCCAATCAATATGAATTCTGCCTGAAGATGTTCTCCATGTAGAATGGATAATTTTGTTCTCTTCTCAGACAACCTATTATTTTTTATGCTACCTCCCTTCTCTTGATTCAAGGATAATAAGCCTTTACCTGTGTTTATATATATTCCAACCAGTTATTGCTATTGCTCAGTAAATCCAAGCAGATATTCTACCATTAGCAGTTGGAATGAATGAATAATTCCCACGGAGGACACATGAAACACTCCGTGGCATGCCACAGCATTTATTTCAATGGAAAATTGAATAACAACCTATTTCAATAAAGTGACAATGTGAGGCATCTGAGCCAAATATCCAGATAAAGGTTTCGCCATCTGTGTTTCATTTTACTAAAAAGCATGGCAGCATCTACACATAATAAAAAACATATAAGTATAAAGCTAGGGCTTTTTCCCCAAAGCCGTATATTTTGATGGACGTTGTTGGAAACAAAGTGAAAGTGAACCCCACTTTTAATCAAGGAATGATTCCCTTTACACTTCCCAGGGCGCAGAAGGAAGACCGAACCAGGGGCACGTAACATCTGGTATAAGAGACTACCTCACTATCATAGCCTGGATATTATCAGAGCGTATCTCTTATTTCCCCTAGGTACCTAGGCCAACATCCTTTTCTGCTTCAGAAGGCATGAGAAAAAAAGGGGACGGGCCAGGCTAATTGAAGCCACATTGATTCTACTGATACTTTATATTCCATAAAGGAACAGACGCTGTTTGCAGTGCACGGCACACTTTCCTTTATTCTGCAGCCAAGCGAGATTCCAACACCTTGACTTTTACGCCCTGCGCATTTTGCCAGCAGAGACTACGTGAAAGAAGCCTTCTCTGTTGTGCTGGCTAATAGCAAACAGATGATCCTAAATCTGACGTATTTAACACCTTATATTCCTGAGCAGACTGCAAGGCCAGCCACCAGCGAATCAAAGCTCTAATAAATCTGCAGGTGCCATATGTTAACGTTTCTGTTTATTTATGCTTCCCTTTTTCCTGTAAGGCCCTTGAGACTCAACCATTGGCCTTAGAAATTCCTAATAATGATGGACTGTAGCTGAATGGTTGCATTCTTGGTAGTGTGCCTGATGGCTTAACACTAAACACTTCTTAGCACTGACATTTACATTTTGGGAAACTTTTCAGATTTGCCTTGCAAACATATACTCTCCACTTCTTGATTGCACTGGGCCCATGAACAATTTCCAGAGCAATGCCTGGAAATCAGACCTCTCTGCGCCATTTTCTTCATACTGTTCTTACTGTTTTTGTGCCAAGCGCATTGAGTCTATTAGCATTGGAGCTGAAGGGTGTATTCACCAAGGGGGGAGACGGCTCAAGACTGTAATGATTCTCTTCAAACCTCTAATGAAATGTATTACAGCATGATGAGGCTATTGAGAGGATATCATTTCTCTACAACAGTGCTGTCCAACTTTTTCTGTGGGGAAGGCCAGTTATCCATCAAACCAAATGTTGGAAGCCATATTTATATTACAATTATTATGTCAGTGGCGGCCCAGGGCATGCTGCAGGCCAACAAAAAACTCCTTGTAAGGCCACATTCACCCCTTGAGAATCCAGTTATACCTTCCGGCTCTACAACAAAAGACATTTAGTCAACTATATTATTATTTTGGTAGTCTAACACATTGAATTCAGTTGGTGTTGGAGTTCAGTGGCAGGGCTCAAACAAATTGTTTATCTCACATGCAATAAACTGAGTATGTGGTTATCATGAAAACATTAGTATTATTTTCCATTACACTCATGGATCCTATGAATGAGTGCAAACTGGTTTGGGGTTTGTTGTAATAGGACACTTTATACACAATGGTAGCATTTTTGCATCCATCAAATGGCTTATGTCCTCAGTGGGGCTAATTTACTAACATACGGCAGTTGTCTATAACAACCAGTCAAATCTCTGCTTTCGTTTTCTACCTTTTACTAGCCTGATGGTTAATGGTACAACAGTTCTACCTGAAGTCTCCTCTGTTGTTGGACACCCTCTCGGCTGGACAGTATGATGCAGAGGTTTCCAGAACCACCAGCTCCACCTTCTTGCTGATATTTCCTTGCTCAGTCGATACTATGCATTCCCACTCTCCATTGGCTGACAGCAATATGTTGGAGAGTAACAGCTCACTAGCAGGGAAATAAAAGGGACCTGAATTAGTAGCTGCTAAGAGCAGAACACTTATTCCAATAAGAAGTTTCTTACAACAGTGTAAGAATGGAGAAGGGGTGCAGGGTAGGGAAGAGTGTCCTGCTTAGACAAATGGATAGAGCACTGGGTTCAAACAAGTGAGTACCAAATCCATATATTTTGAATTTTGCCAAATACTGAATCCTCCATGAAAGATTTGGCTATATCTGTCTTGTCCTGAAAAACGTAAAGCTTCCAATCCCAGTATATAGTTATACGACAGCCAAATTCACCCCCTTATATTCTCTAGCATCCCAAGGAGCCCTGGGCTTGGGCACATGCCCATTAGAGGGGATTATAGGCAGATAGGAGATGTTCTTTTTTTCCCATGAAAACAATCAATGCACCAGAGGGCCCCCCCTTTAGATTAGAGGAACGGAGCTTCCATTTGAAGCAGTGTAGGGGGTTTTCACGGTGAGGGCAGTGAGGTTGTGGAATGCCCTTCCTAGTGATGTGGTAATGGCAGATTCTGTTAATGCCTTTAAGAGGGCCCTGGATGAGTTCCTGAACAATCAGAATATCCAAGGCTATTGTGATACTAATATCTACAGTTAGTATTAGTGGTTGTATATATGGTTTATGTATGTGAGTGTATAGATTGGTAGGTGTGGGTTGTGTGTGCTGGGTTTACTTTGATGGGTGGAACTTGATGGACTCTGGTCTTTTTTCAACCCTATGTAACTATGTGCTTGTCCCAGGGCTGCACATGATCCCAACACCAGGGTGTGTTCTCGTGTTAGTGTCCCACTCCCATTCTGTTAGAGAGTGAGGCGACTAGCAGAGAAACTGCTAACAACGGAATACAATATGGCAGCTGCAAGCTGCTTCCTAAGTGCCAAATTAATGCACTAAGGAAAGTGAAATATACATGAGCCCTAAGACTATAGTGGTCTGGGAGGGGCTGGGGATCCACGTAAATTATCAAATTATAAAATAATAACATGACTCCTACATGCAGGAGACCCTTCCACCAACCATAAGCTTTTAGTGTATTCCTAGAAGCACCTGCACTGCAGCACATTAGCATTCCACTGAGATATGTCTATGGAAACATCCCATGATTCTGTGTAACAAGTGTAACACAACACATGTTCTTATGTTGTTTTGTTTTCATCACAACAATGAAACATGCACAGACTGGGTGGGTGGGTCACTTGCTAGGGCTGGGGGGGTGCACTTTGGCAGTGGAACTGTACATCCGACAGGAGAGCCTCCACGCACAGGATGTGCCTTCACGCTGAGAGGAAACGGCTGAATTGCCAGCTAGGAATAAACAGTTTATCAGCGCTGGAGTCAGCAGGATGCAGGGCCGTAATACCAGAACCATTTGCTAAATTTAAACGCAGACATTAAATGTAAACAAGACATTCCTGGTCTCCCTGTGCTCATGTATAGCCCACTCATAAATTGCATTTCCTGATTCCAGAGCTGAGAAAAGTTTACATGATGCGTACCCCTGTGTTTCACATGGCCTGACTGTGGCCCCCACTTCATCACCTTACTGACAAGGATTCTGGGTGTAGGTTAAACACAGCTCTATAATGTTAGGCCAAGCTGTCATGCCGTATACATTATGATTTTATTTGAGAGAGAACAGAAATATATAAAAATGTAATGTCTATGAGGGACACTGAATAACATCTTTAGCCCCCAGTCTGAAACAGAATACATTAAAGGGGTGGTTCACCTTCAGGTTAACATTTAGTATATTATAGAATGGCATATTCTAAGCAACTTTTCAGTTTGTCTTCATTTTTTTATACTTTTTGAAATATTTGCCTTCTTCTTTTGACTCTTTCCAGCTTTTAAATGGGGGTCACTGACCCCGGAAGCCAAAAACTATTGCTCTGTGAAGCTACCATGTTATTGTTGCTTTTTTATTACTTATCTTTCTATGTATGGCCTCCTCTATTGATATTCCAGTTTCTCTTTCAAATCACTGCTTTGTTGCTAGGTTAAATTGGACCCTAGCAACCAGATAGCTACTGAAATTCCAAACTGAAGAGCTGCTGAACAAAAAGCTAAATAATTAAAAAAACTCAAATAAAAATCAATAAAGACCAATTGTAAATTGACTCAAAATAGCATTCTCTACTCTCTACCCCTTTAAAAGACCTGGGGAGCACTGACACCCTTACATGGCTAGAGATGCCTTTGCGGGCCTCAAGCAGATAGACCAGATAGAAAAAGTCTTCAGTATTTTTAACTATAAAATACCTGGTAATAAAGGTACAGTCATGGATAATGGTCTCCTCAAATATTATGCCCATCTCCTTTTCCTCTTCCACCTGCTTCCCATTGTGGTACCAGATGATCTGGCTGCTGTTGCCCAAATAACTGGCTGTGCACTGGATGGGCAAACGGTCCCCCTGGAACACAACTTGCCGTAGAGATGGGATAAGCTGGTGGGTGTGAAGCTCAGGAGTCCCTTCTGTGACCAGACAGCAAACAAAAACATATTAGGGTTCCAATATTTAACAATATCAACCTATCAATATTCTGTTTTTTTAAGGGATAATGAGGCATTCAGAAAATGAAGTGTACGCGTTAGTATTCCTCTAGTACTGATTTTAAATGTTACAGTCCATCTTTATTCTCCCCGTTGTCAGATTCTGCAAGATAAATTACCGCAGGTCAGTTGGTTTTCCCGCAGACTCCTCAGTGGTCGGTTTCTAAGGGCACTGGGATAGGCACACATCGTCTTGTCTGAAACTTGGGCAGTGCCATTCTTGGTCCATGATGCAATCCATCGCAAGTGACAGTCGCAGGTAAGATGTTCGGTTGAGAAGTCCCTGGAAGATAAAGTGCACAATCAGTATCCTGAGATATGGCCTTCAAACCCGTGTACTTGCTTCAGTTCTACTGCTCTCCCGCTGTCTTACTATTATATTTTCCTTATCAATATCACTGTGAACACCACACTATAGTCTGAGTGGCGTGCCACCTTCCAACAGTTCAGATCTAGAATACATTGTTGCTTTACTACATTGCGGCACCATTCAAGATTTTATGTGCTGTGGGCCAATGATCCCTACTTTTACGTGTTTGACGGCCAGATTACTATAAAACAATGATGTTGCACAGAGTGGTCTGTGGAGATTTTAGGCATGCTGGGGGACCATGAAAATGTATTGGAGGGCTATGTTTGGCATGCAGGCCTCCTGCAGGGCTTGAGGTGATCAAATGTCCTAAGCACTATGACGTGACTGACTGATGATGCTGCTGCTGATGATAGACAGACTTGATTGACACTTGATAGACAGACTTACACAACTTTCAAGGAAGGCACCTCATCAAACACCCCAGGATTCAAGGTTGAGAAGATATTTCCTGAAAGTGACCTAAAAAAACACAGAAAATACTAGTGAAAATGACCAACATAATTTAAGCTTTAATACAGGATAAAAGTTAGATTTATGACCCAACCAGCAAACTCTGTGCATCTATGCCTAATACTGATCTAGAGGTGACAATAACATTTTGAAGTGTATATATACTATAGTATACGGTAAGCATTTCTCTTTTCCACAATCATATGAAAACTAAGAGGTTGAACTGGAAGCATTTTACTGGAAAAATTTAAATGGTAGTTAGATTTAAATAACAGCTGAAAGGGTGCAGTGAAGGCCCTGAAACCATGGCCTGGTCCAACTTTAAAGATCTTTCATTCTGTTTTGACACTTGGGATTTGCTTAAACCCTGTACATGAACCTTGAAATGTGATTGGCCCCTAAATGCTTACCAAGGAGATTAGTGGTCAATGTTCCCTCTACATTTTTAAAAGTCATGTGCATGTGTCATGTTAAAAACAGTGTGCTCACAGACCTGAGACAAGAGGGGTAATTTAAGACACAAGTGCAGTTGCACTTGGCCGCAGTCAGTTGCACAAACAAATCCATTCATTCAGGGTGCCTTGCACCTCAGTATAGTTTCGCTCAGTGCCACTGCCTCCTGTTTTGCCCAGTCATGCCTATTGATGCAGGGGAACCCTGGAGCTAACACTTTTGAATTAAGCGGTGGCTCAAGTGTTCCCACAGCGGCGTGCGTCAATTTCTGAAGCGCAGGTGTGCCTAAAGAATAGGGTGCACACAAATTCTCACAATGAACACTGGAAATTACATCAACTGGCATAAAAGTATATTCAACACAATTGCATCCGATTCGCATCAAAGTGTAAGCGCAACTGTCATTGCCCCCTTGGGACCATAATTACACTGAAATCATGGAAAAACCACTGCATTGTGGGTAAAAAAACATGGCGATTGTTCTCAAATTTTTACATAGCCCACTATACTTGAGGTCATAAATGACACCTAAAATCTCTTGCCCCATCACATTAGTAAGTAGTCAGTACATAGCAGAGAAGGTAGTATATCTCAAGAGTTGTAATTCTCTGGCTCAACGACTGAGCAAATATATTGTCCAAAAACTACAGTCTAAAAAACTTTCTGCTTGAGAAAGAAAAACATAGTGCCGAAAAGCTCAACAGGGAGAATTATTGATGGCTGCTTTGCTGGTAGAACTATTCAATCACAGCATATTGTTCATGATTACTGTCTTTATGTAGGTTCTATGAAAATAACGACAGTTGAAAAACGACAGAATGAAAAACCAAAAATCTCCCACAAGAGGTTCCGTCTGTAGTTTCCTACATTCTACTTTTTTTTTTTTTTTTTACCAGAGTATACAAGGTATTGTCATCTACTGCTCAGCAGTTAATGATGTCTATTTAACAAGCCTGCCATATCAAGTAGCATGTCATTGGCAATCAGGTCACAAGCCAACAGGGACTGGACTATATGGAATAGGCCTCCGTGTGTAACACAGTTAATATACATTTAGGCTGTAAGCTCTTGTGGGCAGGTCCTTCCCATCTATACTACCAATATAATATGCAGAGCATATGGAGCCATTTTAAGCATAAAAAGGGAGAGCCTTAAAAAAGGGGAACAACATTTCAAATATTAAAATAGCCTAAAGAATGACTAGCAATCTTTATATATTATGTGGCTTTTTTGTTAAGTATAGTTAAGTAATTATTATTATTATTTTTCATTGTTGGATGAACTGGCAGTGTCGGCCCTGAACAATATGCTGCCCAAGACAGACTTTCCTTACATGCCATCCGCATTTACCTTTTATGGTAAAATATATGGTTTATGATACAGTAGAATGGGAATCACCATGAGATGTAGGTGGACTTGAATGTCCTAATATTTATTGTTTAATATATTTAATGTTTATTGTGCCAGTGGCTAGATACTAGGGAAACGTAACACCAGAGACTACAATGAACTGGTTCATGTGCTCCATAAAATGATTTCGTGATTTTTTCACATTAAAAGACTGCTGGAATGTTTAAGAATAGAATAAATGTAATTGACTTTTTTAACCTTGCCAACTACTGCATGTCTGTATGATATGGTGCATCACATCCAAAAGATTGTTGAAGATAAGGCTATTGCTGTTCATAGAGGGAAGCCTCCTTAGATCAATAAAATAGCAAAAATGAAGAGACTTTGGTAGAAATATGTCCTTCAAGACAGATGAATTAAAGAGAAATTAAAAAAACAAATAAATCAAGGTGTTTGTCATGAGTAGAGATGGGCCAAGTCTAACTTGGCAGCATTCTGCTTGACTGTACCACAAAATGGCAATGGATCAGCGTGCTCTGCTTGTGTTAGTAGAAATTCTTATGTATACTGGAATAATAAGCTATAATTCAGGCTGAGACTCTATAACTCTTCTCTGGCTGGGAATGAAGAGCTGTCACATAGTGGTGTGCGGGGGAGACTTGACTCTTCCACAAATAGCACAGCAGCTTCGAGATGCACAACACAGAAAGAAGTTAATTTCATTGTCCCAAAATAGAATCCAGTCCGGCAAGTGCTTAGTCAGATAATTTTATGGCCATAGAAGTGTCAGAGGAGTGCTGGCATTTTAATAGCAGGTAGTCTTTAGGGAGTGGATATACGTTCTGTGCCATGTGGTTGCTGAAATAAGAGGGTTTATTCTAAGCTCTGGGTGAAGAGTCTGCCAAAATAAATACCTTTTTTCCCATTTTGGATTCAGAAACATTTCTAGACTTTGTGCCTAATAAAGATAACCTTGAAACGGCAAAGGCTGATTGTATGGTACACCATAACAGCTCAAGTCAATGCTAGATATCCAACTTTCCTGTTGCTGAATTAGGCTTTGCAGATCTGGAATTTGTCCCTAGATGTTACATGTACTTTGGCCTGTTATTCCACCACAAATGCACATCATCTCGCTTATACTAGCTGTATAAACCATGTTCTGATCCCTTTGGCTTCCTCTGTTTCACTTAGTGTGCTACATCCTTATGGCTGACTGCTGGAGAATAATGGGAAGATGACACTGGTGTAGGAAATAATTAAACAATGCCTACAGTAATATTCAGCAGGAAATAAAAAACGTTTCCCCATTTTGACCTCCTATCGCTATACATCTCCGGAACTCAAGTAGCCTCTTTCAGCTCAGGAAAACAATAAAGGTTGTGTAAAATAGAAGTTCCATTTTGATACCCAGTCTCCACTAGAGTAAAATGTTTCTCAAAATCACTTCTATTCTACTGTTGCAAAATACTCGCTCTACTTGCAAATACTTGCTCTTCATTGGCCGTGGAAAAACCAAGTGAATGACCAGTCACCATCAGGTTAAGGTGAGTCACTCTTGAAAGTGTGTATAATTGTGTTTTTGAAGAAAGATTTGAGGTATTTTGGCCTACCTTGGGGAATTATTATAAAAATGGTGGATAAAACACACAGCATAGCCTTAATGGACACATGCCCTTAGCATCATTAGTTATGGCTGCTTTATCTGTACAGAAACTATGAATACAGAGGAATCAGGAAGAAATTAGATTGTACTTACAGGCGATTTAGGCTGCTCAGGCCCTGAAAAGCAGTGGCTGTTACACAACCTATTCTGTTGTTGGAGAGGTCTCTAAAGGGGAAAAAAAGGAAAACGTATTAGATCTTGTAACGATAAGCCCCACTGGCAATTGCTCAAACAGATATAATATCCAGAGGTTACTGAATGCAGTACTAGCTCTAAAGTATTTCCAACTTTCTTGGCAGATTTTTCTTTCTAATTTCACTTTCTTGGCTGATATTTGCCTGTTTATTAACAGCACAAATAAACTATTGCATTGTTGAGAAATGCAGCAAAGGAACTCTGTTCAGTTCCTCCTGGCGTCACATGAAGCTATCTGCACATTCATGATCTCTCTGAGGGCCAAGTCTTTTCCATCGGTGCCCTGGGAATGCTGTCACCACACGAGGTAGCCCAGTGGAATGTAGAGAGTTATGCCAAAGCTTCTCCATTCTGTACAGTACAATCTGATGTTTCCACTGGCTGTGCTGCTATCTAGAAGAGCCTGGTAAGAATGCTCGGAGGGCTGTATTTTTATTGTTGTCTGAAGCACTTGTGGTCATGCTAAATCCAAGGATTGTAGCAGAAATGTTTAATACATTCTAGGTTGCCTAGATATATATAATAATAACTTAGATAAAGATGATGAACAGATGATTTATTCTAGTTTTACTTACAGCCTCTTTAACTCGGAGAGCCCCAAGAAAGCGCCAGGTTCCAGCCTACTGATTAGGTTATTCTTCAGATCCCTGATAAGAAAGCAAAGGAGAAAGACAAAATAAAATGAATTTCTTTGAACTCTACCCAGGCAGCACTCATCAATAACAGAACTAGGACCTAAGTAAGAACTATCCATCTGGTTCCCATTTCTCTTGAATGTTGTCAGCCTTATATATAACCTGCAGATTGGCTGGAATATTGCTCAGTCAATCTGTCATTTTTAGACCCTTTATTTAAGAAATTACAATACTTGGCTTTCTGTACAATAGTATTAGCAAAGTATATTTCTTCACCTTACAGAAATTCTAAATAAAATATATGCATAGAAAGGCACGATGCAAACTCCCCACAATTCAGCACTTTCCCCCTAGAATTCCAGCCAACAGTACAAGCAATTTACTAACGTGGGCCAATGTGCAAGGCTTTGTAACGATATTTGATACACTAGGTGCAAATTACTTGCGTGTAAAGATAATACATCCTAAGGGAACCCCCAAGGCAGGTTGTAATTTCATGGCTCCCTTGTATCCCCAGTCCCTGTTCTTTGCACCTTGTGCTTCAGACAATTTATCAAAGCAGGCTTGTAAGCAGTTTATATATTAAAAATGTATATTGATACAAGTACTATTGCAAATTACATTTAAGCACAGGGTTTTGCACGTCGAGTGTGCAGCAGATGCAGAAGTGGTTTGCAGGGACACAAAAGGGCAAGCCTAATGTACTTATAAATATGTTCCTTTTGACCAACCCATCCCATCTATTTTCTTCAATAACACTGTGAAAATTTGAGTGAAGTTTCAGCAGTTTTGTACTTATAAGGGGCAGGCAGGCTTATAGGCACCCCCCTTTATTTCCCTAACGTCAGATGCACAAGTTAGGGCTCACCGACTTAAGGTGCAGTGTTTGGCAAGGCCCAGGACACAAGCAATGAATGAACACTAATGGACACAATTTGGCATCCCTTAGTGCTCTACCACTTGTGTCCATGGTCTTTCTAAATGACCCCTTATGTGTCACTTTCTTAAATTAAGATAAAACTGCTGATTTTCTTGACAATATTTTCCAAGGCAAATACATTCATGCAGTCTACATACCATTCTGACCCACTGTTAAATTATTTGAAGGCTATACAAAATGCAAAAAGTTGGCACAATGTGAACATCCTTAGATGACAATGACCTATCAAATCCCCATTCCCCTTTTAGATTGTAAGCTCTGTTCAGCAAGGCCCTCCTTTCCTCTTTTATCAGTCATTATATAGCGGAATAGATTGGAACTTTGTGCAAACATCTAACTACAGGATTCAGGACTCTTCAGTGCTGCCCTCCATGCAAAGCTGTAATGGCCTGTCTTGACCCTGTACATCCCAACTTGAGATCTTGGATCCTGTGAGCCATTAAGAAAACTAAGGGATTTAATATGACGGGCATGACTTTAAGTTTAAAGTAGGACCACTCCTCCCCTCTGCTTGCCAAGGAGTTGAGCCTATTTTTCTGCATTTAATAAAAAAAGATGTTCCTTTCTTTCTGGCCGCAGTTGAAAGCTGAGATATCTGTAGAGCCAATAAACAGAGGGAATTAATCATGTACATGGCGCAGGAGAGAATATTTCAGTGCTGACTTCTTGCCTTTTGCGAGAGATAAAGTAAAAAAGATCAGAGTCTGGGGGTCAGAACAACAGCTGCTTAACCCCTACTCTGCCGGCAATGTCTATAGAAAATCTGAATTGCAATGGAATGTGTGACAAGCAAGATGCTCCCATCTCTCACTGGTAAAGCATGGGTCTGAAAATACTCATTGTTGATTCCCACAGTCATGATATGTAACTGCCGCTTGGCACCCTGGGTAAAGTGACTGTCCATATTGTGCCAGTTATTGTCTTCACTTCCTCTGGGAGACCTGAACATTGAATAGAAACCCAAATTCTCAGGCACCATAAAGTTCCATAGGGTCAGAAAAAATGACAAGCACAGGGACAAAGTAAAATATCAAAGCAGCAGATGCCATGAGCGACAGCAATTAATAAAGGGCCTCATTGATGTGATCTGTCCAGCCAGTTTCCAGCCCCCACAATAGCTGTATTGTACATTGTTAGAACAGGGCCAAAACCCACTTTCCTTGGTCAGCGAGGGCAAGGAGGGAAAAAGAGAAACTTCTGTCTGGCACTTTGCATCATGTCATTTACTTAACGCGCTGATTTATATTTTGATGGGATGCATATGCTTAGGGATCAAAATGAAAGAGAATTTAGTGTTTTGGACAAAAAGGAAAAGTCATAATTTATTAAAGGCTTATAGGAAATCCATCACTGCTGAATAGTCCTTATCCCCAGGCCAACAGAAAAACATAATTCCATGGAAGAAGGATGAGGTTTCCAAGGAGCCCATCATTCATGGGACCCTTAACATATCTGTTACTGGTGCATACGTGTCGGAATGTACCACTTCCTTTCTGTCCTTCTTTACCATGTGCACAAATAGACTGAGGTATTATGGGCCTCCTGGTGGAACCTCTAATATACCAAGAGCAAGAAAGCATATATGGAAAATTCTGCAGAAAGAGGTAAATCAAATTCATAAGGATGTCATTGTAGTACGTTTGGAAAATTAGACAAAATCTGGTATAGCTTTAGCGTGTTGCTCTCATGACTTGGTGCCACATCACCTGTCTCTTTAATTGAGGCCAAGGGAGCAGGGAATGATAAAATGCTTTAAAAGATACTTTCTACCTTTGAACTCCAGCTTATTGAAGAACTAAACTGCCCCTGGGCCTAGCATGAAGGGACCTTGCGATGCTGAGAGTGAGATTTACTAAAGGAACTGCCCTCTGGACCTAGCATGAAGGGACCTTGCGATGCTAAAAGTAAGATTTACTAAAGGAACTGCCCCCTGGACCTAGCATGAAGGGACCTTGCGATGCTAAAAGTAAGATTTACTAAAGGAACTGCCCCCTGGACCTAGCATGAAGGGACCTTGCGACGCTGAAAGTAAGATTTACTAAAGAAACTGCCCCTGGGCCTAGAATGAAGGGACCTTGCGATGCTAAAAGTAAGATTTACTAAAGGAACTGCCCCCTGGACCTAGCATGAAGGGACCTTGCGATGCTAAAAGTAAGATTTACTAAAGGAACTGCCCCTGGACGTAGCATGAAGGGACCTTGCGATGCTGAAAGTAAGATTTACTAAAGGAACTGCCCCCTGGACCTAGCATGAAGGGACCTTGCGATGCTGAGAGTGAGATTTAAGTAACTGCACTCTGTTTTATGTCACACAGATGTGATCCTTGTACTAGTGTCACTTTAGATAGAAACACCTTTTCACTGTGCAAGAACAATTATAATTCTTTTATGGTTGCTTTTAAATCAAAACACAACCTGATAAAGCAAAGAGGGGATCAGGTACCGATCTACAGAAATAAGGTCTTCTTAGGGCCGTGACAGACGGGGAGATTAGTCGCCGTGTGACAAATCTCCCTTGTAGCGGGCAACTAATCTCCCCGATATGCCATCCCACCGGCTAGAGTGTAAATCGCCGGTGGGATGGCATACGCGGTGCAGCGATTTGCCGAAATCGCCAAAGTTGCCTTGAGAGGAAACTTCAGCAATTTCAGCGCCACATATGCCATCCCACCGGCGATTTACACTCTAGCCGGTGGGATGGCATATCGGGGAGATTAGTTGCCCGCTACAAGGGAGATTTGTCGCAGGCGACTAATCTCCCCGTCTGTCACGGCCCTTAATCTCTCCTGGGCTATTCAACAGTATAATGTCCCCAAATGCAACCAGTTTTTAACAACTTGTTCATCTGTTCATTACACTGGAGATTTTTTTACTTCTTCTGTAGCAATATATTAATTTATTTGTGTCCATTGACCCTATCAGACCCTGGGCTGGGTGTGGTTGTGACCTATTTTTTTTAGACCACTGGAGAAGATCTACACCCTAGTGAAAGCAAATACAACCTTCAGTGCTCCAGATTTTCCCTTAGCTAATAAGGATCCTGGGAGCTGCCCCTGTTTAGCCGTTGGCTTAATGGAGGCTTGCTGTCCCTGGGTAGAAGGAACTTTTTGAAATTTTCAATATCCTGATATAATCAGTAGGACAGGGGACAAGATTTTTGTTTGTTCTTATCGCTTTCCTGTAACAAGACTGGATGTACTATAACAGAACACAATGGAAAGCGATGTGGCCAAGTTAAATTGCTTCCCCCATCCTGCCAATAAAGAACTCATGAGCTCTCACAACTGCTATCTGAAATGTAAATGCTATCATGAACATTAAGAAAACAAGATGAGCATGAACATTGTGGGTGCAGTTGTCTTTACGTTATCAAAACTGAACTATGACAATGAACAGATTAGATTAGGGCCGGAAACACCACATAATAAAAGGATATATACTGTACATATATATATATATAACATAAACAGTGGAATAATCCACATTTGAAAACCTCATACTCTAAGCCACCTGTGAGTATATTAAGGATCCAGGATTCGGTTCGGTATTTAGCCATGATTCAGGCTTGTTCGGCAGGATTTGGATTTGGCCGAATCCACGGTCCTGGCTGAACCGAATCCGGATCCAAAAAATCATGTGACTTTTTGTCACGTAAGCAAGTTGAAATTTTGGTTCGTTAATCAGCCTTACTAAGGATTCGGGGGTTCGACAGAATGTGGACTCCCCTAGTGCATCCCTAGAGTATATAGGGACATCTGTGCAAAACACAGTGAGACCATTTACCTCCCAGATACCTGTTCCATCTCATGTACTCACCTTGAAATACACTGATTCAATGGACGCGTGGCACTTTAGTGTGCTATTGCACAGAGCTGGGTAGTTAAACTGGCTTTAGGATCCGTGTTTCTGACACGTGTGTAATTGTGTAGCGCAGCATGTACTAATATATCAAAATTGCTGCACTATATTTTGTTTTCCATATACGCTCTCTTTTTGAGCCTGAGAGTAGAGATGCACAGAATGCCAGTTTCAGTTTGGGATTCGGGCCGAATACAGCCTTTTTTTGAAGGATTCAGTTTTGGCCGAACCCACGGTCCTGGACAATCCGAATCCAAATTAGCATATGCTAATTAGCATTCAGAAAGGGTTAAATTGTCAGGGGGGGGGAATTTTGCCGTGCGCGACAATATTTAACCCCCTCCAATCCTAATTAGCATATGGAGATAACATATTATCTAGTTTCACTAGAGTGGGATTAACGCTGATTTTGATGATTAGATCTAGTTGTAAGTTTAAGGACCAAATGGCCAATGAGCAGCCAAATCAGCTGAAGATCCACTTGCTTGTTGACCCAGGCACAGGAGTAAATCTTTCTCTATATATGACAGCTTGTAAACTATTTCAGATGTTATAGAGAAGCTTTCCACCGGCTGATTCAAGCCATACCCCAGTGCCCAAATGGATAACTCCTCCAGGCTTTGGTGGCTGAGTCTGTGGATCCAGAAGCAGGCTCTGCTGACAGGGTGGGATGGCTCAGTGCAGTGGGACAAAGATTCATGATAGGAAAATGTTTTGGTCTGCATGTCACTCTGACCTCATTGCTGAATTTCGGTCTAAAGCCTTCCAAATAAAACAGGCCCAGGCGTTTCCCAAGCCATACAAGAAAAGGTTCCATATGTGTCAGTTCCACCCACGTGGTTATTAACTCTGTGTGAGAGAAGGACTGTATTGCTCTACACATAATGGAATACAAATAAAGACTAGATATATGACTGAGACAATGGGTTCCTTCGCACAACAGCCACGTTTAACTGGGTTCCTGTCTGCTTTAGCACATATTTAAGAGGCTAGAAGCAAGCAGCTGTATAGAATATTAGTGAGTTACCATGCAGCACTGAGGCTTAACACCTTGGACAGTACAAGTTTATTGGCTAATATGCACTGCTAATGAAGTCACTCAGACTCATACATGGACAAACCTTGCTTTTCTAAAGTCATATGTGAAAATCCCACTGTTCTCAAGCTGCGGTTACAGCCGTTGATGGAATGGATGTATCTGGCAGGACTGACGAGTTTCATTTCCAACCCAAACAGAACATTCCGGAAGAACAAAGACAAATGAGATAGGCCTCACATCTATAGAGCGCTAGCAGCATGGGACTCACTTCCTCACTAGTTATTATATTAAAAAATCCTGATTTATGGTATGAAATAGATCTCCAACAATTTGTCCCTGAGCATTGCCATGCCCATTCTGTTTAGAACAGGGATGTTCCTACGGTGGCCCCCCAGCTGTTCTGGAATGACAATTCCCATCATCCTTAGCCAGTCAACAGGTTGGAATTTTACTGTAGGGGTTATTTAGTAAGGGTGCAGGAATTTCTGGCCCTTTTTAGGGATCTAATGGGGCACTTTTGTTCAAAACAAATGAGGTTTTCCTTCTTTTGAAGGAAACAATATTATTTTTTTTTAATGGTGCTTTTTTTGGCTGTAACAAAAAGGCTACGGATTGAAGCTACAGAGGTTTTTATGGGTCTGACCAGGCACTGACCTTCAATAAAAACAGTTTATAATAACAGAGTTGATGATAGGATCACCAGGGACTGAAAATTATATTTTTATTATTAAGTATAACCTAGGTCCCATGCTTCCTGCCCTGTCGAGGACACAGTTGGACATGTACGGGAAAGGCATCCAGCTGCTTAAAATGCCTACCCTACTTAATATTTAAGAATTTAACAGTAAAGTAATAAAAGGTGCAATGTTTGCTACAGGTCTAGTAATCCCTAGAAACCAATCAGCAGGTAGCATTTAATGCTAAGCTGTTTGGAAACAAACCACTGCTTAGTTGCTAGGTTACCACAGACCCAAGCAACCTGAGAGCTGCTAAAATCCATACTAGAAAGCTGCAGCACAAAATAATTTAAAACAGCAAATAATAAATGAAAACCAATTGCAAATTGTGTCAGAATAGCATTCTCTACATCATGCGAAACATTTATTTAAAGCTGACCAACCCATTGAATAACCTAGTAAGCATGACCCATTAAAGCCCTGTGGGATCTACTCTGCCACATACTACAGATCGATTTAGTACCCAGAAGCCAGTTGGTCTGTACCAATAGATTGAGCCTGTGAATATAAAGTATTACGTAAGCTGTACATGTATTTCAAGTTTGGAATGCAGACTTTATGTTGGGGGACATGAGTGTGTCAATGGCTCTGTCAAAAGATCATCTGCCATTTTGAATAATGATATTTGCAGATATCAGCTCCCTTACCCCATCTCCCGACTCAGACTGTCTGGCATTCGGAGACAGAGATCTGTTTATAAACTCCTGCATTTCCCTAGGGAACAACATTGCCACCATCGCGTGTGTTTTAATGTTGGCCTTTAAAGCCACAAATGTCCTTAAATACTCATGTGTTCCAAATAATTAGCCTCCTCAGTCGCCTTTGTTACCACACAGACAGCAGAACCTGAGAATGGCAGCAACATAAAGTTCAACAGGTGTGAGTAGTTCATGGGGCCCTTGATTCACATTATCTAATTCAGATTTCTCTGTGCAGTGTATACAGGGGAAGCTACAGGCAAGCCCATAAGTGTCTGTTCCGGGGGGGAAGAGGACTCAGCTCCAAGTGAGGTGGATTAAAGGTAAAGTTAAAGGTAAAATCCTGCTAAAAGGGGTAGGGGTGTACTTAGATTCTCAAAAGCACTGAGCAGAAGTTTCTCAAGAAAACATCAGCTTGAAGCAAAGAGGCTCAATTTTAATGTTCAGACTCACCAATTCACCAATCTCAATTTTCTCAGTTTTCCAAACTTATCAGAGGTTATTTATAAGTGCCATGCAATTTTGGACAGAAATCACCATATTTTTTTACCCATAATGCAGTGTTTCTTCCCATAATTCCAGCATAAAAGTGGCCACACTCCAAATGACAGCGCGGTAACTGTGCCTGATGCTTCAACTCAGACACAACTGCACTTGCGCTTTGACCGTATGGAACCTCATCCTGAACTTTACATAATAAATAATGGTTTTCTTTCCACTGAGCGCAATCCCATTATTTATGCTGAATTTCCAACCTCATCATCCACAGACAGACTATATAAATATTTGAACCATGTATGAATAAAGTCTCCCGAGCACAGAGAATTAGTGGCTGTTTAATATAAACAGCTCTCAAGGATAAAGGGATTGGCATCTTTATAAAGGGCAGGGATGCCCCTTCTCCAGTAATACACAGAGATTCTCAACAGCCCTTCTTCAGAATGTCAATTCTTAACTTCTGGTACCACAGGCCAATTTATTCTGTGCAACCATAATGACACTGGGTATGTTTTTAGGCATTTGGTGCCCATAATTGCACACCACTTTCACCCAGGGTCATAGTACCCCTTGGTGTTATCATATAGGCATGCTGTGCTACCCCCCATGGCTGTATGTCTATGCTTCATAACATTCTGTATTTAAATCATTTGCTGTTTCCTCTGGAGATGCACACATGCACAACTATGTGGAAGGGTAAGTAGTCTGTTTGGTCACAAGTACCTTCAGGGGCATATTTAATATAGTGTATAAGCCAGCATCACCGGCGATGTTGCCCATAGCAACCAATCATTAAATTAGAATTGAATGGTCACTTACAAGTTAGAAAACAAAAACAAAGATCTGATTGGTTGATGGCTTATACACAATAATAAATATGCCCCTTAAAGAATAGCATTTTATAGGCCTACCGCACTTGCAATTGTGGTCATAAATGAGCCTTATTATCTGTTGTGCTCACTGACTGCCAGAACTAGAAGAATTGGAAAGAATGGAAAAGGCACCTTTACAGCACAGCTCTGAACTTGGGCATAATGTAGGCAGCCTCCCCTGGCAGATACTAGAGGGGACTACAGTTATATAGTTATATAGTCATTAACAGGCGTGTTGCCTTCATGTCTACTGTGCACTTTGTTATAGCCATGGCAATTAGGAAGGACACCTCTTGCAAGTGTGGCACTCTAACATTCACTTTTTTTTTCATTACTATTCACTTTTCTGAACATGAACTACTCCTTTAAAATTGCCACAGAGCTGCCAGTGGGGCTCTGTGCTTCAAATTGGTTGTAATTTAACACTTTTATTCACCCTTATCAATTTTTAATATGTAACTGTACAGCAGCCCAGTCTTATTGCCCTAATTAAATACTTATTAATGCTGGTTTCCAACCCCGTAGTGCTGACAGTCCCCTCACAAGTGGTTTTAATGAAGTCCCAATTTCTGGGATTAATTCCAGGCACTTTCCATACCATCAGCCCAACTGCATGCTGTCTATTAGAGGACACAGTAGCACGCTGAGCCCCCAGTTGGTGCCTGCAGCTTGTTTGTCTCTTCTTCTCTATTGAGGTTTCGCTGCTTCCTAGTCAGCGCTTCCCACTTAACCTTCCCTGGGGGGTTATTATGCTTCAGATTTAGAAAGCAACATTTGTGAACTGAGATGAGACTATTCTCCATATGCCTTTCCTGCCACTATAATTACAGCCAGCAAAGGCTTAAGAATCTGTGTTTACCTTCCACGTATTTGTCCTTAAAGTACAATTATACCTTCGCTTTATTCTTTTGCATTTGATTAAAAGAAAATATAAAAGATGACATTGTAATTATTTCCCTATCCCTTTGTCTCTCCAGCTCCCATGAATAAGTTACTTTCTCAGCTTGTAGTTTCAGTATCCATTGTCCTCAGGCTGCCACAGTGCATCCCTGCTCTCATTCCATAGCTAGGGTTGCCACCTTTTTTTTTTTTTTTTGTAATACCGGCCTTTGGGTCAGAGGAGTAAGCGTCACAGGGTAATGAAATGGGCGTATTGGCAGGGAAAATTCGCAGAGTATAGGCAGTCTGTACTTATAAGGAGTAGTAAGGAGAGGAGTAGTAGTAAGGAAAGGGTCAGGGAAGGGAGGAATCCTTTTCCTGGCTGGTGAGTTACTGGTTAGGCCACATGTGTCAAACTGGCGGCCCACGGGCCATATCCGGCCCGGCATGTAATTATATCCGGCCCGCAGGGTTGGCTCACACATTCGCCGTCATTCAAGAGAGACAGAGAGAGCTGGCTGGAGAAACCGGAGTTCTGGCACTTACACGGGGCAATAATATGGCTGCTGGCACAGGTACACAGGGCAATAATATGGCTGCTGGCACAGGTACACGGGGCAATATGGCTGCTGGCACAGGTACACGGGGCAATAATATGGCTGCTGGCACAGGTACACGGGGCAATAATATGGCTGCTGGCACAGGTACACGGGGCAATAATATGGCTGCTGGCACAGGTACACGGGGCAATATGGCTGCTGGCACAGGTACACGGGGCAATAATATGGCTGCTGGCACAGGTACACGGGGCAATATGGCTGCTGGCACAGGTACACGGGGCAATAATATGGCTGCTGGCACAGGTACACAGGGCAATAATATGGCTGCTGGCACAGGTACACGGGGCAATATGGCTGCTGGCACAGGTACACGGGGCAATAATATGGCTGCTGGCACAGGTACACGGGGCAATAATATGGCTGCTGGCACAGGTACACGGGGCAATAATATGGCTGCTGGCACAGGTACACGGGGCAATATGGCTGCTGGCACAGGTACACGGGGCAATAATATGGCTGCTGGCACAGGTACACGGGGCAATATGGCTGCTGGCACAGGTACACGGGGCAATAATATGGCTGCTGGCACAGGTACACGGGGCAATAATATGGCTGCTGGCACAGGTACACGGGGCAATATGGCTGCTGGCACAGGTACACGGGGCAATAATATGGCTGCTGGCACAGGTACATGGGGCAATAATCTGGCTGCTGGCACAGCTATATGGGGCAATAATATGGCTGCTGGCACAGGTACACGGGGCAATAATATGGCTGCTGGCACAGGTACATGGTACATTTTTTAATACAAAAGTATGGCTACAAAGCAGCAGGGTTCATGTATTAACAAAGGGCACCTTGTCAGTAACCCTAGGCAACCAATCAGCGATTGGCTTTTTTAGCTAGCTGCAGGTTAAACAATGAAAGCAACATTTGATTGGTGGCCATGGGTTACTGTCCAGGTTTACATTTGCCTTGTGTTTGTGAATGAGCCCCCAATTGTTGATGTAATGATTAATCTTCCATTTATCGTTATACAGTATTGTATTGCCATACAGTTGCTGTATTGTAGATATATTTGCTCCATTCTGAGTAGTGGAAAGGCTGAAGCTTGCCCAGGACCTATGTACTCTGCAAAAAACAGTTTATATAATTCCCATCCAGTATAAAAACACCGATTGCATGAATCATAAGCTCCTTCGCGCACAGTCTGCACTATCAAACATTTACATTGACTTTGATGAATGAGGCTAATTTCATTAGGAGTAAAGTTTTCCATTCAAACTCCCTCCCATGCATAACACTAGTACCCTGTATTAATGATGATATATGTTAGTATTTTATAATGCTGGTCATTGTTGGCACAATTAGCAGCACAAATGTTAGTCTTTTGCCAACAGGTGATGAAGGAAGAAGATTTAGTAAACCTCCCCCAAAAGAGATCAAGCACTATGTAATCACATACATGTATCCAAAGAAAGCCTTCTTATAGCAGCCTCCCCAAACAAACATTTCACCTGCAATCTCTAGACTTCAGACAACAAACTTTGATTGTTTGCACTACATCAGGGGGGCTAATTCAGCTGTGAAGGACACTGTTATTCCAAGACAATGTCTAACTGGACCTTGTTTATTGTGGTTTTTGAAGTATTTACAATTGTGTTCTGCATCTGTCGGGTTTTTACCTTTTGCCTATTCTCATTAAGAATGCCTTATGGTCTTGTTGCATCAAACAGAGAAAACAGGGAAACTAAATGTGCTTTCATTTTGCAGCTTCCTGGTTCTTCAGAGCAGTAGTGGGGGGGGGGGGGGAAGAAAAAGCAATTACTACAATTACTAGTCAATTGATAAATCCCTGGTATAATGGTCTCCTCCTTATCTGTAAGTCCAAGACACAGGAAAGGAGTTTTTTATTATACAGAGCTCATTAATAAACTCTCACGATTACAGGAGGATGGAGGGGGTTCAGGAAATGTTAAACAATATTTAAACACACTATACAAATATGGATTGTTTAAATAAAAGAAAAGGCAAAATAGATGTTCACCTCAAGTCCTGTTTGTGTATTTGGTGTATGCTGCCTCTTTAACTGCTGTCTGGTTCATGATCAATTAGAAAGCCAGAAATGAAGATAAATTGTAGAGGACCAGAAATGTAAGCAATTCAAAATAAAATAACCCTTGTGGTCAGTTGTTTGGTTGCCAAGGTCAGTGACCCAATGAGACACAACTAAAACCACTATCCAGCTCCACTGGGGCAGGGACGGATATATAATCTCTGTAGATGAAATATGTTTGGTCTGTATAAATAAAGCATAATAATAACTCCAGTGAGAATGATATTGAGCGTCTGGGTGGCTTCAAGATCAGCCCAATTCCCATAACATTCCAACAGTTTGCCAATGTTGATGTTGCAGAGGATTTTGGGAGTTGTAGTCCATCAGTTGCTGGGAACACACAAGTTGGAAAGCATGGGGCTACATTCCGATCATGGTGTAGCAGCGATGGTGAATCTTTCACACAGAGCTTTCTCCATAGGCCGCCCTGCCCCTAGTGTCAGAGGGTCTCTCTATGACAGGCCGCAGGAATGCGAATGTTTATATCAGTGTAGCTAAATAAGGCCCGCAGTGATTAACTGAGCACTACAGGGATAAGAACAAAAAAACAAACTAGGCAAAAATACAGAAGTATTAAGAAAAAAACAATTATATAGTGTGGTGCGTTGTTTAACTATGGAACTCCAGTGCATTATAATGAGCCTCATCAAGGGATTATAATGTGCCTCATCGAGGGATTATAATGTGCCTCATCGAGGGATGAGGATTTTTTTTACTTAGTTTTCCTTTAAAAATGTAGTGCAACATAAAGGCACAGCTGGTTGTACACACAGAGATTTTTAGTTCTACATAATTGCATTTATAGACCGTATGTGAACCATTTGTTTCTGATCACTTGAGGTGCTATATACTATGGCCGAATGGAAATGTACTGATGTAATGATTTATCATTATGGTACTGCATTTACCCAGAATACTAATTACATACTAATTACTACTCTCTCTTCTTTCTTTGTTGTCTTTTTGAAGGGACAGCGAAAGTATGTGTGTCCCATGTGTACCCTATGTGTGCCTCAAAAGATACACTGGTGCTATGGTTCTCAAGACTGAGCAACAATAGCCATCTCTTTCTAATGACATCTGTCCATCATATGGCCAAATTAAGCTAAAGGCCCCCATACACGGGCCGATAGAAGCTGCCGATATCGGTCCTTTGGACCGACTCGGCAGCTTATCTGCCCGTGTAGGGGCAGAAACGAGCGAGCTGGCCGACCAATATCTGGCCTGAAATTGGCCAGATATCGATCGGCCAGGTTAAAAGATTCAGTCAGATCGGGGGCCGCATCGGCTCGTTGATGCGGTCCCCGAACCGACTGCCCCATTGCCGCCTACATAATCCGATCGTATTATTTTTTTTTTAACTTCAAGCTCCCCGATATCGCCCACCCGTAGGTGGGGATATCGGGGGAAGATCTACTCGCTTGGCGATCTCCCCAAGCGAGCGGATCTTACCGTGTATGGGGACCTTTAATGCTACTTTCCAGTTCTGCAGAAGGACCTCAGCTTGTCAGCTTTAATGTATCTGGAGATACCATTTCTTGACCTGGAGGTCCACTTGCATAATGTGGACATTTTATGGTCCCTTAGGCATCAGGATCCCCAGATATCACTAAATGATGTTTAAATATAATTTGGGCCCCTGAATGTGCCATTTATTATACAATCAATACTTGGAAAAGTTGAGTTACACTATCCAATATCCTAGATTCCGATACACAAGGAGAGATAGGCTGTAAATGTCTCTTGACAGAATCAGACAGAGTCAGAAGGATATTGCTTTTTATATGTCCAAAATGATACCTTTCCCAAGCATTATCTTACTGGCACTCTGTTAGATACTGATTGAGTTGGACAAGCTCTGAATCAGTCCATGGTCAGGGAAATAATGGCATATTCTCAGATATGGGCAGCTTCAACCATACTGTACAAATAAAGTGAGACAGTGCAGCATATAAGGCCAGATTTTCACACTTTTGAGTTGGCAGGCTATGGACCTATGTTCAGGGCCAAAATGATGCCCTTCCAGGTTGATATTTGATCAGGGATTGTTCAGATATTGAATGGACAGTCAAGAAAATCCCACTGACTGTGGATCACACCAGGACAAAAAATGTGGTTTGGTCTACTGAAGATCACAAGTCCTCAGTGTGGGTGGCCCAATCAGGCAAAGATCCCATTGTCTGGTGGCTAGTTTTTCTTCTGTACATGAACAGCTTTAGTTTTTACTATACATATAAACTGGGCAACAGGATGTGTCTTCTCACATGTAACTGTATGTCAGACACAACGTTCCATGTGCTGGGCAGATACAACACTCTGAGAGCCAAGATGGCTATCTGTTCCCAAAGATACCATGTGACTCATGCTCTTTTTATTTTCCGATCTTTAAAATCTCATCTTTGGCAGTATCATAAAGACTCTGTTTTCAAGTTTACTGAGACTGTCCAACCGATTGCAGAAGGGGTTGCAATTTAATAGGGCTGATGGGAGCATTAACCTCTGTGATTATGAGTGCGTAGGGCTTCTGGAATCCTACCCCTTAGACACTTCACTTCATACATCAAAGGAAATATCCCACCCACCCCCTGATCACGCAGCTGGAACATATAACTGGACTCCCTCTGGGTCTGTAGGATAGAATAAGCCTGTTGCTCTTCCCAGTTTCTGCATACCTACATATAACCCGCAGCTCTGCCATAAATCTCAGCCTTATTGCAAGGGGCCTGGCTATAAAGATTCCTATTTCTGGCAGATAAGAGAGCTCTGTTCTGGGTCTTGGCTCCCAGACTGTCAGTGCAGGCGGCAGTACGAGCAGCTGTCCTATAGGCAATTAACCCCCACTGTGTCTTCACTAATTCACATCATAGAAATAACATCTGTATCATCAGATCAAGGCTGGTCATTAAGGAAAGGTTGGGCCTCCCATATTTATCCAAAATATTCATGGATCCCCAGCTGTTATAAAACTGTAGCGCAACAGAATCACAAAAAGTGAATGGAGGGTCCCAGTGCAAATCTATGTTTTGGGGGCTCCTAAGCACAACTGCCAACAACCTAGGACCAAAACAACCCATAAACCCTAGGGTTTAATGCTGTCCTGGCTGCACTGTGTATATCTCTCCAACCCTGGATCCATAGGCCATGTTTCAAACATGGCCCATGGATCCAGGGTTGGAACGATGCATGCGTGTTCTGTTTATCCAGTGTATATCTATTTATCCAGTGATCATCATGTCTCTTATGTCTGCATTATTTGGAGTATCCAAGAACTGCCCATTTTATGACACTCTGACTTCATGTAATAACATCAAAACTACACATGTATGATTGTAAGTTGGCAATAAACCATATTTGGTTAAACATTCCTTTAATAACAGCTTGGTTCTGCTTTATGGCAACGGCAAAGGATATGATTCTCTGAATAAAGTTTCCATTGTTTCTGTGGGAATTCTCTGAATTTTGTGACATTTCAGGTTAAAGTCTGGGTCAGGGAGGGTTTGGGCAGGGTTATGACAGCACAGGGGTGTGGCATCAACATTCCCAAGAGAGGGATGAGAAGTAGGGTGTACCACTAAATAAAAAAAATAAAAACCAAGCCAGAATTCTGGATAAAAATGACAATTTGTTTTACATATTTGGGATTCCTGATACTGAAAACCAATATAAATACCCATCCAATTATAGAACTAATGGCCAGTACCCAAGGAGGCGCCCAATCAGAGCTGCTATCAGGAAGGAAACCGCTGCCATGAAAACACAATAGGGAAGATATAAGCTCACACTGGCAGGATATCTTAGTGAGTGACATGGGCACCCCTGAGCCTAATACATTCATAACTATATTCTGTCACTGTGAATAATCACATTCCTTCTCCTGTGTTCCACTGCCAGCTACTCTGCCCCAGATAAGTATGTACTTCCATGCACAGGCCTAGGCCACTCTCACGTGAATTATTACTCTACCACTGATCAATTGCTGTAGGATTGACCTGTGTGGCCCAGTTTGCTTTCACTTTAGTTAACTCGTGTATTTAAAAAGACAAAAGTACAACAGCTCTATGCAACTATGGGTCTAGCACCCTCACTCCCCCAAAACCACCAACATGATCTCCTTTCGGGTCTCTTTACTTTTAGCATGGACTTACTGATGGTGCTAGAACACCAAATGACACTCTGGGGGATTGGACCTTATGCATATAAAGGTAGCACCCCCACATACTTTGACACAGAGAATAAGATAACGCTTTCTTATTAAAGAGAGAGCTGATGAATGATTCTTTGGTAGCCATAAATATAATATAATATGGGTAGGGGTTTATCCAAAATTATCCAGAGAAAAGGCTGCTGTTTGTTTGCATAGAATCTTCGGGAGAGTTAAGCAAAGGTTACACTAATGGAATTTTGACAGACAGACTGGATTACTTTAGTGGCCAATGTATATACTCTCCAATGTATATATTATTTGACCAGGGAGTCTGGGCCCACTGTAAATTAACTGCCAACAACTTAGCTATGACAACACATTGGTAAAAATGCTAGCTGTCATACATGGAAGGTGCTTGATTTGAACATACGCAGGTGTGTCTTTTCATGGCCTTTGGTTAGTACTGCACCCGGGTATGTGTTATCAGTTTGTTTCTTATTACTTGCCTAGCCACTATTATTGTTAATTAAAAATGCAGTGTAACATGATGGACGGTAAGTAAAGGAAAAAGCTACTCTCATGGAGTTGGGTGACAATTTTTTCTAGAACTCGTCTTGATTCATTAACCCAGTTTGTGTAACTGCACCTTTGGCTGAATATTAAAAATATTTTCTAACTTTTCTGTAAATCTTCTTCCCTCATCACATCCCTCCCTGCAAGAAACACACCTTCTGTTTGACCGTTATATAGATTTTCTATCATCCTTTGAAGTTCTCTTGATCCTTCTCAAACCACCCCAATGCAACCCCCTTGCCCTCCGTTCCCGTGTTTCTAACTTTTTTTAAAATTAAACTTTTTTTTTACTTTGAATGTAGAATGAGATGTAAGGGACAGTACAGGAACACAGGAATTAACCAACAGACATTCAAAGGCATTGGCTACTCACAGTTTCTCCAGAATATTAAGTCCATAAAAGGAGTTGCTCTGTATTGTGCTTATCTTGTTGTTGCTCAGAATTCTGAAAATTTTAGAAAAAAAAAACATTTATCAGATTTTGTTATTATGTAAAAAATGCAAACAAACTCCTCTGTTGCTGAAATATAGGTATAATGCTGTCCATTCATGAGAATAATAGTCCCATATGAGAAAATCCAATAAGTCATAATCGCATACATGCCCATCTTCAGACTGGCCAATGGCCTGAGGCTCAGCAGCATCTTGAGTGACCAACTCTGGTGCAATTGCTCAAATTACTCATTTTTGTATCTACTTCAAACCTATGATCATAAAATTCAGCTTCCAATAAAGCTAGATTGATGCCTTTGCTGTTTGTATGGCCAGCATTACTCAGGTGGTTTCTGTATCCACTTTTATGTATTATCCCCAAATATGGGTATCATTACAGCAGGCCACACACAGCCAGATTACTGTATGACTTCACAGTGCACTATGGCCCCATACACAAATCCATTCATATGGGCCTTGAGCTGAATGAGCATGTTACATGGACTGTGCACATACTGTATGCTGATAGAGGGTCATGATTTGAGATACTGATTCTGATCCCATTAAATGGTGATCCCTAAATAAGTATGTCTGGAGCCAATATGTTAAGATTAAATAGCATGATATACATTAAGGGTTACTACCCGGCTGGTATCTGACCAGCCTAGATGGTAAACCACTAGCTAGGGCTGCCACCAGTATTACAAATCTGTCGGCAATGTACTTGCCCTGACCCTCTCGATTATCCTTTATAACTAAGGGCCCGCCTCTGCTCTGCCTATAACCCCACCCAATGTGCCTATTTCCTGGCCCTTTCCACTTTTCCCTCCGCCTAGCCCATCCATTTCCCCATCTCTTATATTGTAACCCCTCCCCCAAATTATATCATATCTCACCCCCCAGCCGAAGGCCAGTATTAGTCACAGAAAAAGGCAGCAGCCCTAGATACATTATCAAAAAGAGAGAAATAAACTCATTTACATTACATTACATTAGATTAACATTTATTTATAAAGCGCCAACATATTCCGCAGCGCTGTACAATAAGTGGGTTACATACATTGGACATACAGAGTAACATATAAAGCAATCAATAACCGATACAAGAGGTGAAGAGGGCCCTGCCCAAAAGAGCTTACAATCTACAAGGAGAAAGGGTTGAGACACAAGGTGTACACTGCTAATACTCCATGCAAGGCAAAAAATGGACACATTTCATCACGTTTTTTACTCTGCACTATGACTTGCATGGTGAACAGGGGCAATGAGGCCAGCTGAGAAACTCTACTCCAGTGGTTCTCACCCTTCCTAATGCCGCGACCCTTTAATACAGTTCCTCATGTTGTGGTGACCCCCAACCATAAAATTATTCCTAAGACCATCGGAAATATGTGTTTTCCTATGGTCTTAGGCGACCCCTGTGAAAGGGTCGTTCGACCCCCAAAGGGGTCCCGACCCACAGGTTGAGAACCACTGCTCTACTCAGAAAGCAGTGCCCCTGAAGTTACCAGGGGCATCAAAATGCCGCTCCTGGAGAGCTGATATTCTGATTTTTAAATCAGAATTTCGGCTCCTCTACTACAGAGAGCACAATAGTGATGTGGCCCCCTTTGCCCTCATACAACGCAAAAACATTAATTGTAGAGGGGTGAGGGGGAGCGGTATTCCCTAGGCCTCCTCAGGGCTGGTGCAAGTTGCGTCTAGCATTTTCAGTGTTACATCCAATGGGCTAAGCGCAAGTCTGGTGCACATATGTATGCAACCTAGTGTGGGAAACCTGGAGCTCAAGTCAGGTTCAGGGGGGTGGTAGCGCCAGGATTCCCCGGTGTGCAGTTGCCCACCATTTATCAGAAAGGTAGGATGGAACATTGGCAACCATATGGAAGTGCAGGGGCATATACTGACACAGGTACTATTATGAATGGCGCCAATTTGCCCTCCCATTGTGTCTATTTTAGAGCATCTGCACTTGTGGGTGTATTCGTCAATAATCCGCACACAGGAATCACTGCCATAACAAGGAAATGTGCCACATGTGCATTTTTCATTCCCCTGTAACTGTTAATACACTTGTAACACTGGCTCTAACCTCTGTATATAATGCTATATTCCGCCCTTTGTTCTCTAGTGCAATGCATTTTGTGCAGCCAGATGTACAATCAAGGGGTCTTTATTACAGGAAGTTGCACTCAGTGTGGGTGGAGTTCTACAAGCACCGGCACTTAACTGACTTCCTGCAGGGTTAGGGAATCAAAATGCTGGGTCATGGGGTCTTGGAACATTCAGCTGGAAAGGAATGATAAAATGTACACAGCTAAGAGATTGCTTACTTATTATTGGAAAGGAAAGTAAGAATACCCACAGTGTTGCTTTAATAGCCAACAGGGCCTGGCAGACCAGCTCCATTAATGGTGGGGCCACTTCTTTCCATTATTGTTCAATGGAATATGTTACACCCCTATATTTATATATCTGTTAACGAATGAGGTCAGTAGCATAATTAGTACTTATTGGGTGGAAGATGTAAAATTCGTAAAGTTTATATAAAGGGGTCAAATGTGAAATTTTCAAACAGACTAGTGTTTAAGGCTACTTTCCATCAATGGCAACAGGGAGCACCATATGGGAGTAGGGTCACCTATGGAGCTTTCCATTGCCATTGACAGGGCAGTTTATTAAAATCCACAGCAATTTCATGTCTAGCAAACAAAATAATTTCCTACATCTGCCAGATCTGATATATTTACCAAAACAATTATATACCTATTAATCATAGGTCTGATTGAATGCTTGAATATCAAGGATACATAAGAACAGTGTATCCAATGAACAAACAATAACAAATGGTGTAACTCCTATAAAGCTCTACATACATGGCACACAGTCATCAGCCTATATGACACCTGTTACATTTAGCATTGCCGGTATGTATTTGTGAGAAAGTCTGGTTCTATGGTGGACCCTAGGAGGACACGCCCAACACCGCAAGCTTGGGCAAATGCCCTATGGCACAATTTTCTGTTTTTGCTAATACTTTTGGCAGTGCCAATGCATGAGAGCAAGCCCCAGAGACTGCAGCCCTCGCGGCACAGAGGCAGGGTGACAGCTATAAGCTCACATATCCATGTGCCATTGACCTTATCTTACTCCAGTAAATCTAGTAGACCAGATAAGACAGATATTAGAACCTACCAGTTAATATAATCTGTGTTTATCTATAAGAGGTAGCAGATAAGGCTGCAGAGGTCAAGCAGAAATAGTGACCTAAGAAAGCGAGTGAAAAGCTGAGAAGCTGGACAAGGGGGCTGCTGTGGCTACAGCTATCTTTATGATGAGGTCACAGGTCAGTAACAGATCATCTCCATGTCCTTGGTACTCAGCCCCTTTTACATCTAGTTCTCCCTCAGCAAACCATCTTCCTTCAGCAACCAGCCGTGCCAGCAGCCAGCGCTCATTCACTGGCCCATTCATGCACAGGCTCATTAAAGCTCTTTTAATGAGCAATTAGAGCTTGTGGATGGAGGCACAGGCTAATGGGGTCAGGCCCTTGGCCTCTACTGTGTTGTCCTTGTTTGTTGGCTCTCTGACTGCTGCAGCCTAGGGCACATTCCTGATGTTTAACTCATTGGGTACTCATTGGGTACACGCCACAGAGCTGTGTTGTTGATATGGGTAATACAATGTATTGAATGTTTGTTTCTCTTGTAGGTGACACAAGGCCACAAACCCAAAATGTTTCTAATTCTCTGTACTACTGATGCAAACCAATCACTACGTGCAAAAACGTCTCTAATGACAACTGGATCCTACCCTAAATGTCTTATATGAGTGGGTGTCACATAATTGAAGCTGTCATATTCCTTAACTGCCTCCATTTGTATGTGAGGGTTGATATAAAGCCCACTGCTCTGGTTCAGTAACATAAAATAAACAAAACTAAAAATAAAGTTTAATTTGCCCCTCCACAAATGAAAAGAACATCCCTGTTTGCCATGCAGCACTTTCCATTTGTGAGGAGTTAATGAAATGAAGAGCAGAATTCAAAAGATTTCAACATCTGGTTTTCTAAAAGTAATGGGCCAATTTTCTTACGGATTGGCCAAGAGAATAAAAAATGTCTTTGTTTCATCATAAGGAGAACACTGGATCTCATTTCTTCGGCAGAGCGGACCTGGCTGATAGACTTTGTGAGGAAGAAGAAGATGTGAGCAGGAATGCTGAGGGACAGTACAAAAACGGTTGGGGGATACAGGCTTTTGGGTCAAAGGGAGCAACAAGGCCTCCAGTGTTTCTAGATATCCAAAAACCAAGGTCTGTAGGTGACAGACAACCAGGAGGTAACTGGAATAGAAGACAGAGCTGGAAAATTACTGCATTATAGACAGACCCTCTTCCCCATATGTAATATAGGGCACTAAGTTTGCCCAGAAGTAGTAACCCATAGCAACTGATTAGCTGCTATGGGTAACTGCTCCTGTGCAAACCTAGGGGCATATTTATTAAAGTGTGAAATAAGAACTCACCCACTTTCTATTCATTCCTATAGGATTTTAAGAAGCTTATTTATCAATAGGTTAAAGTTAAAATTCACCATTTGATAAACACGCTTCTAAAAGACCCACAGGAATGAATAGAAAGTAGGTGAGTTTTTATTTCATGCTTTAATAAATATGCCCCTTAGTGTCTTTTGGGACAGAAATCAAACATCCAACCTGTGTCCCCCAAGATCTTGTTCAATCACAACCCTCAACCTACATATAGGGAGTGGGTTGCACATCTGCACTTAGTACTAAGAAAGTAAAGTCAGCTTTGCCAGGGAGGAGAGTTCCCAAGTGTTTGCTTAGAAGTAACAGATAAATTGTGATAACTGATGAACTGACCTTATTAGAATAACGACAGACCCAGTGGCTGCTGGGAGTCTCAAGTATAGATGCCCTGGTCAACTGTGTGTGCAATTTCAATATCTTTTACTAAAAATGGATAATTTTCCCCCAAGGTTTAGGTGACGGGGGCTTAAGAGATTTTGGTGTGGGGCCCTCTAGACTCTGTGCGAAGAATACACAGGTTGTGTGGAGGTTAGAGAGAGTCCAGATGTTATTAATAACACAAAGAGTCTGGGACCTGCCATTTCATGTAACACTTACATATACTGGGTAATATTCAGCCTGTATCTCTGAAGCTGTTGTTCAAATACTGAAATACAAAGAGCAGCATCCCTTATAGTGTTAGGAAGCCTTCTGGTCAGGGGTGATTCTGTAACCCACACTGTCTAAGGCAGTCACAAATCTGCTTAAAAGAATGGAATTTGGCTCTTAAAATTACCAGATATGCCAGGCCTAGCCAGCCAGGCACCACGGAAGGGCACTTCGTCAACTGCACAACCCACCCTCTGCATGTGCGCAGTAACAGCGCGATGGGGCAGTGAGGGCGGCAGGAGCACACACAATAAGTTTGGAGGGGGGGGGGACGAGGGCATGGGATAAAGGTAGGCAGAAGGTGGGTTTAGGTCAAGTTCTTCCTTCTGCCCTTACTGTGTTCCACTTTCACCTACTTCTGCCTCTATTTATAGGCACAAACCTGCACCGCCCCCTTTGTGATGTCAGAGATGGGGGCAGGGTGCGTTTGGGTCTATAGATAGAGGTGGATTGCTGGGTCGGGTTGGGCACGGGTGGTTGGGGTCAGGTCGACTTTTTATCGACACGTACATCACTAATATGCAGCAACTTTTATTCAATTTACCAATCTTAACCCTAATTAATATGCAGTGGAAAATGACACCCAAGCTGTCGTGTTGTTTTCCATTGTTTCCACCTGAATTGTAATTACTGGCCATTTTGTTAGTCCCTTGTGTGTGTAGGCGCAACATGCATGGGGAGTCCTGGAAGTAACACTTCTTCTAGGCGGTTGGTAATTCCAGGGCTTCCTTGCACCCATGTATTGGTGTCTAGGCACACAGGCACTGGTCTATGGTAACTTAGAGCAGCAACCCTGGCATATGCCAGAGAATCATATTTCCAGTCCAGGCCTATTAAATGTATGATACCCAATAATAGACATCATGATTATTATGAATCTCTCTGTGTAATATTTTACATATATAAGTGACTGTAGGTAAGAACTCCAGCCTCTTATCATTTTATACTGTTGAGCAGACACATGGTTCTCTTATCTTTTCCCTATGACAAATAAACCTCTGATTGGAGTAAATACCTTTCATAATTTCAGGTGCAAGTCATCCTTAGAATGAATACTTGGATTGGATATAAATGACACCTCTATTGGCCTTTGCCACTATGTATATGGGGCAGAGTGTTGCCATGTGATCTGACTGCTGTTACAGACAGTTCCAGCACGGGATCAGCCCCTGAAGTGCTTCCAGATTGTGTCTAGACACCAATGCAGGTAGGAGGGAGCGATGGCTTACAGTAAACAGAACTGGTTATTATTTGCAAGGAGTTCAGGAAAATTGGCTCAAGATGTACTTTGGGGCCTGAACACTTATTGTACACTAAAAAAACTGCCATGAGAAGTAGGCCAATATATAAGAAAAAAGAACAAAGAAAGTGGGTTATAGACATTTGGTTATATGTGGTGAGCAAGAGATAATGTACTATCCTAGAACAAGTACTATCTTACTTTGAATTAGAAAGCTATTAGAGGTCACTAAGGAGCAACGGGATCAAATCAAAGAGAAAGAGCAGGTTATGGGACTCTGAGTTGACTTTTAATATCCTTATATGTCACAACAATTGACACATTTTCCAAAAAGTTCCTATCTCAGAAACAATCCACAAATAACATGCCAAACACATGGCGAATTATAATCCCCATAACACTTTGTATTATAAATGCAGGGCCATATTCATGTAAGAAGAAAAACCCAGAACACATGACAAGATTAATTTGTTGGCAATTTCATATATAATAGCCCAGAACACAATGCAGTGCCAGTTCTGTGTATAATACCCTTACAAAACATGGCAGGATAAAAACATTTTCTCCTAATTCCAGTTTTTTCCAATGCACTTTAATAGAGTTTTTGCGTGATAAACAGTGAGATAAGGTTTTTCTGAATTGAACTGCATCTCAATTTGAAGTGATCAAGCACTTTTTTCACCGAGCTGAATCTGGCCCTATGTTTGAATATCTTCCAAATGAGACAGACCAATGCCTAAGGGATCAGTCCTGTTATCTAGAGGGCAAAAGAGACAAATGAAAGGCAACATCTCCAGGACTGTCCCATCAGCCACTTCTAAGACAGATATGGCGGCGTAGAGAAGGGCCGGCTCTGCCTCTCATTGCATTGCTCTATGAATACTAAGAATTTTCTTGCACCACAGACTCTGCTTAACATCTCACTAATGCAATCCAGGACAAGTTGTGAATGGCATATTTATCTTAAAGTACCTGGTAAAATCTTAAATGTAAATAGACGCCCCATCCAGAAAAAGGCCTAGTTCTGCAGGCTGCAGAATATAAAACACACATGTTCTGTGTCAGGAGGAAAAGAAAACAGAATGGACTGACTGGAAAGGACCTTGGAATAGTATAAATAGCCCTCAAGTAGTGCTGCTGTCAACTGTGTGCCCGTCTGTCTGCAGCTCCCTCTCAGAGCCGCCACAGCTGCAAAACATCCGCAGTACATTGAGAGGAGATAAGCCCAAGGGCCACTAGCACTTCATGTCATTTGCCATCTTATGGCACCACAGGCATGCCAGCTAATATTATATATTAATATATATATATTATTGGTTATTGCCCCAATATAAGGAATGCTCTCATTACATAATTACCCTCTTTTTATAACATCTTTTCAATGTTATGCACAGTCTTCAAGCTAAATTAACTGTATGCATAGGGTTGTACCTTCCATGTTCTTCTTACGGGTCCTTGATATTAGGGGCGGAGCAATTATATTATTGCTCAGGACTTTTGTAGCTAGACAAAAAATTTGGTTGACTCTCACGACTTACACTCAGAAATATGTCAATTTTCCGAAAACATTCAATGAAGGTGTTAGATGATTTGCAGGAAAAGAACAGCACAGTGGAAGAATCCCACTGCAAGGTGTGAATGCACTGCTACCCTCCCACAGCGCGAGCTTGTTACTAACTCAGAGATAATGGCATAAATGTTCATTGTGGTAACAGTTTAGATACTTGAAGCCTGCTGTAGTTTAAAGACCTTGAATAAGTCAACGGGACAAAATGTCCTTATCACAGGAATTTGGTCTGGACACCTCCGTTACAGTGCAGATTCAAAGGGAAAAAAACATTATTATTATTATTAACATTTATTTATAAAGCACCAACATATTCCGCAGCGCTGTACAATAAGTGGGTTTCATACATTGGACACAGAGTAACATATAAAGCAATCAATAGCCGATACAAGATGTGAAGAGAGCTCTGCCCAAAAGAGCTTACAAACATTAGGAACTTATAGTCTTTGGGAATGGTTTTTGCCATTAGAGACTAGGATGGGATCTGTTCTCTGTTATGGGTTAACCTACAACTTGTTATTTTTTTTTGGGACCCACTATTGTGCTGCCAGAGACTGACAAAAGGAAAAAATAATCAGTAATGCCTAGAACTGCCATTTAGACATCAGGACTTGATTAGGAAGCTGACAGATGACAAATAGGCAAAGGTTCCACCAGGAGGAGATGAAAAATGTGGAACCAACAGATTGATTTTGCTGGAGCTACAAGGTCATTTGGGGTGACCCTGGGAGTTCAAGGCGGATAGGTTCATTTAATTCATGTACTCTACAAAAGAAGGATGTAGAACTAACCCTGCCATGCCCCAGTCAGTCATCAACTTCCATTAAAATGAACACATAGCTTTAGTTGTTTGGGCTCAGGAGGCAAAGGGACCGACTTTGCACACTTCCAAAAGTGCCCTGCTTAGAACCACATTTCCATAAACATATTACTCTGCACAGGAAACCTTATTTATCTGCATATTTGAGTTTCTATAGAGCAGGGATCCCCTACCTTTTTCGCTCGTGGGGGGTGCCAAATAAGGGCTGTAATGGATATTTGGTAGGCCCCCGTGAACTGCTGGCCTGCAGGAGGATCTGCTTGCAGTAAAACTATGTCTCTGTGCTTACAATGCTTGTCTTTAAACCAGTAATTTAAAAATGGGCACCTACTTTGAGGCCACTGGGAGCAACCAAGGGGGTGGTGAGCAACATGTTGCTCACAAAACACTGCTTGGGAATCACTGCTATAGAGTGTCAACAACCAGATGAGGTAAAATCATGGAAAGGTGATAACCAAACATGACGTCTGTTGTCCTTAGTTTCATGAAAACATGGTGGAACCTTCATGGCTGGGGGTATATATGCACCCAATCCACCAGCCTTTACTAATTCCCTTTGGCACCCTGAGCACTCTATATAAAAATTCTGACCTACCAAAGAATACCCAGGTGTAATTATGGACATTTTACGCAGACACCACACTAGCTACAGAAGTCATAGGCTGAAATCTACCCCTTTAAACACAGTCCCCTAAACTGTCATGTGCAGCCCTTGCCTCAGCTGACTGACTACTGGCTGCCACCCCAGCAGGATGAGTAAATGTCCCAAGTTTCCTCAAAGGGGATTTCTGGCGGCCATCTTGAGACTGGATTAGAACCGTATGTGGTGGGCGGCTGTGCACATCTGCTTTGTGTTGAGAAGCTGCAGACATATAGTGTGTGCGTGTGTGATAAGCAGAATCCCAGCACCAGTCCAGAAGAGCTCTGCAACGTATCTGAGCGTCCAGGAGAGATGCTGGGGGTGGGATGTTCCACTGTGAAACCTTCTGGCAGAAGGAGGCAGATATGGGGCCCACCGAAAGGGTGATAAAGATTGCATGGGGGATTAACCTGTTCCATGTCATCACTAAAATTATCCATTGGATACTAATGACTGCCCAGTTGTTTAAAGGAAAAGCATAGCCTATATGATTTCAGCTTTACAAATACATAGCTTTATGGTTTCAGCTGTGCAGAACCGGACATAGTTTATCAAAATTAAGTGAATGTTCATGTGCAGTGGGGTGTATTCCAGATCAGTCTCATTAAGCACCAACAGTGTTTCATAACAGCCTTACCATAGGAACACAGGAGCAAGAAAAAAAACTGGAAATTAAGAGTAAAAAGGGAAAATGCTTTCCTATATATATATATATATATATATATATATATATATATATATATATATATATATATGTATATATATAGTATTCTATGGAAATAATAACTGTTATACATGCTGTATATTAGATAATGGTTTCTAATATTAATATTTCTAATATTACTGTGCAATGCTGCCTTCAGTAATCACTGGGCCCCATACTACTAACTTAGCAAGGACCCTTGGGTGGTGGGCCCTCCCACTAAGTAAAATGTGATCCCAATAAAAATATAAACCCTTGCATGCACAGCCATGCCCCTGATTAACTATGGTCCTCCCCAATTGCCCATTATTCTTCCAAATCCCTTACTACTCCTGCACTTTGCCATCTGCCATGGAGCACCTTACTGCAGTAGCCCCTGTTCCCCATGATGGCAGCCCTGGTAGGAGGAAACTGGTGTACCTGAAGAAAACCCATGCAGACACAGGGAGAACATACAGAGCAGAGCCCTAGCTGAATGGAACGTAAGACATATATCTAGTGGCTCTGTGGAAGTCATTTCTTTTCTATGGACCCAGAATTTACTCCTCTGCAGTAATGCTTTATTTGGTGGCTAGTAGTGGCCTGTTAGGGCCTGTTATTCCATTCACCCAATAAAAGTTTCCTACATTAGCATTGTTCCATTAGGCTTGTGTCTCATGCAGCAAGTATATTGTAACAAATCAACACAGAGACCAACAATACAAATAAAACTATGTCATATCCCTTGGCTGCTTCTAGCCATTATATAGTATGGCCTGCTAGCCTGGGAGCAATAGTGAAATAGTATTTGACCCATCTAACCGATATCGCAAAGGCTGCGGTCTCATCGATCGGCCAGGCTAAAAGATTTTGATCGGGTGCCATTAATCTACGTTTAGGGCTAATTCAGCAGGTGGAGGTAGAATTTCTATTGTTTCTACCTCCATATCTGACAATTCAGCCCTGAACAACAATGAAGGGCGGGAACAATCTTCGTTATTTACGTGTATGGCCACCTTTAAGCTGGCCATACACATTCTGATTTTAGTTGTCCTACACTGAACATTTGGATATTAATCGTACGTTTTAATGCAATAATCTAAAACTAACATTCAGGCTGAAAATTGTAAACTAAAAATAACCCGATGATATTTTGCCCATTAATAATTGCAAGACAACAATTGTACACAAGTTATGTCCTGGAAATATATTGTAGGTCACCTGTGGGTTTCATCAGATACACAATATATGAGCAGATTTTATCAGAAATTTTGTAACCTGTCCGACTGACTAAACAACGACCAGCATGGTACAAAAATTGTGGGGAAGATAATGGGCAACAATCATACAAAACTTTGACTGGTACGATTATATCGGTGTGTGTATGGCCAGCTTTAGTGTCAAGTTAGTACATTGGACAGAAAACACTACTTTTATCTTTAGTTGGACAGCGAACGGATAATCACATCAGTATAAGGCTGCTCTGATAATTGTTGTGCAAGCAGCAGTACCTCCGGGTGCCTTTGTGTTAGTAACTGACCTGGGACCGTCAGGGTACTCTAACTTTCATATCACAAGTAGTCTATACCATGCCTCGCTGCCCTGTCACTTTCTTTCTGTATCGTCAGTGCTGATCTGTCTAACACTGAAGTCTTATCCTGCCATTAGTATTGACACACACACGGATACACACACACAACCTCATAATATTTCTGTTACCAATTAAACAAAAACAAGAAATTGCGCAAAAGGCAAGCCCACTGGGGGTGAGAATTGTAAGCTGCTCATTCCATGTCTAGTTGAATCCACATTTTAATTTACTTTTCAATTATGTTTCTTGCTACTGTGCTTGGAAAACACCCAGTTAAATAGAGTCGGTAGTACAGAAAATTGTAGCTATGATAGGCCTCTATAAATGTACCAAGCCTGAGCGACCTTGCAGTCATTATTAATGATTCCTTTCATTTTCCTATAGAGAGGGAAGTGTAAAGGCATTATTTATTTAGCCTGAAGTAGTATACTTTCCTGTATAATATGGTATATCTCTCCAAATTCATGAATGTATATCGGTATCTATAATTATATTAGCTTCACTGAGACCTGACAGTTACAGCTGGGCAACTGCTATTGTAAAGTTCTAGGTTATTCACATTATAGCAAGTCTTAACTGTAAAATACAGGTATGGGATTCCTTATCTGGAAACCCGTTATCCAGAAAGTTCCGAATTACGGAAAGGCCATCTCCCATAGACTCCATTATAAGCAAATAATTCTAATTTTAAAAATGATTTCCTTTTTCTCTGTAATAATAAAACAGTACCTTGTACTTGATCCCAACTAACATATAATTAATCCTTATTGGAGGCAAAACAATCCTATTAGGTGTATTCCATATTTAACTGAATTTTAGCAGACTTAAGTTATGGAGACCCAAATTACGGAAAGATCCCTTATCCGTAAAACCCCGGGTCCCAAGCATTCTGGATAAAAGGTCCCATGCCTGTATTTCCACATTTACCCAATGCAGGTGTGCCTTCCTAAGTGACCTGCCTCCCAGGCCTCTCAGAGAGTTAATTTTGTAGGCAATTATGAATAATATATGGTGCTGGTTTCACTTTGGGCTAAAAATAATTCCTATCTGTAAAAATGGCCCCTTTAAGGATCAAACTTGAGTAGTCTTTTTCCAACCCAAAATAACAATATCATACTCATACTTCTCACTTTATGCCGAGCAGCAACACTTGGAACAGAAGTCTATCTATCACACATGGAACAAGGAGCGTGATTTCTGCCTCTCTGCAAACCCACCAAGACGGTGCATTTTTGGGATATTTTCATATGTGCACATGTGCATCAATCAGTGGCTCAGTCATTGCAGCAGACCTACATATGGTAACAACTGAACCACTCGGACTTATGTAAATATATCCTGGAGCCATGAAATATTAATGGGCCTGAAATCCTACCCAGGATATATACTGTACTGCAGCACCGCGCATGGAGAAAAGTGCCCAAAGGGGCTGCTTTGCGCTAACAATCTCCTGCATGGTGCAGCCAGTCAACACTCACATCACATACATGTTCTGTATATCCAGGCTATTTTTCTATCATTTATAGCATGGATGTCTAAAACTATAACTTACAGAACCCAGTCTTTGGTTGTTGTAGTTAAAAAGAAAGATAAAGCATTACAGTTTGGATTTCAGTGCCTATTTATACAGCAGACAGAATACACAACCACTTTCAGCTACATAATAAAAGGCAATTTTCTAAGCGAAGCTTCCAGAGCCTTTCCTTCCTCCTTCATCTAATGCAGAAGAATTCTCTCTAAGAATTCCAGCATATCTGCCCCCATCTTAATCAGCCACAAATTTTAGTAGATGTAACATTATCAGCAGTCATAAAACTGCATGCGAATAGGCACAAGTTGGCTGCAAGGAAAGGTTGGCACATTGATGGGACACAGGCATTCACTTAATGCTCTTTAACTGCATTTGATTTAAGTGGTGCAACACACAAAGGGAGTTCTGTACATGTATGGGATCCATTATCTGGAAACCCATTATCCAGAAAGATCCAAATTACAGGAAGGCTGTCTTCCATAGATTCCATTTCAATCAAATAATTCAGATTTTTTAAATTGATTTCTTTTTCTCTGTAATAATAAAACAGTACTTTGTACTTCATATAAATTAATCCTTATTGAATGCAAAACAATCCTATTGGGTTTAATTAATGTTTTATTGGAGATCCAAATTATGGATCGATCCCTTATCTGGAATATCCCAGTTCCTGGCATTCTGGATAATGAGTCCTATACCTGTACTTACTTCCGGGATAGGGCAGGATGTCATGGGCAGTGGGGTACAAAGAGAGAGAATTTTTCCTTGTTTAACATCACCTGGAGCACTGCAGCTAGGGCACTCTTCATTTAAACAGCTGGTCATCTTCTACTGCCCTGTGCCCAAGTGTTTATATAGCCCAGCCTACATACATATTGATATGATATCAGTGTAACGCTATATTATTAACCGCTTACCCCTTTTGTAAAGGTTATTTCTGCCTGGCAGGAGATAGAAGCCAGACAGAGGACCAACTTTCATTCAGGGTTGATGAGTTGATGAGAGTCAGGCTGGATACAGTAAAGCGGGTGCGTGGGATTAACACGTGGCCCAGCCCACAGCTGCACCGCACATTTCCTTTCCCAGACAGAGCAGAGCTGGTGGGAATACAAAAGGACAGTGTGCAGGAAAGCAGGTCGGAGGGTCCCACCTCAATGCAATACTCTTTGGTCCAACCATAAAAAAACCCCACAAAATGATGTCCATAATCTGTGGTTACAAGACAAGAATAATGACGCATTGGGTAAATATATGGTAGATCAGTGCATTAAAGTGCAGTGTATTTGGGACGTGCTATCTTGTGCTATATACACTATACTATATACACAGTCTATCGAATCTACCTACAGTATCTACAGTGGTGTGAAAAACTATTTGCCCCCTTCCTGATTTCTTATTCTTTTGCATGTTTGTCACACAAAATGTTTCTGATCATCAAACACATTTAACTATTAGTCAAAGATAACACAAGTAAACACAAAATGCAGTTTTTAAATGAGGGTTTTTATTATTTAGGGAGAAAAAAAATCCAAACCTGCATGGCCCTGTGTGAAAAAGTAATTGCCCCCTGAACCTAATAACTGGTTGGGCCACCCTTAGCAGCAATAACTGCAATCAAGCGTTTGCGATAACTTGCAACGAGTCTTTTACAGCGCTCTGGAGGAATTTTGGCCCACTCATCTTTGCAGAATTGTTGTAATTCAGCTTTATTTGAGGGTTTTCTAGCATGAACCGCCTTTTTAAGGTCATGCCACAACATCTCAATACGATTCAGGTCAGGACTTTGACCAGGCCACTCCAAAGTCTTCATTTTGTTTTTCTTCAGCCATTCAGAGGTGGATTTGCTGGTGTGTTTTGGGTCATTGTCCTGCTGCAGCACCCAAGATCGCTTCAGCTTGAGTTGACGAACAGATGGCCGGACATTCTCCTTCAGGATTTTTTGGTAGACAGTAGAATTCATGGTTCCCTCTATCACAGCAAGCCTTCCAGGTCCTGAAGCAGCAAAACAACCCCAGACCATCACAATACCACCACCATATTTTACTGTTGGTATGATGTTCTTTTTCTGAAATGCTGTGTTACTTTTACGCCAGATGTAACGGGACACGCACCTTCCAAAAAGTTCAACTTTTGTCTCGTCGGTCCACAAGGTATTTTCCCAAAAGTCTTGGCAATCATTGAGATGCTTTTTAGCAAAATTGAGATGAGCCTTAATGTTCTTTTTGCTTAAAAGTGGTTTGCGCCTTGGAAATCTGCCATGCAGTCCGTTTTTGCCCAGTCTCTTTCTTATGGTGGAGTCGTGAACACTGACCTTAATTGAGGCAAGTGAGGCCTGCAGTTCTTTAGATGTTGTCCTGGGGTCTTTTGTGGCCTCTCGGATGAGTTGTCTCTGCGCTCTTGGGGTAATTTTGGTCGGCCGGCCACTCCTGGGAAGGTTCACCACTGTTCCATGTTTTTGCCATTTGTGGATAATGGCTCTCACTGTGGTTTGCTGGAGTCCCAAAGCTTTAGAAATGGCTTTATAACCTTTACCAGACTGATAGATCTCAATTACTTTTGTTCTCATTTGTTCCTGAATTTCTTTGGATCTTGGCATGATGTCTAGCTTTTGAGGTGCTTTTGGGCTACTTCTCTGTGTCAGGTAGCTCCTATTTAAGTGATTTCTTGATTGAAACAGGTGTGGCAGTAATCAGGCCTGGGGGTGACTACAGAAATTGAACTGGGGGTGGGATAAACCACAGTTGTTATTTTTTAACAAGGGGGGCAATCACTTTTTCACACAGGGCCATGTAGATTTGGAGTTTTTTTTCTCCCTTAATAACGTAAACCTTCATTTAAAAACTGCATTTTGTGTTCAATTATGTTATCTTTGACTAATAGTTAACGGTTTTTGATGAGCAGAAACATTTAAGTGTGACAAACATGCAAAAGAATAAGAAATCAGGAAGGGGGCAAATAGTTTTTCACACCACTGTATCTATCTATCTATAAGCCCCTCTTCTTCACAACAGAAACCTAACCTGACAAGTTTGTCCGTATTTAGAAGGGTCTATAGATTAGAAAACTAGTAAATACCTATCAAGACTCTTTATCTGAACTGACTTATCCATACAATTGTCACAAGATATGTTTCAGCTTATCCCAAGTATAGGATGATGCCCAGTATCTTCCAACTGAAGACTGGCGGGCAAAATGCCAGTTCCCCCATGTGTAAATACAATTATGCCTATACTGTAAACAAATGCACAACACAGGAATGTTCTGGCAGCATAATAGGCCAATGCTCTTTGGCATTTAACCTGCCATCTGTTTTCTGAATGAAAGATGATATATAAAAAGCAATTGCACAGTTGTTAGATGACTTCCATAAACAACATTCTAGTAGTTCATTTAATGATGAATGTCTCCTTTAAATGAAAGCCCTTCTACATGCAAGTGGTAATTACAATAACTGAGAATATTTTCCCTTTGTACTAGAACTACTAATCATGCCCATGTATGAATAAATGGGTATGTTAGAAAGAAAAATGAAGACCCAACTTATTCATTAATATGCCCATACAGCTCAACTTTCCCATTATTTTTCAAGGAACAATAAGGAAGCGTATTTCCTCTGCGAGGCTGAAGAGTCATTAGGGCGGCGCACAGAGGTTGCAGATAAGACTCTCTTCTGGGCCGTCTCCAGGATAAGCCCCTTTAACACAACACAATACACTTGACAGGTCAGTTCCTAAGTGAGCACGTGTCAAGCCTATTGCCAGCTCCCCCAGTGCTCCCACAATAGGAGATGGGATGCTATAGAAATGCTTTACACAAGGGCTTGGTCCATTCACACTGTACAAGATGAATGAAAAGAAGAGTCTAAGCTGTGGGGGCTTTAGGGTGCATGGATCAGCAGAAATATGTGGGACACTCTATTCATTATCAAGTAAATGGGTCACATGGGAAGCTTAGTGTAGGTACATGACAACTGTCAGCAGTGACACATCTATTAACTGCCAATAACATTTCTTTTACATTCTTAAGCACTTTGAATTTAACTAAAGGCTCATTGGTTAATTTGGAAACAAATAGTAAAACCAAGCTGGATAGACATGCAGTCAATGTCAGACTGGGCCTCCTAGGGCCCTCAACATCCTGGGGCTCCCGTCACAACAGAAAAGGCTGGCAAATGCTCAAGCTGTACAACTGTATCTGTTGTCTGTACCTAGCTTATGTTTAATTGCACAAGACTAACCTGCATTGGTTGCTTTGGGTGCAGCGTTGGTGCATTGAACCACTTTGTACAAAATTCATATCTATCTAGACTAAACAGGTGCTAGTGAGGAGCAAAAGGAGTGCTACTTATTTACCATCAGGCACCATTCCCTGTTGTGAATCAGAAAAGCCAAAAGTGTGCTGAGTTCCATAGTTCTACTTCTGCATTGCTGGCACCCCGAGAGGGGTTAATTCCCATCACCCACAGAGACCTACCCAACCTCATGTCAGAAATGTTCCCAGCAGACTAAACTGCATGTAATAACAGTTGACTGACCAACCCCAGCCTTGCAGCTCTCTAATTATCCAGCAGGCTGATTTATAGCTTCTAATTAACAGGAATGCTTGAAAAAAATGAGCAAGAAAACTGGCCTTAATTGCACCCTTCATTACAGAACCATTAGAGCCGCACACACGGTTAGGCCCAAACGGCGCAGGGCTATAGCTGTATGTTTGTGTCCTGCCATCAATAACCTGTGCACTATTTACATTTTACTAGAGCTACATTAGGATTATGGGCAATGCTATGGGATGGCACTCAGAGGTTCTTTTTCCCCTCAAAATCTTCCAAAATCTTAATGGACAAATAAATAGATCTCCTAATGTTTAGTGTATAGTTGACTTAATGCAATTATCCCTTCCCAGTAATAGTTCTACACTCAGGCATGACTGTGCCTTCCAGCTATTTAGAAAGAGGATATCCATGACGCAATGAAGGTTGTTATGCTGTAAAACCGCCGCGAGGGAGTGTTCAGTCTCACTCAGTAAATGGTCCGCTGGGACTGGAACAAACCCTAACAGGAAATAATCTGGCGTAAATGATTTTCTCCCTTAGCTTTTATTGGGAGATTGATATCGAGATGAAACTCATACAGTACGGTCAATATCACTGGGTAATAGAAATAGTTAATATACAAAAAAAGCACATTTTCTGGGTCACTAAAGGAAAGTTCTTATTTCCAGAGGGATTGACTGGTGTGGGTGCTACAGATAAATGCACAATGGACAATGGCAAAAGGGGTTAATCTGGGCAATTTGCATTTTCAGGTGAGGATTCTACTAGGGCACAACAGATGGTGATTTTGGCAACCACAGCCCTTTAGCAGGGAAGATCTGTGCCCCCAAAGATGCCCCAGTAGCTCCCCATCTTCTTTTCTGCTGACTCCTTGCACATACTCAGTGTTGCTTTCAGAGCTTAGGGAGCAACTCACAATATACTGTATATACAGAATATAAATGTCACAATACTAGATAATTACTACATGGCAGCTCTGAAACCAGTGCAGTTTGCATCAGAATGTAATCCTCAGCCCTGTAGCATCAGCATATATGACAGGCCAGCATCATTTTCTGCTTGCTAATTTGCAACAAACCCTAAGCTTAGCTTCCCAACAGCTGCTCAGATCCCACTGAGCATGGGCATGTCACTGACACTCCTAACAAAATTCAAGATGGTGATCCTCTGTGCAGAACTTTGAAGGCCTGAAGAATCATTATTATTACAGAGATGTTAAATCTGTAGGCTGGTTCAGTAAGTTCAGAATATAAAATATAGCATTTTTGGACACATTTCTGGCCACACCCTAAATCTACTGAGCCATACCTTATGACACACTGATGTTTTATTACACTGTCCTACTTTTACATATGTCCCTTTGCTTTTCAACTTAGGGATCACCAGTAAAAGCAAGCTGGGGAGCATGAAACATCATTGGGATAAAATCCCATCAGGTAAGGACTGCACCAGTAGGTGGAGTCGATCCTCTCCCAAGAGGTCTCTGTAGGCCTGCAGTACAATCTGAACTTTATAAACAGAAAAGAAAGTCTTCTTTACAGAAATAGTGATAAATACATTAAATGGAATTACAGCAGATGTGGTTGGAACTGTCCTGTAAATCAGGGTCGGACCGGGCGGGTGAAGGGCCCACCGAGGCTCCCGCCCCAGGGGCCCTTCAGGTGTCCGCACCGCCCCCCCCGCCCCCCATAGGAGCCCCCCTAACCCCCCTCGCAGGGCCCCCGGTAAGGGTCGGGTCTGGGCCGCCAGGGCCCACTAGAGCCGGGGCCCACCGGGATTTTTCCCGGTGTCCCAGCGGCCCAGTCCGACCCTGCTGTAAATGTATATATCTATACATATTTAATAGGCCAAGACTGCCCAACTTGACCCACAGTCAACTTCTGTGTTTTTGACACATTCCTAGGGTAAAGTAATCTCTATGTTAGATTAAATTTTTAAGAACAGGGTATAAGAGCCATTTAAAAGAGAACCCAGAGGGATTCTAACACAGCCAACCATATAAATAATCCTTCCAGTAATGCATAGAAAAGGGTTAAGCATAAATCCCCATATGTATCCAGATGTTCTTTATTAGGACTGTGATGAGGTAAAAAGCGACTTGGTACAGGAGCTTCGCCCCTTAATTATAATGCTGGTTATGGGAGCTAAGGGATCCGCACAGCCGTACACACACATCAGTGCTATTCCAAGGCGGAGGTTCTGCGGGGAGGGTAGAAATATGGCTCCGTCTGAGGGGATCGTGGGAACTTGTCAAAATGGGGTTTCACTTTCTTAAATATGATTATACCATATAACTGCACAGAAATACAAATTGACACAAATAAAATTTGCACTTGTTTATTTTCCCTTAAATACCCAGCCTAGCAAATCCACACTTTGCACGGAGAGTTTATTTTTGAATGTGGGATTTGTCATAGCAGGATAAATCAATATGGCAGCCCCAAGCCGTACACAGGGTAAAAATGCACTGCTCTTACAACTGGCTGTATGGAAACAAATGGAAGATCAGTGAGCCATATTTATAAACATATTGGGCCTGATTCACTAAAGGGCGATAAAAATTATCGCACGCTTTTTCGCGTTAAAAAACGCAAAATAATTTGAGCACGATTCACCATAGTATTATCGCGTGCGAAAAATCGCCATTTTCGCACGCGGTATTTCTCGCAGTGATCGCATGATTCACTATAACTTTTGCGCGCTAAATATCGCATTCGGCTATGCGAAAATTAACACCTACTACAGGCAGGCGAAAAATTATACAAAAGTACAGTAAATGATTTTTTGCAATAAAATATGGACTTACAGTGTTATTTATTCAAGTCTGTGTTTCCCCTAGAGTGACGCAGCCGCCAGTTTGCAGGGAAATGTTCATTTTTAATACAGTAATTTTCTGCAAGTATTGGCGTGTATGGCTAACATGGCGTGCGTTCATTTGCGCGACTATTTCTATTTGGCTACAAGTGATGAAATGTTTCGCCAGGCATGGATTCGCAGCGAATTTTTGAACGTGCGTTGAATTTTTTTTGCGGCTGATTTTTTCATGCGTTTCGCAAAACAATCTGCCAATGGCAAAACGCATGAAAAAATTTGCCACGCAAAAATTCACCGCACATCCAAAAATTGATACAAGTGTCAAAAAATAATAGTCACAGCAACAATTTTTTTGCCCGCACAACATTTTTGCCGTTTCGTGGATCTTTCGAAAGATTTGCTAATTTTTTACTTAAGAAACCAGAACACATTTGCTCATCACTAGTGGCTACTATTTATAAGCATCTACTATTTATATGATACCATTTATATGCTACCATTCATATGCGGCGATTATTCGCATATTTAGCGCATGTACCGGCAAATACCGCATTGAAATAGCCTTTCGCGAGTTAAATAACGCATGCAATATCGCGCGTAAAAAAGCGCGAGTATACTTATAGTGAATCGTGCGAAAAATCGCCAAAATTAAGACGCGGTAAAAATTTTAGCGCACAATAAAAATAGCGCACATTTTATCGCCCTTTAGTGAATCAGGCCCATTGCCTAAATGTGCCTAACAGTGCTCCATTTGTGTTAATGTAAACTTAAAAAAGAATAATTTCAATAAATTACATAACAGAGGTTAGCAAACACTACAAAATAATATTAATAATGTGATACAAGTAATAAAAATAAATACAGAATCAGCCCCCTAACCTGCTGCACTGTTTCACCTTCTTCAGCTCAAATAATGTACCCCCTTTTGTAAAATATAAGGATAATACAAGTCACCAAAGAGTTCCATGACTATTTTTAAAGGTTCAAGGTTAAGGGCCTCATATTTTACAATGGTGGTGGTGGGGGTTTACATAATATATGAAAATACACAAGTTTCAGTGAGTCATGTGACTCATTACATCACTGAGCACTGTGTATAACTGATGACGTCACTAAGCTATAATTTACAGAATATTCATGGCTCTTGTGCAATATATATGCAATATATATATGTATATATACTCTAATAGTTCTGGAAGACTAAGATTATTACATAAAGAGCTTAAAATCCTGTAGTGCATAGAGGTACAGTATATTTAGGGAAGCAGGAAAAGGAAGCAAGTTTTTAGACAGACAAATGCAAGTTATTGTAGGAAGTGGAGGGATCGTGTATGGGAGGGGGAATTGTGGAGGTTGGGGCTAAATAACAGGACCTGGGGAGGATGCAACAGTTTCCTGCCCTCAGCCCTGCAGCTGGATCCTCTCTGTATTTGGGAGATGACCCCTGAGATGACTCTTGCAGTCCTGCTGTCTTAAAGTCACTGACCCCCAGAATGCGTACAGTGTATGAACAGGTGTCTGTATTTGTGTCACAGCACAAAAACTGGGAAAATAAAAGGTCTATCAATAGCGACTGGAAGAAAACATCGCCAGCATTTGTAGCAATCGAATCCATGCAGAGCTGCCTATGATTGCATGTATATTTTCATTAACACTGGGGCAAGCATCGTACAAGCACGCCGTGGCTGCATTTGTGTTTATATGCACAAACGTTTGTGTGTGTATACCGTACACATGTACACAAACATGGGTTCATTTCATACAAAGGCAAGACGTAGTACATTTGGCGACTGAGGTAGGAAAGTACCATCTCTTGCCTTCTGTATAACATTCCACTAAAAGTGACACATTCAGTAAAGGCTCTGAATGTAACAATCTCACATAGGCCCAAACGGTTTAGTCTCATTTAGCCTGGTATGAAAAAAAGGCACTTGCATTCCAAGGGTGTGGGAAAAATCCAGATAATGCGAATAAAAATAAACTGGCACAGTCTGAAGAAATATTACATTTCTTATGATGAAGTAACATAAGGAGGATGAATGTTCATTTAAAGAAAGGTTTAGCAGATGTAATAGAATAAAAATGATTAGGTCCTTAAGGACAGCAGTTCATCATAGCCTTTTGGGGAGGATCGAATGCCTTGGGTTCTTACTCCATGCTGCTGCCTTGTCAAAATCAAATGACCTGGTTATCTCTATATATAAATATTTAATTTCAGTAAAAAAAACTCTACACATCATCCATAGATCATATCTATGCCCCCTATTGGATGAGAGTGTGCAACTTTTCCAATCACATAGACCAGAAGAAGTACCATAGTGAAAAGAAAGACATAATTATAGTCATTAGGAAGCAGGGACATTAAGAGGTCATTTGCCTGTCTCTGTTTATAATGCCATAAGTGAAGGTCCAAGCCTTTCATTTTCGGTTTTAAAGCAGTGCTATGTGTGTAGCACGAGGCATGTGAATAGCTTATGTTTTAAGTAGGCTCTCGGTGCTTGTCTTGCATTTCAAAAGGGCCCTTGGGCTCCTGTTTGCTCCTCTCTCCCTAACCAACATGGGTCTTTCACTTTTGCCACATGACAACAGTATTGTGTGTGCTGAACATGTTGGTAATAGGAATGGACACTGATGCCTGCAACCCAGAAGTAAGCAAGCAGTAGAGATAGTACGAGTTACCCCAAATATATTCTGTTCAGACAGAGATTAAGTTGAGGGCTGCCTACAGAATGAGTAACCAGTAATGAAATGCAGGTAGGCCCAGGCAAGTGGCTCATCTAAAGAGCAAGGTAGAGAACAAATCCAAAAATAACTGCCAATGTACACAGCATAGACAGATTCCATAGTAACCTATATATATAAGTGATTACTGATGTATACTTCCCAGACTAAGGTCAACGTAAATGATACATACAGGTTGGAAAACCACTCCATAACAATATATAACAAGAGCTAAACAATGGCTAGACAGAGACCAAGGAGAACAGAATATACAGAATACTTAACCACAGACATATACTGCGTTCCCAGGCCAAGAAGCAAAGAATGACATGCACTGTTCACATGGTGGTGTAGAAGAATGGTATGTACAGAAGGAGAAACCAGTATTTACACTGCCCAGACAGAGGAAAGGTGAGTAGTTCTTATACTAAAATGGATTTGTATTTTTGAGATACGTTCATGTTATTGTGACGAAGACATAAGGACCTATAGGAACCTGTCTGTGTCTGATAGGGCGCAAAGTATTCACTACCTCATCTCCTCCAGCCATAAGTCTTGACATCACTCGCCTGAAACAGCTACTTCTATAGTAGCCTGTGAGGGAAAGCTGTGGGCTGGGAATAAAAAAGATGAGGTTGTGAGAAATACTCGAGCCTTTGCTGTGTATTAAAACCGCAGGATGTGTGATGGGTTACTTTTCAGAAAGTGATGTTATGAAAGTGCTCTTTACAAATGGTGTGTGGCAGAGTGATCTGTCTGAAGACTTAGGCGAGAAGCTGATGTGTGTATGGAGGCTGCGTGTGATATGAAGCCTGGATGATAGCAGAGTGGTATGAATTATGGATAGCGACAGCCAAAGCAGAAAGGAAATTGAGTTTGGAAGGAGCTGTGCATGTTTGGGATTACACTCAAAAAAAAGGGGCCCGGATAAAACACTCAGACACAAAAATCCCTTCATCTCTCTACTGAACGTTGAAGTGAGCAGGGGTGACTGTTCGGTCCCTTCGCCAGTACACACAAAGCAGACAAGCGACCCTTCTAACCAGCAAAATGAGCTTCAGGAGAACTCAGTCTCCAAAACAGGCCAATGTTTATTCAAATCGGCCCTAATGGGAAGCCAAGAGGCCTGTGTGAAAGAGACCCTTTTACTGCTGTCTCTCTGACTCTTTCCAGCCTGTTTCCTGTTAGAGAGCTTTTGTATTTATTTGGTTAGGAATCTTTTTTTTTCCCCTCCTTTCCCCCCGAGGTTTTGGCTCACTGATAAAACAGTGCAGACTTGTTAAAGGAGCCATATGCTCCATGACAGACATCAACCACCAAAAGCAAAGAAATAGGGCATAATGGCTGCTCACCAAATATTTCTACTGAGTAGGTTTGTGTCAATCAGAAGAGTTTTTGCTGCAAAAGTATTTGTTTTATTTTTCCCTTCATTTGTTACAAATACTGATGAGGTGCCGCATGGCTTCTGCGCCTGTATAAACACATACGCCTGCTCTAGCCATCATTCTCTTTGTAAGGGTCCAGCGGCACCTGTAAGTTCTACAGGCACCTTATGAAATGTAATGTTCTATTCATGCCTAGTTCTAGTTCACTATAACGATTATGGGAAGTTGAACCTAATGGCAAAAAAGCACTGGCACGTGGAGGTGCACCTCCGCAATAAAGATTTTTTAAAGGGCTAGGCCTGTTTGCAGCTCTGAGTGCCAGTGCTTTTTTTGCTATTTGGAATTTTGGGAGGGTGCCGATCCCTCCACCAGTGTGCACTGAGCGCTAAATTGTTTTGGAGAGCCAAGGGTTTGCAAGGAAGGTTTTCTGTTCATTTACAAGTTGAACCTAATGACCAGCCAAAACCCCTTTTCAACAAGGTGAACAGGGGTTGTACTCTAGTGATCTTTACCTGATTAGGGACATTGAGGGTAGTTTTGATCCCTAGTAGTTGATCTCCAAGAGTGCTATGTCATTGACATGTCACTGTATCCTTACCATTTCTTTCTACAGTGTTGAAAACCATTCGCCTTTGTCCTGAGGAAGGTTTTCAAGCACAGAAACACTGCTTAATTTCACCAACCACGAGGGTCAAAAAGAAGCATCAGAACATCAACATGTGCATATATTTGTATATTTTTGCAGAACAGTTACTTCTTTTACTGGCACAGTGATCCCCAACCAGTGGTTTGTGAGCAACACGTTTCTTATCATCCCCCTTGATGTTGCTCCCAGTGGCCTGTCTTGGAGGCAAGTTTTGGAAGCACAGAGACACAGTTTTACCCCAAGCAGAGCCTCCTGCAGGCTAGCAGTCCAGATGGGGCTACCAAATAGCCAATCATAGTCCAGATTTGGCGCCCCCAAAGAACTTTTTTATGCTTGTGTGGCTCACAAATATTTTTTAAAATCTGAGGGTTGCTCATGAGTAAAAAAGGCTGGGGATCCCTAATCTGGAAGTTTGTTCATTCATGCCTATACCAATGAATGACTCTAAGAAAGTTGTGGAAGTCTAGGGTCACTCTCTGTGCTACATCAAGGAGAAGACATCTGAAGAGGTGACAGTGAAGCTATTGTACCTTAGCCTATGTATAAAGGCTGATAAATTTCTCGGCTGCCTTTAAAGCTCTTCTTATGAAAGGTAAGGATTAGGGATAATAAATTCAACAGGAAATGTAATTTTTCACTAGGCTGCTATGGGATTTATATTTAGTTATGTTTGTTTCTCCATCTGCATACAGAGATGGAATCAGTTCAAGGGTTCTGTGGAGAAAAATCCTGGACCCATGTCAAACTTGCATGTGGATCTGCTGCGGAATGTGAGTCAGATTCCGAGTCACCCCAGGAGAGCTCCGAGCCACAAAGAAGTTGTGCAGAGTCAGCAGAGCGATTACCTTGTAGAGAGTGCGAAGTCAGCACAGCAGTGACTTCTACAGAGTGGGCTGAGTCGGGACAGGACAGAGTACAGAGTGGGCAGAGTAAGCACAACAGTGACTGCAAAGCAACCACAGAGAATGTAATTGATACTGAATTCACCATGGAAGGGTTTGCAGTCAGCATAATAAGGAACTTCAGCAAAGTTTAGAAAGTGGTTTGATTCTTTACAGAGTGTGCAGGGTCTATAGGCCTGGCCACACAGAGTGAGCAGAGCCAAATATACCTTTATGATAATGATCTTATACTGTAAAAAACAGGTGTAGCCCACCTGTGCACATGCTGTGGTACTACTGCTTTACTTGGCGCTACAGGAGTCCTGAGCCCCGCTTACTTTGGGGACAGGAGTTTCTCAGCAATGGCGTGCCTCCACCCAGGGATAGTGGCATGGGCTTATTTCCTGCCCCCTGGGAACTTCATAGGTTGGTGTACCTTTCCGGACTTATAGATCTCACCACACAGTTATATGAATAAAGTAATTGAGAAGGTTTATTGGACGAACACCTCTCCAGGAGCAGCTTAACCATAGTATACAGTGCAGGGTATATCTCCATACATCTCATTGAGTACCATCTCCTGTTGGCCTACCCAACGGTACTCCCGACATGTGTTCCCATCTAGGGGCTCTCCCCGGTACTCACGGCAAGACACTCTACCATAGAGTTCCCCCGGTACTCACGCTAGGACGTTACCCCACAGGGACCCACACCGGTACTCTCATAGGGCATCCTCAGATCCGGCCTCCTGGACTAGTGGTGCCTTGGTACACCTTCCCTAGCCACTTAATTCCCTGCACTCCGGCTGATGTACTGCCGGGAGGTCTTAACCTCGCTTACTACTCCTGGAGGGGTCATGTCCGCCCATTCTAAACTCGCTACTCTACATATCACTCCTAGAGCGATCTATTACAAAAACTCCTATACTAGAACTGTGCCCGGGGCACCCACTCCATTACTGGAGCAGTCCCTAGACTCCCTACAACCCCTGCTGCTCCCCTTATATGGGCCTATACACCACCCTGTGGCCATAACCCGAACTACAGGTTTACACCCTATTAACTATTGACAACCCAGTCATCCCAGTGTCCCTGTTTCCCAGCACCACCCTGTGGTCTGTCCTAGGGGTTCCTGTCCTAAGGGCCCGTTTTTGGTAAACCCCTACATTCTCCCCCTACAAGAAAATTGTCACCTCCTGGCTGACACACATTCTACTAAATACAATACATTTACCATGTTGTTTTCACATCACGCTTCACAGCTCCTCCAGGAGACTGCCAGGGTACAATGGATGACTGAAAAGGAAAAGTGAGACATAACACATTCCCACCCTCCAAAGTCTTTGTGAAAGTCCCCACAAGAGTCTCTGTCCCTTAGACATTTCACACTGAAACAAGAGAAAGGACAACTTATTGCCCAAAAAATCAAAACAATTTCTTTATTTTTCAGCAAAGAAAATAATAGAAAGACTTTCTTTTCCTGGCCCTCCCCTCCTCCTTGATGGAGTCCAAGATCCCAAGGTGCTCCCACCTTGGGCCTGCATATCCACCGATTGGGGTAACTTGCAAACTGGAGCCCTCCTGGGCTAACTTTCTCAGCTCCCTTATGGGAATCAACTGGAGCAGTCCTCACTCCAGGCCATCCGGCTGGCTGCGGTGTGGGTTTCCTTTCCACCCCCAACAGTTCCTTCCTTGGGAAAGTGAGTCTCTCCTTGAGAGTACACCCCAACTGTGGGTGCTGCTCCCCTTTAACTGAAAACTCCCCGCATGGGGTTGATGGATGCTTCCTCTCCGCACTCATCACATAGCGGGACCATCTGGGGCTCCCCTCTTGTAGTGGTCTGTTCAGCAAAGGACCCGAGCCACACATAGCGAACGCCGCCGTCATAAGCTAGCTGGTAAGTAAGCTGCACCGGTAGGGACTCAAGACCCACGCTACCGCACACTTTTGGCACAGGTGTCTCCATGGTATCATACAGCAGCCAGTCGCACACCCTGCTCACGCTGTGTAGTACTTGGAACTGATCCAAAATGGCCCCCGTGACGTCAGGTCGCATCGTCACTCCCTGGCTCACTGGCGCCCTTTCTAAGGCTTCTTATTGGCCGGCTGGCCTCACGGGGCGGTCAATAGGTAAATCAAAGGCGCGTCACCCTCTGGCACGCCCCTATTTCACGTGTCTCCCCCGGCTCTCTCTTTGGCGCCTACCTGCCTGCAATCCTATTGGCAGGAGCTGCCTTGCTCCTCTTTGGCGCCAATTCCCCCTTGGGGATGCGGATCAGGGTGGCCCAAATCTAGCCCGGTCGGGAAAAGGGTTTCACAGACACACTAGGCCTCAGTTCCTTTAGAGCCCGGTCTGCTAAACGGTTCCTGCTCTCATCTCAGCAGTGCCTCCAAATGTAGCCCACCTGTGCACATGCTGTGGTACTACTGCTTTACTTGGCGCTACAGGAGTCCTGAGCCCCGCTTACTTTGGGGACAGGAGTTTCTCAGCAATGGCGTGCCTCCACCCAGGGATAGTGGCATGGGCTTATTTCCTGCCCCCTGGGAACTTCATAGGTTGGTGTACCTTTCCGGACTTATAGATCTCACCACACAGTTATATGAATAAAGTAATTGAGAAGGTTTATTGGACGAACACCTCTCCAGGAGCAGCTTAACCATAGTATACAGTGCAGGGTATATCTCCATACATCTCATTGAGTACCATCTCCTGTTGGCCTACCCAACGGTACTCCCGACATGTGTTCCCATCTAGGGGCTCTCCCCGGTACTCACGGCAAGACACTCTACCATAGAGTTCCCCCGGTACTCACGCTAGGACGTTACCCCACAGGGACCCACACCGGTACTCTCATAGGGCATCCTCAGATCCGGCCTCCTGGACTAGTGGTGCCTTGGTACACCTTCCCTAGCCACTTAATTCCCTGCACTCCGGCTGATGTACTGCCGGGAGGTCTTAACCTCGCTTACTACTCCTGGAGGGGTCATGTCCGCCCATTCTAAACTCGCTACTCTACATATCACTCCTAGAGCGATCTATTACAAAAACTCCTATACTAGAACTGTGCCCGGGGCACCCACTCCATTACTGGAGCAGTCCCTAGACTCCCTACAACCCCTGCTGCTCCCCTTATATGGGCCTATACACCACCCTGTGGCCATAACCCGAACTACAGGTTTACACCCTATTAACTATTGACAACCCAGTCATCCCAGTGTCCCTGTTTCCCAGCACCACCCTGTGGTCTGTCCTAGGGGTTCCTGTCCTAAGGGCCCGTTTTTGGTAAACCCCTACACAGGGATAAGACAGAGCAACATATTTCATGTAGTGTACAAGAAAAACAAGAAGCAAAACCTTAGAAAATGTCATGCAGAATGAGTAAAGTAATAACCAATGGTACATAATATTAAATAGTCTAACCTCTATCATGCTGTTCCCAGTGGCCTCAAAGTAGGTGCCCATTTTTACATTTCTGGTTTTGAGACAAGTTTTGGAAGCACAGAGACACAGTTTTACTCCAAGCAGTTACATGGGACTATCAAATAGCCAATCACAGCCCTTATTTGGCATCTCCAAATAACTTTTTTCATGCTTGTGTGATGTAAAACACTTTTACATCTGAGCGTGGCTCACAAGTAAAAAAAGTTTGGGGGTCCCTGCCTTGGTATATAGCAATGATGGTATATAGAATGTATCAAATTTAATTATCAGTGATATCATATACACTATGCTGCATACCATGGCCTTTGTTTAAATACTGTTAAAGATCAGTCGATTGCAGAAAATGCCGCCTAGGCAGAGGAACACAGGTGAACAAGGGCTTATTTACTAAGAAAGGTGCTAAACTGAGCAAGTTCAAATGTCCATAGCAACCAATCAGCAATGTATCTTGCAATTAGTCAACTAGTCAGTTTGAATGTGAAAGCAAAGTTATGCTATCATCAAATTCGCTTTGTAAATGAGCCCCAGAGTATGCACAGTGCAGTCAGAATGACGTGACCTTACGGGCCAGTACCACCAAAAATGCATCCAGCTTGTACACATATTATAGTCAGAATAGCAATAACCAGATGTACCCATGTATTCAACTCCACTCTGACCTGTATATAGTTATACATGTATATAAGTAATCATATGAGTGTAAATGATATGGCATTAGCACTGCACACAGTTATGGCTAGAGAAGAAATGACAGTACAGCACATGGCCATGTTCAGGGTAAGACTGGCCCACCAGGATACCAGGAAAACTCCCGGTGGGCCCAGGTGTTAGTGGACCCTCTTGCTTCTAATTATTTGGCCAATTGGATGGTCATTTTCTATTTCTGTATGGTAAAAAGAGATGGAAGGATAGAGAAAAGAGATATGTATAATAAAGGCGTTGAGGGAGGAGAGGTTGAGAAAGACGAGGAGGAATAATTAGAAAGTGGGCCTGTGGTCCAAGGTTTTCAGGTGGGCCCTTAGCATCTGAGTCCAACACTGCCCATGTTATACAATGATTGTATATAGATTAGACACAGTTTGTTACAAAGCTATGGCTTAGTAGGGAATGCCCAATGCTGTGTATTGAGTACTCTGGAAAAGTTGGAAGATGTGAACACAGCAAGCATTTAACTGGAAATACTCAAGCAGCAAAGCTGATTGCCAATAAGATTTACTATATGTGAGACTTAGCCAACATAGAATATTATGAATATATGCAGATATGCATATAGCCATAAACCAAGATGCATTGCATAAACCGAGATAAAATGTATGTTCTATTACAGCTCAAAATGCGTAGAGAATAGTTATGGTACATACAGTGCATACACTATATACATATGATGTGCAGCCTTTTAGCAAAGCAGGCTATTGCAGGTTTACAATGATTAATTACAGGAGGTAGAATATTAAAGGAGGTAGAATGTTAATCCACATAGCATGTTAGAATACTTTTTCAGCATGTAATTAACAGCTACTGAAAGGAATTTCCTAAAAAATAAATACAGTAGTTTTTGCCAGTACAACACTAAGGGGCACATTTACTAACCCACGAACGGGCCGAATGTGTCCGATTGCGTTTTTTTCGTAATGATCGGTAATTTTGCGATTTTTTCGGCGTCTTTACGACTTTTTCGTATTTTTTGTGATTTTTTCGGCATCTTTACGATTTTTGCGTAAAAACGCGAGTTTTTCGGCGTCTTTACGTTTTTTGCGTAGCCATTACGAAAGTTGCGCAAAGTCGCGATTTTTTTGTAGCATTAAAACTTGCGCGAATCGTCGCGCCTTTTAAGTTTTAACGCTACGAAAAAGGCGCGACTTTGCGCACAAGTGTTAACGCTACGAAAAAATCGCGACTTTGCGCAACTTTCGTAATGGCTACGAAAAACTCGCGTTTTTACGCAAAAATCGTAAAGACGCCGAAAAAAACGCAAAAAATACGAAAAAGTCGCAAAATGTTCGTTTCCAATCGGAATTTTTCCAATTCGGATTCAAAATCGTGTCTTAGTAAATCAGCCCCTAAATATTACATTTAATTCAGCAAAAGCTTTTAGAGCGTGCAGGTACAATAGCAGTACCAAGCTGGTGAGCAACAGCTCCAGGAAAACTCCCAAATGCCTTTACTGGTGTTTTTGGGCAATAAGAAATACATAGTTACATAGTTACATAGGGTTGAAAAAAGACCAGTGTCCATCAAGTTCAACCCATCCAAGTAAACCCAGCATACCTAACCCACACCTACCAATCTATACACTCACATACATAAACTATAAATACAACCACTAGTACTAACTGTAGATATTAGTATCACAATAGCCTTGGATACTATGCTTGTTCAAAAACTTATCCAGGCCCCTCTTAAAGGCATTAACAGAATCTGCCATTACCACATCTCTAGGAAGGGCATTCCACAGCCTCACTGCCCTCACTCTATTTAAAGGTCTCTATTGTGACTCAACAGGCACAGTCTACAATATTTTTATATCCATAGAGAAACCTTAGCAGATAGATCTACAGCCCAGGCAGGCTTGCTATGGATGGTACATAGCAGGCAAAGCAACATAGTCATCCTATATGTTGCTGGAACATCAGAAAAACTTTTCACTAACATCACATTCCTGTGTTTTTCAAACCCAGCAACACTCTGAGACAGAAGTTGGTGCACCCTAAAGACGATGAATGAGAATCTTCATAGACATCCATATATTATTACCATGACAATATTACACATAGAGATGGCCAACCTTTGTCCTGTTTTGGAAGCTGTGATTCTTCTACAGGTGAGGGATCACTAATTAGTTCATCATACTCTTCATACCTTTGTCTGTACCACTGATATACAACAAGTGGTGTTTTGGCTTCACAATCATGAATCCTTGGGGTTTTGGGAAAGTATTGAGATGCTGGGAGATGGATATTAACAACTGAAGAACTGACTTTACACTTGTTAATTGCAGAGTTATAAACAAAAGGTGTTTTTTAAGGGGTAGATTACTGGTATTCTTTCAAAGTTGGTTCACAAAGCACAACATTCTATATTGCCTTGACAAGGAACAATATGACAGCTCCCTGTTTATTAATAAATGGAAATGTGTAGATAAATAGGTCTATCTGTGCAGACCATGCATTTAGATGCAGACCAGACCTCTATCCCAAAATTACAAAAAGGGCCACCATACCCTTCAATAATAAAGTGAAATTAATTAAATTAACATGAAGCACACACATCATTAGTTCTAAACAGAATATTGGGTTGCAATGGTAAATTCTGGATTTAATCCATAACATAATTTTTAAACAATTGAGACATTTAGAAAAAGTGTTTCAGATAATCCATCTCTAGCTGACGCATACATTCTATAGCCAAGATTTAGGAGACTTTGGGAAATTTTCCTGTTTAAATTAAACTAAGAAAGCCATCTAATAAATATATAAATGGAATTACATGTGGTTTCATAGTTGTTAGGACAACAGCTAAGCTCCTGATATCTGTTTAGCACATAAGAATTCTGTAATCAAGTTTGCAGATCCATATACATGCAGGTTTGCCTGTCCATGTCCATCTGTGCATGAGCTGCTTACAATTATATCCTTCCTTGGGCTCCTCACGTTATCCTTCTGCCCAACTCACCACTGTAAACATCTGCTTAACATATTAGCATGGAGGAATCAAACCTGACTCGCTGCAGATCAGTAACTTACAAGGCAAAGGTCACTGTGACAGGTGATAAATAACCATGTTCTTCCAGCAAAGGGATGTCAGGAGGTTAACCCATATAAGAGAAGAGGAAGGAATAAAAGAGATAGTTGAAAGGGAAAAACAAAGATAAAGTAGAGAGAGTAGAAGGGATTACTTATGGGGAATAAAAACCGAAGGCTAAGAGTAAAGATGGATGAGGGGATTGGAGAGAGGTCAAGCAGTGTCTTTGTTGGTACATTATAATGCAAGCAGCATGTAACTGTAAGCTCTTCCGTATCATTTTAGAAATGAGGTGGAAGAAATATATGGAACATAGGCGGAACTAATGTAGGTGGATATATAGACCAGAGAATTTAACTTGGGTGCTTTATAGGCAAGTTTCACCAAGACTATTGGCTTCTTTTGCTCGACCCCCCTCTGTGTGGCCCCCCACCTGTCTGGCTGCTTTGATGGTTTACCTTTGTGTATTCCCTTTAAATGGTATCAGTATTGAGATTAACTGCCCCCCTGCATTGCTCACACCTCAGATTCAGGCTGTAATCCCTCTGTATTGTTTAATCATGTAATCCCCTGTACTGTTCACACCTTTTAATGCCTTCATTGTTTTCCCCCTGCAGTGCTCACACCTCAGGCTCTGGCTGTAATCACCCACATTGTTCCCCTGTTCACACCTCAGACATTCCCTCTGACACATCCAGCATTGTGTCACTGTATGCTGCCTGTGTGTGCAATAGGGCAGGCATAGTATGGCACACATAGGCAGGGGAGGGCAAGCATAGTATGGCACACATAGGCAGGGGAGGGCAGGAATAGTATGGCATACATAGGCAGGGGGGGCAGGCATATTATGGCACACATAGGCAGGGGAGGGCAAGCATAGTATGGCACACATAGGAAGGGGAGGGCAAGCATATTATGGCACACATAGGCAGGGGAGGGTAAGCATAGTATGGCATACATAGGAAGGGGAGGGCAAGCATAGTATGGCACACATAGGCAGGGGAGGGCAGGCAGAGTATGGCACACACAGGAGGGGTAGGGCAAGCAGTACTCTGCCTGCTCTATGCCTCCCCTATGCTGTCTGTGTGTGCCATACTCTGCCTTCCCTATGCTGCCTGTGTGTGCCATACTCTGCCTTTCCTATGCTGCCTATGTGTGCCATACTCTGCCTGCCCTGTGCTGCCTGTGGAAGGTGAACCTGGCAGGGGTTTGTTCCTGGAGTTTGGCATTTGGAAATAGTCATTATATGGTCCCCAAGGGGTGTAATTATATGCTGGGGGGGTTGCTGTGCTATCCACAGAAGAGGAGGAGGATATTGATTTAAGTGTATGACATAATATAATTCTTTCATATATAAATGAAGGGTGATATCCCTTCAGTGAGCACCAACCACTGGGTTTTTGCTGTTTGCCACCATTAATGTGGGGATGGTCTTAAAAGCTCTTGTGATAGCATGGGTGTAGTTTGAAGTGGGTGTGGTTTAAAAAAGGGGAGTGGTCAAAACTGGCTTCCATTATCGGCCCTCCACCATGTAGGCAAGAAAAATTCCGGCCCTCGGTACCACAGAAGTTGGACAGCACTGCTCTAAGAAATTTCACTGCTCAGTCTCAAAGTGTCAAAAATGCTTACCATATACAACACCATTCACACGCCATTTTCATTGCATGCGTCAACATCTCATGCTATTATTTGTGTTGTAAATAATGGTTTTCTGTGGGTACATTCAATTGCCGTTTTTGAGTTTTGTGTCAAAGATTATTGCCATCATTCAGCAGAGTCTGTTTGCTATATAAAGGCTCCTCGCAACCTACACAGAATTACATAGTGTAAGTACAGCGTAAGTAGAATACTTCTTGAGAACATATGGACAGCTAAACCAATAAGAGTAATTTATAGACAATCCGAAATGGAGTAAAAAGCTGTGTAAAATAAATGGAAAAGATCGCCATCTGAACGCCAGATATTACGCCATTATTTTCCATAAGTTCCCGTGGAAGAAAAAACACGCAAAAAAATTGCGCCGATTTTACACTGTTTTTACAAGGCGAAGCCTGGCGATGTGTGATGAATTTTCTCAACGTTTTTTACACAGCATAATAAATATGCCCCTAAGTGTGCTTATTGCCACTGGTGAACCCATTAGCTTCCGATACTTCCTGGTTCCCCCTGTTGCATTAACAGGTTCACCACACTTGTGCCTTGAAAGAAACCTCAAATTGTTTGTAGTCCACAGTGGAACAAAGAAGGTGAATACTCACAGACTCCTTGGTGGCCTAACAAGGTGCTGCTGCATGCATAGGCCTTCACCTTCTTTGTAATTTTGTGTATTAGATAAGAAAGGGCTTAATGGCTAATCAAGAGACCTGTAAAAAATCAGCAACTCATGTCAAGGCTGTAGCCTTGGTAAATCACTTACCCTGCCTGTTCCTCAGGCCACAAACACAGACGGAGATTCTTTGGGGCAGGGACTGAACAATGAATAATAAGTATCTCTTAGAAGAATAAAGCTTATAACACAACTCTGTAAGCAATTTGCTCTTTCACATCATTTTTTGAGGTGGGTAGACCCTTCTTTAAAGGGCCTTCTGCAAAAAGAGGGGTTAATATCAGCCTGCAGCCAACATTGTTAGCCCCAAATTGTAGGCTTGTAATAGCCTTTTATTGTGGATGTAATCCTATTGAGTTTTCATTGATGTTGTTTGGATTATGGGAGGCTCCCGATTCCAGGGGCAGATACAAATGTCATTTCAGGCTAATCTCTCTTTCAAGACATGTGTTAGGGTGAAGTGAGTTCTCTGTGTGTGCTGCCCTAAACTCAACAAATGAGCCTGGTCTCTGCACAGACCCCCTCCTTCAGCAAAGAACTGAAGAGGGAGAAAAACATAGTGCAAGGTATGACCTAAAAACAAAGACCAATAACCTTTGAGCCTCTGCCTTTCTATCACCCCCAGATATGTTCAGCTGTTGTTGCTGGATGTTACTCATGTGAATGTTACTAGCATGCGGATCAGGTGGAAAAAGGGGAAGAAAGACAGAAGAACTTGATTAAGTCTAATGAACCAATGTTCACATTGTACTACAGTTGGGGTTGCAAGACTATGATGTGTGCATGGTGGCAGGTATATGATTAACCATACATTGAATATGTACAGAACTTATTTTGCTATATTCGTATACATAACTAATAATTGCACTGTTGTTTCAACTTCTGTGCACTTGCAAACAACCAATTTTACATGCTTTGGGGGAGAGGGAAGGATCTTTACTCCACATATGTTGACCAAAGGCACCAAGCACAAAGCAATATTTGGACAAATAACTTGGACAAGTAACCAGATGTGTTGGCCATCTAGATCTCAGTGGGGGGAGCACATCAGAGGGGTAGAGGTATGCAGACTGCATACAATATGTGACATTAATTCAATACTAAAAGTATGTAATTATCTGCATATCTGCTGTTCTCTTCCCATCCAGTCATAATATAATGCTTTTGGAATGTGGTATGCATATACATATGGGATGGAATGTTGATGAATACGGAACAGCATGCTCATACATAGACACGTCGGAAAGTTATGAGTTACGAGAAGCCTGCATTCTCAATGATTACATCATTTTTAGGCCAAAATAGTGACACACTGCAAACCAAAGACAAACCGAAAGTGTCAAGGCTAATCAGTGCCAGATAATTCCTAGTAAACCCTGTTTCTTAACACTGTTCCTCAAGAGCCAGTAAAACAAGGCTTTAGGGACAGTCTGGGAAGAATGGTCTACAAATAAAGCCACCTGCACTTTAATATCTCTATCTGAAAAAGCTGCACCATTACTAATCCTCTAGGAGTGGAGCTAGTAAATACTGCAATAAAATATCAACAAATAAAATTGAAGAAACAACATAATAAAAATGATAAAATAAATATATGGACCACAGGAAATTCACAGGCTGATGAAACAACTTCCTGCAATATAAGCTCCAGAAAGACAATGGGAAGATAACAACAGGCCTGGATTTCTGGTAAGGCCACAAAGGCCTGGGCCTAGGGTGGCACAAATTCAGGGGCAGCATGCCGCCCAGCCGTACCTGACGTTTACTTACATGTGGGGCACTGGGGATATTGTGTGCGGGAGATCTCCATGCACCCTGTCCCTGTGCTCCAGATGAAGGAGCATGCACGGGGTCCTGCGGGAGGGTGGGGGGTAGCCTCTGGGCGCCCAGAAGAGAAATCCAGTCCTGGATAAAAATGCACCTATCCATTATCTTCCACCTTATCCCAGGCCTACCTCTGAACATGAAAGGGGTCATTTACACCTGCAACCATAGCTTTGGTTTTCCTATAGTCATTTGCATAAAAAATCCCATTCATTTGCACCTACTAAAGCAGGGGAACCCTGGAGTTATCGCTACCACTAAACCAGATGGGAGCTCCAGGGTGCCCAGTTTCAACTGCCGCATTGTAGCTTCACCAAAAACTAGGGCACAAACGTCATTTGCACACAGAATGTCACAAGTGACACCAACTGGAAAGGTTACAGGGCAGTTGTGTCCGATGCATGTCAAAGTGTGAGAGCAATTGTCCTAATCTTAATGCATCGGCCACAGCTGTATGAGCAGCAAGTACCCCTTGTGACCACAACACTGGAATTCTGGGGGGAATTGCTGCATGGCGATTGCACTCGAATATTTGCACTTTGCTTACTGCATTTACAATTAAATATGAGATTGACCACAAGGCAAGGACAATGTCATATGGAGACAATTACCAACATAAATCTCCTTAGGTAACATCAGCTTTACTGGTCTCTTTGAGAGTCATCTTGATTGCGTTGTACATCACTGCTAACAGCCTATAATACAAAATACCTAGGGACAGTCACTATTTTTACTCTCAACCCCATGATTTTTATATCTATGGAAAAGTTGCAAAACAGAACAGCTGGTTATGGTAACAAAGAGTTTTGGTCAATCTTTGACCAGAAATTACTTCCCAGTGCCTGGGCTTGGTCTCTAAGCTATATTTATCTAATGCATGTGCTATATAAATTCTCTCCTCATTTTTCACGAGAGTATACTGGAAGAAGCCTTCTCTTGATCCTTGCGCCCCTTGCTCCAAGTTTTAAGTAAAGCATTATAATAACAATGAGTATCTTCAACTAATATATTGAGGCTTCATTTGGTAGTGTAAATATTGGCAACTATGCAGGACACTGCCTAGTTGGAGGCTGCCAATATGATATGGGGGTAGTCACAAAATTTTTATCAGGGCCCAGGGCTCACTGTTTTAACTTTGTCGTACGTAGCCTAAGGGCCCTTACACAAAGGCTTCTGTGATGAGTATCTATTAAAATGTAGGCTGATCAAAATTCACATTATTGTTTTGTGTTCTTTAAATGCAAATAAGTATGTTTTTGTAAATTAAACCAGCATTTTTCTATTTTACTATTTTGTAGGCATGTCAGACATATTGTGTTGCAATGGAACATGACTGTGCTAAAATACAGATCTTAACTCTTGTGGGTACAACCATGCACAATAAATTAGAATGAATTAGCTTATCCATTTACATGGCTCAAACCTGCAAAATGTATTAGGGTCCTTTTGCAAGGAAGGCACCTGGGGTATATATATTAGACAAACACCAACAGTTTGCCTTCCTATCGCACCCCTTTCCCACCTATTGTACAGCTGGGAATTGTTTAAAGCCACAGTTTATCACGCTTGATTTGGGATTCTTTAACTGCAGTTTAACTGTTGTTCCCTGGCCCTGGCAATGGCCATCGAGTGTTGGTGATTACGTTAGGATTGCATTTGCACTAGTACCCCTGTGAGTGCAAGTAATTGAGCATAATGCATTATTTGGTTCTTGTTTCTCTAAGAAAATAAATGAAATTGTTCAGGCAAAGGAAAACAACTCATTTACTAATGGCAAACCACAGCTAAGCACATGTGTGTTACAGTGAGAAAGTGACGGCACTGTGAAGGCATCTATAACTCCATATGTCATCCCAAGGGGCAAAAGAACCCCAGTTTATGACTGAGCACTAACTGCAAGGGGTTTGTATGTTCTACCGGCATGGTTTCCTCCGAGTACGCTGGTTTCCTCTCACGCTCCAAAAACTTATGACAAGGTGAACTGACTCAAATGAACTCAACTTTGTTAGTGTGTGTTTGTGTAGGGACCTAAATTGTAAGCTGAAACCTCTGTTAAAAAAAACAAAAACAAAAAGATATTAGCAATTATGGCCATATGGCCATCAAGTACAAGGCAAAGGTGAAGGCCGAGTGCTATTATAGAGGTTATAGAACTCCAGGGTAACTTCTAATATCCTCATTATTTTACAACAGGGGGTACAATATTTTTTCTAAAACATAATTGACACATTACATGACTATAACTAATGACATCATGAAGAACTGGTTATAAGGATCTTACAGGATATTAATGCTCTGTGCAGCACTTCACTGATATACTGCCTTCAGTCAAAAGAGGACAAAACTGCTATTATAAACACAATATACTATAACATTTGATGCAGGAATTTTCCCAGCAGAAAGTGAGGGCAGTGCTGTTCTTATGTCTTATTTACATTGATTCCAATCATGCAGTTCTTTAGTTGTTTAGTCCCGCCAACAGCTTAAGGTTGTCAGGGGCTGCGGAACAATCCCACTTCACATTAATCAGACAGTTCTGATTTGGGTGTATTTTTTATGCCATAAACAGTATTTTTATTTTTTAAAATAGGGTCACTTTTTTATTTCGGTGGAGGCAGAAGGAAGCAGGGGCTCCTGTTACAGCCTGGAATAGCAAAGGCTGCCCAAGCCCAGAGAAAGGAAAATAAACAGCTCTCGTTTGGAGACATTTTCCGTTCTGTACCTTTCCGGGAGTGTCTAAGCGTCTGTTGTTTTTACGGAGATCATTTCACAAAGCTTGTGGTTCTCACCCCCACTAAGATTTGAATCAACCCTTTCTCTGCCAGGGGGGCCATGGGGAATTATTATTGGCGAAATTAAGGCCCACATAGGTCTGAAATAAACAGATAAGGAAAGAGGCAGGAAGGGGTCATGTAAAATACCTTAATAAGGGAGCAAAAGATATATAGCCGGAACTGTGAATAAGGTTTTCCGTTTTCCGATCGCCAATCCAAAACTTTGCAAATGTACCCTAAGCCACCCAATGTGAACTGGGTTCATCACTCAAGATTAAAAAACATGGGACCCTGTAGGCTGGCATGAATACGCGCTCTGCCTAGTGTAACAAAATTACATCAACAGTCAGACCTGCACTCACACTCTCAGAAAATCACCTAATTTCAAGGTCCATTAGAAAACGTATAGGCCATGTTATTATTATCTGCGCTATCTTGCCCAATGAGCTTGCTGTTGCTGAATCCCGATTGTTAACTCCCCCTCCTCCAGACCCCAAAAAGTTTTTAGGCTGTTTAGATACTGGGCCAGGAGTAGGACTAAGACATGACCAGTGTTGAGTCAAGGAGATATTGAATGGGTCAGCCAAGCAAACTCCATGCAAATAATAATGAACAGAAAACTAGTTTTACACTTGTAGTAATGTGTCATTGTGCTTTTACTCATGATATTTAATGGCTGTGTCATGACAGGTGCCCAGGCTAAATGCCACTGATGATATTTAATGGATAGGGCCCAGGGTAACTTCCTTCATAATTATGAAACAGATGTACCACCCATCATAGGCATAACTATAGAAGAAGTAGGTCCTGCAATTGCTGGGAGCCCAAGAAATGATAGAGCACTGACTGAAGTATCAGTATACGATTATGAAATGTATTTTATTCCCTATGCCATTTTCCTTTCTAGATATCCATCACGTGGGCTGTGAATATGAGCGAAGAATTGGTTAAAGGCTTAGACGGCAGTAAAACTACAATGTAATGTGCAGTAACCAATAGTAACCATTCACAACAGTTAGCTTTAACCAGGCTAGTGTAATTAAAATAATGAAGGCAAACAAATGGCCTGAGGCAAACTTAACCCATGTTGCTACATAAGCCTTAATTAGTCCAACTCTGGCTGCCCTAGCTAGAGTATGATGGTGTGGCTGCTCAAAAGGAAATATGATACACTGCCCCCTCTCCCCGATGAATACTGGCATCTCAAACCACCTTTTTAGGCAAGATATGTTTGTGCAACCATTGTTTTCTTTTAAATTCAATTATTTTTAACCTGGCCCAGCCCAACACATGGACATGTTTAGCAATGCACAGGGTTTGACCCTGAGACTAAGAACTTTAACCTGCTCTCAGGTTAGCCCAATTCTCAGGGCCTTGGGACCCCAACCAAAAAAGGGACTGCTTGCTTGGCCAGGGAATATATTTTGTAAGCTGACAATTGGTTGATTTATTGATTTTTGTTATTTCCAGAAAGCTTCACAATACACAATCTTTACACAATTTTATTTCATAAGAAGGCACCATGCACCATTCTTCTACATATACTGAACCTATATTACAGCATATACTATGAATGCCCAGAATAACGTATAAACAGGCTGTGCATTTAGTAACCCATAACCAGAACTGCAAAGCAGAGCAAAGCATCCAACTCTTCTACCTATTGGGAAACTTCTAGCATATGTACTTGGAAATGTGTCAGAGTACCAGTTATACATCCAGCCAAGCAAGATGCAGTGCTACCCTCCCACTCCAAGGATGGAAGGCAGATACAAGATAAGAATACAGTTGTTGGTACATCTGAAAGGATTGCCTAGCATGATATTAATGCCCCAGGTCCTTTGAATGCATTATATATTTAAGACACACCTTTATAGTAGGGATCCTTTTCATTGAATTCAATGCTAAGCTTTCATTAACTGGGGCTTGCTGCTATGAAATCCAGTTTGACAGAAAGAAGGAAAAATATCCTGAAGAAGACAACTGTAGAGCAACCCCCTGTGCACCAACCCAAGCCCCAGACCCAAGGCAAAGCTACAAAACCATTGAGCAAACCTCATTTGTACAATTCCAGTCCAGAAAGGACAACAAACAGCATGCAATATGTTCTGCAGAAACGGCCAATAAAAGATGAATAGACCAAAAATGTGCCGTCCCATCTTTGTTTTACTGGTAATTTCGAATAACATATGTTTGGCAGGCTCCAATCACATTCATACTAGCCTTGTGTGATATAATAAGAATATGCACCGCACCCCAAATGGCTTTGAGATACTTTTCCCCACAAGATGCAATGCAGATTCTACAGCCCTCCTCTAAAATAGCAAAAATAAGAAGTTAAATAGCAGCTGACACTTTAGTCAAGTGTCACCTAAGTCAGTATTATATTGCTCTTCTTTACATAAGTTCAGCATTTCTTGTTTCACACTGTAAATCATTCGCCATCTGATCGTGCATACAGAACATTATTCTTTTTTATTGGCTTTCTACCTATGTCTATACCAGGGGTCCCCAACTCATGACCCGTGAGCCACATTTAATGTAAATGTTGGAGAGTAACACAAGCATTCAAAAAGTTCCTGTGGATTCCAAATTAGCCCGTTTGCATACACCTGGTTTTTATGCAACTTAATCTTGCCTCCAAACCAGAAACATTAAAAATAAGCACTATCTTTAAGGCCACAGGGTGCAACATACAAGGGGTTGGTAAGCAACATGCTGCTCAAGAGCCACTGGTTGGGGATCACTCCTCTATACAATCACATAGTATTTATTTCCAGCTTCCTTTCATCATGGCCACCCAATGGCAAATATGGTTGGCTGGTTTGGTCACATTACCCAGTTAACCAAACTACCATCTGAGAACAGGTTCAAAACAACCGCACTGATCAAACTTTGCATTTTGAAAAGACTTATTGCATTAGCCGGTGTATGCAGTTACTGGCCACCCTTCCTATCTGAGCCTCCTAGTGATCTGGTCATTTGCTGACTGCCATATCCTGAAAGCTACACATTTAAAGGCCAGTTTAGCCCAGACATTTCTGGTCATAGTGGCCCAAAATAAATGTATATGGAAACATGACAGCATTGTATTGGTGGTGCATTTGAAGATAACGCAAAACAAAGAGTTTATTTCCTATAGTGGCACTGTAGCTTCTGAATTGCAACTCCCAGCAATACCAGACACCCCCAGCCTGTGAGGGTATGGCAGGAGGTGCAGTTGACGAACAACTTAAGAGCCATAGTTTATGGTGCCTTGTCATTTGCAGAAAGCAACATTCATGTTTTTGCAGTAGAATATGTTAACCACCACAAAATTCTTACCTTTTTTTTACATTTTTACATTTATTTCCCCCACTATTAATTCAGTTGCTCAGCACTGCACCCCCATAGAACCCTATGGGGGCTAAAATGAAGATAATTGTAAGTAATTTAACGTTCCACATGTATTTCAGGCAGGTGGTGCTCTAGCTTTTGTTAAACGTGAACTCCCACAATCCTCCCGTAAGATTGATGGCAGCTGTAACAACAGTGAAAGAACCGCAGCTCTCACATCCCTGGCAAAGGGCAATAAAACATATTACCAAAATCATGATTAGAGTTACTTATTTATTTATTTAATGGCCTTTATTTATATAGAGCCAACACACTTTGGGCAGCACGCTACAGAGACCATTCATTGTCACATTAGTCTCTGCCCCAATGGAACTTATAATCTATAAAGTCCTATTAACTTATTGAGACATGTTAGGCCCTGTGGCAACTAGTGACTGTGAGTATCTGAAGAAAACATGGAGAGCCACCACTAATTAGAGCACAAAGACTGCAGATTTGTTGTTTTGATTATTATTTATATATATATTTTTGGAAACGCAGGCACAAAACTAAACGCGTGGCTTAACCTACAAGGGGCCATACTCCAGCCCTTTGCGCAGGGTTGTGCTGAAGCACAGCAGGAGAGCCAGTTTTGACGGCACCATTACAAATGTGACTTTGTATATGCCTTCAAGTATGAAGGAACGCTGATACAAAGTTTATACTTCTTTAATGAGCCGCTCTCCCCCCATGGTATAGAATTTCACTCGCTCGCACAAGGCACATTGGAAGACTCTGTTCTGCTCTCCCAACATCTGGAAACACTTGAGTACTTGTGAGACTGAATGTGTCATACAAACCTTGCTGCACCTAACTGCAGCATTTCAAACCCAACGAGAAAGCAAGATGTGGGGTAACTCAGAAATCTGAGCACATGCCCTAATTCTAGAATTCAGTGTAGGAGCTAGGAGCCTCAGAACTGGTTAAAAGGCTGGAGGCCCCAAAATGAAATAAAAAACCCTAGGAATGTCCAATTTATGGCCCTATGGCTGTTTTTGATCTACAATTCTGAGAAGCCATCAGCAGTCTTCGTTTTCTCTGTGTATTCTGTTGCAGGTCAACAGCAGATGGAGACCCCCAAGTAATAATAGTCATTATTACAGAGTAATAATATGATATGTCCCTTACACTGGATATTTTTTGGCTTCTGAAGTTGAAAGCCAAGAAAGAATGCAAGACTGCTCAAAACCCAACCCTGCTAAATGCTTCAGAATATGTTCTATATATATATATATATATATATATATATACGTATATAAACAGGTTCATAGAATATTGCTGGTTTTCTTAACGTTCCTTTCTTTATTTAGAGAAGCCACTGAGACTGCATGTTCCCTGGCCAAACATACACTTTGGGGTGGCTGCTGGTGATCTAAAGATGGCAAAGCTTCCCTGCTGTCACTGTAAGCAAACATGAAGACTCCACAGATGTGCAATTACATTTCAGCCCTCTTTAGGTTTCACAGGTCACAAATTCAGAAATTGGCTGGCAATTAGAATCACAGCAGTTAGGTCAGAGTTAGCTGCGAACCAGAATGGATGTATAAAAGGTGACTTGTTCAATCTCACCCAACAAGGTCTTGAAGTCACCTTCTGACCTTCTTGCAAGTTTATTTCTAGGCCTATAGGAGCCTATTAGACTTCCTTTTTGGACATGTTTTTGGATTAAAACCCTTCTCTACATACACGTTAATTTGCTCCCCTAGGATAAGGCTCTTGGCTGGGCACCCAATCACACCTTTCTATTAGTGAGCTACTGCTAATGATTTTTACTCTTTTGTGGGACCTTCCTTTTATATTTTATCCACAGGAGCTCAAAATCAGAACGTATTTGTTGAACCGGTATTCAGAGATTTCCCAGAAGTCACTGTGAAGTACTGCTGCCAGAAATCTTCTTTCGACATACACAGGGCTGGTGGTCATATGGATTTTATGGGCATGTATGGTACCTGGTAAAAATGCTGCTTTAAAAGGAAAATCGGTCTGGTATCAATGTTATTTGTATGGTGCACCAATATTTCCAGGAAATCTCCTGCCAGAACATCATTCTGTAATTCCAAGTTCCTTGATTATTCCTGGCAATTACATGGGAGGAGCTCTCTGACCAATCAGCAAGTTACAATATGTAACAAACCCCCATCTGGAGTCATTTTTCCCATAAATCACCCCAGCTTTAACCCTCTTACACAGATTTACACATCTAATAAAATGCAGTCCCTTGCACATTTCATCTTTACTGAGACTTGGCATAGCAATGAATACCCCCTGCATGAAAAAGGAGATCTGGGAACTGTATATCTTGCAGGAAATATAGGGCAGCCTGAAATCACAATGTCTCTGCAGTTATACAGTGTTTTTGGCAGTATGGTGTCTGTGATCTGGTTGGGAATTGCCAACAACAGGTAACTGAAAACACAATCTTGCGTGTTGCCAATATCCAGATACTTTTTGTATATCTGCTGCAGGGGTTGGTCACACATGGGGCAAACGGTGGAACAACTACTTTAAGGCAGACTTATATATGGGCCGAAGACTGATATTTTTTAGGGTATGAGTAAGCCATACATGTGAGAAACAGTGGTTGTATTTTAGAGCAAGGGTTGACCATACAGTGACCAAAGAGTAGTAAAATTTTGGAGCAGAGGTAGAACATACAATGGCTAAAAAGAAGTAGTATTTTAGATGGGCCAAACAGTGGTAGTATGTCCTGACCTATATACGTGGGCCACACAGTGGTGGTACTGCAGGGTTAGACCTTACATAGAGCTATGTGTATTTGCTGGGGCTGACAATACACTAAATAAAATTAAAAAAAGTAATTATAAGTAAAATATTGTTTGTAAATTCATATCTGAGTCAGAAAACTATAAATAAGGAATGCAAGGATTAGAGATAGAGGGAAACAGCTCTGCCGTTTGTAGCTGATTCTGTGCTCGGATGCTTGTTTTGGCTGTTCCAATGTATTTGAGAATGTATAATTTTGATCTTTAGAGTGATTACACTTCACGTCATGCAGATCCATGGTGCCATATAAACATTTATATAAGCAGCACTGGACAGACCCCAAGAGATTCTGTTTCTACAATTTCACTAACCTTTTTTGGTTGGGGGCTGGATTCTGCTGTGGATCACAATTACAATGCGTGCACCTATTTGAGATGCTAAAGCCTGGCAAAGTACATGCTGTTCCTGCATGAAAGAGTCATTTATTTTAAATGTTTTCCTGGCTTTGAAGAAGTATTCATGACTAAACAACCTACAGAGTAAATAAAGTCCTAACTTATTGTTAGCATGTGCTCGTTTAGAGGGTAATACAGCCCAAAATAATCTTTACCAATAAGCTTCCACCAGTGTGTAGTGCTGTTGTATACAGCCCCATGTACAGCTGTTGAGTTCTAGCCCCACAGTCTCCTTACTAAGCACAATATGGTATCATCATGGGACGACAGAACAAAATAAGGAAGCAGATAAAAGAATGGGGTAGTGGTGTTGTTTTAGGGAGCTTGTAAAGCAGACCTAGGCACTGACACAGGGGGTCTCCTCCTCTCCTCCTCATAGCTAGATAGGGTTACTATCTACATCCTTACAGCAGCCCTTTGCATTAAAAGATCCCACAGAACCAATGTTCCTGGTGATGAAGGCCCTTTCTGCACACATGCTGATGAAGATTTCTGATTTTGGGGGAGACAGGAAAAGGTAGGGGTGCAATGGAGTCAAGCAAAAGAATGGTTATAACTGTTTTTGCAACGGAGCCGGACACACAAATATATGCAGTCAGGGAGCTTACCCCATTTATTGTGACCACCTCGATCAACATTTCGGGGGGGGGGATATACCCTCCCTTTGTCAGGAACAAATAAGTGTGTTTGTATCCAGAGCGGCAAAAGAATTGTTAGGACACTACAGAAATGACAATACTTCATAGTTTACTAGAAATGGGTATATAGATAATAGATCCTATACCTACATTTATGTTTTATTCTTGCATTGACACTAGCTGTGGTGTCTAGTCATCTCCCAGAACTAGAGTGCCTCCCATGAGACCCAAAGACCCCAGACCAACGCGGCGCAAAATATACTTATAGAGCTTGGTTTAGATGTGATCTTCTTCAGGAGTTTTTTACGGCCAAGACCTCCACAAACCTCAATGTATGACATCAGCATTTCTACCAGGCATGTGCTATATTAAGTGGCACACTAATTGTAATTAGGGATGCACCGAATCCCAGATTTGGTTCGGGATTCGTCCAAATCCAGGCTTTTATTTTAGCACATGCTAATTAGCATTTGTAAAGGGTTAAATTGTCAGGTGAAAAAAAAATTTCAGCGTGCGCCGATTTTAACCCCCTTCCGATCCTAATTACCACATGTTAATTAGAATTCGGATTCGATTTGGGATTCGGCCAAATCCTTCAGAGTGGGTTCGGGGTTTCGGCCAAACCCAAAGACATCATCTTTCCATAGCTAATGATACAGACATACCAGACTCTGCCTGTACTGTATGGTAATACCCAAGTCACCCAGTGGTACACTCACTGACTTTCCAGACCAACCACTGGACCATGATAGTTTGTGCCAGATGCCCAGGTGGATAACCAAGACATGACATACCTATATCTGCCACTTCGCATTTACCGTCTAATGGATACTTCCAATGCATTTGGAAATGAGTGTTGCCCCAATCAAGGAAGGTAAGAGTCAATATGAGGACCAAAGCCATTTACCTGTATATTCTTAAAGCCAGCTCTTTTGGGCATAGGTAGGGCAGGTGAATGTGGTATTCAAATCCCCATCTCAAGAAAACCTTATTCCTCGGGTCTAAGCAAAGAAGTTCTTTTAATTATAATAACATATATCCCAATCTGTTCCCAGAACTACAAATCCAATATCTGGGCACCCATGTTCCATCTCAAACCTGCTGGCCTAATCTGGGCACCAACAATGCAATGAGGCATGTGTCCTTCAGGCTTGTTACTCAGACTATAAAGGCAAATTGATGATACTGTATAGCAGGGTTCCCCAACCTTTCTTACTCGTGAGCCACAGTCAAATGTAAAATGACAACACAAGCTATTAGGCAGCCTCTATGCACACTATCAGCTTACAGGGGGCTTTATTTGGTAGGAAATCTTGTTTTTATTCAACCAAAACTTGCCCCCAAGTCAGGAATTCAAAAATAACTACCTGGTTTGGGGGCACTGAGAGCAACATCCAAGGGGTTGGGGAGCAACATGTTGCCCCCGAGCCACTGGTTGGGGATCACTGCTGTATAGCATTTGTTATCAGGTCTCCCTGCCTTTATAACATCTCAAAGACTTCAAGGTGAAGTACATTGATGCTGGATTGCTGGCAGTTTATCCCACAGAATCCCACATTTCAAGATCGTTCCAAGGGCAGTTATTATTTTATCTAATATGGATTTCAAGCCTAAGGGATGGGCACTAATCCATCTGGTTTCAGTGAGCTGGGCTGGGCACTAACTATGGCAACACCTTTGGAGTTGGTAAGCAGTTTGGGAAAGATACTTTCCATGCATATTAAGCTTTCTGCACTAGCATTTCTTACACTTCTTCTCCAATATGCATGTGTCTTGGATATTTTTCTTTGCAGATAGTTGTCCGCATAATACGGTGGATTTGTTTTAGATCAGTGCAGGTTCTTCCCATCGGCATATCCAGACAAAAAATAGTTTAGAACAGCACCATTTGTATTTCTTATTTAAAATGCCTTTATTGTATACATCTTAGGGCAATCCAGCAATCATGCTTGATAAAAGGCCACACCTGGCCTGAAACGTTGCTGGATCGCCCTAAGATGTATGCAATAAAGGCATTTTAAATAAGAAATACAAATGGTGCTGGTCTAAACTAATTTTTGTTTGTATATTTTTCTTGTCCAAGACACATGTCTAATGTTTATTTATAAAGTGTTGCACATATTTCTTAGCATGATGCAAGCTCACTAACGTTCACTTGAACAAGGCTCCTCTAATGAATTAGAATAGCAAAAGTGCACAGTCCTGTTGTGAAACACAACTTACGGAGCCTGTGCGTGGGGGAATTGTGGGAGTTGTATCTTCTAAAAACACAAGGTCCATCCTAAGACTGACATCTCATAATTATAAACTATGCATACATCAACAGGTTTAATATAGAAATTCCCCTGGGGAGACAGAGAGCACTTGCTACTGACTTTATCAATCAATAATAAGTACACACTGTAAATTATTACACAGCAATGGACAATGTAAATATAATAAACTCTGCCCTGCTATGTATAAGGATATGCCACAGCAACTGCATCTGCAGACTGATTTCTATGTTATGATATGAAAACTCCATATTGGAACATGCTTAGTTATACATAAACCACATTAAGTTAAAGACTTTCCCATTTGCTTAAAAGAACCCTGATCCAAATACAGTGTCCCTGTTAGTGTATTCATGCCCATATGCTAGGGACTCATGCAGTGTGCGTACTGTATACAGCATGAACCAAGGGACACGTGCATGTCCAACAGTGGTAATGTATCAAGGTGACACTGAAGTTGCCATTAAAATAATAATGAGCATAGAGAAGTGAGAGTGTAGAAGGATAACTGTGGGTGTGTCATTGTATCACAAACTTGTCATTGTACTGATGATTGTATGAGAGATATTACTGTGCTCCAGAGAGCAAAAAAAAATATATATATACATATATATATATATGTATTTAGTAAGATCATAGGCACCAGTGAGTACCAACATGCACCTATCTGCTGGTGGCTTCATAGAATAAAGTTGCACTGGTTACATTAAGCATACTATTACACACAATAAGCACCACTGGCACAATGAGAATGCCCACTGAGCAGCATTACTGTTCCTGCTGGCACAATGCCCCTGTGCCCATACATTCACCTGTAGGAATGGCAGGCAGCCCCCCCCCCCCCCCCCCCCCCAGGTACTTACAGGGTCACAGTCTTGTTGGGCAGCAGGGCAGGGTCGGGCACTTCTGACAGCTCCTCATTGGTACACACCACTTTCTTCCTAGGGCCATTGGCAGGACTCAGGCTGGGTTTGGACCTCTCACCTACACACTTGCAGCTGTGGATAAGTACCGGGCAGCCCAGGGTCCATGGTACCAGACAGACGAGCAGCAGAAGAAGCGACAGGCAGCGAGGTGCCCCTATGCCAAGAAGCATCCTGACTGGCATGGTGTCGCTATCAGCCCATTATGGCAGTGCCAGCCGCCCCGTACGTGCCATGGGTGCCCCTTATTCACACGGGTTCTTGCCCCTTGCAGTTTGCACCCTGAGCTCCAACTCCTCAAACTGTTGCTAAAAGTTGTGCAGCTGCCGGTATCCCTGTTGCTTGGCTATGCCCTACTCCCACAGTGCGCCGGGGGTGCAGTCCGGGCTGAGGCGCATTGCTAGGCTGCCCCCGGAGCGCTGCTGCCCATAGGATGGCACATAACGGATCGCAGGCGAGCGCCTAATAGTACGGGCTGCAGCGCTCTCTCCTCTCACTGGAGCCCCATCCCTCCTCCCACCCCATACACACCACCGCCGGGTCCTAAAGCCTCCTACTGCCTCACACTGGGGGTCGCTAATAAGGAGCTACACGCCAGTGAGCTACAGATGCTCTGACGCAGCGCCAGGTCTCTTACTGCATCCTGCGCCCAATCGCAACCATTTGCACTAACGAGGGGAGTGCACGGAGAAAGGGTACAGTCCTGTCGCAAAGCGATATCCCTCCAATCCAACTGATTATAACCACACTTGTCTTGTTACTCACTACCTGTTATTGAGATAAAGCGCAACCATTTGCACTGACTAGGGGATTGTATAGGGCAGTGATCCCCAACCAGTGGCTCAGGGCAACATGTTGCTCCCCAACCCCTTGGATGTTGCTCTCAGTGCCCCAAACCAGGTAGTTATTTTTGAATTCCTGACTTGGGGGCAAGTTTTGGTTGAATAAAAACAAGATTTTCTACCAAAGAAAGCCCCCTGTAAGCTGATAGTGTGCATAGAGGCTGCCTAATAGCCAATCCTAGCCCTTATTTGGCTCCTCCATGAACTTTTATGGTGCTTGTGTTGCTCCCCAAGTCTTTTTACATTTGACTGTGGCTCAGGAGTGAGAAAGGTTGGGGACCCCTGGCATAGAGAAAGGGTACAGTCCTGTGGCAAAGCGATATCCCTCCAATCCAATTGATTATAGCCACACTTGTCTAGTCACTCACTACCTGTTATTGAGATAATGCACACAGCTTACTATGCAAAAGCATATATTGTGCCACACATAGGTTTATACTAGTTATGAGCAAATCTATCCCGAACGGAAAATTCGCGAAAGGGCGAAAAATCTGCGAAATGCGTTTGCTGCTCAAATTTTTTGTCACCAGCATTTTATTTTGTCACCCGCTTCTTTTTTTGTCACCCAGTGCCATGCAGGTGCCCACTCCTGTCTTGTGCCACTGGGCACATCCTATTTACTAAGAGAGAGATTACACACTATTTTGACTGTCGTTAAAGGAAAAGCCAACAAAGAAGATCAGTTGAAAAGGAATATTCAGGAGCTGTGAAAGCTTGAGTGATTTTCTCTGTGTAGTGGAGCCTGAGGTCTTCTGAAAAGTGTGTTTCAGCTTCACCTTCAATCCAAATCTGTAATTCATATAATCACCTTTGTGTTCTATGTCTCCTTATCTGAGCCAAAACCATGGAGATTGTAACAGCAACATTGGATATGTTTCTCTTAATAAAAGGTATTTATGGGGCTATCAGCAAAGATGAAGTTAATATGAAGCCCCTTTAAATAGTCATCTGCCATGCCTGAGACATATAAGTTTATGTTATACTCCCCTGTAGCCTTATCTTTCTGCAAATCCATAATAAAAGCTCCTTGGATCCCCAGAGGTTGTTCCTTTCTACTAAGGATCATATGAAGTGATGTGATTAGCCTTAGGCTGCATGTATTAAGGTTGCCAAACACTGTGCCATCCGCTCTTTTGGCAAGGTTGGCAAACATTTGGGTTATATTGGGCTAATTTGAACGTTTGGCCTGTGTATGAAAACGTTAAGGACTGAATAGGAAGAAAAGTAGTAGTAGAGAGATTCCATATTTGGCGACCACACTAAACGGGTAGCTCTTTACATAAATAGCCAGCTTTAGACTGCATTTGTTAGAGTTCTGTCTCAGAAACTTGTATAATTAAGCATAAAAAGCTTTATGGAACCTTTATGAATATTAGAATCCATAATAGGTCAGTGGAGTGCTCCTCTAATTAACAAAAGGGAATATGAAGGTAATTATCATGATTGACTATATTGCTTTAAACAAATGACTTAGTGAGCCTAACATACCGTATAAATGGAGATGGGAACCTTACCAGCTGTCCACACTCAGGCTTTAGTCCCTGAGATGACACAGTTGATTGCTGGCAATGCTAATAGCCACTCGGCCATTAATGTTTGGGCTAAGAGCTGCGCATAACAGCCCTATCAGTAATCCTAAACCAATAACAAAAAGAAATAATTATCCCCCAGTTCCCACGTATGGCCTGGAAGGGAAGGTCACAGTCACAATAAGTCACAAAGGTGGTCACGATAAACTACTAAGGTGGTCTGTAGATTGTACTGGGGCTTACTGGTAAGAGTACAGTGTAAGGTATCAGCACCATGTAAGAAGATTCAGTTTAGAATATTGTACTTCATTTGCTCTACGGCTGAAAGAAACGAGCAACACTGAGCCCTTGAAGAGCATAAACTGCGTGTTCTTCACAGGAGTAGTATAATGCCAACTGCCACGATGCCCCACAAGCATCTCACTGGATGGAAATGAGTTCACTTCATTTTTTATTATTGCAGGAGATTTTGCCCACCTGCAATAATGCACAGAAACCAATCAGACATTTGCTTTCACTTTCTAACTTGCAGTAGGCTATTGGAAGCTAGTTGGTTTACTGAGGGGTTACTGCCGTGGTGCCAAAAATTGTCCAGAATTGGTAAATGAACCCCTAAGTCCCTCGGTTACCAGACCTAACATAGCTTGGCAAGCAACCGTTATATAAATTATGTACATTTCAGGTAGTTATGCCACTGGTTTTGCCACCAATATGGATTCATGCAGCATAGTTACCATTAAGTACAAGGTTCTGTTTTATTATTAAAAAAAAATAGCATTACAGGTATTTACCCCTATATGTAATTAAAGGCACTAAATATGCCCAGGAGCAGTAACCCATTGCAACCAGTAAGACATTTGCTTTTAAACAGGTGACCAGTAATGCTACCTGCTGATTGGTTGCTATGGGTTACTGCTCCTAGGCAAACTTAGTACCTTTTATTACATAACCCCTGAAGGACCTTACCACAATTTGCAGATTTCTGGTTTCCGAATAAAGAATTCCTGCACCTGTCCTTACCAATCCCCCACATCTGCCGTATCTACAGGCCCGGGTTTGTGGCAAGGCCACAAAGGCCCGGGCTTAGGGTGGCAGGACTTCAGACGTGGCATGCCGCCCAGCTGTCTGTAAATAGGGTCCGGAGCACTGGGGAAGTGCAAGTGACCTGCGCACCAATCCCAATTGCTCTGTACCCATCAAAAGAAATTTGTGCATGTGAGCACAAGAAGGGGAGGGGGGCGGGGTGATGTGGCGAGACAGGGGTCTAGAGGCGCCCAATATATGAATCCGACACAGAGTAACAAATAAAGCAATATCAATAACCGATACAAGAGGTGAAGAGGGCCCTGCCCAAACGAGCTTACAATCTACAAGGAGAAAGGGTTGAGACACAAGGTGTGGGAATGGGCATGACAGAGTTGTGAGAGGTGTGGCACAGGGTATTGCTTTTAGCGGCACACTGAGGTTATTTTAAACAAGATTAGGGTAAGCTTCTCTAAATAACTGCGTTTTTCTCTATGACATTTGTGTGATACAATAAATATCCACAATATCAGAGACAACTCTATGCAGCAGACAATGTAGCAGACATTTACTTAGAAGACACAACAATTTAAATACGTTTTATTTAGATAGTGACCGTGCTGCTGAACAAACAGTAGGTAAATGCAAACAGGGGTGCCAATCACAAGTGGTACTGTGCTCTGTGTGTTGCTTAGGCTTAGAATTGTGCCTAGCAGCAAGCTGCAGTATCAGGAACACTCAGCAAACCCTCTTTGATGCCTAACTTGATAGAAGCCACTTTGCACTGCTAATTATTCAAAGGCCATTATAAAGGGCTGCCTCTTGCCATTTCAATTGAGCAAGTATTAGAAAGGAAGGATTTTGTTTATTGCAAGATACATGTTACTGGCCAGAGGCATCCCTGGCAGCCCAGTGAGACGACCCTCAAACTCCTCTGTTCCTTCTAACAGCTATACAGGCTAACCAGACATGGTGCTAAAATCTTACAACTCACTGTGTTATCTCACATTTTCAGTAGTGTAACATTAACTTCCTGAGCCCTTCAAAAAAAAAAAAATATGACATGCCCCTCTTCATGTAGCATTATAATGTCCCCCCATCCATGGTCCCCTACCTTGGTCACCAGGTCTGCTGATAGCAGCTATTTTGGAGCATGGAGCAGTAGCTGAGGAAGCTCAGAATGAAGGCCATTTAGGATGAGATTTGGAGAAAATGTCTGTGTGTCTTAGATACACCTGAAACCCCTGCCTGAAGGCCATATAGGGTGAGATTTGGAAAGAATATCTGTTATTAAAGTACTAGATACACCTAAAAGCTCAGCCTGAAGGCCAGTAAAGCTAATGTCAGATGTGGCATATTCTCGGCAAGCTGAAAAATACTTGCCAAGAATATGCCCCACTACTGTAAAATCTTCCTACCTGTGCCTGCATCGGGAAGCATTGAATATGCTTAGGTGCAGGCACACAAAACTAATATCCGCCAAAAATCGTTTGACTTTGCATTTTTGTTGGATTCCAGCTTGCCCAGACTACGCCATCTATGACATTAGCCTTAAGGTGGCCATACACAGGCCGATTCTAGCTGCCAATATCGGTCCCTTAGACCGATTCGGCAGCTAATCGGCCCGTGTTGGGGCACCAACGACAGGCCTGTCCAACCGATATCTGGCCTGAAATCGGCCAGATATCGATCGGGCAGGTCTAAAAATTTAGTCGGACTGGGGACCGCATCGGCTCGTTGATGTGGTCCCCGGTCCGACTTCTCCTATACCCGCCAATTAAATTCCAAATTAGCCTGGATTCCCCCAATATCGCCCACCTGTAGGTGGGGGATATTGGGAGAAGATCCGCTTGCTTGGCAACATCGCCAACCGAGCGGATATGAATGTGTATGGCCACCTTTAGGGTGAGATTTGGAGAAATTGTCTGTTATCAGTGTCCTAGATACAACTGAAACCCCAGCCATGAAGGCCATATAGGGTGAGATTTGTAGAGAATACTAATTTCCTCTACTAGATACACCTGCAAACTCATCTTAAATGCCTGTTAGGGTGAGATTTTGTGCCTTAAATATTCTTTGGGCTATAGCTGAATGGTACACCAATGTTTTCCTGTATCTGCAAACATGTTAAGAGCTATGGGGTACCTGACCAACGGTTGGACCTTCAAAGGGGCTTGAACTGGAAAAGTACAACAACCAATGACACTGGGCCATACCACATTTAATTTTTCCTATTTCTGTTGCCGTACATGCAGTACAGTACAATCAACGTGCTGCTGGTGCAGAAAGATAGAGGAAACAAACATATTGGATTGTCCAGGCTTTTTTTTTTTTTTTTTGCTTTTCCCACAAATCTGAAGTTGATAGGAAACCCAAAAATAACAGGGGAAAGGAAACACAGTAATGTTACCACCTTCCTGGTTTTGAATTGAATCTATCGTTTCCAAGCTAATAGACTGCCGTCCATTTCAAAGGGTCTGTCGGGCTGTCATACTGCAGCACAAATTCCAGGGGATCCGAGCTGTAACCCATGCATAAGGTTTACAGTGCGGCTCAGGGCAGAAATGGGACTAAGCTGCAATTCAGTTAAAGGGGAACTCCAGCCCAAATTTGTTTTGCACAATGAGAGTAAATGCAAATACACTGCACCTGCATGTTTAAAATGAGTGCAAATGGAGGGTGTGGAGATGATATGTTCTGCCTCTGCATGACCACCATGATCGCTCAGATGCAATTTAAATGGCACTTATAATACTGGGCAAGTATTATCAGTAATAGTGGGCTAACAGAGCCCAGACTTTAGTTGGGGGAAATAATAGTAATTTGTCAAGAAACCTTCCTTAAGACCTCTGAACAATGCTCCTGGTGTGGGAGCCATGTTGGGGCACATGTATGTGCATAATGAGCAATGCCCTAGCTTATGTGTCATGTAGGATCAGCTAATGCATTGACCAACCCTAATGCACATAATTATGGATTTAGGGCACTCACTTGTTAGGGTACAATATGAAGTGAGAATGTATCCTTAATGTATACAATATTGATATGTTAAATATGTAAATACTTATGTTTAGTTAGCTTTTGGCATATGCTGAGGCCAAGGGGTGCTGTTGCTGTTTTTTGTGAAGGAGCAGGAAGGGAGAGCAAGTCGGTCATGGTGACTTTGGTGACTGGAGCCAGATGAGGGAAAACCTGCAATTCAGCACAACAAAGGAGGTAGTCCTGGAGGAGCCCTGGGGATTCAAGCACTGTGGCTGGAGCAGATGGTAGAATTGGGCTCTCCTGCACTAGTACTGCAGCTCTCCTGGAAGTTTATCTATGTATAAAAGCTGGCACATCTGAACCAGGACAGGTTGAGAATACTAGTAACTAAAATCATATAGTGGAACACACTAATAAACACTAATTTGCAGCAAAGCCCTGCATTGTCAGGTATCCTCCATTATCTTTTATGATGTCTACATGTAATTAGTGCTTCAACAGGAGCACGGGAGTGATAGCCTGCCTGAAGGAGGTTGCTGAACTGGAATACTGGATTTGGAAGGATTTAGGTTGAGAACACTGTTGCATCATACTCTGCAAGCGCTATACCTTTGGGTATGTCTGCTGAATATCTTCAACAGTACCAAAATAATAAAGAAAATAAGTTCACAGAGTTAAAGTTTACACGCTTATATGCCGGCCCAACATGGACAGCATAGTGCTTATGAGGGAATTTTTCATGACAAAACAAACAGTGGCATAAGTTAGCAAACCCCAGGGAGTTGGGAAAGAGGGTCTCCATACAGTCAGAGAAACATACCAGCATTTGCAGATGTCTACCCTGAGGACCAGGAGCTAAACCTATATGGGTGTAGCTGGCTTCCTGCCCAGTCCAGAATAGATGTTCATGTAGGTATTGTAATATTATCAGCAACTGCACATCTCACCATTCTATGCTGACAATTTTATCCAAATATTTTCCCCTCCTGCGGCAGTTTTCCAACAGCATAATCCATGGGAATGTGACATCTTGTATCACTTAATGTATATTGCAGTGACTCCCGTACTTACTGGGCTGTGGACCTTGTGGCGCTTATTCTCTCTGCCAATGGTTTCCTTACCTGTACATACCCTGAGCACTGGTGCTGTTTGTGTGTTTCCTTGCTCAGTCTTGTGAGACCACAATATGCTCTCTATTGCCTCGTGGTAATGTATGGGCAGTATAAAAAAGATTTGAGAAACTTTTCTGTGCTGGTGTAGAAGAAGAAAACATACAACCATAGAAGCCATGAAAGCCATTTTAAAGTAAATGCTAACCCTCAAAACAAGTGAAATTTCTCCAATTGCTCTTCTGTTCTCCTTTGCAATTTACACAAAATATTTTTTTATTCTAGTTTTCAAAATATTAGCCATTTTTAAGCAACAACGCCATCTGCTGTTATTTTATCTGACATTTCTGTCATCAGTTCTATATACAGCAATGTCACAAGATGTTTCTTTTCCCACAAAATTAATTTTCAGCCAACTGTAGCCGGGTGACCAAAATAGCCAGGTGGCACTGTTGTTTGAAATTCATCATATTAGCAACAACTAACTACTAATAACTAGAACTAGAAAAAAATCAATGCAAAAGTGCTTAGAATAACTATCTGAGTAATTTTATATTAATTTGTTTTCAGGATTTATATTTCTTTAAAATCATACAAGGGCAAAACTGCAGCCCCAATACATGCTTAAGGGCTGTGACACACGGGGAGATTAGTCGCGCCGCAGCAAATCTCCATTGTCGTGGGATACTAATCTCCCACCAGCTAGAATGTAAATCGCCGGTGGGATGGCATACATGGTGTCACGATTTGCCGAAGTCGCTGAAGTTGCCTTGCATAAAAACCCAGTGTAATTGCCAAACAGAGCCTTCTGTAGGCTTCCAGTCAACATAGGGGCTATTATAGCTCTAATTTGCACCTCCAAGAACTTTTTTCATGATTGTGTAGCTCTCCAAAACTTTTTTCATTTGAATGTGACTCACAGGTATGAAAGGTTAGGGATCCCTGTGCTAGACAAAAGGTTGGACTTGATGGACCTGTGCCTGTGTGGGTGTTACCAAGTCAATGATTTATATACAATGGCAGAATTAGGTTTGAATCTCATTAATTAAATCTAAAATCCATAATAATAGCATTTTATTATGCAGCAATCCAGCTGCAGCTTGCATGTTCCCTTTATCTATAGGTAGCCTACTTGCTACTGCTACCCCTAGGTAGATTGTCTTATTTATGTCCTAGCATTTCCATCAGTGTCACTGGGTCATTTGGGGTGCACTGTGGGCCGTCACCCAAGGGTCACCCCCACCCTTGTTGCTGCCAACCCGAAAAAATGCTCTTTTGAAGCCCATGGGGGTTAGGGACCATCATAATTTCTCCCAGTCCAAACCTGATTCCATGTAGTGGGCCGATTAATCAATTAACTGGTTCAGCCAAAATATCTTGAGAGGCCCAAAAAACTCATGTACAAAAATTTAAACTGCTATTTTGTTCTCAATCTGTCCCCACAGTGAGCAAATATTCTGTTTAGTGGACCTGTCATCCTAATAAATAATTCCAAATCCTCTTCTATCTTGTTAGTCAAGCAAAATAAATGTTACTTACACTATATAAATTATTTTCATCTTATTTTCTTCAGTCTTGGAATTCACAATCACAGCAAGCAGGTAGGCACCATTTTGTGGACAATGTTTTTAAGACAAGCTTCATCATCATCCCAAAATTTTGTGTAAGTGTTAGAGTGGGGGGACCTGATGCCCATGCACAGACTGCAATTATAGATTGTAAGAAGGGAGGAGGAATGTGGGGAAGGCATAATATGATTGACAGCTCAGATTTTTAAAAACATTTTTAACAGGTATGGATGTTATAAATAAGAATTTGGATTTCTTGTTTAATAAGATTCTGTTATGATTTTTATGGGGTACTTTTTATTTCTAAGTTACACTTTTTACATAGCAAATAATTCACTTTACCATTAAAAATTGTATTCTTGAACCAATAAATGTTTTTTTTTTAGTTGTAATCTAATGTAACACATTAGAACTGCTTTCAGCTAACCTATTGTTTCTCCTACTCCCATGTAACTGGAGGAGTCCCAAGCCGGACTTGGATTTCTTACTATTGAGTGCTATTCTGATATCTACTGGGAGCTGCTATCTTGCTCCCTTCCTATTGTTCTGCTGATCGGCTGCTGGGAGGGGGGTGATATCACTCCAACTTGCATCTCAGCAGTAAAGTGTGACTGAAGTTTATGAGAGCACAGGTCACATGGCTGTGGCACCATGAGAAAAGAATAATATGGCTAGCCCCATGTGAAATTTCAAAGTTAAATATAAAAAATCTGTGTTTTTGAAAAACAGATTCAATGGAGGATTCTGCTGGAGAAGCTGTATTGACTGATGGGTTTTTAAGAAAACATGTTTTCCAACGACTGTATTCCTTTAATTTAGAAAGGACTTTTATTAAACAGCTTTTTATGTGTGGGCGACAGGTCCCCTTTAATATATGAATGAACAAAACAGAACCCAGTACTGACCCCTTATGAGTCCCTGAGAGTTCTGGGGGAAGACTATGAGAACCAGCTGATTATAATATCCCCTTGTTTAATATGTGTCACTTTTGCTTTCTGCACATGATTTAGGAACCTCTGTAGGGCCGACTGCTGATCACACACACAGCACCGATCTGCTGCTCTGCTTTTCATCACCGCTCTGCGATTAGCTCAGTGATATTTAGAAGCTGGATATAAGATTAATTCACGTTTCCTGTAGAACCAGTGCTTGCTATGTAAACACTATCAGCCTTCGTCACATTGTCATGTGCTGTATGAAGCGAACTCCCCAGGGCTAGGCCTGCCGTACCCAGGAAAGAAGAAGCCTCCATAGCTTGCTGTTATTTTGTCTTCAACGTGTCAGTCATTTAGTAGGTACTGTATAGTCCATATAACCATCTGAGGTTCATCTGGAGCGACTCAGATTCCATGCATAAATAGCAGCGTGGCGCAGATCTGTGCCTGCGGTCAAAGGAAGACTCCAGCCAAAATATTGTTCTTCTGTGACTGCGTATTCTATTTCACTTTCTAAATATTTATTAAACATGAAAATGTCTCAGCAGAACTTGCAGGGGACTGAATGGATCTGTTTGCATGATGTCTGACTTCATAAATAAGGTTAAAGGGATCATACAAAGTTGTTACCCTACCTTTTAGCAATATCCTATATTTCATATATTCCAGGAACTATAGGATATAAAATGTATCAAATAATTATGTTATAGTGTAATGCCTTTTAGGCTGTAATACAGACAATTCCAGCTAGTGATAGTTTATTGCATGGGGCACATAGGACAGGATGGGCCTTCGCTATGTGGAAGAGTATGTATGGAAGGTGTTGTTGAACTACACCTCCCATTGGCAAAATAGTAAATGGAAAATAGTGATGGAAAAGAAGGACGCCAGGAGTTCTTTTGCAGCAAACTGGAACTAATAACTTTTATTCTCCAAGCCAACAGCAATGCAGGGTTATCAATACTCATATAAGATAATGGAGGACACCTGACACTGCAGGGCTTTGCTGCAATTAGTGCCTCCATTATCTTATATGATATGTACATGCAATTAGTGCTACAACAGGAGCACAGGAGTGATAGCCTGCTTAAATGAGGTAGCTGAACTGGAATACTGGACTTGGAAAGATTTTGGGTATCAATACTCACAATACAGATGGATTGGCAGGTATGCAGATATACAGCAAAATCCGAATGACGCACCACTGTGTGGGACCAACTGGGTTAAGTAGATTTATATCCTTAGGGTTTTTATCTTAAATGGGCCCAGATCCCAAACAGCAGCACAGCCTGGAGAATACTCCCAGCGCTCTCTCCTGGTTGGAGCCATTTAGGCTGCTCTTGCTAGCTATAACTGAATCTCACTTTCCTATAAAGTGCTATAACAAAAGATATCCTGCATTTACTAAATCCTCGTTCATGGGATCCCTGCTACACAACTCAATAGAGAGAGATGGTTCGGTGGAACATCTACCTGGTTCAACAGACGCAGGCCAAAGAGAAAGTACCCACCTCCTGCTAAACACTATATTACAGTGATTACAGTGTGCAGGAAGTAGTCATAAGGCTTATGGCCAATAATGAACAGATATGGAAATATAAGAGAAGATAAAAAGGCTTCTGCATAGTAACTAATAGGGGCATATTAACCCTATAGGTCCCTACAATAGTTAAAGGTTATAAGTCAATAACAGCAACATAGCTTCCATTCCCAATTTAAGTCACCTCCATTTTCTGTGCAGTCTCATCGACTCATTAAATAATTGAGTGTTAATGAATCAGCTAATTTTAGGGGTGCATTTTGTATAAAAATACAAGTCTAAGCAAATAATATACTCTTGGAACAAGCAATGTCTTGCTCTATATGTTTGGTGGGGGCTTTCACTGTTCTAGCAGACAGCTTTAAAGCTGACCTAGAATAAATATGCAGAGAATCCAGGGCAATCATCAGTAATTTTGGGCCCCATACTAGTTATAAGGGCCTAATTATTAGCCTATGAGTCCCTTGCATGCACAGCCATGACCCTGATCCACCATATAAACTCCAATTATACTAAAACCCAGACCCTGCCCACTCCATGCAAGCCCTGCCCCCTTTGCAAACCGAGAATCACACGTTTTCATCTTGGGTGCTCTTCCATCATGCCCCCTGATGGTGGCCCTAAGTGAATCAGATTATTATAATATTCACAATTCATATGTCAGTCGCTGACACCAGGGCAGCAGCAAATGGTGCAAAAGGGAATTTTATACTTGCACATAAAACATTTTAACATTCTATTGAAAGGATGGTTGGAGCTGGCATTTGAATTCTGAGCATTGTAATTTTCTAATTGGCTAATGCTCTGACTTGGTCGCTTAAATATGCAGGTGACTTAACCAGCTACCCATGAGCAGAGATCTTTTGTAACCATATATCAGCCAAAGTCTAGGAAAAGTCTATGAGATGTGAAGATATGGGCTAACACCCAAACAAAGACTTGGTGAGAAACTGCTTGTTCCTGGGTTGAGTTGTATGTGTAAACTTGTAACTGCCTATCCCCCCCCCCCAGGAAATATGGAACTATTAGATAACAACTACATGTTTATGCATTAGGTTGGCTCCGTTTATAATATAAGATTTTACACATGCAACAGAAAGTGTTTACTGTATGAGAGCATTCTACTGACCCAACGGTATCCCGCTGGAAAGGAATGTTTTCCTTCATACAGGATGGGCTGGGATTTGTTACTATAACCAGAGCCTTCCCCAAGAATGGCATTCTGATTAATCTCAGTATAACAGAGGCCCAGAGTTTGTGTATAGTATGAGGCACTAGGTATATGAAATGCAATGTCCCCTTTGTTTATTTAAGGTTTACTAAAACAAACCCCCCAAAAAATTAAAAGAAGAAGAAAAAAAAAAGAGACCACACATGGATGTAGAGAAGTCCACTGACAGGGAGGAGATGTAGGAAAGGGGGGGAGCGAGATCCTATAATAACAAACGCAGGACTCTGTGAAATTGACCGGCGGGATATAATAAGGCTTGTGTAAACTGAGCATCCGTTACAACAACACAGCAACACAAACATACAGCCAGCAGGGCACACGTGCTCAGTGCATTAATTGTTAAGCATTTTCTCTACTACTCTAACATATGTCCTGCTGACCCTACCCAAATCTCCTTAGAAAGACATATTGGCTGGGAGTTCTGCAGGGAAGCCCAGAGAAATTCAAATGTTTTATAACATCTGAACCAATGTGTAAGGAATCGTAAGTTTTTATCTACGCAAATGAAGGGTGTTATTTTCATCCCAAGTCCTGCTGGTTGCAATTGCTCATCTACGTAGGTCAAGGGGTGCAACTTGCTTTGATTTTCTGTATATACAATTGAAGACGTGGCAGGGACGAAACCCAAGTGCCATCCTATCTCCCTGCATCATAGGCAAACAAGATCACTCTTACATCTATAAGAACACAGCATTGGGGGTGAAATAATATCAATGCATTCCATAAAGGTTCTATTTTATATCACAGGTTCACTTTAGAGTCCTGCACAGGTCCAGTTGGGCCTGAAACCCGGCCCACTGAATTGCTAGACTCTGACCCGATACATCACTGACCAGAGACATCAGGTCAGGGGGAGAAAATTATGTTTTAACTGGTGTAGGCGGGAGGTGAGAGCCTGTATTCAAGTCGGGTATCCAGGCAGGGTACCAGCAGACTGCCCGCACAGTCAGGGAACTGAACCCCGACTGATTTGCAGGTATTCCACAGGTACCCGACCAGATGCAGGAATCTACTTTACACTGTAAAAACTTTCTGTACCAAGGACAGTGTCCTTGGTACAGAGAGTTTCCTTGTGTCAGTATGTGCACTAGTCACCAGAGCAGCCTGGGTAGTCCCATTGGCACGGTAGCACTGCACAGAGTACTTAATTCATAAATGGGGCTGATTGTGTAACTTGAATGAAAAAGCAGAAGCTGATCACTACATAGTGCTCCTATGGATATGTCCTGGGCCAGTGCAATTTTCAGTAAAACAGGAGCGCTGGTGAAAGGGTATCATGTAGGTGATAATAATTATTGGGGGTGCCTAATATTTGGCACCAATCAGTGATAATAACTTTACTTATACTTTAATGTGTTATGTCCCCAGAACACCTGGCAGGATAACACCACGCCAGGTCTATGTATAATACCCCAGAGTTTATGGCAGGATAAATACATTGCTGATTTAATATACAGTATAATAGCCACAGATCACAATAAAGTGTAAATGTGGGGCCAATGTATTGTATGATAACCTAAGAGCACATGGCAGGGTAAATTACATACATAATGCTGTTAGTTAGTAAATTTACTGGAGTTGGTTTAGTAAAGGTTTTGCCTCCCCAAGCCTTTCTTACAATATGCCTATGGCCGTTAATTCTGTACGGCCATACTTGGATGGAAGAGACAGTGCCTGAATAGTTTCCTGTTCCAATGCTCCCTTGTTGTCTGATTGGCATTAAATGACTTGCATTCCTGCAGACAAGGGGTTAACTACCAGCACATAGGTCATATTAATACAGAGGGTTCCTTCATTTGAGCATGGCCATCATTGCAGTCTTTTGGCTTTTCATTCATTCAGTCACGTCCAAGGCAGCTTAGGGCTCAAAATTGTACCTAATTGTTCCCAGGCCTTTTTTTTCTCTGTACTTCGAAAGCCTCTCCATTAAAACCCACATTGTTCTTTATTTTACCACTTCTTTTCCACCCACCCAAACACAGGTTTCCTGTGAGCTGCTGTGCGACCATCTTATCCTGCCCCCTCCACCTTGATCTTACACCTCTGCAGATGAACAGCATAACCAGCCCCGAATCCCAGCATACACCCACTGTAAAACCACTTGATGAGAAATTAAGCACGGAGCCAGGCAGACAAAGGGCCCAATTCAATTCTCTGTGGTATCTTGGCAAGTTCCCAGTCATACAGTGACACCATTTTCCAAACACACACAACAGTTCATTTCACTCTCTGTATATAAGAGTGGGTCATCTCAAGTACAACCCTCATGGTTGGCTGCAATTCAGTAGCATGACAGGCTGGCATTCCAGCCCAGCATATAGGGTTTGCGTAATCAGTAAGGCTGTGCCAATATTTTTTAAAAATGTTAGGGTCCCGAGTGATAATGGTGTGGAAATAAGGGGACAATGATAGCAAGGACAAATTCCTTCTTAAAGGAGAACTAAAGCTTAACTAAAGAAGTAGGGTAGAAATGTACATTATGTTTTGGGCTTCCGTACCAGCCCTAAGCATCCACAGCCCTTTAGCAGGGAAGATCTGTGCCCCCAAAGATGCCCCAGTAGCCCCCCATCTTCTTTTCTGCCGATTCCCTGCACATGCTCTGTGCTGCTCAGCTTAGGGACTGACTCACAATATACTGTATATATGGAATTTAAATGTCACAATATCAGGCTAATTAGTAATTAATACAGATAATTACTACATGGCAGCTCAGAAACCAGTGCAATTAGCATTAGAATTTAATAATCAGCACTGTGGTATCAATTTATATGACAGGCCAGCCTTTATTTTCTTCTTAATAATTAGCAATGACCCCCTAAGCTTAGCTTCTCAACAGCTGCCCAGAGCACACTGAGCATGTGAGTGTCACTGACACTTTCCAAGATGGGGAGCTCCTGTTTGGATTCCTGTTACATTGCGGATATTGAGATGCTGAAACTTTAGGCTGGTGCAATAAGTTCAGTATATAAACCATAGCATTTTTATTCATATTCATTTTTAGGGATTAGTTCTCATTTATATTAATTAGATTTAGAGCAGCCCTCCCAGGCCCCTGGATCTTACTTTATTATTACCAACTGCTGCCCTGGAATGTCTATAGTCTCCAGCAATGCGCCATCATGCTTCCTGGTGTGGTACGATAGAGGCCTGCTCTGCTGGACCATGAACATTAAGGGGATTCAGTGGGAAGTGCATGCACATTTCCATGTATTACAGCCCACTAATGCACATTCTAGTTCTTCACGCTTCAGCAGGCTTCTGGCAACATGTTGCAGCTCCAGACCAGCAGTAGTCAAGCAGGATTCAGAAGTTCTGGGGATGGAGAAGACTTCTGTGCATAACTAATGGGCAGTAACACACTGGGATTCCTTGTGCATTATAGGAGAGGGGCTGGGTAGGATATTGGTAACTTCTGCTTCTGCTTCTTAAGTAGCATGTGTAACTATTTGTATGTGATTCTTGCAAATAGGTCATAGTACTCTACGCTACACCACCGGCTACACCCTACAGGCTTTACATGAAACCTACTTGTTGTTGCTTTAGGAGGTGCTACAAACCACTACATGTGACATTAGACTAATGTTTGACCTTCCCCACCAGACTGGTAATATGATGGCAACTGACCCTCCCCACCCCACCGCCACACTCTTCCCCAGGCACTAAACACAAAGGGATCCTTCGAGAACCAAGGGGATCACTGTATGTACATTCTGTTTTTGGGGCTGCTGCACATATTATAAAACAGCTAGAAGTACAGGGAATATTGCTCCAACCTTTAGAGTAAAACCAGCTCCTGCTGTTCCATAAGTGCCAGTCAGTAAGCATGGACGCACTTGCTTTTCTAGTAAAAATAGCAGCTGTATATAACAGGTATATCAAACTCCTGTGTTTTCGGCGTTTGACAACTCCAACTCCCAGGATGCTTGCTGGCATTAGCCTGAGGGTTACCTACATACATGACATTTCTTCCTCACAAGAGTGAATGTAACTTTAAAGGGGTGGTTCACCTTTAAGTTAACTTTAACCCCCAAACTGGAGAGCTGCTGAGCTGCTAAATAATGTTAAATCCACAAATAATAAATAAATATGAAGACCAATTTCAAATTGTTTCTGAATCTCTCTACATCAGACTAACTTAAATGTGTTTACAGGAAAAGGGTTGGAAAGTGTCACCCCAGGAGCAGAAGAAGAGAGGACCCTTCTACTGCTACTTTGGGTGGTCATTTTAGGATTATTCTGGAGACTCCATGCTTTATAGAAAATGATAGAGAAATCAGCTCCAGTTATCCAGAGCAGACGCTGATATAGTTCTGCAGTACCTGGAGGACTTGAGGTTGGAGAGTGCTGCATTACACACACCCCCTGTCAGGTGGGGCCCCATCCATCCTGCCTTGCAGGGGGCCTTCCATAGCTATAAGTGTTCTGGATATTTGCTTTGCCAGTATCTTTTTACACAAAATCCATGTGAAGAGCTAATTTCTACTAAACCTGAAACTGAAGGGAAACAGGAGAAATTACACCAACACTCGTATAAGAGGTTTCCCTTAATAACCTGTAACTTAACACAGATGTTAAATACTAATGACTGAATGTGAAAGTATGTAGGATCTGCACGCACACATGCACACAATCACCTACACACACACCTACCTGCCTGTAGCACAGCACAGACACACACCTACCTGCCTGTAGCACAAACACAACTGTCTGTAGTGCAGCACAAACACACACAGTGCAGACACCTACTTGCCTGTAGCACAGCACAGACACACACGGCACAGACACCTACACACACAGCACAGGCACCATCCTGCCTGTAGCACAGCACAAACACACGGCATGGCGCAGACACCTACACACACAGCACCTTCCTGCCTGTAGCAAAGCACAAACACACATAGCACGGCACAGACACCTACACACACAACACCTACCTGCCTGTAGCACAGCACAAACACACGGCATGGCACAGACACCTACACACACAGCACCTTCCTGCCTGTAGCAAAGCACAAACACACATAGCACGGCACAGACACCTACACACACAACACCTACCTGCCTGTAGCACAGCACAAACACACGGCATGGCACAGACACCTACACACAAAGCAGCACCTACGTGCCTGTAGCATAGCACAAACACACATAGCACAGTACAGACACCTACACACACAACACCTGCCTGTAGCACAGCACAGACATGCGGCACGGCACAGATACCTACACACACAGCACAGACACCAACCTGCCTGTAGCACAGCCCAAACACACGGCATGGCACAGACACCTACACACTCAACACCAACCTGCCTGTAGCACAGCACAGACACACATGGCACGGCACAGGCACCTACACACACAGCACCTACCTGCCTGTAGCACAGCACAAACACACATAGCACGGCACAGGCACCTACACACACAGCACCTACCTGCCTGTAGCACAGACACACATGGCACGGCACAGGCACCTACAAACACAGCACCTACCTGCCTGTAGCACAGCACAAACACACATAGCACGGCACAGGCACCTACACACACAGCACCTACCTGCCTGTAGCACAGACACACATGGCACGGCACAGGCACCTACACACACAGCACCTACCTGCCTGTAGCACAGCACAAACACACATAGCACGGCACAGGCACCTACACACAAAGTAGGGCACATAGACACAAAACACAGCAAAATGATAACTGTGCTTCCCATGTCATATGTAAAAATGTTACCTGACAAAAAACATTATTTTTGCAAAATGCAGATATTATATGCTATTTCTGCTATATTAAAGTAAAACAAGTCTCTGTATCACAGGACACATGAAGAGGCCCCTCCTCGCCGGCTGCTCCATTCACACTCTCACAGATACTCCTCCTCTCCGGCTGCTCCATTCACACTCTCACAGATACTCCTCCTCGCCGGCTGCTCCATTCACACTCTCACAGATACCCCTCCTCTCCGGCTGCTCCATTCACACTCTCACAGAGGGCCCTGCTCCCCTGTACCTGAGAAGAAAAAGAGCAGAGCAGCAGGGGTTGGTGGCCTCCAGTCCTTTGCTTCCTGGCACTGATTGCCAACCAGGAATAGGCTGCATGTACAGAACCGCTTTCAGTACACATTCTGCTGATCTGTGTCAGGGACTGAAAGGGATGCAAGACATAGCAACCACCAACCCCACTCAGCATTTTTTAGGTAGGAGAGGCCTTTGCAGTGGTGCAAAAATAACTTTAGTTCCCCTTCTCTCCAGAGGCCGCATGGGAAGGCAACAAGCCTAATTCTGTGTGCAGTCTTCGTGCACAGACCATTTTGCAGTGGGTAAAGGGTCACTACGCTCATATTTGCTGCTCAGTATCTCAGTATCTGTTTTGATATAGCTATCTGTTATTTCTTACAGCTGTTCCTGCTATGGAGAGTTCCATTTACAAGCCTGTTTGGCTAATCATGCCACAAAGATGTTCCAGCACACCCCAGAGGTGCCTGACCAGCATCTTGCAAGCCTGTTTGTGATGGAATTAGAACACAAAAGAGGGGGGTGATGCTTAAGCCACGCACAGGGCCGGATTTCTCTTCGGTGCGCCCCGAGGCCGCCCCTGTGGGAGTCCCCCATGCGCATGCGCGAACGCGCACCCCAGTGCGCATGCGCGAACGCGCCCCCAGTGCGCATGCGCAAAGCGCCAGCTCCCCATTGCGCATGCGCAAAGCGCCAGCGCATGCGCGAACGCTCTTTTTAACTCCCATACGGAGCAGTGGGGAGAGGTCCCAACTGCTCCGTATGGGAGCAAAATTAAAAAATGTTCTTGCGGCGGGGCGGCATGCCGTCCCTAAACTTCTGCCGCCCTAGGCCCGGGCCTTTGTGGCCTCTCCACAAATCCGGGCCTGGCCACGCAGAGAGACAATGGCTGTTTAAGCAAGGCTGAAGCTGCAAGCTGAGCCAGTAATTAGAAACTTGCTCATGTTTATTTAGCATGTGGGCCTACTGGCAATCTGAAGGCCCAACTAGGAAATGAATTTAAGAGAGACTTTTAATAAAGAGGCATCTTAGAGATGTGTGTAGTCTCACAGGAAGCTGCCATCATATGCCAGTTAGTGCCACAATGGCAATTAGACTGTAAATTCTGTTGCTAATGATGAGCAAGACATTAGGACGTGCCCAGTATTAGACTGAGCCTTTAAGGGTCCACCAGCGAATCTGACATTGAGAGCCCCCTCTAACAATTAGATGTAGATAGTTCTAAATGTAATGGCTGTCCTATACTGTAAACTTATAGTAGAAATAAGAAAGGGAAAATAGGAATCTGTTAGAGTAAAGGCGGCCATACACAGGCCGATTCAAACCGACATCTGGCCTGAAATCGGCCAGATCTGGATCGGGCAGGTTTAAAAACTAGTCGGATCGGGGACCGCATCGTCTCGTTGATGCGGCCCCCGAACCGATGGACGCCTATACCCTTCATTCTAATTCGATCGTTTGGCCCCAGTGCCAAATGTCCGAATTAGCCCGATATCACCCACCCGTAGGTGGGGATATCGGGAGAAGATACTTAACACTCTGATTGGAGGGATGGAGCTGTGATATCCCGTAAATCTTATATTTTATTTCATTATATTTTCACTTTCCGTGACCACTTTGGTACCATTTATGTTGCCTCATTGCTATATTTTACCTGGCTTTTCTTTTTTGTTATACAGTTAGAAATCTCAGGGCCTTGGGGGAAGTGTAATGGCATGGGCATAATTTGGTCAGATCAGTTTACCCATAGAAGTAGATAAAAAGATAAGCTAGATGTTGATTGGTTGGTTGCTGGACTAGAGCAAATGTGCTGCGCACTTCCGAATGCCACTCAAGCTTCCCAAGTTCCCAAGGCCTGGATACTTATAGGCAAAACAAAGAAATATTTATCACGGTTTCCTTGAAAGGCCTCTAAGAATTCTTTCTCCATTGATTCCCTCACAGTCATACCTAGAGGTTTTCTTGGGCCCAGATAAACCCAGATGCTGTTCTTAGAGAGTCATTGAAAGGTGTCTGGGGAAGTGAAAGATTTCATTTCCCTAGGACATGTTTATGTAGCTTTGCTAATGAATCAGCCTGACTGCATGAAATAAGGTAGAGGAGAGGCTGCTCACAAGGGCTCATTGTCAGCTCCCAGTTGATCGTGTCCAGGGACAATGGCCGCTCTTTTGCCGAACTGCCGGTGCATGTGGGGACAAACTGCAAACCCCACAGTCTATTTTTCTTGCACCAGCTCTAAACTGAAAATTCCTGTTTGTCTCTCAGCACAACAGCTTGATGACATAGAGAAGTGAGTGACTGAGATCCCAACATTCCATTTAAGATACTCAGGCTGGGAATATGCTAGTACTTACAATACAGGGGGAAAAAACAGAACTTTAATCTAAACTCTGCTTTTCGGCATAGAGTCTGCTGCCACACCTGCTGTTTAAATGAGTTTAGGCTACTTATACCGTCAATGGAACGAAGATGAATATTGGACAAAGAAGGACCCGGGGGTACTTGTGGATAATAAATTGCAAGCATTGGCAGTATTCAGCAGGAACAGCCAAAAAGTTATTTTCCTGTGTAATGAGTTATATATTCATAAAAAAAGAGTAATTCTTCCCCTTTACAAAGCATTGATAAGGTTTTATATTGAATATACAAAACAGTTTTGGTCTTCAGTGCTCTAGCAAATGGGAAATAAGCAGAAACATGGAGGTTACCATTATTGGGTACCACCCGTTTATCACCATAGGCAGAGCATTTACAATGGTTTATTCTGGGAAGGGGTGAAAAAGATTTAGGGTGTTGTGGTTCTCCCTAAGACACTGGGGCTCATTTACCAACACATTGAAGCTCTATAATAGTCGCAGAGGCAAAACTTTTGCCCTGCGCATAAGCATATTTAACAGTATAGCGCAAACACGGTCGCTTAAAGTTTCATGCGCTAGTTTTGACGCAAACTGCTGCGCCATACAAACATGCACATATGGTGTCGCAAAACTGCACATATGACGACGCAAAACTTGTCATAAATTGTGTGCATAGATGGCGCAAGCTAATGCTCTAATAAACCCGTACCAACTACATGCTTCCTAACAACCCAGTCAGTTGGTGTTTAAATGGAAAAAAAGATATGAAAGGCTCCATCACATTAACAAGGGAAACTGCCTTTATAGATAAGAACAAAGTTAAAAAAAAATTTTATTAAAACATTGTAAACAAATTAACAATTATATTTTTCTAATAATGCTAATCAACATATCATAAATTAACATTAACATGGTTTTATTAATGACATACCTAAATTAGTTTATTGTAGCGCAAATCTGCGAATATACTAGTGCAAATGTTGAAGAATGCGCAGTCAGAACTACGCCGCAAATGAATAGGCGTAAAGATTTCAATGCAGCCGTGCCTGCGCAAATCTGCTCCTATATATGCGCAAATAGCACATATATAGGCGCAAAGGGTGCACTCTCGCAAAAATTGGGCACTTAAAACACGTCCTAGCCACACCCCCAAAAAACATGTTGTTGTTTGCGACATTATTGCCCAGTATTTGCGACATGCGCATAAAAAAAACTGGCAGAAAAATAAATGAACCAACGCAATGTAACGCATATGCAATTGCGTTTGCCCACAAAATGGCGCATGATCATAATTGCGTCGGTTTGTGTGCTGCGATGCATTGATAAATGAGCCCCACTGTGTCTTAGGGAGAATCACAACACCCTAAATCTTTTGTTGAGAGTCACTGTGACTCTCAATGGCCGTGTGACACAAGCCTTAGAATAGTACAAACTGTGAGTGTCAGTGATGTGACTTGGAAGTCCCACTATCTGTTTAACTCTGCCTGCATACTTGGAATTTTAATGGGCGGAGAACTCCATGCTAACATGTTACACTAAAGGCAATGGCATGTGGGGTGACTTTAGGTTTTTAAAGCATCTCAAACACGTGTCACCAAAGCTCCTGTAATTGCCATATGTAGACTTTCATTCAAAGTGCCTGTATGTGCCTAAAAAATCATTGGTTGTAGAACACGTTACATCCCAGGCTTTGTGCTGTTAAACGGTGACACCTGCTGGGCACATTTGAGAATACACTTATTCCATTTAACTGCAGATGCACTTCTGTGAACTAAGTAGAAGATAAAAAGTTGTGGCCACTTTGGGACACGCTTAACAAAATGCATGTACCTCACAATAAAAGAACTGTTCACTATAAAGTCCAGCAGCTAATTAGTCCTTACTCAGGGGTCAAAAAGATTTACAGAAGCAAAAGACTATCCCCAGATTGCACTTTTATTTCATAACTGCCAAGCACATCTGGGATATCACATTCATTAATCCGATGAAGGGAAATCTAAACTTAACTTAACTTATCTGAGGCCCATGTTAATTTCTGTAGCCCAAGGTAGCTTATTATGGATGACAGGGTTGCACTAGTAAACCTGCTTAGTACACCTATGCCATAAAAGTTATTTGCTATAAAGAGAATATTCTGAGCAGCACAGTCCTCCAGTGCGATTAGTTTTGAGGCACTAGTGTGCATAAGATAAGATGCAGTGAAATGAGATCCAGTTTCATTATTCTCTCAAAATGGTGATCACATAAAATGGTTCTTCATTCAGGTCCATTTCAGGAAAATTAGTTATGGATGTGTCATCAAAAACAAATGCGACACTTGGCACAAAGGAGGTGAAACTGACTACAGAACATTTTTAACATCCATATTTTTAGCACCTTCTTGCTCTGCCTGTGGTTCCCTGCCCTTGTACTTTAAGGGCCTACGACTCCTTTGTGCTGGTTACATTTGCATCTTCCTTCACAGCTTTAGAGTAAACCCGCTCACCAAAGATAGTGCTGCCAATTCGTACATTAGTGGAGCCAACCTCAATCTGCAGACCAAGGAAGAGAATGAAAGGGCAAGTGATAAGGGCATGGTTATCACAATGAGGTATTTATTAATACAGAAGTCTAACGGCACTAAAGAGCCAGGGACCAAAAATGATGGGCAGCTATGATCTCTTTAGGGTACAAGTTATTAGTTATTAACTGTGTACAATAAAAGTAAATATATTAGGAAAACTGCACCATCATATATATAGGATGGAAGCACCCTACCAACTGAAAATACTTTATGAATAAGGCAGGACTGAGGTTATCACTAAGACATAGAACTAGAACTAAATGGCAAGTGGAAAATACCATTCATATAATATGAATTAATGTGTCAGATGCATGAATTCAATTTTTATACATATTTTTTATTCTCCCTGTATCTGTACAGATTACTTTAGTAAACTGTGGTTTCCACCTATACTCAAACAACGTACAGGTAGGTTAACGTGGACCTGTCACTCTAAGAAATCATTCCAAATCCTTCTGTATCATGTTAGCAGAGCAAGATAAACTTTACTTACACTATATAAATTATTGAATTTCTTTTTCCTTCAGTCTTGGAATTTACAGTCACATCAAACTGACAGATGCCATTTTGTGTACACTGTTATTAAGGCAAGCTTTGTTTCATCCAAAATCATATTCATTTGCCATCTAGGGGATATCTAGGAAGTGCTGAATGGAAAGTCAAAGTAATTGTAATTAAAAATCTAAGCTGTCAATTATATATTTCCTGCCCTGCCTCTATGACTGTGGCATAGAGGTGGGGCAGGCAATATATGATTGACAGCTCCGATTTTTAAATACACGTACATTTATAACAGGTATGGATGATTTAATTAAAAAAAGAATTTGGGTTTCATGTTTAATTTTTTAAGAACTTTTATTATCCAGCTTTTTGTGTGTGGGTGACAAGTCCAGGTTCCTGGTGAAACTGTCCTCACTATGTATGCCTTATTGGGACCCTAGATTGTAAGCTCCACTGGTGCAGGGACTGATAAGAATGATGTATACTCTCTGTAAATAAATAAGTAAACAATATACTTACTGCATGCTCAAAGTCTGAGGACATTCCCATACTGAGCTCCACAGAATCGATTTGAAGTCCTAGTTTTTCACACACCTCTTCTCGCTGAGCCAGCAGCATCTACATAGGGAACAATAGTTGTACGAATTTATAAGCTGTGTTATAGTACATGTCACTGTATACCAGTACCTACTGCAAACTGATCTCAAATATAAACCCCAGCCCTGTACACTTTGCAGGAACCTTTTCCAGCTGCCATGTTTATTATTCATATCATTGTGGCTGCACCAGAGGACACTTACCATGCTCTGTCACTCTATAGAATCCTTTTAGGACAGTGAGAAAGTTTTGTTGCACTATGGGCCCACCAGGGCTGCTACCGCAGGGGCCCCCAACCGCCTGTTCACCCACCCACTCTACCAATGCAAACCTCAACCCCACCCCCACGTATGTACCTTATACTTTGCATCAATTGGGTGAGGAAGGGCATTGAGAGTGGCAGCAGCAGGGAGCAACAGGTGAGGATTAGGTCTAGGTCAGCAGGGCCCGCTGAGTTTTTTCCCCATTGTTCCCACTGGCCCAGTCTGACCCTGCTTCTCTGTTTCTGGGTTTTTCTGAGCCAACTAATGGTTCAGGAAAACATCTAAAGCACTTTCTAGAAACCCCTCTTCCCTATAAAATTTAAAATACCTGAAAATCTGGGTTGGGCCCCTGGGTTATATCATAACCGAAGCTTCCGATTGTCATAAGCCCCACAAATTCCAGACTGGAGCATTTCTCTCTGATATGTTTAACAAGTTCAGTGGTTTCAGTGGGTGCAAGGCCATGTTTGCCTAAAACAATGTAGAAGTGGACATTTAAGGAACATGGTAACAATGGAAACTGATTTCTCATTCCCCTCCACCATACACATAAAATGATTACCAGATCTATAGAACGTCTTGGATGTTTATTGTTGCATCCACACTTTGGCAACTGTTTATAAGGCTAAGGCTAATGGCCTGCTAATGTATGGCATCTTTTGGCAAAATGTCCACTATAGATAGTAACTGCTAGTTAGCAGTTAGGAAGGTTCTATATAGATATGGAATATGGTCTTATTTTCAACCCAAGTTACTATATTACTATACCTAATATGGGCATGCCTTCTTGTGGCATGTATTTTACTAAAAAATACTTCCAGTGCTGGATATTCAGCAAAGCATTTCTATCAAGGATGTATATTTTTGACTATCCAGCTGCCCAATAACACCTATGCCAGGGAGCCTATAAGAGAACAAATAACATTTTGGGGATATCTATTTTATACACCCTTTGGGGCTTTGGGTAATAATGCAAACCTTTTGCAGGCACTGTGCACTTACTGTCCTCACTGCTTGTGTTCACCTGCACCATAACCTTTAGCTTTTCCGATGATCCCTTTTTTTGCCAGGAACTGTTCACCTTGTCAGCCAGTTTTATGGAGTCTATAGTTTCCAGAATGTAGAGGTTTGGGACACCTGTGAAGTGAAATTCGAAAGATGAGTTATGGCCAAATATGTGCAATAATATCTACAGATTCCCCCCCCCCCACCTCCCCCAAACATGGTTCAATGAGTGCACAACTGGGTGCCACTGAAGGGACCTTACCAACTAACTTGTTGATGTGTGTCTTCTGGAGATGTCCAATAAAGTGCCATTTTATGTCGGGGCACGATGCCAAAAGCTGAAAAGAACAACAGTGATCAGTAGTAACCAGAAGGAGGCTTTACACATACAGACAAAAACCTAATCAGACACTGGGCTCACCTTGAGATACAGTGGAGCTGAATTAATAACATATTTGCTAAATTGCACTGGTGAAGTTACCAGTGGGTGGCAAGCAATCAGCAATTTGTTTTAATGAGTCTACTACAAGTAGTATAGTAAAGTAAAAATGCAATTGGTTACCTGCTAGTGCCACAAGCGGGTGGGCAGGGTTTTCTAGTATCCACCCCCATTGCCAGTTCCCTTACCCTGCACACAAGGTAGGGAAAAGCAGGAGGCACATCCCACGCCAAGGCCCTGTGTATCTGGAGATGAGCTGCACCTCCACATACTGATATGCCCTTGCAGGCCTTAGCGCTCTTGGCCCTACTGACATGAAGATACATTGGCCATTGTCTCAGAATATTACTAACACAGTTAATATATAGGTGAACTACTCATTTTTAAGTAGGTACCCCAGGCCAGAAGTGTACAGCTTCAGTTGTAAGGCATAAACTTGTAGGAGTAGCGACAAGCTGAGGCACAAGGCCTTCCGATGAAAGGGTGGATAAAGCACTAAAGAAGCTTAGAAGGTGAAGACACAAAGATTTATGGTATGATGTAACAAGTGAAATGCTTGTCATATACATTGCTTTGTCTTTCAGGTGAGGGCTTTAGAATCCAAGAGACCAAGTATATTCTAACAGGTTATATATAATGTGGTTGTTAGGAACCCCCATTGATTTTAATCACTACCTGCTATCCCGGGCTGCTGCTCCACGTCTTTAAAAACACACAAGGCCAAGGCACGGTTTGCTGAGTGCCATCTATTTCCAATCTTCCTGGTGTCCCCCCACTGGGATTGGGCCAGCACATACACAGTACAAAAATTTTTCTGAGAGTTCTGTAATGAACATTCATCCTCCTAGAATGGTGCAGGGGACACCAGGGAAATAAAGAAGATGGCGTGGCGTGGTTTTTTTAATGAAGAGAAGCATTAGCCCGAAATAACAGGTAAATGACTAGAATCACTGAGGGTGCCTAACAACCTGGCAGCCCCCAATGGTTTAAGGTTTTGTTCTCCATTAAATAAACAAATCTACTCATACTGTAATGTTAGCATATTCTTAAAACTAGGGATGCACCGAATCCAGTACTTTGGGTTCGGCCAAACCCCCAAATCCACTGCCGGTGATTCGGCATACGCTAATTAGGATTTGGAAGGGTTAAATGTTGCCGTGCACGGGGCGAAAAATTTTCCACTTTCATGTTAATGTGACAAAAAGTCACATGATTTTTAGGATTCAGATTCGGTTCAGCCAGGACCATGAATTTGGCCAAATCTGAATCCTACCAAAAAAGGCTGAATCCTGGCCGAATACCGAACCGAATCCTGGATTCAGTGCATCCCTACTTGAAACTGTTTTTATTTTAAAAGAAACATGAAACTCAAGAGGCAGAGATACAATACATTACTTACATTTGGATCTGAAGCCTTTTCAGCTAACTCTTGTACCTACAGAGACAGACAGTGATAGAGGTTTTATTAAATACAGGAATATAAACAGGAAATAATGAAGCATCGGGATCTCATTAATGGGAAATAATCTCTGTAATAATCAAACAGGGCAAAAATAATCCTGTTTAAAAATCTTGTGCCACCCTGCTGGCATTACCTGGCTTGCAGTATCAGGTTTTGCATTCCCTCTCTGCTTCCAGCTACACCTCCATGGGTTACTTAAACATAATGCAAATTAGAGGGGCAACTGGAGGAATCATGAGGGTGGAATAACCTGCCCTTAGGTTCAGGGATCAAAGCGATGGAGAGCCCAGTGCTGGAAAGGTTAATGAACTATGCTCACTTAAACTCCATCAGTCAGTGCCACTGCTTACTAAGACCCTGTTATAAGTGAACCTTAAAAGGTCTCACCACTGAGGTGTTAGTACGCAAACCCTTTAATAACAATAACTTGCACTTGCAATTTCTGAGTGAAGGCCATACAGCACAAACAAGTATCAGCATGAGGGAGGCAATAGTAGGTGGCCTGACGCCAAATTGTAGCCGAGCTATTTCCTTTAACTTCAATACATGGCCATACAAGCCTTGGCCATTTAAGATACGGATTCAGTCACTTCAGACGGCAGGTCCCTGTGTATGGGACCCTACGACAGGCCTACTGATATCTGGCTAAAAATTGTCAGGTGGCTGAGGTCAGGATCAGCTTGTCTGGGGAACTCACCAAACAAGCAGATCTTCAAAGTACAGCTACCTTAAGGGTGGAGACACACAGAGCTACTAGTAGCAGCTACTTTTTCACAGCTACTAAACATCAGAAAATACCCTGCCATAGACAATACTGAGAATTGCCTCTGCTAAAACACACGTAGAGACAATTATCAGTAAATGATCAGCACTGTATATTTTAGTAGCCCTGACAAGCAGCTGTAGCTCCGTGTTACTTCACCCTAAGGGCAGGCGTACACAGGGAGATTAGTCGCGCCCCGACAAATCTCTGCAATGCCATCCCACCGGCGATTTGTCGAAGTCGCCTTGAGAGGAAACTTCGGGTGGTGCAACTAATCTCCCCATGTGTCACTGCCCTAAGACTCTTGTTTACTTATCAGTAGTTATCTTATTACCCCCCACATAAATACTGGCTCTAGTTAGAATAATGAGGGATCATAAACTCACATAGTTTTCTCCAAAGTATCGCTGCCCATGGCTGTAAGCATCAATTACCATGTCCACTGGCTTCGTTTTACTGACCGCCACCAGCCTGGGATCAATCGCTGGCAGAGTCTGAAAAAAAAGATGGTAATCTGAAGAAAATGACAGGCTGTGTAATTAGAGGTGCGTGTGTGTATGTGTGTGTTTTCATGTATACATCAATACTTCTCTATTGTTATATCATACCTCCCAACATTTGAAAAATGAAAAGAAGGACAAAAAGTTTTGGTGCGCGTAGCGTGGCAAATTTTTTGACAAGCCCACTTTTGTGGCCACGCCCCAATTACCACACCCCATTTTTTGTAAAAATACTCCTTTTATATAGATGAAATGGCGGGATCAGACGCAAATGTGCTATACCCTCATACTGTACTACCTAAGGAAAACAATATAGCAACTCCTACATTAAAATACAAATATAGAGAGAAGGCAGTGAGTTATTAGTGAGTTATAACTATCTACCAGTTTTGCCCCCCATACACAGGTGCCCCCCATACACAGGAGCCCCCCCATACACAGGAGCCCCGCCACACACAGTGTCCCCTATACACAGGATTTGTTTTCGGCGCGCCCCTAGGCCACCCCGTTGAACAGCCCGCGCCCCCCCAATGCGCATGCGCAAATGACAACCGCTTGTCTCCCTACCCCGCCCCCCCTGCGCGCCGGCGAGTGCGCATGCTCATACATTTAAAGCCCCATACGGAGCAGTGGGGAGAAGTTCCCACTGCTCCGTATTGAAAAAAACTTTAAAAATTCCATTGCGGCGGGGTGGCATGCCGCCCCTACATTTCTGCCGCCCTAGGCCCGGGCCTTTGTGGCCTCTCCACAAATCCGGGCCTGCACAGTGCCCCCTATACACAGTAGCCCCCCCATACACAGTGCCCCCTATACACAGTGCCCCCTATACACATTACCCCCCCATACACATTACCCCCCACAGTAGCTCCTCCTTCTTCTGCGGCTCCTCTCCTTATGCGGCGGCGACAGGCCCTTTATATGGTTGTGCCCGTGCGTAATGATGTCACACGTACCCACAGGCGCAACCTTATAAAAGGGCCTGTTGTGCTGTATAAGGAGCCGCATAACGAGTAAAGCCGCCGGGGAAGTCTGAACGTCCGGCTCCAGCCGGCGCATCCCACAGTGTGGGACATTCATGGAACTATCTGGGACAGCGGGATGCGCCATGAAAAGCGGGACTGTCCCGCGAAAAGCGGTGTATGTGTCTGCTATATTTTATGAATGAGCGATACTTCCCCTGCATGCTGTGCTCTGCCAGAGATTCCCAGGAGTGAGAGATATATGTTAGGGGTGGGAAGGTGAAACTGCCCAGCACACAAATAAAGGCAGCAGCCTCTTCTGCCTGATAAAAGCCAGAGCCCCCTCAGCCCCTGACCCACTGAGCAGGAGAGGAATGCAGCCAATGCCAATAGTTAACCCTTGCCTGTCACAAATGCTCCTCCCAGGACAATTAAACATCAAGGTAAGGCTGTGAGCTTGAGTGTAGCAGGGGAGATTGAAGAGTTATGGGGGCGGGGCTTTATTCCCCAGAGCAGAGCAGGCACAGCAATCAATTAAATGGCAAAGCTGAAAAGCGGGACATCTAACAGTGAATCCGGGACAGCAGGAAGAACTATACATGAACAGGGAGCACAAAGCAGCATATTTTGGATGTATATGCTCCTCACTGGCCCTGCCGTATCGCCCCCTCACCTTGAGCCTCCTGGCTGCTGCATGTTGAACCCTCTCCCGCACACACTGCAGAGCTTTCCCTATCTCCTCTGACATGCCTGCTCTCCACATTCTCACTTTCTACTTCCGCTTTACGGGTCATAGAGGAACCCTCACCAGACAACCAATAGGATACGGGCAATCCTAGCTGTATCCAATCAGAATGCTCTGCTCTGGGGAATTAAGCCCCGCCCCCATAACTCTTCAATCTTCCCTGCTACACTCAAGCTCACAGCCTTACCTTGATGTTTAATTGTCCTGGGAGGAGCATTTGTGACAGGCAAGGGTTAACTATTGGCATTGGCTGCATTCCTCTCCTGCTCAGTGGGTCAGGGGCTGAGGGGGCTCTGTCTTTTATCAGGCAGAAGAGGCTGCTGCCTTTATTTGTGTGCTGGGCAGTTTCACCTTCCCACCCCTAACATATATCTCTCACTCCTGGGAATCTCTGGCAGAGCACAGCACGCAGGGGAAGTATCGCTCATTCATAAAATATAGCAGACACATACACCGCTTTTCGCGAGACAGTCCCGCTTTTCATGGCGCATCCCGCTGTCCCAGATAGTTCCATGAATGTCCCACATTGCGGGATGCGCTGGCTGGAGCCGGACGTTCAGACTTCCCCAGCGGCTTTTCTCGTTATGCGGCTCCTTATACAGCACAACAGGCCCTTTTATAAGGTTGCGCCTGTGGGTACGTGTGACATCATTACACACGGGCGCAACCATATAAAGGGCCTTTTCGCCGCCACATAAGGAGAGGAGCCGCAGAAGAAGGAGGAGCTACTGTGGGGGGTACTGTGTATAGGGGGCACTGTGTATGGGGGGGCTACTGTGTATAGGGGGCACTGTGCAGGCCCGGATTTGTGGAGAGGCCACAAAGGCCCGGGCCTAGGGCGGCAGAAAAGTAGGGGCGGCATGCCGCCCTGCGGCAATGGAATTTTTAAGTTTTTTTCAATACGGAGCAGTGGGAACTTCTCCCCACTGCTCCGTATGGGGTTTTAAATGTATGAGCATGCGCACTCGCCGGCGCGCAGGGGGGGCGGGGTAGGGAGACGGCGGTTGTTCGCTTGTCCCTGGCACTGTGTATGGGGGCTACTGTGTATAGGGGGCACTGTGTATGGGGGCTACTGTGTATAGGGGGCACTGTGTATGGGGGGGCTAGTGTGTATGGGGGGCTCTGTGTATGGGGGGCTACTGTGTATAGGGGGCACTGTGTATGGGGGGCTACTGTGTATAGGGGGCACTGTGTATGGGGGGGCTAGTGTGTATGGGGGGCTCTGTGTATGGGGGGCTACTGTGTATAGGGGGCACTGTGTATGGGGGGCTACTGTGTATGGGGGGCACTGTGTATGGGGGACACTGTGTATGGGGGGCACTGTGTATGGGGGGCTACTGTGTATGGGGGGCTACTGTGTATAGGGGACACTGTGTGTGGCGGGGCTCCTGTGTATGGGGGGGGGCTCCTGTGTATGGGGGGCACCTGTGTATGGGGGGCAAAACTGGTAGATAGTTATAACTCACTTATAACTGACTGCCTTCTCTCTATATTTGTATTTTAATGTAGGAGTTGCTATATTGTTTTCCTTAGGTAGTACAGTATGAGGGTATAGCACATTTGCGTCTGATCTCGCCATTTCATCTATATAAAAGGAGTATTTTTACAAAAAATGGGGTGTGGTGATTGGGGCGTGGCCACAAAAGTGGGCGTGGTCAAAAATTTGCTGCGCTACGTGCACCAAAACTTTTTGTCCCTCTTTTCATTTTTCAAATGTTGGGAGGTATGCATACCCCTCTGGGTGCTGTGGCTTAGGGCTGTTCTGGAAATAATACTTCCCAAAGTTTAATTGCCTATTAATAACATTGGCACGTTTCAGTAAATTTCCATTCAGAATTACCATAATCTTGTAATCATTAACTGTTATGAATTAAAGGTAATTGTAATTGCAATGCATTCTGGGAATAAATGCTGGACTGGCCCTCCAGCATATGAGGAAAACTCCAGGTGGGCCAAGTGTCAGAGGGCCCTCCTCACCCAGTTATTTGCTTGTATATGTTAACAAAAAAAAAAAACCACAGAGGGAAAGATAGATTGTAACATGTAAGTAGAAGTGATTAACAGAATAAAGAAATGAATGAAGCGGGAAAGAAAAACCATTTGGAGAATGGGTCCCTGGTCCAACACTGCTAGGAATGAACAGACGTGCCCTGGATGGGGTGCATACTTTGCACAGATATCAACCCAGCTTGTAACAGAGCAGTTAATGAATGTCCTCGCCTGGGTTAATATTATACAACTAACTCATCAATCGTCTAGCAGACAGATTAAATATATAATTAAAGGAATGAACCCTCCACCTCGCTATACTTAAAAAAGGAAACCCTGTATTTATGTGCATGGCAGCTACTTGGCCTTAGATACAAAATAAAACTTTTTAGGGCAGTTAGTTATTAAATAACTGGAGTATATAGTCATATAACTATAAATCCCTTATTAGAGATTCTGATGAACTGTTATGTACCTTGCAATGGTGGCTTGGCCCCATTTAAAAAGCTAAGCATAAGACATATTGATAGATAGACATATAGTTACGGAGTGCAAAATATACCCTCCCTATAACATTCTTTAGCATGATGGCTATATGCTTTCATGCAAACAAAAGAACTCCGAGTCTGTTTGTTTCCACTGCAGTCATGAAGACATTTTTCTTGAAATATTTACCAAAAATACTGGGAAAGAATAAGACACTTACCCTAGTGATAATCTCACTACATACAGCAGGGAAAATATATTGAACACCTCAACATTCTTCTCAGTAAATATATTTCTAATGGGGCTATTGACAAGGAATTTATACCAGATGTTGGTAAAAACCCAAGTAATCCACACATACAAAGAAATCAGAACAATAAGCCTTTAAATTAACACCCCCCCCCCTACAATTTTGGCATAAGTTGGTAAATGATTTCATGCCAAGCCAAAACTGTACTTATGTAGTAAGAGGTTGTCCAGAGAAATGTAATGCTATATGGAGAACATGGCTAGATCTACAAATTGTCTGAATGTACAACACTCCTCTTTATTTTCTGTTAACTTTTCAATATGGTGCCTCTGCCTCACCTTGTTTTCGTTTCTTCTTTTTGTTATTTTACCTGTTTGTATTGAAAAAATATGCAAAATCGAAACTTATTTAAAAAAAAAAAAAAGAGAATCAATTTATCATGTGCTCTGTAACCCCTCAAAGATAAGAATTAAGAAAAGGCAAACAAAGTATAAGAAATGTGTTGGTGCATTGTTTTTGAGGAGAGTGTTTATCAGTATATCAGTCTTACAGTATTTGTAAAGTTATTATTACCATTGCAATGTGCTATTTTGTGGATGGGAGAGTGTTGTTAATGAGATCACTGACATATTCTATCTTTGCTTTCGCAGCCAGGCCATGTTCTTGCTTTTCCTTCTTTTCTTGGTATCCATGCTCTGAACATAAATTGGTCTCTCCGTTGCTTTCATGTTTTATGTGGTCTGGGGGATTTCTGTTCTCTCTTTCCAACAGTTGATTCCACGTTCATCACACAGTCACTTATTTTACCCAGAAGATAGTGTCGGAAGCCTCTGTGGCACAGCCTGTTTTTTATTAGTCAGACATACCTGGCAGGCTGTTTTATGACACAAGGCAGATATCTCTAGCAATGGAATGAACATAAATCACAATAACCATTGATAATATCAAGTACAGAGTGAAGTCCCTTGAATTTATTAGCTTTGTGAGAAAGAGAGGTACAGTAATACCTAGTCCTTAAGAACAGATGGGTCTTTTAGCCTGGTGGTTTCCAAGCTTCATCAACAAAAAAGTTATAAAATTATAGCTCAAACCACAATTATAAATCCTGCCTTGTTTCAGAGTCCTGCACAGATCTGTTTTGGTAGACCCACACCCCTGTGATCTGACCCGGCCCACACACCCACATTGACTTTACATTGTCTTTCCATACCCAAACACACCTGAAGAAGTTCCTTCCTGAAGTGACATTATTATTTTGGTGTGGGAATGACCAGGGGGAACCAGGTGGTCATAAATGGGCAAGATTCCTTTTTGTGTGTTTTTTTACAGTTTTAAAGCTGCCCGCATCCTTCCCGATTTCCTCTGTGTACCTAGAACAGCCTGCAGACTCTTGTTTAATTTTATTAGAAAATATGAGAAAGAATACTGTTTTAGTAGCTTTCAAGAATCTTTTTATTATACCCTTTGTTGGATGGGTATCCTGTAGATGAGAATTCTAAACCTAGTCCTCACTCCACTTAGTTAGTCCTTTGCTCTTTCTAAGCCAGCAAGTTCCCCAACCTGCCCACAGACTAGCCCCAAACAGAGTCTAGATTCCCTCATAGCAACACCAGTTTATGGGAAGGGAGCATGTACTCTGTGGAGAGATTCTATGGGGCAGATTTATTAAGACACAAATTCGAATCGCGAATGGGAAAAATTTGGATTGGATACGATAATTGTGGGCTTTTTTTTTTTTTTTTTTTTACACACAGTACGAAAAATAAACGCGAAAAAAACTGTGAAAATACGCAAGGAACGAAAAAGTCGCAGAAAACATGAACGGTCCGATCGAACAAACGATCGGACCGTTCGTGGATTGATAAATCTCCCCCTAAGAGTTCCCTCTTGTAGATATAAAAAGGAATATTCGGTGTAAAAGCAATAGAAAGGCACATAACACAAAAAAAACAAAATAGTTCTGGCTTTCATGAGTATCGAACTGAAGTTTTGGGACAGTACAGACAACAGCAAATAGGAAAAGGCAAATACAAATCTATTTATTTATTTGTTCAGTAAACATTACCCATTAGGTAGTACCAATGGCAGGATGATGTTTAGTTTGAGCACAGCGTTAGACAAACAAATATCTTTTACAATCTGTCAAATTTCATCTATGCAGAAAAAAATAAAACATGGCATTACCATAACATCAATTAGAAAACTGAAATACAATTTAGAGAACTGCATAAAGTAGTGTCATTTCAACTTTCTCAGTGCTCAGAATAATGTAAAGCTTAGGGAACTGTAAAGAAACAACATTCACTAAATCAGACCCCAAACATAAACTCTATATTTGTAATACCCTGGGATCCCCACAAAAGTGGCATCATTTACAATTGGGACATTAAAATATTATTTGAATTGCTCTATAAAGGTAGAAGGTCTTTAGAATTTTTTACCCAACTCATAAAGTGTCCAGAACAATAAAGTTCAACCAGTGGTATAACTAGAATCTCCCTACTACATTTTAAGCAGAGTAGTGTGTTTCATGTATGTATTTCAGCTGCTTACAGGACCTTCTGGGCTCCTGGACAGTGAAAACAGACACGCAGAAGGAGATCACATTCCTTATAATAAAAAAAGGGCACCTTGCAGTGTGCAAAATGTCTCCTTTTAAACAATGTTGTATGAATATTTGCTTTGAAGACATACTAATGTGGCAAATAATTCAGGCTCATGGGCTTCCAATTTTTATTAGCTCCCAGTTGCCAATTTAGCTTGCTGTGGCAATTTAGCTTGCTTGTTTTTTCCTTAAGGCTGGTCATACATGCAGATTTGGCCAGGCAGTTTGGCTGGTTCAGACTATCCGGCCTGACAATCCGGCCATATATGGTACTTTAGGGTGTCAGTTTTTGGCAGGCCTTCTATTCAGCCCTGTTTGATCACAATCAGTCTTTTCAAACTGAAAAAAAGTAATCCGACAATACCCCTTCCTACTGGACAAGCAAGATATACATATATAAACAAGTGAGATGAGCTGCAATTTCCCTTTCCTTCCTGCCACATTAGGCTGTCTGCTCCAATGTCCATTGCGATGGATGACCAAATGCAACAATACCCATTTAATTCGGCCCACTGGATAACTTAAAGGGATGGTGACCAATAGGTAGGACCAAAAGGGACATTGCAAAATATTTTGAAGTGTTGGATAAATATGCTCCTAAGAGAATACTCACCTATTTACCCAAAGGCTATATTTAGATAGTTGCCAAGAACAATAATGCCTTATTTCAGAACATCAAATATTTGCTTTAATATCGCTTGTGTTTAAATTGAGGCTGCATAGTTTGATTTACTCTTACACAACCTAAAGGAATAAGTGGATTATAAATGATTTAAAAACTTGTTGAAGTACTGCTCTTACGTTATTTCCTAGTTTGTACCTCACTAAGATTTGATCAAAGCTCTCATACATATAAATGTTATTTTAACAGTGACATAAACAGGTTGTATAACCTCAGACAAAAAAAATTGTCTAATGTTCTCTCCTAAACACTTGCAGTTGAAGATCCCCAATCTTTTTTTACCAGTGAGCCACACTCAAATGTAAAAAGAGTTAGGGAGCAACTCAAGAATGAAAATGAGGGTGCCAAATAAGGGCTAGCTCCTATGTGGACTGGCAGTCTAAAGAAGGCTCTGTTTGGCAGTACATCTGTTTTTTTTTTGCGACCAAAACTTGCCCTAAAGGCAGGAATTCAAAAATAAGCAACAGCTTTGAGGCCACTGGGCGCAACACCCAAGGGGTTGGTTAGCAAAATGCTGCTCCTGAACCACTGGCTGGGGATCACTGGCCTGGAGGATCCTCCTGCAAAGGGTATTAACCCAGCAAAACCGGATCCCTGTGAGAATCATCACAGTGACAGGTACTTTTCAGTCGTTTTATAAAGGAGAACTAAATACAGAGTAAAAACTGCCCCCTCCAGAGCCCTCCCAAACCACACCAGCAGGGACCCTCTAAATACCTGTATAAAAACAAAGGGGAGAAACACAGCAGGGTTGGTGTGCTCCATCTGGTGCTGCTTTTGGTCCAGACTGAAGAAAGATAAAGCCCACCAACCCTGCTGCACTACCATGCTTTTTACAGCAAATGGTCCCATTTAGGGGGTACCCAGTAATGCTGTAAGGAGGAGGGCTAAGGGCTGTGTAGGGGGCCCCCATTATAATGCAGGGTTCAGAACAGCAGTTGGTGCACATTTGTTACCATTATACAGTTTACAGCCCCAGAGCTACATCAGTCAAAAAACTAAGCCTTTATATCCCACAGTTTCCACGTTCAACGCAATGTAACATTTCCAAGAAGTTTGCAAACAAAAAATACATTGCTGCATTGTCATTTTGCTACTAAATGTGAGATGGTAAAACGGGATGCAACGTGTATCCAAATAGAGAGTAACTAGAGACTGACTGTACAACGTAAAAGCCCATATAAACACACTAGAGAGTGAATAAGTGCATAAGAGCCATATAAATTTAGAGCAACAGCCCTAACATGAAATTCCTGAGGAGTCCATATGATCTGAATGCAAAGCAAATAATCATTAAATTGCTCTATCTGATTAAAGGTTACCAGAGAACAGGTCTAACTGCAAGAAAAAAATATCTTCATATCTATATGGAGAAACATTAATTCTTTTCACTTTGTTATTAAGCATTGTGCAGTAAACAGAAGCCTTAGCCTAACAAGGTAACGCAAAAAAGGTCACCACGTCAACCTAATGCAAAGCAGCGCTTATGTAGGATGTTAGAATTTTATTAAAGGAGAACTAAAGCTTAGCGCAGAATTGGGATTGGGCTAGAAATGCTGCACATTATGTTTTGGGGTTCTACATGGTGACTCCATGGTGACTAGAGCCCTTTAGCAGGGATCTAATAAAGTTGCCCCCAGTAGCTCCTCATCTTCTTTACTGCTGATTCACTGCACATACTCTGTGCTGCTGTCAGTGTATACAGTGTATGTATACATCTATATATCATCTAGAAATCACAAAACAAGGCTGACTAGAAATCAGTGCACTGTGGCATCAGGTTTTTCTCTACAGCTGAACCTCATTTTTCTGCTCAGAGATTTCTGAAGACCCCTTAGATTAGTTTCTAAACAGCAGCCCAAAGCACACTGAGCATGTGCAGTGTCACTGACATTCAAAGGCTGGCCTAACAAGATGTGGTGCTTCATTGGACAACTTTGTAACATTAGTGTTACAGGGCTGCTGAACCTCTCTGCTGAGCATATAAAATAGAGTATTTTTTGTAGACACACTCATTTTAAGGCTTTAATTCTCCTTTAATAGATAGGTAGGCGCATGAGGCGGATGCATGCATTTATAGAGTAGTAATATAAAACCCAACCTACCCACCCCCCTACTTCCAGTATCCTCTAACACCAGACATGGGCATCTGTGCAAGAGTCTGCAGATGCAACGGAGCACAGTAGGCAGGGGAGCGCATACATCTGCACATATCTTGCTAATAGTGTTATGGGTTCATAATAAGCTGAGCTGCTTCACATTTATGCCCCAGGAGATTTCCTTCATTGCAACAGTTATGTCCAAACTGCAGCTCTCCAACATAAAGCCACAATTGAAGGCTACTGAGAGTTATAGTTGTACAGAAGTTGCGTATCTAAAAAAGTAATGACTTTTAAGCTGTACTCCATTTTACTATATATCGTTGAATTGCCCAGAATGTTCCTGTGAGCACTTTCGTAACTTACATTTTTTTTTTAAGTTAAGTTTTCACAATTTACTAGATTTTCAGTTTTTCACTGCTAATATCATTAATGTGTAACCCCCAGCTTTTTGGCCCAGACGAGGCCCATGCAGATCAGCATTTTGCCCCTTCCCTGCTGTGACAGGACCAATGCTCGGGTTACAAATTCATGATATGACCCCTATGAGAAAACCAGTTTCGCAATTTGTCAGTTGATTCTTATTTTTAAGCACAAGAACTGATGCTTAGTGGTGATGCTCACAGGGGACAATGGAGGGCAATTTGGGGAGTTACTACATAGGCAATGCCACCAACAAGTTTGAAATCAAAATAAGAACATTTTTCATATGTTTATACTTCACTGTAAATAATATGCCTTAAGTAACTATACACGAAGACGCAGTGTGCCAAACTGCAGCCCCGCATGTATATAATTTTATAATACCCGTGACCCTCGATGTAAATCATTTGGTTTGTTCCGCTCGATGAATACAAAAGTGTTTGTTTCTATAGTCCCAGAGCTAATATCCTCTTACCTTATTAAAATTGCAGGTGTTTATGCAATAAGTTTGAATGGTACATACAAATGTGTTTTAATTTAAAAAAAAAGATTGCTGTTCCAATTTGAATATTTGTTCCTAAAAAGGTTGCGGCCTCCAGGCCCTACTTTTACTCGTCGCCTACTGCAGGTTCATTAAGAGCTGGTGAATCATCCTGAAGCAGTGTCGCTGACTGAACTGAAGGCCCTGCCGAGCTGTCCATGAACATGTTTGGGATATCTTGGCCAAAATAGATCTTACTGTTGGCCGCAATTGCCTGATATTTCACGAGTTGCAAGTATTCTGGGGTTAGTTTAAGCTGCACAGAGAGAAATGAAGAAGAAGGTTATATGTTGGGGTAGTGACAAGAGAGATGAAGTTAAAGAATCAAGTGCAGGGTAAGGAAACAAGTGCATAGGGGATGGGCATTGGGCAGAAAAGAAGGAAAGGATGGCAGAGCCAGCACTCAATAGCAAATAAAAACCTTCATCAATGGGGTACAGGAAATGCATCTGAACTAAACCTTATAGTCTTATGATGCCATCTAATACTGTCCCTCAAAATAGAACATTTTGTTTTTTTACAGTAGAGGTTATATAGTGGGTTTCTGTCAGAGGACATGAGCCATTATCAATTATACAGAATATAACTGACAGGGAAAGGGCACGAGGGGCTGCAAGCCACAATGTGTCCAATGAGTGTGTAACAACCCACAGCACATAGCATTAATGCAGTTGCAAGGGTCACTTTCTGAAATTGTTTGAAGAGGAGAGCATTTGAACTGTTCATATAAGAACAGCAATGCTATCTGGGTATTTAATATACTGAGAGTAGAATGTGCAGGTCAAAGGTCACTGGCACTGGTTACTGAAGAATTCTAGTATTTAGTGAGCACCACTGGTGCAGGTAGAGGTTAAGAAGGAGAGACAGAGAAAATGCAAAGGGAAACATAGGTATGAAGGACAATTAAATTGATGGAATATAGGAATTAGGACATTGTGTCTGTTTACATACCCTGTTAGCATCAGCCGTTTTCTGTGAAGTATAATACTCGGCATCAGCTTTTGCCTTCTCTCTCGCAACAAACGCAGAATCTGCATAGAAGAGTAGAGATTGTTTGCTTTTCAACAGGGCTACTATGGCCTTGCAGTCTCCTATAAGTGTCATTGCTAGATATGACCTCACAAACTATCTCAGTTAGAGGTGTATTTCCATAGCCCACCTTCAATTTCAGAAATTTTCTTCTCGGTTTCCTTCTCCATGACTTTCTGCCCATATTTGATCTCTGCCACCTGAGCAACTTTTTCTGCCTCTGTTGGAAAAAAACATATAACAAAGCTTTATTGTTTACCATCATTATGCAGCCAGTCAGCCAAAATAATGAGCAGCTCTGTGTATCAGCACTTACACGTACTGCTTTCACCTGAGTGCAGGTACATGGAGCAGAGAAGAGATTGGCCTGAAGATGCTATGCTGTTTACATAGCAAATAATTCACTTTACTATTTACAATTTTATTCTTGAACCAACAAATATATTTTTTTTAGTTGTAATATTGGTGTGTAGGTTGTAATTAGGTGCCTTGCTTTCAGATCACTTATTGTTTCTCTTATGTGAAATTTCAATAAAAAAAAAAAAAAATCTGTTTGCACTTTTGAAAAACAAATTTCAATGCAGGATTCTGCTGGAGAAGCTCTATTAACTGATGCATTTTGAATAAAACAGGTTTTCCCATGACAGTATTCCTTTAAGGCCAATCTTTGCTCCACTCCGTGTACCTGCACTCTGGCGGAAGATGTACAAGTCAGTGCCAATACAGAGCTGTGGAAGAAAGCAGACCCACTTCCCTTCGCCTGCCTAAAAAATGTAGCCCTAGAGACTGACTGAAGTTAACCAGAGCTCAAGCCACATGGCTAAGGGCACCTGGGGAAACGAAAAAAAATTAAATATAAAATAATCTTTGCTTTTTTGAAAACAGATTTCAGTCCAGAGTTCTGCTGGAGCAGTGCTCTTTACTAATGCACTTATATAAAAAATAAAAATCATGTTTTCCCATGACAGAATCCCTTTAACATTTTATATATTCCACCAGTGGCTACAGGGTAACCCTTTGAAATAAAAAATAACAAAAGTTGTATAAAGGTGATACCTTTATTGGCTAACTAAGATAACCATAGCAAGCTTTCAGAACAATTTAGTTCCTTTTTCAAGCTGATTACTAAAATGGAACTAAAATGTTCTGAAAGGTTGCTATGGTTATCTTAGTTAGCCAATAAAGGTACAGTATCACCTTTAGACCACTTTTGTTCATTTTTATTTCAAAAGGGTTACCCTGTAACATTTTGACTGGCTAGCACGGTATATCAACTTTTTCCTGCACCTTCAGTACAGGCATGAGACCTGTTATCCAGAATGCTCAGGAGCTGGGTCCACATCATTTAAACATTAAAACCCAACAGGATTGTTTTGCCTCCAATTAGGATTAATTATATCTTAGTTTGTGCTAAGTACAAGGTACTGTTTTATTACTACAGAGAAAATGGAAATAGATTGTAAAACTTTATTTCTTTGATTAAAATGGAAGATGCCTTCCCTGAAGCTTTCTGCATATTGGGAATCTGGATAATGGATCCCATACCTGTACTTTCATCACATAACGGAGAGAGCTGGACCACATTTAGTGGAGCATGATGGGAGCAACAATGTGTTTGGCCAGAGCAGAGGAGCAGTATATCAGCACTTTCAGGAGGAAAAAACTCAATGTTTTTGTAACTCTCTATCACTCACCAATAATGGCTTTCTTCCGCTCAGTCTCAGCCTCCTTTTCCACAACCTTCTGCTTCTGGGCAGCAATGAGCAGTTTGGTTTTTTCACTTTCCCTGCAGACCAAGATACAACAAATGCAAATTAAACTTTCCAGGTTGTTAAAGACAAAAGGAATCTAGAACCCACATATATTTTTTGTGTGTGCGTTTCTGTAGCAAATAACCCCTTCTTTTACTTAAATTTTGAAAGTCTCAGTTTCGGTCACTTCTAAGAGTGAAGACACATGGAGCTACTAGTAGCAGCTACTTGTTGTGGCTACTAAATAGACAATGCTGATTATTTACTGATAATTGTCTCTACGTGTGGTTTAGCAGAGGCAATTCTCATTATTGTCTATGGCAGGGTATTTTCTGGAGTTTAGTAGCTGTGAAAAAGTAGCTGCTACTAGTAGCTCAGTGTCTTCATCCTAATAAGGATGCTACAGAGATAAGACACAGATTTACAATACCTTCTTTGGCTGACGACAGCGTGTAGTTGGAGGCATAAAGGCCCACTAGTGACAGAGCAATAACAAATAGAAGCAGAAAGGGCATATTGATTTTGTTTTAAACAGATCTAAGTCATCCCTTGAGCCTTATAGGGAGTCTATTTCCTGTGAATAACTGATAGTATGGACCCCAGATTACAACAGAGGCTCTAATAAAAAAAAAACAAAGTTGGGAACTCACAGAGGGCCAAATCCTATAAAATGAATGGTAAGAAAACTTTCCATTGCATGTACAAGGTAGCAACTAAGGTAGCAACTGCACAACCCATGCTCCTATAAATTTGCAGTGCAGTGCTCAATCTGTAGGGGAATTAGCACCTCACCAATTGCAATAATTGAAGATATTGACTGGTATAGAACAATCAATGCACCACCGGGACCTCCCCTGTGTTTATAGGGTTAAATATAATGTTTCAGGGAGTATGCCGCCAAAGGTTGTATTTGACTTAATAAATGCAAGGAGATGCCCTCACTGCATTGGTTGTGCTGTGCCAGTCAATTTCTTTGAGAAAACTTTCCTTATATTCTTAACTCCAGTATGTTCCAGAGTAGCAAAATGAGCATGCACTCTCTCTCATGAATGCAAATTCCAGTGTACAGAAGCATGAAAATTAATCTTTAGTCTTATAGAGAGCTGCTAATTTCCCTCTCTCTCAGGGGCAACATTCGTAGCTTTGCTTATCTATGCTTTTATTTTAGGAAAGGTTTTGAACACCTTATTTTAATTTGGGAAACACCATGAACCTGAACACGGCATATGGTAGCCAAGCATACAGATATTACAGAGGCTGATTTATCAAGTGACAATGATTGTTTATACAGGAAATGCCTCATATATTTTATACCAAGCTGCTTTACTATTTTGTATCCACGACAAAAAGAAAATAACTGTTGGAAATGTCAGGGAGTAAGTATCTGAGTGGATTCCACCCCACGGAAAAGAATGGAAAACCAGTGAGAATGTCCTACTTCTATATATGATAAATCTGCCTGTTAATCTTTATCAAAAGGGCAAATTCCTTACATGAGCTCATAGTTTCTGCGGATGGCTTCAGGGATGTTGGGTTTGGTAACTCTCACAGCCTGCAGAGAAAAAAAAAATAATTACACACCCTTTATACATGTGCAGGTTTCTACAAGTTTGTTTTATCTTCTTTATTATTGTTTCGCTTATATAGATGGTGGCAGAGCACTTCTGCAGGTTTGACACTGGAGATGGATATAAAAGTACCTCTCCCAAAGACTCAGGAACCAAGGTCAGCCTAACAGTTTAGCAACTTTTAAATCATTCTTTCTCTATTATAGCTGATAACTACAACTTTCAGACTTTGAAGGAAAGGTATAATGACGGATGCCAAATTGATAGGTACTGCCCAGTGATTGTAATTACTTACCGGATACCCTTGCTGGTGCTTCTGTTAGCAGAAACCTGCACCAGCCTGGGGTACCTGTGAGCAGGCCCGGATTTGTGGAGAGGCCACAAACGCTCGGGCCTAGGGTGGCAGAAATGTAGGGGCGGCATGCCGCCCCGCCGCAATGGAATTTTTAAAGTTTTTTTCAATACGGAGCAGTGGGAACTTCTCCCCACTGCTCCGTATGGGGCTTTAAATGTATGCGCATGCACAGTTACATAGGGTTGAAAAAAGAGCAGAGTCCATCAAGTTCAACCCATCCAAGTAAACCCAGCACACACAACCCACACCCACCAATCTATACACTCACATACATAAACTATATATACAACCACTAATACTAACTATAGATATTAGTATCGCACCGGGGGGGGCGAGCGGTTGTTCGCGCATGCGCATTGGGGGGGGGGGGCAATCAACGGGGGCGGCCTAGGGGCGCCCAGAAGACAAATCCGGCCCTGTCTGTGAGCAAGTGTTTCTCTTTCTTCTTCTGTCTTTGCGCTGCTTGCACGTGTGCAGTAGAATGAAAAGCTGATAAGAGGAACGCTTATTCGCAACTACCTCAAGTCAGTGCAGTTTTATGATGACAGGAGCCCGGGTATCAGGTAAGTGATTACAATAACTGGGGCGAGCCTACCATTTTGGCACCCCCCCCTACAGTGATTATACTTTTCCTTTAAGTGAGGGAAAATAGAAACAGTTTTTCTATGGAAAGATTATAGCGATTGTAGTGATTAAAATGCAGAGAACCACTAGAGGCTGCTTCCCATTATAGTGTATTAGAAATGTGCAGCCAGTGGCACAAGGACTGGATATATTGAATATAACTGGAGAAAATTAGAGTTCACCACATTTGGCCAGAGGGTACCCCACTACTCTATATTTACCTGTATAGGTAGTTGTAGGGGAATATTTACTACAGGGTGAACTCTATTTCAGCCTTTAATAAATATGCCCCATATTTGCTATGCTCTTCCCTGATTCACACCATGCTTGGCCCTATAGCCGTGCATTTCCCATACAATGTACCAATGGTTACTACCAGCGGCTAAAGGATATTGAACACCATAGTCTTGTCTAAGCAGGTAATGGAAGGGATGAAAATTCTATGTACTCGGCACTGTTTGCAGCTTGATGGCTAAATTGTACTCTGCCTACAGTCCAGGTAGCAGGGATTAATCAGGATACTTAGGGATGTGTACTGTATAATGTTAATAGGATTATTTCAAAGGCATTAAGTAAATTTCATATGCAGTCTACTTCAGCATTTCCGTGCAGGCTTAAACACAGAGACGCAGAATTAAGCACCCAAAGAGACATTCCCAGCTTTCACAGGCCTAAGGTGCAGCTGTACATATAGGGCCTGGTTAGGGCATTGGTGTCTCACTGAATAAGTGCAGCCTCCAATAACAGTTGAATCATAGGCTTTTTTTTTTTTTTTTTTTTAGAAATCAGATTCAGCCAGATCCAAGTGCTTGGCCCAACAAATAAGAACCCTTACAATCATGGGACTTTAGGAAAAATCCTCCCTCGACAAATTTGCATTAGCAAATAAATATTCAGATTTTAAATTCAGACGAATCCCCAAAAAACTACATTCAGTGCATCCCTAATAACAACCAGCAATGCATATGTAACAGCAACAAGATACCTGAATTACAAGCCCAGGAGCCATCGAGTTGAGATCCTTCTGTAACGCTAGCTTAAGATTCTCGTCAATCTGGTCTGAGAGAAAAACAAAGCAGAATTAGACATCTGTAACGGTCACATAAACTGTAAGGTGAAGGACCAGTGAAAACTCCACAGGCCCGGGGAGTTCTAGATTACCGAGAATTCTCCAGTTACCTACCAAACAGCTCTATGTACACCTCTTGCAAGTTATGGACACTGCAGAACTGGTTCAGCTCATGGTGGATCTTGTTGAATATCAACGTTTTATCATAGTCGGCAGTGTAGTTCTTCACTATATCATACACTAGTGGGAGAGTGCAGAACAGGTTAGTGTTGTGTGGTGTTCCGGATAATACACCCAAAACACTGCAACTTCCTAGCAGAGACTACACAGAACTGTCTGGGTTTGGTAGAACTGCATGAATACAAGTCAGAAATATGTAGTCAATTGTTATTGGGTATGCCTACAGAATGTCATCAGCCCCAAAAAGAGCCTGCTATACACAGACCAAGCTCAAAACCCCCACACACAGCCAAGTTGTGCTTTAGCTGAACTAGAATCTTAGCATCCACTAAAACTAATTGGAAGAGGCAATGCCAGCTGACTGGTCACTCAGCTTGTTCTCGGCACTTCAAATACTCACCAGCACTGGGAATCAGGTAATTAACTACTTCAATTCTGTCAAAATAGATCATGACGCCGCCACTGCAAGAGTTTTGAAATGAGGTATTATGCAAATTATTCATGTTAAAATAAAATGCAACACATATTGCATCTTAAATATATACAAGATATTACTACTAGCATTAATAAAAGACTTATTAGGTAACTTGCATTATATATATATATATATATATATATATATATATATAACATATACCCACTCACATACAACATGCGGCTGCTCAACTGAGCAGCTTTGTCATTGTTATTGTTTTCTTTTCTAGTTGTTGAGATATTAGACGTGCAGACTTTGCCAGTATAAGGGCATCTCTGCAATGTGTCAACTGGGAAAGGCTTTTCATGGGGTTAGACACAGAAGGAAAATGGAACATCTTTAAAACATTGCTTTGTAGGTATACACAACAGTATATCCCCCTTGTAAGCAAGGAGAGGCATCGCAAAGCAAAACTTTTATGGCTGAATAAAAGTGTTATTGTCGAGGTTGGTAAGAAAAGACGTGCTTTTAGGGCACTCAAGTTAGCTGGGACAGCGGAAACTTTCATCAGGTACAAGGAAGCAAATAAAGCATGCAAAAAAGCTATCAGGCAAGCTAAAATAGAGATGGAAAGGGATATTGCAGCTAGGAGTAAAAAGAATCCAAAATTATTTTTTAATTATGTGAATAGTAAAAAAATGAAGCAAGAAGGGGTGGGAACTTTATTATCACGGGGGGGTACGTTGGTTGATGAAAACGGGGAAAAAGCTGAAATTTTGAACTCTTATTTTTCATCTGTCTATACATCTGAGGAGCCAGATAATGAAGGCTTCCCTTGTAATATGCCCAGTTCTAGTAATTTAGCTACGGACGCGTGGGTCACTCAGGAGGAAATTCAAAAGAGACTTGAACATGTAAAGGTAAACAAAGGTCCAGGGCCGGATGGGATTCATCCCAGGGTATTAAATGAGCTGAGCGCTGTGATTGCCAAACCTCTTCACTTAATTTTTCAGGATTCATTGAGGTCTGGCATGGTGCCAAGAGACTGGCGGATTGCTAATGTGGTGCCGTTATTTAAAAAGGGATCCCGTTCTCAGCCTGAAAACTATAGGCCTGTTAGTCTGACATCAGTAGTAGGAAAACTTTTGGAAGGGGTAATAAGGGATAGGGTACTTGAATACATTGCAGTTCACAATACTATTAGTTTGTGCCAGCATGGTTTTATGCGTAACAGATCTTGCCAGACTAATTTAGTCGCCTTTTATGAGGAGGTGAGCAGGAACCTTGATGCTGGAATGGCAGTTGATGTCATCTACTTGGACTTTGCTAAAGCGTTTGATACAGTACCTCACAGAAGGTTAATGATCAAATTAAGGAATATTGGCCTAGAACATAATATTTGTAATTGGATAGAGAACTGGCTGAAGGATAGAGTACAAAGAGTGGTTGTAAATGGAACATTTTCTAATTGGACCAGTGTGGTTAGTGGAGTACCGCAGGGGTCAGTCCTTGGGCCTTTGCTGTTTAACTTGTTTATTAATGACCTGGAGGTGGGCATAGACAGTACTGTGTCTATTTTTGCTGATGACACTAAATTGTGCAAAACTATAAGTTCCATGCAGGATGCTGCCGCTTTGCAGAGCGATTTGACAAAATTAGATAACTGGGCAGCAAACTGGAAAATGAGGTTCAATGTTGATAAGTGCAAAGTTATGCACTTTGGTAGAAATAATATAAACGCAAACTATCTACTGAATGGTAGTGTGTTGGGGGTTTCCTTAATGGAGAAGGATCTGGGGGTTTTTGTAGATCACAAGTTGTCTAATTCCAGGCAGTGTCATTCTGTGGCTACTAAAGCAAATAAAGTGCTGTCTTGTATAAAAAAGGGCATTGACTCAAGGGATGAGAACATAATTTTGCCCCTTTATAGGTCCCTGGTAAGGCCTCACCTTGAGTATGCAGTGCAGTTTTGGGCTCCAGTCCTTAAGAAGGATATTAATGAGCTGGAGAAAGTGCAGAGACGTGCAACTAAACTGGTAAAGGGGATGGAAGATTTAAACTATGAGGTGAGACTGTCGAGGTTGGGGTTGTTTTCTCTGGAAAAGAGGCGCTTGAGAGGGGACATGATTACTCTGTACAAGTACATTAGAGGGGATTATAGGCAGTTGGGGGATGTTCTTTTTTCCCATAAAAACAATCAACGCACCAGAGGTCACCCCTTTAGATTAGAGGAAAGGAGCTTCCATTTGAAGCAGCGTAGGTGGTTTTTCACGGTGAGGGCAGTGAGGTTGTGGAATGCCCTTCCTAGTGATGTGGTAATGGCAGATTCTGTTAATGCCTTTAAGAGGGGCCTGGATGAGTTCTTGATCAATCAGAATATCAAAGGCTATTGTGATACTAATATCTACAGTTAGTACTAGTGGTTGTATTTATAGTTTATGTATGTGAGTGTATAGATTGGTAGGTGTGGGTTAGGTGTGCTGGGTTTACTTGGATGGGTTGAACTTGATGGACACTGGTCTTTTTTCAACCCTATGTAACTATGTAACTATATTAGCAGTTTTTACACTGCTAATATTTTTTTAAAACAGCACCACCTGCTGTTCATTTTGGCTAACTGGATACAGATAGGATAAAATTAAGCTAATAGAAAAAAAAGGAAAGTCTTGCAATGTTGCTCTGCTTAGATAATTTGGTTATAGGGTAAAACTTTTGACATGAAGCATAAAAAAGTGATGTAACTTTCAAAGCATTTCAGTTGATTACAATGTTATCTGGCATTTCTCTGGTTAGTTCTAAGTGAAGTAACATTACAAGACACTTATCTGCTCATTCTCTGCTGTGCCAATTTGTACATTTCCCCCATTATACCTGAACAATTGTGTCTGAAGGATATCATGAAACTGGCTGCACTACACTAAATAATAGATATGATTAATAACTGTGAGCATTATTGTGCCTAACAGAAACAGCATTTTCAGGAAAAGATTCAGCCCTTACCTGGTACCACAAGGGACATTCTTTACCTCATCTGTCTGCATTGTGCTCTGTAGGTAAAAGTAGTATAAAATAAATATTTTTACACAGCAGTGACCCACCGGAAGCACCCAATGGAGGGCTGAATAATGCATACATCTGGGTCCCCCAAAACCAGTATTTTGTAAATCTCAATTACGACCGAAGAAACACTGACATTGTTATTTACAGACACATAATTTCTGGTCTCATGCAGGCACATAACCTTGGCCAAAGGAGCCTGAAACTGCTCCACCTCGCCTGCTCAAACTCAACTGGGTGCACAGCCTTAGTATATGTAAAAGGGATACTGTCATGATTTTTTATTTCTAAATTACAGTTTACACAAATAATTCTAAAAAAAGAAATAATTACTAAAAAAGAAATGTATTTCTTTTTTAGTAATATTGGTGTGTAGGCGCCATCTCAATGCATTGTGCCTGAGTCTGGGCTTTCAGAAGGAGCCAGCACTACACATTAGAACTGCTTTTAAGTAACCTATTGTTTCTCTTACTCCCATGTAACTGGAGGAGTCCCAAGCAGGACTTAGATTTCTTACTATTGAGTGCTATTCTGATACCTACTGGGAGCTGTTATCTTGCTCCCTTCCTATTGTTCTGCCTGCTTGGTGGGGGGGGGTAATTTGGCCACCACATCTGTCAATGTCCAACTGGAATAAAGGTTAAACTAATAATCAGTCACTTCCTTTAGCCTACAGTATAAGCAACCATTATATTACAAAATTTATTTATATCCTCAAGCAAGGTGTTTTCAAGCACATTATTTTGAACATGGTAGTTCCTCCATACATTTCAGTAAAACAAATGGCTACTGGTTTAGTATTCACCCTACTATTAATGTGACTACTCACATAGGAAACTACTGACACATCTAAAGGTTGCATATAAAGGCAGGCTCGTGATATAGGATATCACCAGAGCATGGGATTTACAAATCAGAAACAAACTGTAAGAAGCACAAACATTGCCCAATTCATGAGAACAACGGAAGCAAGCAAAGCTAGTTATACAGGTCCCTGCATTCCCAGCAGATGAATAACCCATCAAAAGTACACATTTTCAAAAAGCAACACCTCCCAAAGAAAACAAGACTCCCAAGTCCCAGAGCACAGAACTGTATGGGGACATGCTTTTACTAAATATAAGACGCCTTGTTCAGAAGTGTTACTTTAGAGAACAGAACCACACACAAAAGCTTATGAAAGGAAATCATCCAAACATAAAGGCCACATATTGTAACAGTGAAAATCACTGCAAAGCCACACAATGCAGAAAGGGATTACACAATGGGCTGCGTTGTATGGTCTTGTCCTTACCTGCACTGATTTGAAAGATGTTATAAAAGGGAGCATTAAGTGGAAACCAGGGCCGCTGGTGGAAGTCAGCAAGGCTCCTCCCCTACAGAAAGAGAGAACAAGTGGTTCAGTCTCAATGAGGTCTTTACATAAAAAATAGAGAGGTTCAGATCACATGCATCGCAGTTAGTCCTGCTCTAGAACATGTATTTGTTGGAAGATATAAAATTTACCCCCAACTTAACCTGAGCAAATATGAATAATCCCAGTTTAACCCTAATGTTTGACAGGGTATAGTTGCATTATGGAAGCAGTACATTGCTTCCATACCTTATCCTTAAACCTCAAAATGTAGATTCAGTGTCATTAGAGGGCAGTCACTTTCATTACTGATAGCATAGATTCTGTAATACTGGCAGGAAAAGAGTTAAAAAGAGAGCCGGCAAAACAGTGCACTTACAATTCATGATTTTCTGTGAACCCTTAGAGCATATGTAGATATATATGTGAACTACCAACAACCCATAAACGGGCACTCTAGTTTCAGGTTTCCTCCCACAACCCAAATGATATACGGGCAGGTTAGCTGGCTCCTGAGAAAACTGACCAAGTGTGGGTGAATGTCACAGACTGTAAACTTCACTGGGACAGGGACAAATGTGATTTTCTAAATCATATACTGTTGTATTATGTATCCATTTATTTTTAGTCTTTGCTCTGCTCTAATTTGACCTTCCATGTAGAGTACCAGGCTCTCTCTTGTGCACTGCCAGAGGGTGTTGCAATCACCAGCTCTAAAGCTGGCCATACACGCGCCGAATATGATATTGTACGAAACCTTGTTTCGTACGACATTCGGCGCGTGTATGGTGGCTCGACGAGGCGACCAATATCACAAAAGGCTGCGGATATCAGTTGGCTTGACGATTGGCCAGGTTAAAATATTTCGATTGGGCACCATTGAAGGCGCTCGAGCAAAATCTACGTTCAGGGCTGAATCGGCAGAAGGAGGTAGAATTTCTATTGTTTCTACCTCCATATCTGATGATTCAGCCCTGAATGTCTGTGGAGGGTGGGAACAATCCCCTGGTTGCACAAAAGATTGAAAATCACTGTGTGTATGGCCACCTTAAGTAGGCAATATTGGAGAAGGGGCTGCATGGAGAAAAAGCTAATTCAGATGATATCATATGATTAGTGTGTACCTGTAATACACCCCTACATGCCCCTCTTCTATCTTATGAATAGCTGAGAAGAGAGCAGCAGCAATAAGTGCAACTCCTATGGCAGCGATAGCTCCAGCGTGGGACATTCTCAGGTTTCTATGGAAAAGAAAAAGAAATCGTTCAGCCCTGTAAAAGCCATCTCTATGCTTTGCTATGGCACAAATACAAATACTGCTGCACGGTACAAATTAAGGGCAAAGACACACTGGGCGATCAGTCGGCGCAACTTTTAAAAAAGTTGTGGCAACTAATTCGTGCAACGAAAACGAGCGAGCGATCTGTCGTGGTGACACAATTATACAATATGGGCAAAAAGTCACTGCGACTAGGTTAATTAAAACCCACGGCCACTAATCGCCACGTGTGTCTTCGCCCTAAAGGCAAACTACTTTTAGAGGGAAATAATAACTCCTTTTAATATGAGTTCATTCAGTTGGTTTTATGTTAAAAAAAAACCAAAAAACCACTAATTGAAAAAAAAAAAAAATATATATATATATATAAATATATATATATATATATATATATATATATATATAATTTTTTTTGTTTTAATAGATATTTTATTTTTACCGGATCCCACAAATTGGAAGGTACTCATGATACTTGCAAGAACCATTCTCCCCCACCTTAGGTTCACAATGCAGTGTAATGCTTGTTTTATTGTAAAGTGTGAATCTGTGCACCACCCAATATAGGAAACAGAGGGACTTTAAGTGACAAAATTCATCACTTCACAATAGAAGAAACTGAGGGGGAATGGCTGCATTACACCGTGAGTCGAAGAGGGCTAGGGAAGTGGTTCGTACAAGTCAAGCATAGATTATTACATTACATTAACATTTATTTATAAAGCGCCAACATATTCCGCAGCGCTGTACAATAAGTATTATCATGGTTTCCTTCAATCAGTTGAATCACTTATGTCTGTGTAAAAAAAAAAAATGTATTTATTTCTACGTTTAGAAGTTCAGATTGTGTTTTAGCACCTTTTCTACATAAAAATTGAATGAGCTCATGTCAACAAGGGAGGGTATAGTTTTCCTTTAACAACTAACTTGTTTGCTGGAGAGTCTATACATGGGGCAATATATACTTATGTTAAACACTCCCATAAAATTATAAAGGAGTTTAGTTGGTAACTCTGTAGCCACTGAACTTTGAAAACACTTTAAGAGACAAATAAGCCTGCGGCATGCGAGTACCTGTTAATTTTTAACTGAGAGATTTACTTCATCTTTAAAGAAGCAGTAGGTTCTGATATTTCCCTGCCAGGGGAAGTCACATTCCTTTCCTCGCCCTTCTACCTGATGGAAAGCTGCTCAGTCCCAGCAAGACCAGACCTCTGTGCATTACTATATAAAGGGGCAGCGTCCCATCTTGTTTTACGACTTTGCCGCTTGTGCTAAATATACTGTTACCTATTATTTGAATTAAAGCAAATGTATAGTGTTTGTTACTTCTTAAGCCAAACAGGGAAAATGAAACTGCTTTATGTTTATAACTCGCAAGGCAGAAAATTATTTACTGCCACACTAATAACTCCCCACATCCTTGGCTTATCTGTAACAACCACAACAAAGGACAATGGGAGGGAGTTGTTTATACAGAGTTCAGTATCTCTAGTAAAACTAAAGGCGGCCACACATGCACCGACTCGTACAGTATCTGACAGGCTGTAAAAGCATGCACGATACATTATATAAAACATCACTAATTAAAACAATACATCCAATTTCCTAAAATAATGGTCTCTTCACCATTGCACCATATGCTTTGGCTTACAGAGGAGGTGCAAGACCTGCTATCCGGCTAGAATAATGTCTGTGGAACAGGTCAATTATTAACCATTTCAAAGGCCTGAGTGAGAGACTGAGAAAAAGCTGCATTTTAAACTCGCATTGCTAAGATAAACCCCCTGTTCTGACTTCCTTCCCACCCCCCCCCCACCCAATACACACACACAACCCACAATAAACTGCAGCCCACGCTATGAGACCAGTTGGAGGTCCTTCCGACCTTTATTGCTGCACCTCTAGGGCCCCGCTTCTCATCGATCCTAATCTTCTTTCTGCAACACCTGCAAGAACTGCACTTTCTTCCGGGTGTCGCTCCTGTGAGCGTCATAGCTTTCACCCTGGGTATGGAACACGCTAGGTGCCGAACACGCAGACATCTTTGTTACGGGCGCCTTTGCCCTTTTAATAACGGAAGTGCTTATGTAGATACATGCCACCAGGTGGAGCCAGAGGTCGGTATTTGGAATTTATAAGGGTAAGAAATACTTACCTAGTACTACTATTTCATTCATCTTCTAAGCTAAGGATAAATATCTGTAATTAAAATGTTTTATTTATAATTCTTACTGGTAGATGTATTGGCTCCCTCAGAACACAAAGATGTGTTTTTGTTCCTTGACAAATAAGATTGACTGGTGTAGGGATTGATGTGAGCGATGAACAGATTGGCTGGGTAATATATAAGAAATGATGTATAAAATAAATAGATACTGTAGTATTTATAACCCAGCCATCATTTATATGTTATATGTTTATCGTATATTCCTTTTTTCTTACTTTCTTACCTTTACCTCATTTACCAACTCACTTCTCTTTAAAAACAGGACATCTTCTTTGTATTTCTAAAAAAATCAATAAAATATTTCAGTTTAAAAAAAAAAAAATATATAAAATAAAACAAACCTGTTTTGAGGGAATAGGGTAGATATAAAAATGCTATCCTTCTGGCAGCCAAGGACAACAGCTAGAGGGTTTTAGTTTGGGCAGACAGGGCCGTATTTACATATAGGCGGCCCTTGGTGCCTATATGTTAGTTTTTTAATTAAAATAAAATAAAATAATATTTGCCCCCAGCTACCGCAGTTTTCCATAGGAAATCCGACAACTGAGCTAGGAGTGCTGAGGCATAGGGGGTCAGGAAGTGACACTTGCGATGGAGGTGCATGGGTGTGATGACACCTACACGCCTAAGGGGGGTGTATTTAGGTCCAGTGCCTAGGGTGGCAGCAGACCTAAATACACCCCTGTAGGCAGGTAGGCATCTCTGACTTATGCAATGCATAGCCTGTTTAAAGGGAGCTCTAAGTGTACATAAGAGGCTATAGAAATGCCATACAGGGCTACATACATAAGCAGTGCTAGATAAATCAAAATATACTTACATACATAGATGTGGCACATCCCCCATCCACAATTGCCCTCAGCACCTCACCCCCCAGCTCTGCCACCAAATTTATATAGGTATCATCAGGCAGCTGGGACGGTGTTTTATTTTTTTTGTAATTTTACAGTTATTTAGGCACCCGAGTGCCGCCCTAGACACAGACCCTTTGGTGCCTATATACAGATACGGCCCTGCTGCTACCATGAGGCAAGTGAGAACGCTGCCTGTAAAAAGCCACCCCCGGTAACTTTAAGAGCCTAAATTCTGATTTTTAAATCAATTGTGCTCTCGGCAATAGCAAGGCACCACCTACCCGCTCCAAAGCTTGGTATCCAAAGGGCTGCTTAAGGGTGCCCAGGGGGCCCATGAACATTCTTGTGTTGTCCATTTAAAAATAAATTGAAATGCTAATACTTTTTAGTTCTCAAATAAAGAATATGATGTTAGGTTTTTTGTGGCGCCTTTTGTTTACAGAAATGTATCACATAATTACATAGTAGCAGAGGAAGAAAAGAAGGGGTTCATCAGGTTCAACTTTTTTCCCTAGCTAACTTCTACTTCACGTGCTGGGTTTACTTGGAAGGGTTGAACTTGATGGACTCTCGTCTTTTTTCAACCCTATGTAACTATGAAACTATGTAATATTGGTCCTTGTGCCTTAATAAATGGGTAAAAGGGCCATTTGCACAAGGCCCACCAGGATAGGGGGGTCACTAGCACACCTTTCATATAACTTTTAGCAGAAGCTTCCTGCAGAGATGGCAGACCCCTCATTTTAATCAACTGGAATAGCTCTGCTGCATGGTATATAACATTACCAGCATTACCATTTTGTCATTTATCTTGGGCATCATTTCTACTTCAGTAAGCGCAGACCATTGCTTAACTGCTTGACGTTATTGAACTTCACATGCTTGAGAGTTATTCTATCACAAATTTCTTGGGGCAGTGGGGGCCCACCAATAAATATTGCCCTGGGCCCAATGGTGCCGTAAAATGACCCTGTATGGCATAGGGCTCTATTAGTTATCATTAGTAGATGCACCTTCCTTCATTCTCGGATTCCCTCCTGCAGTGTTCTTCATGGAGTGGGTGAACATATGAGTGGACTGAAAGCATAATGTCCTGAAATCTGACTGTAGTGTTGTGTTACTAGCCCCCTAGATAATACTGAGATAGAACTAGGGGTAGGCAGGTGCCTTTGGTGCGAGTCTGGGGGGACGGGGGTTGCACAGTTCCCACTTCTCTCTTCGTGCCTAGCCCTTTCTACATGGAGCACTGGGGATAGGACTGGTGACAAGTGGCGGCAAACTACCTGGTAGGGCTGGCAGTGAGCTACAGATGGCTGCAAATGAGCAGATGGTGCAGGGGGAGTGTTAGGGGTGAGGTTGGGCTTTATTCTTACAGCAGCGAAGAACAGGTATGGGATCCATTACCCCATATTAGCTCTGAATTACTTCCGTCTCCAACAGACTCCATTTCAATCAAATAATTAACATTTTTAAAAATGATTTCCTTTTCTCTATAATTAAAAACAAAAAACAGTACCTTGTGCTTGTTCCCAGCTAAGATATAATTAATCCTTATTGGAGGCAAAACAATCCTAAAATAAATATTAGTTTATTTAATGCCCAAATGATTTTTTAGTAGACTGAAGGTATGAAGATATAACTCATGGAAACATCCCTTATTCTGGATAACAGGTGCCATACCTGTACGTTATTATGACTATTATATTTGAAATGGGACATTGTAACTTATTGTATTTTTTTCATTACAATTTGAATGTATTAGGAGTCAGAATCAGTACATTTTTGCCTTTCTAGAAAAATGATGTTGCTTCATGTTATGTGCTGCCCCTTAACCAGCCTGAAAGGAAAAGCACAACTTCAACTTATTGGGAGAATGTAATAAATGCTGCACAATTTTCAATCCATCAGATATTTGCTTGGTGACTTGACCTGTAGTCTAGTCACCTTTCTTTTACATTGTGTTGCTATGTTACACCCAGTACAGGAAAGCTCCTCCCCATAGAATGAGAATGGAGGTGCTCCATACATCATAGAAAACTTGCAGAGGCCTCTCTTCCTGTCCAAACCACGTCACCGAAACTATGGAATACTGCAAGGAGCATGGAAAGTGGAACCAGATTGACTTTAACTGCATGTGCTCCTGGTCAGAGAGCCATGGGTGGAACAATAACCATCCAGACATGGGGGTTGCCAACCCTGCCAGGGGGAGATATCTCTTATGGGTACCACTAGGCTGGCTGCCTTTAAAGGAACAGTAACACCAAAAAATGAAAGCGTATAAAAATAATTAATATATTATATACTTTTGCTCTGCACTGATAAAAGTTGTGTGTTTTCTTCATAAACACTACTACAGCTTATATAAATACCCTGCTGTGTAGCCATGGGGGCAGCCATTTAAATTGAAAAAAGGAGAAAAGGCGCAGGTTACTAAGCAGATAACAGATAAGTAGCATAGATTCCCATTGTATTCTACACAGTTTATCTGTTATCTTCTTATGTAACCTGTGCCTTTTCTCCTTTTTCAATTAAAATGGCTGCCCCCATGGCTACACAGCAGCTATTTCAATTAACTATAGTAGTCTTTCTAAGGCAAACACACAATTTTTACCAGTGCAGGGCAACAGTACATCATATTTTAATTATTTTAACACATTTTTATTTTTTAGTGTTACAGTTCCTTTAACTAAAGATACCGCTTTGTGGCCTGCCCACAAATCCAGACCTGAAATCCACTTTGTTGCTTTGCTGTGTATGATTAGTTACATGGGAGTGTGGGTGTTGTAGTTGAGAGGGTCCTCTGGAGGAGTCCTTTATATAGGGCACTTTAATTCTCCTTAATTGTGCAGTCTTTCCCTACTGTACAGCGTAAGTAGCGCTTCATAAATAAAGATATACATACATACTGATCCCCATGTCCAGCTTTTACCTACAGAAAGGTGGCAATCCTAAAAGTCTGTATTGCATTCATAAGAGCTTAACTACATTATTAACCAAAGAGCACCCCCTCCCCATTATACAGTCTATTTCAGCCCATGGAGTTATTTCTTCCAATTAGTAGTTTGTGGTCTGTGAGTAGACTGATGCCTTGTGTGCCTGTGTATTTTTATTTACATAGTACAAACAATGTACTTTAAAGCCTAATTATGGTGACAGGTTTAGACTAATATACATGAGAAAGGACAGACGCAGTTATGTTAGAGTTTCTACGATCCTTTGTGGATTTGGTGTAGTAATGAAATTCATCTGGGGGGCTGTTAAGCATCAGATATCACTCCAGGGTGATTTATTGTTAGCACAGTGGGAATTTTGCCTTGGCCTGGAAAATATGTTGTTTTGTTATTATTTATTTATAAAGTACCAGGCAGTTTTAATGTTGCTACTCTGGAAAAGGATTGTACAAGTTATGACATCCAAATTTAACCTGACATTATGGTCTGTTCCAGAAAACCTTACAATCCCTCCATCGGCTTGTGTGATGGCACATCCATGTAAAGGATGCCCTTTATACTTGTGGATGCACTTTGGTTGGTCATGGTGAAAAATAGGTCACAGTGCCCCCTTCTGGTTTCCCTTGAACTCCAGTTACCCAAATCACTCCCATTAAACTCCATCCCCTCTTATACCCTCATCTGGAATTCTGTCCTAGGTCCTTTTCACTGCAGTTTGTTTACCTGATGGCTCCACTCCTAAAAGGCAGAGGCAATACTGTGATACTCGCTTCTGATTATAAATGGCACTCGTGTTGTATTGGCATCATTATGGGTGTACCATTGGCATCCTCTTACACAACCTCAATGCCAGCACGAAAAGTAAACGGGGTACCTTATATGTATTATTGTTTATTATTATTATTGTCCCAGTTGTGCCTGCATATAGCAAATGATGCTCCTAATTTGTTGACAAAAAGCTGTCCCAGCAAGTCGTCATTATTTATATACCTGCTCCGGACTTTATTATCTTTGATGTCCCCACAGGGACAGGGCAGGCAGGCACACGCATATAAATGACCCGACAGCAGGCGGTCGGCGGTGGAAATGAGAAAACGTAGTATGGGGCACAAGCAGAGTTCTAATGGGCCTATTTTCTAAAGGGTGAAAGTTCATATTTGTAGTATGTAGATTAAGAGTGTAAGCTCTACAGGGCAGGGACCTCCATTCTCTTGTCTCTTTGACATTTAGCTCTGTGGAATCTTTAATGCAACTGTACTTTTTATTTATTTGTATTCAATATTATACTTTGTATTTATTTATCCATCATTGTAGTGACCCCCTGTCTTTATTAATTTATTGTTCTGCTGTACAGCGCTGTTTACATAAGTATCCAAATAGAAATATACATACATACATTACATTTTTTACTTATAAAATATGGGTTAAGGAGAATCAACTCCACATTGGTAAAAATTATTTTTGCATTGCCGTAAATTCACATTGCTTCTCTAGTTTTTCCCCAGTTTGCTAAAAGTACATGTTCACCAAGAGAAGATTCTCCGGGTTCAGGTTGGGGAACTGCCATCAAGGGCAGCCCCTTTTGTATCTAATTTTCTATATCACCTCCTCCCACACGCATCATTTCTTCTTGGAGTAATTCTCTAGATTTTTACTGCTACATTTGTATTATGAGGAAAATCGACTGCCAATTTTTCACAGTGAATTTACACCAAGAGATAATACAGCGCATTTTGCCCACAAAAGCACAAATTTGGCACAATTTTAACAAAATATGAGATGTGTTGTGAAAATACACCTGAAATAAGTTAGAATAGTCAGACTTTATTAACACTTTAGTAGCCACTGGTGATTTGCGGGCAGGCTTGCAACCCATGGGTGTGGCTACGGATCAAGCGGGTTTGGGCCGGCCCACACATCACTAGATCAGAACAGGCTACGGACTCACCTTTCTGGTACTGGTTCCATGAGTAGGAGGCAGGGCTATAGGCACACATCTCCTAGCATTTCCTTGCCTGTCGCTATCACTTACGCAGGTATAGGGTATCCATTAATTTACACAAGCATAGGGTATCCATTTATACTCAAAAACACTGCCAGTCAGTCAGGGACAGGACAGGAATTTGCCATTTAATCAGTGATGCCAGAAGTATAACAACAAATCATGATCATATGAAACACTCCTCTTAATGAGAATATGTTCGTTAGTTCTAACTTGCTGTAACGTCACAATAAGTGATCTATTGCTCCCAAGCAATATGGCAAATGCCTGTTCAGCAGATGATGTATATAATCTGCATAGTAGTGCAACTGCTTTATGCATTTTAGTGGCAGACCCAGCTATTCTCAGTTACAACGGAGCGGCAGAAAACCGAAATGAGCCCTTTTTAGAGATCAGAGTGGTAAATAGAGATATTATAACTATTGTATGTTTCATATAAAGGCAGCCACCTGAAATATGGGCTACTCTTACAGTTCTGTGGTTTTAACCAGTCGGTGTCAAGTGAATAAAGTAATGCTGTAGGGATCATTTAGTATCTGCAGGCCAGGGTGTAAAAAAACATGCACAATTCACTTGTTTTGCACTTTGCGCCATGCCCTGCAAGTACAATTATTGCCCCAGGTCTCTACACTTCTAAACTGAGTGTGGTGACTTGCATTTGCTCCATGTTGTATTCCTGAGGAATGGGTGGGGGAAGCATGTAGACGTCTCCCCTCCAATCCTCTACCTGTCCACTATCAGTATCTACAGCATGGCATTCAATACTCCTAAACTCACAATCTGACCTATGGCCGGAACTGCACTTCAAAACTTGCACTGGATTTTTTATCTGGCGTGAGGTGCAGAGATCAGCCAAACTCTTAAATGAGCCCTTTTTCTTGTAGATTGTAAGCTCTTTTGGGCAGGGCTCTTTTCAGCTCTTGTATCGGTTATTGATTGCTTTATATGTTACTCTGTATGTCCAGTGTATGAAACCCACTTATTGACTTATTGTACAGCGCTGCGGAATATGTTGGCGCTTTATAAATAAATGTTAATTATAACAATAGTCCAGAGTCTTAGTAAATGTTCCCCCTATATTGTGGTCCTGTTGTGGTGGTAGAGGCACACCTCATGGAAAAAGACTCAACATATATTTTTAAAGACATGATGTTAAAAAATCTGTTGTACATGGACATTCAGGCTCTAAACCAATTCTATCCCAAAGGTATAATGTCCATAAAATGGGAAAATTATTAACTATACTACAATCTGAAGGGCCATGAAAGTCTCTTGGATGACCAACACTTGCCTGCAAGCTTCCAGTTGGAAGAGCAGAGCTCTAAACCATGAGAATAATCTAAAACCACTGGGTTAATAGAACTTTCCACACACTATGTCTGCACAGGCTGCAATCCATTTCCTCCAATATAACATAGGTAACCTTATTGACAGGTGTAAATCAGCCAGCCCTGTGTCTAACACTCTGTATTGTCATCACATTGGAATCTCTAAATGATTTTCCTGATAAAACGTGTCACTCAGCCTATGTGTTTCACTTCTCTTTTTTCCGTATTGTTCTGCCTTGGAGAACAAAGATGGTTCTGTCTGTGCGCTCCTGTGACATCCGTGGCAACTGTTGGACCTTGTCACCGATTCCACTTAACAGAGCAGGATTCCTGACTAATGAGTCTTTTTTCCTCTCTGACATGAGAAGCACCATCAGTAATGCACATGTATAAACAGACACACATGTAACCCTAAACTGAGCAGAGGCTCCATGCTCCCGTCAGGCTTGTCATGGAAATGATTAATGGCCAACAGGCTCCAAATTACCTTCATTGTCAGCTCTGTATTGTTAGTTCTGACAACTAATGAGGTCCGACAGCCCTTCCTTTCTCACACAGCACTTAAAGAGCCTGCAGTTCTTCTCCCTGACCCTTAACTCTTCTGCTGCTAGAATGCAGGAATAATAATGTAGGGTAAATTCTTATGGATTCTAGAAAATCTTACGCTACTACAAATATTTTGGGGTTCCTATAGGGGCAGATTTTTTTTACTTTTTACTTTTTCCAGCACTTAGAATTTGCAGAGTGGGAGCCCCAGACTTTCCTGCCCTCTCTGCCACCTGATGACTGCCCACACATCATGTTGGAGGGAAGCCAAAACCCTGCTTTGAATATTTAATCCTGGTGGTCTGACTTGCGAGGCCTTTCCATGAAAGTATACCCACGCTTAAGCCTTTCATTCCTCATTTCTTGAGCACAAAAGCATGGGAACCAAACAAACCTTGCCATGTCACTTGGTGATAACACTCGTATTTTCAAGATTTTTGGATTTTTTGGATAAAAAATCAAGTATTCTTGTAATAAAGCCATTTTACTGCACTCACTATAAATGTACCTCTTATTGCTCATTGATCATTCTTTGGAACTTGTACTTGCTTTGAATGTACCACTTATTGCTCATTGATCATTCTATGGAACTTGTACTTGCTTTAAATCATTGATTTTGCTATGAAACTTGGCAAACACTACAGAATTTCAAATTGGAATTAAAAAAACCCAATTGTAAAGGCAGCTCCCCTGATAAATTGTATTTAATGCAAGATATTAGGTGGTTACTCTGTTTAGTACTTTTCAGGGTTACTGTCAAGAACCTCCAGGTGATCACTTCATTCAATAATATCTACACATGTGCATCCACTGAAAAAAGCAAAAAAGCTGTTCTACCTTGGGCACAGAAAGTCCTTGCAGTGAGGACAGTGAGATGATGTCCCTTCAAGGCTATTATTTGTGCACATTAGTGTCTCACTCCTGGCAGGCAAGAATGCTTGGTGTCATGCATGTGGTTTCACATTGCTCTTATTTGGTTGCTCTTTAAAAAGCAGTGTTCCTGCTAGATACTGCCCATTAAAAGGATTCCCTGTTATGTCCTGCCAAGTGTTATTAAGCTTTGGATCTGTTGCCTAAGGCCACCTTTCTTTGTTCCAATTTCCAATGCTCCTGTCAAGCCTGTCTTGCTACGTCCTAACCATACTTGTTTCAGCCGATATTACCTGTTTCTGCCCACCCCTGGCATGTTCTTAATTCTGTCCTACAGCCCTTGTACAGTCATGTTCCATTCTGGTCCGTAAATGTGATCTCATGCTTAGTCTCCAGTCAGTAAGGGCCTTGTTTCAGTCTGAAGGTCTATTTTCTTCCTTGCTTTGTTCCACTCTTTTTTTATCCATCTGCCTTGCCTTTCCTCAAGCCACATTGGTACCTAGAAGCAAGAGATTGTCTTAACAGACCTCCCTGGTTTTTTTCTGCTACGTTCAACCATGTTCAGTCAATCCTGCTGGCACCCTATTATGGCTTAACTATGGCACATCAGCCCCCCACCAGCCCAAAAAATAGTTACTGTCTATGGAATCTTACAGCAGCCCCTCTGGCATGTGCCAGAATCTACAGATTGCCAGTCCAGGCCTGAGAACTTGAGCATCACCTGAGCATCTATTTTCTTAGTTTTCAAGACATCTGGAGACCATTCATTTTAAAGGGGCTGTGGGTGGCAAATATTCTAGCTATCTTTGTAACAAACCATTCAGACCACACTTGTCACAGATTGTAACGCACTGTTAGCGAGTATAGTGTCCAACTGTTAGCAAGTATAGTGCTAAAATATGCAGAGCCACAAAACCAACGCCCCCCTGCTACCTACTTAATATGACCAAACCTTGCACGTTCTAGCAAGCCATAATCAGATCTTTACTTTCAAACCAGTGACCAGTAAATGCTGCTTGGTTGCTAAGGGTTAGTAGACCTGGTGCCAGGTTTATTACACCCAGTGTTTGGGAATCCATATGGTTTCATCAGTCTGTTTAAGATGGAAGTAATTTCATCAGCTTTCAAAATACAATGATGTGGAGTAATATTATAACAAATGCAGTTTGCCCTTTTTTTGAAAGCCCCAGAAAGCTCAGCAAGCTGAACAGAGACTACAGTCTTGATTAAAATAATCAGAATAATAAGTTAGGCAACATCTGCACCTTCAGTTTAGGTCCATCTATTGCTTCTCTATGCATAGCCCTAGCACTATCCCTACACACACCCATGACAGCCCCTGTGCATGATGTAGTGTGATGTGACATTTTTGAAATCTGTCGTTTGAGAGATTCCCTAACAGTGTTTCACACTACCATACAGGGGGACCTGGCAGATATGATGATTATTCTGATTGTAATACTCTATTCTGATTTAACCTCATCATTCTGATTGTATCCCAGAGGATCATTTAACATTCATTCTGATTTAAATACAGCGGACTAGCGGTCTCTTCATTCTGTGTCCAGTACAGTGAAGAATTTTATTGTACTGGAATCATTTAGAAATAGGATTGCAATTTAGTGTATTCAGTTAATGCGCAATAGGACAGTAATATAATGGTTACATGAGCATTCAAATGAAATAATATAAAGATAGGATGTACCTTTGGGATTTTAATGCATGGACATGGTACAAATATCAATCTGTTCAGCGGGGTTTCAGCTACTCAACTTAAAAGGTGTTCACTCTGGGTCAGTCCTTTATTGGGTCTAAATAAAATGACTACAAATGTTGTGGTCATTTATAATACATGATGCATTTTAGATACCAGGTGGTGGTTGTGTAATGAAGTTACCAGGGCCGTACTGGGTATGTGGGGCCCTCTGGGGCTGCCAATTCACGGGCCCCCAGCACCCCATAGGGGGCCCCCACTGCCCGCCCAACTCCTTTGAAGCATATATACTTCATACTTACCTTGCTGCAATCAGGGGAAGGAGGTCAGTGGGGGAGTGCCAATGCTTCCAAGCGGGGATTGGGTCTGGGTTGGCTGGGCCCATGATAGCCAGGGCCCACCGGGTTTCTTCCCGGTGTCCCAACGGCACAGTCAGACCCTGGCAGTTACTCTTGGCAACTAATCAGAACTTTGGTTCTTTAACTTATATTAGTAAAAAATATTTGAAAAAGGATTTTGTTCTCAGTAAGGAAACCATAGACCTGTAAGCTTGACTTATAAAGTCCCATGTATTTGTACCCTTCAATATGTTTCATATTATGGAGTAATTAAATTCTGCACTGAAATGTGGTTCTTAGGGGCTGATTTACTAACCCACGAATCCGACCCGAATTGGAAAAGTTCCGACTTGAAAACGAACATTTTGCGACTTTTTCGTATGTTTTGCGATTTTTTCGGCGTCTTTACGAATTTTTCGTTACCAATATGATTTTTGCGTAAAAACGCGAGTTTTTCGTAGCCTTTACGAAAGTTGCGTAAAATCTTGCGTTTTTTCCGTAGCGTTAAAACTTACGTGAAAAGTTGCGCCTTTTTCGTAGCGTTAAAACTTAAAAGGTGCAAAGTTTCGCGTAAGTTTTAACGCTACGAAAAAAGCGCAACTTTTTGCGCAAGTTCTAACGCTACGAAAAATCGCAAGATTTTACGCAACTTTCGTAATGGCTATGAAAAACTCGCGTTTTTACGCAAAAATCGTATTGGTAACGAAAAATTCGTAAAGACGCCGAAAAAATCGCAAAAAATACGAAAAAATCGCAAAATACCGATCTTTACGAAAAAAACGCAATCGGACTCATTTCGACCCGTTCGTGGGTTAGTAAATCAGCCCCTTAGTGTTTATTACTGTAACATTCTTTTATGTTAACAAAATCGTAAGAGGTATTAGAAATGGAAACTAAAATATGCTTTTTGTATCCAGTTATCCAATCCCCCATTTTAACATTTGTAAATTATTTTTTCCTGCAAGCTGCAGCTTTACACACTGTTTCAAAGTAGTTTTGGCCCATACATCCAGACAGATTTGCTCCAGGTTGTTCAGCTTGGTCAGATGATGATTATGCACTTCAATAAGGACCACTGTTTCTCATTTGGATTTGGAACAGACTTTGGCCCATAGGATAAAATGGTTTTCAGCTACTAAAAGCTTGAGTACATTCTCTGGAGAAAATAACAATAGGGGAAGTAGGGAAATGCTTTGATAAATGAACCAGATAACTCATTGTTTTTCAATCCTTTAGAAAAGTTGCCAAACATTTCAGAATGTCAGGAAAGGTTTTCATAAATGTGAAAAAAAATCATCAAGCAGGAAAATTACTGCATTTTACCAGAAAAAAACAATAATAACACACATTTTCATAAGTCAATATGTGGCATAGTATGTATTGTAGGGATGTCCAACCTACAAGGGGAATGCTAGAAGTTGGGGTTCTGAAAAATCCTAGGGACATCCCTTATTTATGTGATACCCTTCCACATATATGTCCCCAGCCTTTACTCATAACCAGGTGGCATTATTCTTTTCTAAAAACATAAATGTTGTGGTACGGATTTGCTTTCTCCATGGTGATGTGTATAGAAATAGGCCCTTACGCTCAGAGGATTTGATTTATTTTGCCTAGACTGTAACATGGTGCCTCCATGGCATTAAATAAGTATATGAAGGCCTGTGGGGTCTGGGCAAACTATTTGTCAGGCCCAGACTGGGATTCAAATATGCCCTGGCATTTCAAGTACATAGAAGCCCAAAAAGCCCCTACCAGGCCGCTAAATAGTGACTGTTTATGGCTTCTCACAGCAGCTCCTCTGGCATTTGCCACAATCCACTGATTGCCAGTCCAGGCCTGCTATTTTAACTTGGACAGAGAACTAATGTATAGCATGCACATATAGAGTAGGGCAGTTAATGCTGTTTTGTGCAACTCTTATGGAGCGCTGACCTTGCAGCTGCCAATGAATGGACTGTTCCTGTGACAGCTGATAATGCAAACTGCATGAAATAATAAGATCTATGCATAAAGTGACCATTCTACAGAGTGACTGGGATAATCTGAGGGATGAAGGACATGCGGTTTATTAGCGATAATGGTAAGGCTGAAAAGAAAAGCAAATACACACTGCTTCTAAAGAACAAATATGGGACATTGCTTGAAGGCTTCTTAATTGAGAAGGATTTGGGGGTTATTGTCTATAACATGTTTTCACAATGGTATGCAGCATCGCTTAGTGCCTATAAAAACCAACAAAGTACTTCTGTGTATAAAAAGAGGCATCAACTCAAGGGATAAAAGCATACTATTGCTTCTCCATAAATCCCTGGTAAGACTGCATCTTGATCGCTCTGTACAATTCTGTATGAAGAAGGATATTACAGAAGAGTGTGGAGAGGTGCAACTAAATTCATAACAGTAATGGAACATTAAAATTGTGAGGAAAGGCTGTCAAAACTGAGCTTGCTTTCTTGGGAGAAGGAACGTTGTTGAGGTGATAAGGTCACTTTTAACAAATATGTTTGAGGTCAATCCAGGCAAATCTTAGAGGACTTCATTCATCACGGACATGGAGAAGGAACAGAGGTCACCCCATTAGATTAGAAGGAAAGGTGTTTCCACCTTGAGCAATGGGGGCAGTAAAGTTATGGAATGCTGAGTGGTGAGGTGTAATGGAAGCTGCCCTGAATAGTATATATCTTTTTGGATAAGCAAAATATCATGGGATACAGTCAAAGTTAATAATTCACAGACTGCCATTCAGTAGTCAGGAAGAAGGATTTTTTTACTGCTTTTGAATGGCAGATGCAAGAGAAGTAAAAGTTTTTTTTTTTTTTGCATTTCTCTTATTCAGCAATGCCATGTAGTACTTTAAAGGGTGAATAAATGTCTTTTATGAAACCAGCAAACCAGCTATGGAAAAGGTGAAACATGCATTCCATTCTATATTATACAGGAGCAGACTAAAACAGAAGAAAGCACTACACACCCACAGTCAGTTCAAAAGCAGCATTATCTCACATTCACATACAAACCAACCAAGGCCAATAAGATATAGGAAGATTTGATGCCTGGGAGAAATCTGCGCTACCCACAGGAGACAAAACTCCCCTAAATTCCTTTGTCTATATTTAAATCCAGCTTCTTGCTCATTTTTCAGTGATAAAGTCTGATCTTTGCATGGAAAATGTTTTACGTGCAAGTATTTTAATATAAGTAAAGGGAAAGGCAAATTCAGGAACTGTATCGCCTGCGGGTAATGCAGATTAACCATGGACAGTGGGGGGCAGCAATATGTCCAGACTGGGATTCAAAATGGCCTGGCATTTCAAGTACACAGAGGCCTAAACAGCCCCCCCAATAAATAGTGAGTTTGTGACATCTTATAGCAGTCCCTCTGGCATTTGCCAGAATCCATCGTTTACTAATTTTCATCCATGCACCAACAGAATGGGGCTTGTAGCACTATAGGGCCCTTCTTGGATGCTAAGAAGCAGACTTCTTTATCAACCTTTGAAATTAGATTTTACTGCATTTTGAGTTTTTTGCTGGAAAATACAGAGATTGTAGCTATTTTTTTATCTGAGTTTCTGAAACTTGAATATTCGAGATTTATTAAGCCACTGAAAACTTGACTAAGTTTAAAATTAAAAGCTACAAGTTGTTTTTTGCGACCATGGCTATATTCAAATTTGAGCTCCGAAACTCAAATACTTGAGATTTATTACGTGCCAAAAACTCAAATATAAAAAAATGGCTGTTAAAATCTGCCAAGTTTATGATGAAATCAACAGGCAGCGAATTTTCCACATTTAAAGGACAAGAAATGTCTACTAAAGAGTTAATCTCCTTTCACAGGCATACCTCCAATGGTGTCTTCCATGCTTTTAAGTCCCCTCTATTTCGAGCCCTTTTTTGGATCATAAGCCTCATTGTAGAAAAAAGTGCTAAGTTAACCAATAAAAATACCCATAATTCACGACTCCTTCATGAAGACCAAGACCTGGGATAATGCTCAGTTGTTAGCTTCAGAGGGCACTCAAAAGCAGGCCCGGATTTGTGGAGAGGCCACAAAGCCCTGGGCCTAGGGCGGCAGAAGTTTAGGGGCGGCATGCCGCCCCGCCGCAAGAGAATTTTTAAATTTGGCTCCCATACGGAGCAGTCGGGACCTCTCCCCACTGCTCCGTATGGGAGTTTACAGGAGCGTTTGTGCATGCGCACTGGAGAGAGGGCGCGTTCGCGCATGCGCACGGGGGTCGCATTCGCGCAGGTGCACTGGGGGCGCGTTCGCGCATGCGCAGAGGGGGACACCCACAGGGGCGGCCTCGGGGTGCCTCAGAGGGAAATCCGGCCCTGCTCAAAAGTACTCATGATCGCGCTTGAATTCTGAAAAATCTGTCTCCCATAACCTTAGCTAATTGCTAGGTCCTCTTGGTTCTGTTTCTAAGAACCCAGCATCTCCTGTACTATTTGAATTGATCCCAGTTATTTTTTTAGTGCCAACACATTTCTGCAGTGTTTTACAGATACTATACATCATTCAAATCAGTCCCTGCCCCAGAGGAGCTTACATCTAAGGTCCTTATCACATTTACACACACTATGGTCGGTTTATTCAGCAGTCAGTGTATGTTTTTGGAGTGTGGAAGAACTGGAGTACTTGGGGGTCACACAGACACAAGGAGAACATACATATAGTGCCCTGGCTGGGATTGAACTCAGAATCCCAGTGCTGTAAGGCAGGAGTGCTGTTCACTGAGCCTCCATACTGATCCTTTCATTATGACCTGACTTTTACTGATTTACCCTGGCCTTGGCCTGTTCTTGCTGCCTGCCTCAACCTGGACTGCCTGTGCTTCTCTCCAGATAGCGCAGTTTGGCTCCCCATTAGTCACTGGCTAGGCCCAGACTGGCAATCTGTGGGTTCTAGAAAATACCAGATGGGCTGCTGTCTATCTATCTATCTATCTATCATCTATTATCATCTATCTATCTATCATCTATCTATCTATCTATCTATCTATCTATCTATCTATCTATCTATCTATCTATCTATCTATCATCTATCTATCTATCTATCTATCTATCTATCTATCATCTATCTATCTATCTATCTATCTATCTATCTATCTATCATCATCTATCATCATCTATTTGTCTGTCTATTTAATCTGTGTGTTACAGGTCTAAAGAGTTTCTGCTAAATAAAATGTAGCACTAGGTCAGTCAAATACTAGTCTGCTAGTCTACTGCAGCTAGAATAATAAAAGCTGATTGGTTGCTAACAAATTACAGGGCTAAAGCAACAGTTGTTTATGTGGAACATGCCTGTATACTGATATGGTTGATATTGACATTTTTGGAACATCCAGGATTTAAAGACATGTTTTTTGCTGAAATAGAAATTGCATGCTTTCTCATACCTTCTGTATCCACGGTCCACCTTTCCCGCAGTTACCTGTTTGCATTTTTTCCCCATCCTAAGAGAACACCTTATGTACATACATCAAATAAATGAAGGCAACAACAAGTCATTAAGGGAGGTGTATGTGCTTCCAGCAGCAGGTTCTGTATCCATATGCACGCTAGATCTCATTAGCCCCGTTAATGGACGGTAATCATTCTTGGCCTCTGTCAGGCAGAGGAAGTGTTTGGAATAGGGGCTATGTGGTCACTGTTTTATCTTCTGTGGGAAAGGAAATAAAGGACATTCTTATCTGCGCAGATCTCTGAGTGTGTGTACAGCATTATTTATGACCAAACAATTCATGATGCAGTTTGCTGCTATATAGAACAGATGAAGAATAGTCACATGCTCAACCGCAACTGCCTGTTAAGGAAGATACATGGGTTTTTCATGCAAATGAGACTTGCTAAACAGGGCTTAATCCTGAAAGATGTTGCAGCTATCACAGCTTAATGGGTCAGCTTCTTAGCTGGGACAGGCAATTTGCTAGGGCACTTTTTCTTCTTTCAGTTGTTTTTATCTTCTCCTCACTTTCCATGTGTTCCTTAATTAGTGCTGCTAACTAGTACCTGTGAGCCGTATATATACATGCAGGAAAAAAGGTGGGCCCATGTCCTGCTCAGTTTCCTACTCATTTCCAGAGGTTTCTGTTTTTTGGAAGGCCCTCTTCATGGTAGAGATTAGCAAACTATAACAGTGAATAGGCTCAACTACCTCAGTAATTATCAGGGTCTTCTGGTTCAGGTTTCTGATGGCTTTAATATAACCATGGGTTGATCTATAACAGTGATCCCCAAGCAGTAGCTTGTGAGCAACATGTAGGCCACCAACCCCTTGGAAGTTGCTCCCAGTGGCCTCAAAGCAGGTGCTTATTTTTGAATTCCTGGCTTGGAGGCAAGTTTTGATACTGCATAAAAACCAGGTGTATTGACAAATAAATTCTCTTGTAGGGTATAGGGGCTGCCACATAGCCAACAGCCTTTATTTGGCCTTTTATGCTTGTGTTGCTCCCTAACTATTTTTACAATGTGGCTTGTGGGTAAAAAAGGTTGGGGGCTCCTGATCGACAATATATCTTTACTCTAAAACCAGAAGACTAACTTGCTTCCACAAGTGCAGTGAGCAAAGTATAAAATCAAGTGTAATGACCATGTTTTTTCCCTACAACTATAGCGAGGAGCAAAGGGTGCATTTTGATGCACCTTTAATACAAGTGTGGTACAAGAGAACTTTATTGTCAATACAACCATACAGCTCTGTCCTCCAGACCCCTCCCCTTGCGACTGCGTTGTCTCGTTCCTCCATATTTATGCCACTAGTAACTACCCTTTTTTACTATACAATTTCTATTACCCTTCTTGCTTTATGCTTTACTACTTTTGTATTCCAAATTCCAAATTATAAAGTTTTTTTGCCTGCCCTTGAACAAAACCTCTATTTTTCATATTTTCTATATAAATATTTGCAGCTGCAGTTTGACATTAAACATTTCTGCTGAGTTTTCAGCCCACATGTCCTCAAAAGTCCTTTCTTTTGAGAATTCTCTAAAAAAATGATCCTGTAAGTAGGAGTTTGAGAGTAAATCTGGCATAACTAAATCAATAGACTGACTTTACAGGTGATGGTATGGGCAGTATAATACGCATGAAGTGTGCACTTTTTGTTCCAATAATCATAGCCCAACTGCATAAGGATCTTTTTCTAGTATTTTCCTTGTTTCATGAATGAAGTGCTTTAATGTTTCCCGTTTACTTTTCATATTCACACATGGGGATGCTGACAGCTGTGGTTCAGCAGATAAATGTTTCTATGAGCCCCAGCACTTCTAGATACACATCTGTCTGTCTACAATTATTGCTTCTCAATGCAATATTCACCCCAACATTCTGCAAATCTCAAGAGTGAAGATCCATTTTAGATGCGGGTTAGAATCAGTTATGACCACTATAAGGTTGTTGATGATGAACAGATTTGTTTAAATGGAGTAGCACTTATTTGTAGAGCCATAGGGCTGTGACAAGTTGTTAGACTGAGTAAAGTCAACCCACTTGCATTATGTTGTTGTGGACTCCTTATAAGTCCAAAAAAGATGTCTTTGGTACATTTTTTGCTATTTTATTGCTTATTAAAATATTTTGTATTTACCCCTTTCTCTTAGAACTAATGCAGTTTTAGGGCACTTCCTTCCCTATTAATAGTATCTTGTGGGAGCCCCATTGGACCATACTGTTGCCCCAACAAGTGAGGACCCCTTCCTCTGGTTTCCCACAACTAATCATTTTGATGTCTGACAGTGCAGAACTTTCAGATAAGATTTTTGTTAATAACATTTTTTGAGATAAATTTACACCAGCCTTTGGTTAATGGTATTAGCCCAAATCTTTTCCCAACATGCACCTGTGGGGATGTAGCTTAAGTATCCTGTATTTTTGTGCTACAAGCAATGGAAGCATTCTATTTGCTGGGTATTTGTTACACCATGAAAATTAGTCTGTAGCATTTGTTTAAGAAAAGCAACAGCTTATATGCGAAAGCTGCCATCAGAGCTAAATAGAAATTGTGTGCAGGGCACAGAGAGCAGCTTGTATGGGCACAGATTTAAACTGGGATTCAAAATAGGCCCTGGAACTTCCAAGTACACAGAGGCCCAAATATCCCTCCACCAGCCCTATAAATAGTGACTGTCTATGGCATCTTATGGCAGCCCTTCTGCTGTCACAGACTGCCAGTCCAGGCTTGTGTGGGTGCAAGGGAGCCATGTATAGCAAGTGTTAAGCACAGGGCTTCCTGCTAGCACCATCCTCTGGGGATTATGCTTTGCTCACCGTGAATGTCACTTAAGGGTTGCCAGTACATATCTATGTTCCAAACCATGTTAAGCACAAAGAGTTATGTGTATAGGAGCATGCACAAAATACAAATAGAGGGAAACATATGCTCATAAGTGGAAAGTTCATCAAAATCTCACCCGTAGTATAGATGGGCCCAGGTGTTCATGCCCCAGACCTTCAGCTTTAGGGAGCCATCATGGATACATCGCAAACATAGAAAAAAGGCAGGCACTCCAGAATTTAAGTGAAAAAAGGCAGTTGTTCACGAAAAGCTGAAGTAAAATCACAAAAAGTTTATTATACATGATACAATAAGCCGTACGCATTTCGTACCTAGCGGTAATTAATCATAGGCCTATAATGAACTTTTTGTGATTTTACTTCACGTTTTCGTGAACAACTGCCTTTTTTCACTGAAATTCCGGAGTGCCTGCCTTTTTTCTATGTTTAGGACCATGCACAGAATAACACTGGTGAGGTGCAAAGTGCAAAAAACACACAATTCCTCTTTTGTGCACTTTGCCTCTTGCCCCACCATCATAGATGAAACCCTGTGTTTCACAACTTAAATGAATTGTCCGATGAAGGTAAAATGGGTTGAAAATCTCAGAAATAACCAATACAGGGCTTATTTGCTGTATTTCAAGAGGCAAGGATCAAAAAATGAGATTCTTGGCCTTTTGCAGATTTTTGTACTCCCAGAATTGAGCACAAAGAGCTGCACTTTATACAGAGATGCCTATGCATGTCAGTACAGGAGGGGGCACACCTGGGCAGGCAGATTCTAGATGCTAAGGGTCATGTTTTTGAGCCCCATAGTGCTCTGGCACTTGTGTCCTGGGCTCAAAGTAAATGTCCATATGGAGTAGACTGACACCTGTTACATTGTTTTAGGAGTCAGACCCAAAGAACAGAAAGGGATAAACAAATACCACTTTCAATAGCAATTACTTATTACTTGAAAACAACTGGAAATGTTTAATTAACACAGATTTGAAAGTTGCTTAGAATTATATATTGATATGTGTTATTTTTTTTGATGATACAAAAACCGGTTTTGGGGCGGAGGGCCCCTTACAGGAAAAATAATATAGGAATACGTATAAATAACTAGGATTTATTAAAAATCCACTTCATTCTTTTCTTAATATAAAGCAGTTTCTCTTTACAAGGTTGTACTATTTGTAACTGAGGCAGCCATTGTTCATTCAACAGTAGATAACAGTTTTCTGCTAATTCTTCATGGCAAGTTCCCTAACTCCTAGATTTTAGTTAACATAATAATTGGAGAGGATGGGGAGATTTTGATAGTTACTCTAAATAAGTATCTTTGGGGATACAAGAAAGCAAACTGGTAATTAATGGTTATTGACAATGCATCAGGAGGGGCTTGTAGAATGACTTTAAGTGCTAATAACTAAGCAAAGTAAAACCACTTTTAACACAGAAATGTGTGAGCAGAAAATATATCCTGACCCCCAGTTCAATATAATTACTCCACCTGACGCTGGCACTTAATGATTACTTGTTTAAAAAAAAACGGGGGGGGGGGGCTCTCTGAGCCTTTGCTTTGAACGTGCACTTCATCGAAATTCATCCTGCAGACTTCCCTTCTCAACCTGTCCCCTGCAATTTCCATTTGGAGAAACCGAGAATATAAACTGGGCCGTGTTTTTCAACAGCTAATTAATCAGTCTTATTTTGTTACTCAGCGCGCAGCTATTTGTATCTCTTTTATGCTGAGCTCTGCCATATGTTTTTGGTAATTATAAAACCGTCATATGTGGCTCCTTTGCAGAGCAGGAAGCAGCCGTCCAGCCGCCATAGCACTGGAAAGCCTCTGCCTAACAACATGGGATGGAAAATTTAAAGCAGTAACCTTTGGGTGAGGGGTTTGGAAGGACTTGCCTTTATATATATTATTGCCTTGCGCCCTATTTAACAATGCCAGATTTTATTGGACAAGCCCCCTACCATTTTGTATAAAAAAAAATCTATTACAATATATATATAAGGGTAGCTCATCCACATCTTGGGTCTTAACAGAGCTGTTTTTTGTTTGGGAAGATATTGGTTCAGTACCTAGTACAGGTTTAAGATCTGTTATCTGGAAACCGGTTAACCAGAAAGTAATAAAACAGTACCTTGTACTTTAACTAAGCTATAATTCCTTCTTATCGGAGGCAAAAAAAATCCTATTGGGTTTAATTCATGTTGAAATGATTTTTATTAGACTTAAGGCATGGAGCTTCAAATTATAAAATGAGTTGCTATCTGGCAAACCCCAGGTTCCAAGCATTCTGGATTACAGGTCCCATGCCTGTATGCAGAATAGTACAAAATATCAGACTGCACACCTTACCAGAACCTCAATCAAGAACGAGGTGCAGTGCACGGAGAAAACCCATTCAGCGACTCAAAAAATAATCATAAAAGCAAAAAAGTGTCTGCACACTCAAGAAAGAAAGAAAAGAAAATTTTATTAAATATAAAACATAGACTGTATTTAATAAAATTTTCTTTTCTTTTGTAATTTGTAATTTACTAACAGAGAGGTTAATAGCACAGCAGCAAATGTTGCACGGCAGATAAAAGCCCATCAATACTGACAGCAGTTGGGATAACAGCACAGCAGTGCTTGTAGCAGCAGTAAGGCACCTGAAACCACGGGCATAGCAAAACAGCAGGGCCTTTAGCAATGGAGAAAATAGCACTGTAATGCCTGTAGCATCATTTGGGTATAATAGAAACTGCGACATATGTAGCTGTGCACATTTTAGCACAACAGTGCTTTTAGCAATGGCGGTAATAACAGATCAAGCCCCAGAGAAGAGGGGTAATAGAAGAGCAGTGCTTGAGGCAGTGGACATAATAGCATAGCCCTAACTGCATGGTAGGTCCTACCTCCGTGACAGCAATCACTTTTCTGAAAAATTGCAGTCTGTCCATGTGGATGATTGGGATAATATAGTGGTGAGTCTCCTCACTGTATACGTCCATACCACATGGAATAGGGCAAGTAAGATCTATGGAGAGGCCATGGTAACCTTTTTTCAATCAATTAAATTCACTGGCACCGAATAGATTAAATAAAGATTTATATGTTTTTTTGGAAATAGTATTTGTTTCTACTGTTTTTCTATTTATTCTGTTTTCTCTCTTTTAGCTGAGGTTGGGATATTGAGAATGTGGAATGAACAACTGCAATTATAAGACTTAGTAAGAAATTAGGGGGTTAATATTGTGTGCTGAGCCTTTGTAATGATGTCATATCCTAGTGGTAATTTCCTGTTTAGCACTTTAAAAATGGCTGTACTGTTGCACATTATATTGTGTTTGTTCAACCCAGTGAGAAAGGGGTCAGAGACTTATTTTAATAGTGAGTGCTGTGTCCATTTTTTCTGTTTTTGTATATATAAGATAGATGATAGATAGATGATAGATAGATAGATGATAGATAGATAGATGATCAGACAAGTTTGGGCCTTGCCACTACCAATGAATCCATATAGCCAACCAATCACCGGCCTAAACTGCACTCACCCCGTTAATTGAGACTCAGCCAGCATTTCCCCTGCCTATCAAACATTCCCTCTCACATCATTTAGGCAGGATAAACACAGTGCTCTCCGTTACTCTGTTACACTGTTTCTATATATACTTTGGCTGGGTGTCTGAATTTCATTAGATGGACGGTTGTACAAGCTCCACAGAATATGTTTGGCTCCTTTGAAATAAATGTTAACGATTGCAAGCACTTACAAACAGGGCCATCTGCACCATCTGTATTGGTCTGCAGCCATATTTCATGACATGTGTATATATTGCTTCCCGGCTCTTTAACCCCAAAGAGATCCACAGCCAGGTGCTGAAAGAAGTTAAGCTCAGTGTTGCTTACGCACTCGTTGTGTTCTATTGTGAATAATATTTTTAAAAGTTTTCCAGGGCCTTGCCCTTCTCACCATTGTGCCTACCCTCTGTTGTTCCTTTCTATGATTCCCTCCTGTCCAGCACATTAGGATTACCTATCTCTTTATTTGAACATGGTCAATAGCTATTTTCTGGCTGCCCTGTATGATTATAGTCAATTTATGGATTCCTTTACAATGTGATTTGGTCAACAAAATTATAGGATAGGAATCTCAAAAGTATAGGATAACTGATGTCTCTCTGGGTCTTTTGTGACCCTTTATGTAATAAAAGGCACTAAGTTTGCCCAGGAGCAGTAACCCATAGCAACCAATACAATGTTTGCTTTTAAACATGTGACCACTAAATTTTACCTGCTGATTGGCTGTTATGGGATACTGCTCCTGGGCAAGCTTATTGCCTTACATTACATAACCCCGGTGTTCTATTTTAAAGTTAACTAGGTCACCTTGTTTCTTTACACACATGGTTCCTCTGGAAGCAAGTAATACAAAGAGGAGGAAGTTAGTGTAAAGATTTGCACCTAAAGGCTATATATACTAATGAAAATTTGCTAAAGAGGGTACATTTCAGGCCATACTGCATAACATATAGAACACAAAAGTTTTCCAGCATGGCATGGCACACCAATTACACTGAACAGGGATGATCATTATGATTACATGATCAGACTGGTTTGCCCACCAGTTGTTACAGCCAAATACAACCTTGTAATTGCCATTTTCTAAAGGAAGTTAGTGTTCTGTTACTAAATTCTGCAACGGTACAGCTGTGTTGGCTTTCCACATTGCATCACCTAAATGAATGGACTCTATTGTGTTCAATAAACAGATGATGGCTTTTGTGTTCCAAGAACAGAGTACTCGTCAGTGCCCCATGGATGTATGGTAAATACCTACCTGCCTTATGATACCTATCAACCCAAACGTCATGGCAGCAAGCTACTAAGTTGTTACATAGGCCTAGAAAATATAGCTATGGACTTGGTAATATGTTATTTTTAATATTGACCATTTGTCCAGTTGCCAGAGGCATTTTGCATAGATATTAGTGCTTGCTGAAATTGTTTTTAAAGTAGGCAGGACTAGAAGCTGTCTGTGTAGCCAACCATTGCTTTGAATATTCCCAACGAAATGTGTGAAAACCACTTAAATGATGCTATGTTGAGATATCAAGCTTCTTAATAAATTGTTTCTTCTCATTAAAGGAAAACTATACGCCCAAACAATGTAGGTCACTATGAAAATGTATTGCATAAACAGCTGATGTAAATAAATCTTTTTAATAAAAATATACCAAGTAAAAATATAAAAATATACCAAGTACCAAGTACTAAAGGTACCCATGGGACCTTATGATTCACAGTGCACACAAACAAACCAAGGGCACACATACACGTTGTAGATTGTAAGCTCTTTTGGGCAGGGCCCTCTTCACCTCTTGTATCGGTTATTGATTGCTTTATATGTTACTCTGTATGTCCAATGTATGTAACCCACTTATTGTACAGCGCTGCGGAATATGTTGGCGTTTTCTAAATAAATGTTAATAATAATAATAATGGAAAAAGTTCTGTCTTTTACGCCAATACTACTTCCTATTACAGTTAGAGTTGCCTCACTTCCTGTCAGGTGATCTCTGAGGGAGCACACAGACCATAACAAAATGGTGGCTCAAGGGAAAAGATGTAACAGGGCAATATTTACTGAAATATATGTATATACCAATTTGGTAAGATTGTTTAACAGGCCACTTAATATGATATAAACTGCCTGTTGGTTAAGTATTTATTCTGGGGTATAGTTTTCCTTTAACATTAGCTTATGTTATGTTTTTGAGGTTACTTGTTATTATTGTCCTGTCATTTTCCTTCCTAGGTTGTTCATTAGCATCATCTTGCTATCAAGGGGTTAAAGATAAATTTGGCTCCCTTGCACCTGGTTGTAAAAGCCTTTCAGTGTCCCCACCACCAATTAATCATTGCATGACAGGCTGGAATTGGCTCAGGGAAGTGTCCGCTTGAGATATTCACCTCCTCAGTCTAAATGGATGCATGACAAGTGAGGCTTTGAACTCGCGTTCTTACTAGACAAGGTGATAAAACATAGGGACAGCTGTTCCATGTATTTAGTAAGAGCAGAACCTGCAACTTTTAGGTTGCTCCTAATCAGGCAAAAATGGTTGGACATCTCCAGATTTATTCTGCGCAACCCCCAAAAGGGAAATATTGCTGAGGCCTTTCTTGGGGGCGCAACTGACATCATGGCCTGAAAGTATTTCATTATTCCATGTTTGTGCAGTGTTTGACATCATTGCCTGATTCAGAGAAGACAATTTATTACCAAGATAAAATGAAATGAAATAAGGTTTATTGACTTTTACCATCCCCAAGAAAATCTATACTGATTCATGTCTTTGAATGTGTCTTTCAGTTTTTGTTACAAATGTTCTTCGAAGAGGCAGAAGACAGGGGTTTGAAATAGCATCCAAGCAGTGATTGTATTGAGTGGAGCGTTCAGCTAAAGCAGCCGCCCTCATTTGCCGTCCTATTTGCAGCCAATAACAGTGATGGATAACAGAGAAGCTTAAAGATAAGTAATGAGGGAAGAGGTATAGATTGTGAGTAATTACTGTGTTGCTTTTTGGTGACCTTATAAAGGACATACTGTAAATGATTGTGTGGCGATGTGACGGATGCGTCCCGGCTGTCCGACGATCCCCATGCTGAATCGACAGCCCCCTCGCACATAGATTTTCTGCCTTACTAATGCTAAATGCCGTGCTCTGCAATTCTGTTTCAATACCTTGTTCTAAATGGCAATATTTTTTATCAGCCATTATTAACAGTTCATTTTTACTGCTTATTTTACATGACAGGAAAACTGGGCATTGGAGAAACAAAGGCTGGACCTTAGTGTTGTTATTATACATAATTTGTTATTTTACCATTGATTTTGGTGACACGGGTATTCGCTTTGAGAGTAGGGGACCAAAGCAAATGGCCTTTCTCCCATTATTATAAACTGGGCTTGGTGGGAGTGTAAAATGTCAGTGTACTACACATTTAACATATATAAATACACACACACACACACACACACATATATATATATATATGGAATAGCTGTAGAGAGAGTCCGCACTCACAGGTCTTAAGAAAATATAGAAGTTTTATTCAAATCAACATCTAACGTTTCGGCTGCATCCACAGCCTTTCTCAAAGACGTCTTTGAGAAAGGCTGTGGATGCAGCCGAAACGTTAGATGTTGATTTGAATAAAACTTCTATATTTTCTTAAGACCTGTGAGTGCGGACTCTCTCTACAGCTATTCCATCTATTATTTTGGGACTGCACCCAGGCTCCCTTGGACCTACTTATACGTGAGTGCCTGTCTTTTTGCAACATACTATATATATATATATATATATATATATATATAGAAAATAATCATCTGTGGCCAGCACACCCTTCAATGTTTCTTCAAAAAATGTTTTATTGCCGATATATTGTTAAAACCAACGTTTCGGTCCTTGTTAGGACCTTTCTCAAGGACCGAAACAAGGACCGAAACGTTGGTTTTAACAATATATCTGCAATAAAAAATTTTTTGAAGAAACATTGAAGGGTGTGCTGGCCACAGATGATTATTTTCTATGCATACATAATTTTGGCTAAGCACCCCGCAGAATATTGAGCCTTGGAGTGCGGACACCATTTGGATTGATATATATATATATATATATATATATATATATATATACAGTGTATATATATATATATATACAGAACAGAATACGCACAGGACATCCAGGTGATCCATTGTAGAAATCAATCAGCCTATTAGTCAGTGTTGAGTATTGAGAAACAAGATGCATGATGTATGATGTGTCCATTGGCTTTTCTCATCATCATGGAACCCATGGAGCCATTAAGATCAATATTGTGTTTCACATGGGTTATCTCTGCCCTGTATAAACTACTTGTTATTTGGTTGTGAACTAGTGGTAGTCTAACAGTCATCAGCTACAATTTGCATGATAACAAGATAAAATGGCTTTGGAGGCTTTCATGTCAATTGTCTGTGTAGATAAAAAATTTTATACTGTATATAGATATAATATTAATAATAAGGCTACTAGGCTGAGGGCACACAGGGAGATTGGTAATGCTAATTGTAGTTAGTTAAATGTGATTATGTTTTTCCTATGTCTACTTGCGCCATAGAAAACCATAAAATCTATTTCTACCCTACTAAAAGAAGCAGCTACTTATTTTCCATGTGTATAATCATTGAGGAGGCCACACATGGGGAAATATGCCTGGTATCTGACTAATAATCCTTCTAGATAATGTTAGATTTGGCTGCCCACATGGATTGCCACATGATACTGACCTGTTCATTGGGGCTTACGTCCTGAATGAATGGATCAATGAGGAAATGAGGGGGAGCTGTAGCTCATTTCTACATCTTCCATCCAGGCCCGGACTGGGATTCAAAATAGGCCCTGGCAAGTCAGGTACACAAAGGCCTAAACAGCCCCCCACCAGCCTACTAAATAGTGACTGTTTATGGCATCTTACAGCAGCCCCTGTGGTGTTTGCCAGAAGCCACAGATTGCCCATCTGGAGAGGAGATATCAGGCAACTCAGAAAGGTGGCAAATAACCAAGGTTCCCTGCAGTCTACCTGCAGAATGGTAAAGTGGAGCACACAGGAGAGGAGAGAGACTGTAACATCAGATGTGGATGCTGGAGGTGGAATAACCAGAAAGCACTGTAAATTCCCCTCTATGTTTGCCTGAGTTTTAGCAGCATTTAGTAGGACTGCAGCCACCAAGTGTTAAATCTCAGGCTATCACAAAGAGCCGGCAGATCTGTGTTTCCTAACAGCCTTAACAGCACAGAAAAATCCTGCTGTCAGCACAAGCTGTGCATCCTAAATTAGACCTGGGTATAGAAGCAGCAGAGAATTAATACTGAAGTGACCTTTCATACAGTAGCTCCATACATTAGGCTGCACTAAATAACACAAGCTGTTTTGCTTAGCTGTGTGTAATGATTTACATTGCTCAGCACTGTTAAAAAGGAGAGCTGGGATATCAGAAGCACAGCCAGACCTGCAGTTTAAGGGCAAGGAATCAAACAAAATAAGGTTATTGAGGGGAAAAATTAAGGAAAACCCATAAAGAGCTTTAAAGCAGATTTTCGTCGCAGACATAAAGATTTCGCTTTAGACATGCAAATATGTTTTTCATTTTATGGGTTCTTCCTCTTCCTGATGAAATGAGAGCTTTACATCTTCCGTGCTTTTTTTTTTAGCTCGAACATGGAGGATGCTATCAGTAGGCTGAATTCGATTAGCTGTGATAAATCCTGCAAAGCCCTCATTTGCAATACTTACTTTTCTCCTGTATCTGAAACCTATCAGCCCTATTTACTTCATCCGATGTGATAAATGGCTTGCACTAATGTTGATTAATATCACATGACGAGGAGATTCTATTTCCGTCTAGCTGGTTTATTGACAGATATATCCAATGGTATAAATGAGTTCACTCACTCCTTCTTGCATGTGAGATCTGTCCCCCTTTGGGGACCCCTGAGGATAGGTCAAATACGTAGGACAGTAATCTAGAAGAGATTTTGTTTGGTTGCACAGCAGCAAAGACAAAACCACCAAACATTTCCCATGCTGTGGAAAGCTAAAGTATCATTAATTGGGTGCCATAGGACCAAACTTGCTTATATGGATACTGTTCTGCATATTGCAGTTCAGGTGGTTAGAGGTGTTACAAAAGGTACCCAAAGAAGGGGTTGTGTAAATCATGCAAATAAGCCCCTTGGCCCTACAGTGAGTAGTTTCTTTTGGAACACATTGTAGGAGCTGGTGATGACATGGATAGACAGTGGTTTTGTCATTGTGCTTATCTAACATTATCATAACATTATTACCCCATAAACCTCAGCCTACACATTGCTCTGTGTAAAAATGTTATAGGGTAATGAATCTGAAATTAAACCTAAATGTGCTGTAAATGATGAAGATTGTACCATTATTATTATACTATCTAAGATCAGAGGTCCCCAACCTGTTTTACCCATGAGCCACACTGTTGGGGAGTCACACAAGCATAAAAAAAGTTCTTGGGTGTTGCAAAGTAAGGGCTGTGATTGGATGTTTGGTAGCCCCATGTAGACTGCCAGCCTGTAGGAAGCTCTGCCCTGCTTTGAGGTGATGGAATGCAACATCAAAGGGGGTGGCAAGCAACATATTGCTTTTGAGTCACAGGTTGGGGATCACTGATCTAAGATGATGACCATAGCAAGCTTTCAGAATATTCTTCTTTCTTTGTCAAGTCTCTATCTGTGTAAAAGAGATTCCAAAACTGCACCAAATATCACAATTTTGGTGCTAAACTATACCTACCCCACCCCAGTGAAGAAAACCACCATCAATGGTTTAGCAGCTTTCAGGCTTGAGGGGTCCTGGGTGCAGTCCTTTGTCAGGTTCCTACTCCCTTCAGGGAAACCTCTCTCTGTGGATTGGACTCCAAATGCATGGAGCTATTTAATTTAAGATGCAATGAATATTCCAGGCCTAGGAATTCTTAGAAACTAATAAGACGTTTGCTTCTGAACGGCAGATCAGTAAATTTTACCAACTGACTGGGGATATGGCCTTTTAGAACTGGAGCAAACTTTGCTCTTGTTATTACATTACTCCCAGTTAGGGTTATATAGGGGTAAAGCTTTTTATAGCTCTTTATAGGTCACCTATAGCAACCAATCAGCAGGGAGTACTCCTATTAATGTGGTATCTCAGTGGGGAAGTGACTTTTGCTGTGTTTTGAACTGCTGCTCATTCAATTCCTTCTTGTTACCCCACTGGCCAGTCAAATTTTGCATCACTACTTTCAGTATCCTTCTTTACTTCGATGTACTGTGAGATATGGACCGACAGTACTACTATATTTGTTATAGAATGGCCAATTATTAGACACTTTTCAGTTGGTCTTCATTATTTATAGTTTTTAAATTTGTTGCCTTCTTCTGGCTCTTTCAAGCTTCAAAAAGGGGGTCACTGACCCCAGAAGCCAAAACTATCGCTTTGTGAGGCTACAGTATTTTTGTTATTGTAATTTTTTATTACTTTGCTTTCTATTCTGGTGCTTGCCTGTTCATATTCTAATCTTTTATTCAAACTTGCTAGGTGAATTTGGTAATTTGCTAAAATTCCAAACTGGAGAGCTGCTGAAGAAAAGCTAAATAATTAAAAAACCACAAATAACAAAAAAGAAGACCAACTGCATATTGTCTCAGAGTATCTCCCTCTACATCATACTAAAAGATAATTCAAAGGTGCAAACCCCATTTAGAGGAATACAATACAGTTATTCTCCAAAAATTTGGGAAAGCAATGTGAAAGATTCAATTTTAAGCAAATTATTCTTATTTTGTGTGATAATAACACAATACCTTGTACCCAATTGTGACTAAGCTGCATGAATCCATATTGCTGGCAAAACAATCCTATCGGAGCAAAGTTTACTACATTTCTTACCACCCATAGCAACCGTTCATTGGGTAGCATTTACTGTTCGCATGTTTAAACTCAAGCATCTTATTGGTTGCTATGGGTTACAACTCCTGGGCAAACTTTGTGCCTTTTATTATACACGAAGGGAATATGTATGGTGATCAGATTACACAAATACCTCTTATCAGGAAAGTCCCAGTTCCAAAGCATTCCAGATAATAGTTCCCATACCTATAACAGTGTGTATGTAACAGAATAGGAAGCCGTTTTCTCTTGTTGTCCTACTGAAGCTTTCAGGTGAATATAACACCTTCAGGACTGAGAGAAATGCACATTGGTGCCTCTCCCAAAGCTATTCCTTTTCCATGGGATGTTCTCCAACACCTACCATGTACCCAAAAGTTGTATTTTTTTAAGTGTTCAAGGCATGTAGTAGGAAAAGCGTGTGTTGACTGCTTGGTTCTCATCATCTGAGCATGGAGATGCCTCTTTGTTAAAACTCATGGATCATGCTGCCTTGTGACCTTTGCAGACTGCTGACAAACTTTCATTGAGCCTACAAACGGAATACTAACAATTATCTGCCCTGGAGAACACTCAGAGAAATGGCTGCACCAGTAGGAATATACGTACACACTGTAACATCGATTGATTTACAAATGATTGCTGCCCGGTGTATCCTATACTTTAGTGTGATGAGGGGAATGGCACGTGATAAACTGAAATTGTGATATAGCGAACATGAAAGCCTATCTTTTTGTGATTAAGTTAGTGATTGTAAGCTCCCACAAGCACTCTAACCATTCGTATTGATCAGCGTCTTGCTTTGCAACGTTTCTATTTATTGTTCCCTGTTTGAATATTCTGAGCAAGATGTATCCACTTGAAAAATAAGAATTTAAGGGAAATGAAGGGAAAGAGGCCTTCTCTGTACTTTTCCATTAGCAAGACTGCTACTTGTTATAATGCTGACTGTACCAATGTTTAATGTTCTGTGCTTTGGTGTATTCTTATTACCTTGTAATGTAAAACACAAGCTGTTCCTCACCTCCATTTTTGTTTTAGAAGCTAGCCTTCCCAATTACCACTGGGGGCTGTTACCTTACATTCCCTGTAAAAAATATTCTTAGGCCTGTGGCCTTGTGATTTTTGCATGGTCATGAAATTTGTTGGTGACTTATAATATCCTTATAATTTACAATAAGGGAGTATATTATTCCTTATATCATTGTGTGTTATTACGTCAGAACTCAACAATTATAAGAATATTATTTACAAGGCTTGGACTAGGATTCAAAATAGGCCCTGGCATATCAAGTACACAGAGGCCCAAACAGCCCCCCCACAGACCCAATAAATAGTGACTGTCTATGGCATCTTACAGCAGCCCCTCTGGCATTTCCCTGAACCCACAGATTGCCAGTCTGGTCCCGTGTGTTACCCTACAGATAATATTCTGCCTACTGTAAAATGGCTGGAAGGGGTATGGTGCTATCACCTTGTCTTATTTAATGGGAAAAATGAAAGCCACTCTATAAACTGCACATTTATTTGACATATACATATCATGTACCTCTGAGTGATGCATTTCCTAAGGGAGTTTTGACAGGAATGACCCTAGTGTACTTATGCCTGCTTTTTCAAACTCATAAATGTAGATAATGGGACAGTGCTGCTTGTAATGTATGGTTTATAAGGTGGAGCAAGCATGGCTGTGGCAGAAAGACTGCATGTAGGTAGGGGGATTAGTGTGGTTGCCATGGAAACATATACATAAGGGATAATAGTGGTGCCATCACTCCAAGCTTTTCTTTCATGATCATATGTGGGTGAATAACAGAGGCTGTTTGAGGGGCATATTGGAACCATTTTTCTAATATGAGAACTGTTTCCCCCTGTCTTGTGAGAGAAGGGGCAGCCTTCCTGGAATGCTAACAACAGCCAAGGTTTTTCAATCAAGTAGGACAAGCAAGATTAGCCTCTGATTTAGTTGTATGGTTTTAAGTCAGAGATAAACATAGAGGGGAGTCCTTGCACTGAACGCATCGCAAGCTTTATCCCAGTCAAAGCTTTACTAAGGCACAATTGGTTTAGCAGCTTGAGTCAAGAATTACTTTTATAAAGTAAATTCAACTCTAGAGCTGTAAGCTAGATGTCTCCTTGGGGTTTAATCGGTTTTTCTACTTTTGCAGAGCAGAAAGCTGTATACATGTATCACAGGGCTGCAGTGCAGCACATAAAGTAATAAAGACAGTTCTACTGTTACATAAAATAACATCAGTTATATTTATCTGCATTAAAAGGGGATGGAGAAGGTTGCCTGCATGATGTCCTGAAGGAGTTGGGAAAGCAGGGGGGGGGGGGGGGGTTTGCCTGCATAAAAACTAGAGGCTCTGTAAATGTATTGTGCAAATGCATTCCAGATACTTGAAGCATGCCGTTCGAGAGCCTTCGGTCGGACAGGGCTTCTTAATGTCAGCTGACTTGATTGAAGGCACTTTTATGAAAAGCACAAAGTAATAACTGCAGAAGGAATTTTTAGACTTCAAAATAACAGCACTATTTGTGGGAAATGTTGGCATTAAGTGCACTTCAACCTGGGGCTTGGGAAAGGAAAGGAAGTAAAAAAATCAGTAATGTAAGGTGACCATTTCTGTGAATATGGGGAGGTTGGGTTGAAGATATTCCAGGTCTGAGTACTGACCCACTAATGTAATATGGAAGATTGAGAAGTAGGGAAGAGTTAAGACAATGAACACTGGCTCACTGCTGGAAATATGGGGAGGTTCAGAAGGTCAGGAGAATAAAGACAAACTAACATTGGGTTGTGATCACTGATGGGAATATGGGGAGGTTCTGAAGGTGAGGAGAGAAAAGATATTCAGGCATTGAACAGTGATTACTGCTAGTAATATGTGGAGGTTCAGAAGGTCAGGAGAGTGAAGACATACTAGCACAGGGGAGTGACCACTGCTGGGAATATGAGGACATTCAGAAGGTTAGAAAAGCAAAGATATTCCAGCACCGAGTGGTGACAACAGCTAAGAATATAAGGTAGTTCCAAAGGTTAAGACAAAGATATTTCAGCATTGAGTAGTGACCACTGGTGGGAATATGATGAGAATCTGAAGTTTAGGAGAGTGAAGATATTTTAGTATTGAGTAATGACCACTGCTGAGGTTTAGGTTAGGAAGCAAAAATATTCCAGTACTTAGTAATGACCACTGTTGGGATTATGAATAGGTTCAAAAATGAAGAGAACAAAGGTATCTCAACTAGCAACCACAATATTTGGCATTGTTACCTTTAAATACAGTATTTTCTAACAGAGAATAGTGACTCTTTACAGGACTACTGGATGGCTGGATGGCCTTTAATACAGTCTTGGAAGTCCAGAATGTTAGAAGCTGAATTAAGAAACCAGTATCTCATTTACTATCCTGTAATGTGATCAATGTCCAAATGCCAACTAAAGTTGGTTGGAAAGCTGGGGTCACATGTATTTGCTTTAGGTCACATTTTTGGGAAAAATATGTTTTAAGACATTGTGTCATTATACCCTGGCTATGGGTTAAGTTTGTCACAACTTGTTTTTGTGAGTTTCTAAATTTTTTCCCCAAATAATGCACTTTATATGCATTGTTTCAAACCGCTGAAGTAGAAAAGCACTGCAATTGGCTTGAATAGCTAAAAATGTGTTTTGACAATTGTGAATATGTTAGCATATAAGGTATGAACAGGGTCAAGGTAATGTGTCCAAAAGAGAGAATCCAATTTTATCCTGTGAGGATGCCGGCATATCTTCCTAAAGAGAAAATATTTTTTTAGAGATTGTAAAAGGCACCCATTGGTCTACTGCTACCACTGCTTACTTATATACTATAGGTACATTGAATGAAAAGTAACCCTTCCACTGCTTTACTTTGATTCCTTTGCCCCCATCTTTATAGATAGTTTGATTACACTTCATCCCGTGTCATCCTATCCTTATAACCAGGCAGAACTCTCTTAATCAGTGGCTCTGAGTTGTTTATCAATCAAATTAAAGAGCCCAGGTAAATCACTGTTCTGTGGAATGATCTGGCGGGAAGGGGGGGGAGCAGTATAATATAGGACAAGACCTGGAATTGGGGGCAGGATGGAGGTGGACAACATGCGATTACAAATTTACTGGCAAATACATTGCCAGTAAATTTGTACTACCAGGCCCAGCCCTGGCTAGTATTTTACCAGCTAGGCAACCCTATACAGGGATCATTCACTAAGTGCAGAGCAGGGTGGGGATGGGTGCAATCATGTTTTTTTGCACTCAGACTTCATGTCCTTTCCTGCACTGTAAATTTCCACAGGTCTCTTTGGCCTGGATTCCTCATGTTCTTTGGGCATCACAATAAGGAAACTGACTGACGTATGTTCTCATTCCTAGCCTAAGTGCAAATATTGTGTATGCACAATGAACTGTCCATTGATAAGCCGTTAAAGTGTGAGTGTGTGACACCGGTCTGTCAATATTAGAACAAAAATACATACAGAATACAAAATTATTAAAAAAACATAAGCACACGTACACAGCCATTAATTTTTTTATTGCTACTGCATGATCTAAAGCCTAACGTGGCGCTCACACTGATAATGTATGGGAGTGGAATTGATTTCACAGATATGTCAATATTGCTATTTATGACTACTGTTGCACATGGATTTTTTGGCCTGATTCATTTTCATTAGATCGTTTAAATTTTACTGCTGATTATTAGCCATTTGGGTTGTCATATTTGTTACCCGGCTGCTGGCTCACTAATATCCTATCAATTTTATTGCCCTTAATGCACTATGTTGATTGTGTTTTAAGTGATTGATTTTCTGCCTCAACTGTAGCTAATTTTAGTGGCTTTCAAGCGCCAGGCTGACTTGCTAACAGGCAGAGGGAGAGGCAGACTCTTAGTAAGAGAATAACGGAGGATTTTGGGGATTTGGGGAAAAATCTCCTTGTAACTGTGGTGGACTGAGGCCCTGGTACTGTAAGATTTGCTTAGATATCAGTTACTGGTAGTGTAATGTATTTTTGTAGGCAACCTGTGTTAAATAAGGAGCGAGGTCTGGTCTACTCATGCCATAATAATTTTTATCATCTCATTGAAGCAATGCTGTGCTTTATTCTGCGGCAGAACCAGGGTTTAATATAAGGTTACCGTACAGTCACCTTATGCCCCACCAGCATGCAGGACACGGACTATTTGCTGCAGCTGGGCAATGTTCTATGGGAGCTGCTCTGATGAGCAAGTCCTTCACCAAACAGCAGGCTCTTATTGCTCAGCTCAGCTGTCTCCTGCCCTCCATTTATTGTATCAATTTGTGTTCTGCTGACTCCAACAATTTACTAGTTCTGCTTACCTTCAAACTGGGGCCCCAAAGAAATGTTTGCCATTATTTTCCATAATATGAATTTCCAAAATTCGTATTTGTGTAATTTTCGTATTTTTTTTGTACTACAACATCTTTAAAAACCTGAATGTTACCTTACTTATTAAAAAAATAAGAATTAAAAAACCTAACTAAAACCATAGGACAAAATCAAATACCTTAAATTCATAATTTGTGTGTCATTTTAATGGTTCGCAAGGCTAAAAAAAAAGCAGCATTACAACAGATTTTTTTAGTGTTTTTTTACTTAATGAATATTAAAAATCTACATTTTTTAGACTATAATTTAGGGCTTCAGCCATGCACAATATACAAGCTGTAGATATTTGTATGTTTCTTAGCAGCTGCAAAAATGCTATGGCTTCTGGCTAAGGAACAAAATGCTGGATTTTCCTCAATCATTTGGCACATGGAAAGTTGCAACAATTAAATTGCCTTTACTAGCTACACTGTATCACAAGTAGATCCACCAACAAGACAATTGACAACTTTGAAGGCATTGATCATTAATTTTACAGGGCTGTTGGACCTCTGGGCTGGTACAGTAAATTCAGTATAAAAACCGAATGATTTAGTTCTTCTTTAACATGTCAGTAGTAACGGGCAACACTGGGGTGGGGTTGAGGAATAAACTTCAGACATGAGAGCTACAGTTGCATCATAGCCCTCTCAGTACATGTTTGCCTCTACTTGATATTCTCAAGTGCTCTCATTGGTCAACAGAAGAACAAAACTATAGTTATAATAATAAACACCACATTGCCAGGTTCCACACAATGGAATTTACTAAGCCCTGCTCCTGCACCACACAATGTTGTAAGATAATTCTATAACAATATATAAATCAAGATGAAGAAGGAAATGCGGCACACAAAAGGAATGTTGTGTTATTGGCTGAGTGGGCCTCAACTTTACATGCACAAAGCAGCACTTGGTATTAGTCATTTCCGAGCTTGAGATTCTGTAGGCCGATGTTTATAGCACAGCTCAGATGAAAGGGGACTTTGCCTGGTGAAGTAGCTGAGAACTCTCCTGGTGTTTGTGATCAGAAAGGCCAGATAACAGCTCAGAGACAATGTGCTCCGTTAAACAACAATTGTTCGGTGACCTCTCATGTTAACCTCCCTGCATGGGTTTCCCTTGTGAGAAAACAAGCAAATATTCTGTGTACATTATATTTTGGAGCAGTATACAGTACAGAGGCAATGTATTAACCTCTGGAGAACTCACACAGGTTTGCTCTGTTTATCTGGCAGTGCTAAAGAGTTAACCAAGTTAACCGTCTGTTACACGTTCTCTTCGAGGGTTCAGTTGGCAGCCATCAACCAAAAGTGGCTTTTTAGGGTTTGCCGCAATGCTGTTCATTTGCAGATGGAGAGGAACTTTTTCAGCTGTTTTTCTCACTTTAACACTAATGGTTCAGTTTTCCATAGTATAATTATCTCAACACTTCTGTTTTTGTGTTGTAGGCATCAAGACCTTTATATTTAAGTTAAAACCAAGAAAAGCTTGTTATACGCTCATTAGTTGCACAAGACAGGCTTAGTAATTGCGGTGGGGGTGGTGAAAGACTGTAGTATAAAATAATGTTGTTTTTAAAGGAATACTGTCATGGGAAAACATGTTTTTTTTTAAACACATCAGTTAATAGAGCTTCTCCAGTAGAGTCTTGCATTGAAATCTGTTTTTCCAAAATACAGATTTTTTTTATATTTAATTTTAAAATTTTACATGGGGCTAGCCATATTCTTCATTTCCCAGGGTGCCACAGCCATGTGACCTGTGTTCTGATAAACTTCCGGCACACTTTACTGCTGCGCTGCAAGTTGGAGTGATATCACCCCCACCCAGCAGCCGATCAGCAGAACAATGGGAAGGGAGCAAGATAGCAGTTCCCAGTAGGTATCAGAATAGCACTCAATAGTAAGTAATCCAAGTCCGGCTTGGGACTCCTCCAGTTACATGGGAGTAGGAGAAACAATAGGTTACCTGAAAGCAGTTCTAATGTGTAGCGCTGGCTCGTTCTGAAAGCTCAGACTCAGGCACAATGCACTGAGATGGCGCCTACACACCAATATTACAGCAAAAAAATACATTTGTTGGTTCAAGAATACATTTGTAAATGGTAGAGTGAATTATTTGTGTAAACAGTTTAATTTAGAAATAAAAAGTACAGCATAAAAATCATGACAGAATCCCTTTAAAGACTTCTTATAAAACTTTTCTGTGCACTAGAAGACATATGTAAGTCACTTAGTGGACTGGATGACATATCTGGTCCTTTTTCCCATTTTGTGGATAACTTTCTTTCTCTGCCTTATTTGAATTCATATGCCAATGCAAACTTCCTGATCTGTACTCTCAACATTTCCTGCAAACGTAGTAGGAGTACAAACAGGCCTGGACTGGGATTCAGAATAGGCCCTGGCATTTTATGTAGACAGACCAACAAGATGTTTGCTTTTAAACAGGTGACCAGTAAATGCTACTTGCTGATTGGTTGCTGTGGGCTACTGCTCTTGCCTTTTATAACATAACCATATTAATGCTTTGCAGCTATAAAACTGACGTTTATAGGGCTCATTAACAGCTGCAAAGCTCAATTGGCATCTTGAAATTTTTACCATAGTCAATAGCCAAAGAGACTGATCCCTTTCACCGCTTGCTTTACATTAGGGGAAATCAGCTGAAATCCTATGTTACTAATCCAGAGAAATTCTTCTATTGCTGTATATAGCTAAATTTTAACTCATATATAATAAAAAAAAAAAACTCAGTTGTGTCCATTTTGGTAAATCAAATGCAATAGTGGTAGGCACAACACAATTATATCAAGAGAATTGCCTGCTTGAGTCTGCAATGAATCTGGAATTTTGGGAAAAATCAATGCATTGTGGGGAAAAAAACCATGGCATTTGTGCTCGAAATTGCACTTTGCTCATTGCATCCACTTCACTGTATTTGATTTTAAAAAATCTCCATTCCTAAAAAAGACTAATGACAGAAGTAGATAAAATTTACACGATTTACAGGAAATAAGCCTTTCATTGCATGCAGAAAATGGCAGTAATCTCTTAGAGTAAAACAAAGGAGAGCATGACAATGGCTTTACTGGCAAAAGGGGAAAAACTTTTTGTGGGAGTATCTCATTAAGGGTTACCATCACTCGAAAAGAAGTGGGAGACAATGCCAATAAGCCACTGTGACCTCTGACACTGGGCATTCCATCCAATTCTTTTATTACAGCTGGTTCTGTCCTATAGAGGACATTAAGTGAAGCATTCCAGCCTAATCCAGGAAGATAAATGGCAGGATATTTGGCAGGACAGGAATAAACCTTACACAAGGCATGTGAAACTGTCACCCTTCTGGGTGTATGGACCCCTTACATTTGTTAAATGTTTCTTACAGTTCAATTGAGGTAGATTCTGTCATCTCTTGTTGAGAAATAGCTGGGCTGCTACAAATAGAATGAGATCATGCTACTGGCTTGGGGCTTTATTGCACACCCCCATGAAGCTCTAAACTGCTCCCAAGGTCCCAAGTAAAGGGTGTGATGCCTACTATGCATGAGCATCTGTGCTGCCTGAGAGACAATGCAACTGCTCCCAACAAAATACACTACAATGTGATTGCTAGAATGCTCTATAGTTTAATAGTCTGCACCAACCTGTTACAGAAATATAGCAGACTAGAAGGCTCATCTACTATGTGAGTGCAAAGTACAAAAAATATTGCAGTTTGCTGTTTTCTTTTCTTTTTTTACAACAGTACATCAATACTGTCTGAATTCCATCATCACTGTGTTGCACTTAGGAAAACTGTCCCCACATGTTACTAGTGACTGCTCCTACAAAGTGTACCTCTCCCCTAACTTGGGACAACTTCCCTCCACATTACTGATATTTCTGCATTAATCATTTTTGTAAGTCGGAAATTCAGATGACTTGCACCCCTAAAAGCAAGTAATGGACTAAGAACCTTAGCTTGAAAAAACAGACTCAAGCAGAAGCTGTACTTGACCCCTAAACAGTATGTCAATTTTTCATTGCCCAGCATCATGCCATCATGCTGACAGCCATATGACACTTGATGATAGCCATTGCCCCTGGCAAGTCATTAGGTCTGCTTTCCAGAGATGGAATTTGTTTTGGGAAAGGGGTATTGGAGTATCCATTTAAGCACTGAGTAAATGTGGATTGCTCTATCTCATTATGTTCTCATATAGCATGAAAGGGAAGCCTTTGGTAAACTACTTTTGTGCTTTTACAGCTAAGAGTGAATAATCTGGGTAGAAAAGCAATTGCTACCTGTACTTATTTGTACCCTTTTTAAATGCTACCAACAACATCATTCAGGAGACAGAACATGTGCAATGTGGTGCATAATCTTAATTAAAAGCAGAATTATTTTTGTTTTTTTTAAATGACAAGAAAATCTCTTTTCCTACAGAAAAATACTAATCAAGGATTATAATGGGTTTTCATATATTAATTGAAATAAGTGACTGCCTCATACTGCCTCTTTTATTAAAAGGGCAGAGAAACTACCTGTGAGCCCATTGGTTAAAACTGAGTGATAGAAATGGCCAATAGACTTGGACTGGCAAAGCCAATCAAACATACAGAGCAATGGATTGCGTGAATTTTGGGTTCAACTCAGAGATGTATTCGCCATACATACAGAAGTGGGCTTATGGCCATAGCAGCACCTAAATGTTCACAATTGTCTAACACTGAAGACTTGTAGAACATCTGTGATACTGGCTCAGCACATGTGCAATACAGCTTCTGAGATGAAGGGGCTGTGGTAGCAGTAATGAAGGAACTTCATCAATCAAGTGCCCCTAGCATGGTGGCATTTATAAATTCAGCCTTGTTTAAGCCTCAAGTGGTTTAAAATGGTAATAGCCTCTTACATAATAAAAAAGGTTAAAGGTGTATTAAATCAGTTTCGTGTCAGTCACCCTGATATAGTTTCAGGAATAAACAGCACAAGAAAAAAAATATTTACCCCCAGGTTCCAGTAAAGGTAAAGAAGAAAATGGCCTGTAGCCATGGTTCGTAGCTTTCTCAGGTTCTATATAGGGGACCTTAGAAATCAGCAATGAAGTAAGAGTAGAGAGGAGCATATCTCAAGGTTCATCCTCATTAGCCTTCAAGGAATATCAAGGGCATTTAACAAATATTCACCCAAAACTCATCGTACCTGGCCTCAAGCTGAGCAACACCCGTAGACTGCACCCACATAGCCTATATTTTAGGAACCATCTGTCTAGGAGTAAATTCCAATTAAATTTCATTAAGGCAGGAGCTTAATGAAAATAATCCAATTGTAATATTCATGGCAACAAAAAGATCAATCAAATATTGTACTAAAGGGTAAATTAATACTAAAAAACACAATAAAGATGTTGAAGGTCCAAGGAACAATATATCCACAATGTATATGAAATCCTGACAAAGTTATTATGTCTATAGTGCTATTATGCAATAGTCCCCACACGGCTGTGAGCAAATAATAGAAAACACATCTATAAAGGACTTTGGAAAAGATCTAATACTTGAGATGTTGAGGCAATATATCATATTTGAGCCATTTTGTAAAATGTGTTTAATAAACAATGGCAAAAGTAATATTAATGACCTTTGGCTAAGCTGCCTCCAAAGCTGCCAGTATTCTAAAACCATGCCAATGCAGTTGCAGAAATTAGTTTTTATTCATTTCTGTAGTGATCACTGCTGTATAATTATCAAGTATGGCAAGCTGTACATGTAAAGGACTATAATTTGGGGGGACAATTAAGGGCAACAGTCAATCACCAAACTAGTTTTCTTTGGGTTGGGTTCATACCGTGATTTAATGCCTTCTCATTTTAGGCCTAAGAATGTGAATATTAAAAGGGCACTTTGTTCTAACTGTAATAAAGGAATATGCATGATAGTTGGGTGCTGAATAATATGAGACACTAAACTATTCAGCTTTAACCCCATTCTTGCAAGAATATTGAAGAAGGAAGGGGTTAAAGCAGCCTCATGTTAGAGTCCTTGTTTGTGGATGATGACAGGCTATTAGCCAGAGCTAAAGGTACAGGGGTCTGGAGAGCAACTCATGCAGCCAGCAGAGCAGCTAAACCCTGAGACTAAACAGGAGTCATGAAAAGCGGTTTGCAAAAGTATGTCTGAACTCATTAAGCGTCAAAAGGAACAATGCGAAGGCTTGGCAATCAGGGTAATTTCAAGCCTGTTTGGTCATTAATCATTCTCTGACAATTTGAAGGACCCAGTCACTCTTTAAAAGCTCAGCTGTCTGAGAGAAAAGTAACCAGAGACCACTGTTAAAGTTACAGCCCCGTCAGAAACCTTTCTTTGATATACATTACATTAGGGCTAGCACAAAGACATTTACAGAAGGAGGAACATGCACCGGACATACACACGGACTTAGCGTGTGTTTTGTGCGGTGCCTTAATTTTATCCTTTTACAGAGTTCATTTTCTATTAGTGATTTTTTTTTAATAAGAGAACTTTTATTAAATCTAAAAGTAACCATTTGTGCTATGGATTTAACTGGAAAAGTATAAACTTAAGCTAAGAACAGTTAATGGGAGTTCATTGCTCAAGCCCTTCAGCCTCTTAATCAGAGTATCTCTAGGCTCATACACTAAAAACAAAAGATAGCCTAACATTTTGGCATTATTTAGTCATGAAAGAACTTACCAGTCTATGCATATCACCATAGGCTTCTCTGCATTAATAAATCCCAAATACTGGGACACAGATGAGCCCCAGATGTAACTCATAAGGGCTTTTGGATATTACATACTGTACAATATCAAGGGAGATAATATCCAATTGGCCATCTGGTCTGCCCGTTCCCTAAGAACAATTACATGTTTAATCCTCTATCTGACTTGATGCTCAGCTCTAGTGCCGGGCCAAGCTGGCTGGGTGCCCTAGGCAACCTGGTTGGCTTGTCCTGTGCATTTGCGAATGTGCAAGTGAGTGCACGGTGTGCACACAGGGCGGCAGGGTCGCCAGGGCCCCTGGCGGGGGTACTGGAGTGGAGGGAAAGGCCCCGGAACTAGTGGCAGATGAAAGAATAGATATCTGTATGTCCCCTCCCCACCTTTGTGGCCTAGGCAGGTGCCTCCTCTGCCTACCCCTAGTTTCGGCCCTGCTCAGCTCTTAAACAGACCAATCATTTTCCCTTGAAAGAAAAGTCTATTAGCTAGAAAATAGACAACCATGTCCATCATCTATGTTGGTCAAGACAAAGACAAGCAATAAAAAACACCTGACACTGTTCCAATTGTGCCGATTGGACAATGAGTCTGAACTGGGATCTTTTTTGCCAATAAAGGCATGTTTATGCAGTAGAGACAAGGGACATAATATAGGGATAAAATGCAGTTGACAGGGAAAATATGATGCAGGAATGATCCAAAGCTGGTGGTAGGGCAGACATAGACCAGAGGAGAACTGAACAGCTAGACATGATGCCCAGTAGAATTTGCGTCCTTATTTATAAAGGGATCAAGACTGCAGGAATATATCATGGGCAACAAAAAAATTTCAGAAAAATTGCTTTTGTGAAATAAATATTATTAGCGTCTGTTAGGAGGAAAGTAGGAAAGTGGAAGCAGATTTCATATATTTATATTTATTAAAAATTCTACTGTTACAATTAAGAGGTTGTCATATATAATAAGGGTACTGAGACTAGAGAAAAAGGGCTGTACATGATACAAATATGGAACAGCTTCATTTAGGGCAGTTGGCTTTATGATGTACCAAAGCAATTACTACTGCTTTAGTTCAGACATTGCAAATGGTATAGAAGGCCATATTTTGCTGAGGTGAGTGAATGTGTGGAGAGTTGGCATAGAAATTTCAGATGAGGTTAAACATGTATGTAAAGGCCATTCAGAGCAAAGAGCCTGAAAAGCACAGGGAGCATAAAACTAGAAAATAAACCATATTATTCTAATTACTGGCCTTAGCTCAGATTCCCATAATAATTTTAAATAACCATTAGACAGTTTCTCATTCATACATATACTTGCTGAAAACCCAGAGACACTTTAAATAAATAAATAAAAAAATACTTCCTACTGGCCCGTGAAGCCCTTAATCTAGCTCATTGTTTAGGATAGGGTACAGATACCCCCTTGTAACAAAGGTCAAGTATAACCTGGTGCAGAAAGCAAAATAATCTGGAGGTGTGGTTGAAAGCAGCTGCTTTCTGCTCACCCCTAAAGCTGGCATACATGTGTACATGTGACTCTATTCTCTGGCCCCATACACAGGTCAGTAAGCTTCTTACTTGGTCAAGGAATTTACTTTACCAATATATTTTTGCAAACTACTACAGAGATCTGGAATATCAGCATTATATTAACTTGCCAAAATAATGCTATTATTATAGCAGTTATAGCAGTGACAAGCTTCATTAAAGACACTCACACAGCATATGAACCCTGTTTGGAGAATTTGTTCCATGTCAGTAACTACTCACGAGTGAGCGGCCTCAAAGTAGAGTTTAAATCCAATCTGATAGAAAAGTGCCCTTTTCCTTTAGGGGATTACAATCCCATGTGAGCAGATATCTCAGAATGGAAAGTCTGGTTGCCCGATGACACTCCTTGGAATGCGTATACAGTCAGTCTTAAGACAAATAGGCATACTTTTATGATTGATAGGCCCATGGGCCACTGAGGTCAGTGCAACTTGCCAATACATGTGTGTGGCCAAACAGAAAAAAAGCCCAACTTATTGTCCCAAGTGCTGATCTAGCAGAAAGCCCGATAATTGGTCTATGTGTGGCCACTTTAAGAGGTGAAGTAATGACAGCAGAACAGTGAGCAGAACAGTGCTTAATTAAAGGGGCATTTGTTCAAGGAAGCATGTAATGAGGGGATAGGATAAGAATAGTTGGGAAACTTGAGTGTGTCACAAGAGCCAAGTAATAAAATGATGTAAGTTTTGGCTTTCTGAAAAGTCAGCAAAGACTAGGGAAAATGTCTGGAGGTGTTACTGAGGAAATCCTTGATTCCCAGTCTACTTTGCCAGCCATAGACCAGTTCTGCACCCTGTCCAGAAGGAGAAAAACATTGCAATTGAGACTGCTCCCTTGCAGCATATTCAATCAGGACTTTTTTCGCAGCATTTGGAGTGATGCCCCTGTTATACTCGTGACTAGCTCCCCCACCTTGCTTGCCGGCTCCTAATGCTAAACCTAACAGTACATCAGATAGGATTAGATTGGGACACTAAAGCCTACTGTGTGTCCTGGCCAAAATCTTGGCCTGCTGGGGCATTCAAAGGCTGTAGTTTGATAGCCATTTACTTATATAACGCACAACCTGCCAAATTTAAAGAAAATGTAAATAAAGAATCAGCCAGTGTTTTAAACTGAGCGGCCATGTTGTTCTGTGTTTTTTCATGGAGTCAGTTGCTTGATACCTTTTTTTTTACAAAGCGCTAAAAATGTAAATTGGCTTTATGGATTAGCAGATAATAGTTACTTTGATGTAAGCTTAGCTCTGTGGAATTTACTCACATTTGTAAAGAGGCACAGACTGTGAAAGAAATCTCCAACACAGACTGACTTTCTTCACCACAAATTTCCCCTGTCATGCTTCAGCTCTGCTCTCTCTCAGGCCAAACTGGTCTACTTATAAATAATAACAAATCCAATCCACATGCCTGTTCCCTATAGTCAGCATATTGTTTCATCCCACCATCCCTTGCCTCCTTACCTGCCACTTAGTATCTTCAGAGAGAAGGCAGATTCTATCATAAGAGAGAAACCATCACATCCCTTTAGCTAAAAAGTGAAATCACTTCATTCTTTGACTCTTGTGACACACTGAAGTTTCTCAGCTATTCTTATCCTACCCCCTCATTACATGCCCCTTGAACAAATGCCCCCTTAATTAAGCACTATTCTGCTTTTATTACTTTACCTCTTAAAATGGCCCCCACAAAGACCAATTATTAGGCTTAATCAGCATTTAGGTCAATTAGATGGACTATTTGGCCACACACACGGATGGACAAAGTGCAGTGTTCTGAGTGGCCCATGGGCCTTTGCATTGTAGCAGTAGCCTCATTTGTCTTTAGACTGTATGCACACTTAAATGATTTTCAGATTTTCCATTTTGTTAAGGTGGCCATACACATTCAGATTTTAGTCTTCCAACTAACGTTCAGATATTGGTTGTATGTTTAAATGCAACGCTCCAAAACTAACATTCAGACTGAACTTGTAGGATACAAATTGGAGGATGTTATGAAATAGTTGGCAGACACCAATCATATGACAGTGACTTCCACTGTAGGTCTCCCAAGCCAACTGACTAAACGACTGATCATCATGGTAAGAAAATTATTGGAACGTGGTCCGAAAATAGTATGAAACAAGGTTTCATATGATTTTATTGGTACATGTATGGTCAGCATAAGATCTGCTCTGATGAAGTTAGATGCCCCAAACTCTCGTTTAGAGGCCACTGATTCCAGTTCTCCATTAAACCAGACTTCTTATTATATTAAGCAGTATATCAATTGCTGTTCAAAAAATGCACTTTACTTGTTACAGTATGTGGGGCAAACTACTAGAATGCTTAAAGAATGCATTCATGAACATTTACTGGATATAAGAAAAAAGGGAAAGGGAAAAATGTCTCTGAACATTTCTCTTCCTGTTCTGATGGTAATTCCAACTTTCTTTCAGTAATAGGAATAGAACGAGCCACATTGGGTCCCAGAGGAGGAAATCTGTCTATTCTTTTAAATTGGAGAGAGTTAAAATGGATCTTTATACTGGGGACTAGGCATCCTGTGGGTCTAAATTCCGCGTTTGGTGTCTCTTGCTATTATGAATAATGCATCTGTAATGCTGTATAAATTATAAACATAAATGTATCTATAGTTGAACTTTCCCTTTGTTTTTAAAGTCCCTCCCCTTTCCCTGATCTTATTGGCTAATGAGCCTGTGCTTGCATTCTGTTTTCTAGCCTATGATTAAGTGCCAAGTGCACGAAACACGTAAGGCTATTATGCAGTCTAAGGGGCCGATTCACTAAAGGTCGATAACGCTTATTGCATGCGATAATTAAGTACCAGTTCATCAAAGTCATTTCGCATGCGTTAAAAAACGCAGTTATTTCTATCGCATTGCCTTAATTAGCTAATAGAAATAGTACTGACGCATGATTCACAAACACATATGAAGCGTTAAACGCGCTAAATATCGCATTACCCTGTGCGAATATTAACACCTACTTGGGGCAGGCGGTACTTAAAGAAAATTGCGGTTCGTGAGCTTTTGGCAACACAATATGAACTTTGCAGTGGGATTTTTTCAAGTATGTGTTGGCCCTAGAGTGATGCAGCCTCCGGTTTTCAGGGAAATGGTAATTTTCAGAACAGTAGTTTTCCGAAAGTAATGGTTACGTGCGTAATATTGTGCGCCAATCTAGCACACGGAGAAATATATCGCGAACAGCATAAAATAACGCAAGAAAAATGCTCATCGTGAGTTAAATAACGCAAACATAGTTACATAGTAGTTAGTTATATAGGGTTAAAAAAAGACCAGTGTCCATCAACTTCAACCCATCCAAGTAAACCCAGCACACCTAACCCACACCTACCAATCTATACACTCACATACATAAACTATAAATACAACCACTAATACTAACTGTAGCTACTAGTATCACAATAGCCTTGGATATTCTGATTGTTCAAGAACTCATCTAGGCCCCTCTTAAAGGCATTAACAGAATCTGCCATTAACACATCTCTAGGAAGGGCATTCCACAACCTCACTGCCCTCACCATGAAAAACCACCTACGCTGCTTCAAATGGAAGCTCCGTTCCTCTAATCTAAAGGGGTGACCTCTGGTGCGTTGATTGTTTTTATGGGAAAAAAGAACATCCCCCATCTGCCTATAATCCCCTCTAATGTACTTGTACAGAGTAATCATGTCCCCTCGCAAGCGCCTCTTTTCCAGAGAAAACAACCTCAACCTCGACAGTCTAACCTCATAGTTTAAATCTTCCATCCCCTTTACCAGTTTAGTTGCAGTCTCTGCACTCTCTCCAGCTCATTAATATCCTTCTTAAGGACTGGAGCCCAAAACTGCACTGCATACTCAAGGTGAGGCCTTACCAGGGACCTATAAAAGGGCAAAATTATGTTCTCATCCCTTGAGTCAATGCCCTTTTTTATACAAGACAGCACTTTATTTGCTTTAGTAGCCACAGAATGACACTGCCTGGAATTAGACAACTTGTTATCAACAAAAACCCCTAGATCCTTCTCCATTAAGGATGCCCCCAACACACTACCATTCAGTAGATAGTTCGCGTTTATATTATTTCTACCAAAGTGCATAACTTTGCACTTATCAACATTGAACCTCATTTTCCAGTTTGCTGCCCAGTTTTCCAATTTTGTCAAATCGCTCTGCAAAGCGGCAGCATCCTGCATGGAACTTATAGTTTTGCACAATTTTGTGTCATCAGCAAAAATAGAAACCGTACTCTCTATGCCCACCTCCAGGTCATTAATAAACAAGTTAAAAAGCAAAGGACCAAGGACTGACCCCTGCGGTACTCCACTAACCACACTGGTCCAATTAGGAAATGTTCCATTTACCACTACTCTTTGTACTCTATCCTTCAGCCAGTTCTCTATCCAATTACAAATATTATGTTCTAGGCCAATATTCCTTAATTTGATCATTAACCTTCTGTGAGGTACTGTATCAAACGCTTTAGCAAAGCGCAAAGTAGATGACATCAACTGCCATTCCAGCATCGAGGTTCCTACTCACCTCCTCATAAAAGGCGACTAAATTAGTCTGGCAAGATCTGTTACGCATAAAACCATGCTGGCACAAACTAATAGTATTGTGAACTGCAATGTATTCAAGTACCCTATCCCTTATTACCCCTTCCAAAAGTTTTCCTACTACTGATGTCAGACTAACAGGCCTATAGTTTTCAGGCTGAGAACGGGATCCCTTTTTAAATAACGGCACCACATTAGCAATCCGCCAGTCTCTCGGCACCATGCCAAACAACATTGCTTCTTAAATATGATGCGTGTCCTTTTAGTGAATCGAGCGTTAAGTCGTAAAAAAATAAGAAGCGGTAAAATTTTTACCGTATGCTATAAATAGCGCTTGTATTATCGACCTTTAGTGAATCCGGCCCTTAATTGTCTACAATAAAGCTTCATTGATTTTATCTACTTTTGCCTGCTCGTAGGATCTGTGAGTGCCAGCCATATGTATTGAAGTATGCCCTTTATCTTTTCTTCCTGGACTGTTGCAAACTGTTGCAAACCACTTTCTCTGATATTTGTGAAACAAATTTAGTCTGGTATATATATATATATATAGTTTCTGTCGGAATGTATAAAGGGATCGTTTATGAATGTAAGTGCAAAGTAAAAAGTGCAATTTCAGTTGCCATGTTTTTTAACCCATCATACCAACGTAGCTGTGGCCATGCTCTAAGTTCCTTCGGCTGCAAATGTACCCAGTGCGTTAAACCGTATGCAAGTTGCAAGTTGTGTATAGCACATATAAAATAGTATTTGCATCTGATTTACAGGGTGCAAGTCTGGTTCATCTGTTGATGCAATCTGCTGTGGAACCCTTAATGCCACTACCAGGGCCAGATTTGCAGTAGCTTCAGGGTTCTCCAGCATGAATAGGCTCAGTTGTGTACTATTCATCAGAACAACTTTGTGGCTATATTCAGGTACTGTTGTCATATCATGAATCAACTTACTTGAAATGCCAGAGCAAATTTGTATTCTCACCTGGTACCTGTTACAAGTGCTCGAAAATGCAGTGCAGGTTTTAGAGTGTTAGTAGTGGGTGCTAAGTGACAAGCACTTTTTCCTCTCCGGTAGACATGGCCCTTATGGATAAGAGAAACGTGTATACTTTGATCAGCATTTTAGTCTCCTCCAAACTTTTCGGAGAAAAGACTTCTTACTGTCATCAGGTAAAGGAATCCCATAACAGACTTAATAATGAACTTGAGTGGCATATTGTACATCATTATTATGGTTTAAACAATCTACTTGCCATATTGTGATGGGGCTGGAGATATTTGTGGTCTTCTGTGTCAACCTGTTAAAGATTTTGGAAGAGTCAAATTTGATAGGATTGTAGCTTTAACAGTTATAATGTATACTGTATATGTAGCATTCATGGCAATAATAAATATGTATTGATAGCTACATGAAAATGTCCTATGGATTTAACAGGATTTATATCCTCTCTATCCCGCCCTTTTTTTTAGCAACCTGTGTTGTTTAATGTATGTGTTAGCAGAACCCTATGCCTAGGCATGCAGTAAGAAACTTTAATCCCAAACAAGTCAATGGTATTCTAACAGCAAACTAAAGAAACAAAGATTCATTTTTGCCACATATGGTTAAATTATTATTCTGTATAATACTGCCAATTCAACACCGTCCCCAGCGACTTTGTACTAATTGTTACACACACATTTTACTCTTGCAAAATGCCAAACACATAAGAATGCAAGAGTTATGCAAAATGTCACTAGGAATAATTGATTGTGATAAATTAAAAACCACTCTCCCCCCCCACCCCATCCGTTGCATAAACCTAATTATGAGCATTGCATTCAGTTCAAGCCAAATTCCAGTCCCTGTAGGCTTCTCCTAATGTTTCACTGGCCTAAATCCTTCCAGTTGCACAACAGGACAACTAGCTCTGTGTCTGGAGCTGACAGAGGCATGTAGTGTTGACCAACAGTCGTATTTACTGACAGGAGCCAAGGAACTGTTCGGTTTAGTAAACGACCCTGTGGGATGGCCACATAGCTGGTGTGCATTTCATGGCAGTATCTCATTATGGGTAAGTTAGGCTTGGCTGAGCATAACTGGAAAAGGGAACCTTTCTGCAAACTTCTGAACCTTAGTCATCATGCACTGCTGGAAAGCTGGAAGTCAAGGAAGTCCAGTGCTCATGTCATTTGCTTTCAATAATTTAGTCTATTCCTGCTCTGCTATAGGCAGATCAGGATGTAAAAGGGTGAGTAAGTCACATCACATTTCCTCTCCGATTTCTAAATGAACAAAACGTGGTTTATAGAGCCGTCTTTAGGTTTAAAAACAGCTGTAGCCCAACTGTGGGTTATTTGATTTTTTTCATTCCCCCACATCTCTGTCCCGAAAGCAATATAAATGCCAAAATGGGCTGCTTTTCAACACCTGAACTTGCAGAGTGTCCTGTCATCCACGTGGATATAAACCAGAAGCAGAACGATGTTTCCTGTACTAGATACAAACATTGGCCTATTAAATGCTTCTTTTTAATTACAGATTGGGATATGAAGCAAGTTTGAATTCCTCAAGCTTTAATAGCTGACACCTATTGTCATCACTTGTGAGCCTATAATAGTTAGTTAAAGAGATATTGAAAGACAGTTCTTAATGTTCACATATGAATATAGTTCTTCCATGCATATTGACGGATGAAGTTGTGCATTACTTTCCTTTGCTAAATAAACTCTTTTTGTCTGCACTTTCACTTCTGGAGCTGGATACTAAAGGACTTATTTTCAATCTGAAGGACCAAAATCTACCCACAAAAAATTTTTTTCACTTCATCTTCATATATTCATCCCTTTTTAAAGTCAGAACTTTTAATGTTCCTAATTGGCAGAACTTATCCAACCAAAACAGTAATTGGATTTATCCTGGACACAAATTTTTATTCTAATTTAAAGCAGCTCCAAAAATAACCCTGGTGCGCAAAGGTACTGTTATACTAGAGGGACTACTGCATCATGGTGGTGCAAACATACATATGCAATACTTAAGTGAATGGCAAACTTGGCACAGATGACCCAGCAAGTCAAGGGAATACTACACATTATTCACCTAGATATGTGGCCACTGTGCTTAAAGGAATACTGTCATGGGAAAACATGTTTTTTTCAAAACCCATCAATTAATAGAGCTTCTCCAGCAGAATCCTGCATTGAAATCCATTTTTTAAAGGCTGAAGCAGATTTTGTAAATATTTCATTTTCAAATTTCACATGGGGACTAGCCATATTCTTCATTTCCCAGGGTGCCACAGCCATGTGACTTGTGCTCTGATAAACTTCAGTCACACTTTACTGAGCTGCAAGTTGGAGTGATATCACCCCCCTCCCAGCAGCCGATCAGCAGAACAATTGGAACGGAGCAAGATAGCAGCTCTCAGTAGATCAGAATAGCACTCAATAGTAAGAAATCCAAGTCCAGTTTGGGACTCCTCCAGTTACATGGGAGTAGGAGAAACAATAGGTTACCTGCAAGCAGTTCTAATGTGTAGCGCTGGCTCCTTCTGAAAGCTCAGAATCAGGCACAATGCACTGAGATGGCGCCTACACACCAATATTACAGCTAAAAAAAATACATTTTTTGGTTCAAGAATAACATTTTAAATTGTAGAGTGAATTATTTGCTATTTAAACAGTATAATTTAGAAATAAAAAGTATACCATAACAACCATGGCAGAATCCCTTTAAAGGAAAACTATACCCTCAGAATAAATACTTAAGCAGCACATAGGGGCACATTTACTAACCCATGAATCCAAATCCGAATTGGAAAAATTCCGATTGGAAAACGAACATCTTGCGACTTTTTCGTATTTTTTGCGATTTTTTTGACGCCTTTACGACTTTTCGGAAATTGTCGTAAAGATTTGATTTGAAGATTTGTGAGTCTGCAACTGCAGCTGTAAACATTACAAAGGGTGCCTAAGTGGATGCCACCATATGGCTTAACTTTTAATTTTAAGAAATGCCCCTAACTTATCTAGACTATGATTTATTAAACCCAGTAGTCCCCAGTAGTTCCATAAATATAAGGAATGCTCCATAAAAAATGGGGATATCTGGTTGGTTTGTGCTAAAAACCAGTGCTGTTTTCTGTCTATTGTTCCTAAAATTGTCATATCCAGTGGCTACTTGAGGGAGAGGAGCACATATGGCACCAAAGGTCCTGAATGATGCAAATAGTTGGCTCTGATTGTTTGGAAAATTGGTTTTCTGGTTATCCTTTACTTTAAATTCAGCTCCGTCAATATACATTTATGTTCATAGGGCATACTCCTAATACCCCTTATGTAGTAATGTAATAATGTAATAATGGAGGCTTTTTTCCAAGTTTTGCAATTTCATAGTTTTATCTTTCACTATATCTGTGACTTGATCCTTTTCTCCGATTATTTCTGTTGATGTGAAAAACTGCTCAGGCTTCCAGCCTCTGGAAATTCATAAAGCACTCATATCCATCATGTCAAGGGATGTCTGTCACAATGTGCCATCAGCCTGAATCAGTTCAGCCCCTGGCAAATCCATCCATTTCTTTGCATTTGACACATTCACTTTCTGTTTTATTACTCAGCTTATGCAGACACTTATACCTGTGAGCTACAGCAACAAACTCTGTTCTCCTTTCACTCTTAACTTATCTCATGAGCTTAAGTCACAAACCCAGTTCTTATATCAGGTCACCTTGTCTGGGCTGAGCTATGATGTACAGTTAAATATTATGAAGAAAAATCATTTGCAGTTATGAACATTAAACGAAGGCATCAGTGATTCATCCAAGGAATTCAGTTTTGCAAGTCATCATAGAAAGGGTTTTGCAAAGGTTGATGGACTGTTTAATCCAAGTTCTGTAGCTTTTAGAACACCTCCAACAAAGTCAATTAATTTCTTCTTGTGGGCCTTAGAAGATCAGACTTACAATACGACACAGCTTCTACACCATTCTTAGGAAGGCAGGTATGTTTTCATATCCCAAGTTAAGAATGGTAGACCCCACTATTTGAATTTGGTTTCTCTACCAGCACTACATGGCCACACTCAACACTGACAGCAAGTTACTTATTAGAGCGTTTAACCAGCATAGTACTGACATTCGTGGCCACTTCTATAACCTTGTACATTTTGACTGTCCCTGTCTGAGAGTATTACAGTCGTGCAGACCCTCTGCAAAAGAGACCTACATATATTAGGTGAGAATTTTTGGCTTTCTGTCCCTTAACCTTCTTGGCCACTTCTAGAACCTTGTCATCATAGGAAGGATTTTGCAAAGGGCGACGAACTGTTTAACCAAAGTTCTGTAGCAAGTCCATTAATGTTTCTTCTTGTAGACCTTAGAAGATCATAGTTACAATACAACACAGCTTACACATTTAATATCCCAAGTTAAGAAGGATAGGCTCTATTTAAATGTGGTCCCTCTACAACATGGCAGCATGACATCAAGTTACTTAGAGCATTAAACCAGTATAGTACTGACTTTCTTGGCCTCTTCTAGAACCTTGTACCTTTTGTTACCTCTCAAAAAAACCCTCTCTGTGTTTAAATTGGGGTGGCCAGCTGTCTGGCATTAAAATAGAAACGTCTATCCCTTCCAAAGGTTTTGCAGGAAAGTAACATATTTACACTTCCATTGCTATACTTTCTTTATTTGTTTCCATTAGAATTTCCACAGCTATACAGTTAGAGCCTTGTCACTCAATTCTGTTTTATAAGCAGGCAATGGAAACCCCAGTGAAAAGGATGTCTAGAATTTACAAAACTTCAGATTAAAATAACAGAGACTCCAAAAGTCGTAAAATGGCATCAAAACCACAGGACTAGTGCATCGAGCAATAAGCAAATAAAGGCTGTTTTATGGCATTGCCTCCCACCCCCGACGTGTTCATATTAGCTGAAGCTGAATTGTTAATTATAGACTGCCTCCATACTTAAAGGAAATGTTACATTCAATACCTATGATTTATTTATAGACCTGTTGTTAATTTAGGACCTTTGTGAAATTGAAGGCATGTGTTAAAGTGAAGGCCCCAGTGTAATCAAGGTCTATATTACATCTAAGGCCTGCCTTGCATCAAGTCTAGGACAATATTAAAGCGAAGACCCATATTAAACTGAAGATTGTATTTAATCAAGGCACATATAAAATTGCAGGTCTGTATTTAAAAGAAGCCCTTGAAGGCCTGTATTCAATTCAAGCCTGTGGTAAACTGAAGGCCTGCTTTCTATTGAGAGCTTGTGCTAAATCAAGGCCCCCATTAAATTGAAGGCCTGCATTTAATCATGGCTTGTATTAAGTCTAAAGTCTGTATTAAATCGAAAACTTGTATTAAATCGAAGGCCTGCATTAAATCGCGGCCCTGTTCTACTCTCCGCCTGGAAGAGTGTTCTCATCCGCAGAGTTATTTTGTCCTTGGAAAAACAAACCGAGAAGGGGGTAAAAAAAAAGAAAAAAAAAAAAAGCCAAATGACTGATTTGAGTCTGGTAGATTTATGAAGTTCTAGGCCTGCTGTTATTCTGCAGTCAGCGAAAGATAAACACTGCCAAAACTGTGTAGGTTTCAAAACCTGCCCGCAAGCAGAAATTCTTCAGTTATTGAAACTCATTTATCATTTTAAATACATATGCAGTGCCGTGTTTCTGAACTCATAAACATTTTCAACTAAACTAAACCAAACTACGTCTCTTTCAGCAGTAATTTATATTTAACTTTTTCCATATGCGGCCTGTCGTTTAATGTCATTTCCGGAACAACAAGGAAAGCTAAAGAGGAATATAACATGTTTTGGCCTGCTCTATGAAGGGCTGGCAGTGGGAGAAATCTATCTTGTGCAGCCAATGCTCATTAATCATTGGGACTGCAGACCTGCCAGCTCCTTTCAAGATCTTTCAAGAAGTGTTTTCACCGAAAATAGAGCGGTCCTGCTTTCACAGTCATCAATCTATGTATTATAGTTTGTTTCAGGCAGCTGTGACAGACAAGGGTTTTCTGTTCAAGGGGTACTGACTTCCACAGGCTGTCATATCATATGCTTGATCAACTCTGACAGCTTCATTTGTACCTACAGAATAGATAAAAGGCCACTTCATTGGAACAAATAGAGAAAGCGAGAACGAGGGGGGGGGATGAAATGAGGGGGATCTGTGTGCAGAACTGCAGGCTCGGATCCAGTGTTGCAGAACAGAGAGAAGGCACTGAGCCTGTTTTGGGTTAAGGAATGATGACTGGACATGATAAATTGTGTCCTTAATGGAATGATTATTGGATAAAGGACATACGCAGTCCCTTTATATTGTTGTCCCAGCTGATCTCCCCCCACAAACCACAGATAAGCTTTTAATCAAGTAATAATAACAGTGTTCTCTGTTTGCTCATAAAGATTTCCCTTGTTGGTCAATAGGACAAATTATCCTTTGAAAAAAAAAAATCCTACCAGGGATGAAAATATAGGAAGAGTTGCTTTCGAGCATGTCATGGATGAATGGAAATCTGATAAATGATGTAGAGTTGTGTGGATAAAATTCTTTGAACTCCGGAAAGAAATGTGGCTGCTGATGTGAACTGTAGCTCCTCAAGAGCAGAGTGATATGAGGTGTCCTGGCCCAGTGCATTTGAGCCTGGCTGGCCAATTATCTAGAGAGATGTGCCTTTCTATATTATTATCTCTTTTAAAGGAGAAGGAAAGGTAAAAAATAAGTAAGCTTAATCAGAAAGGTCTATGTAAATACAGCCGTAAACACTCACAGAAATGTTGAGTCCTCTGTCAAAAGAAACACAGGATTTATTTTCTTCTTTTGTGTACACATGATCTTCCTGCTCTTTGAAAAATCTTTCAGGGCACAGCACGAACCTACTCAGTTTGCTCCTCTTTCCCCACCACACCTTCCTTCTCCTCCTCCCCCTCCCATCTCAACTCTTTCCCCATCCCAACTGTGCTGTGTAATCTGAGCTACCCACAGCCAGAGCTGCAGCATAGAAGCTACTGAGACCAAGCTAAAATGGCAGCTGCTATATATATATATTCTTCATATTCCCAACTCTTGCCTAGTTGCTTCTGTAAATTACATCCTAGCAACCAGATAGGTGCTGAAGTACCAAACTGGAGAGCTGCTGAACAAAAAGCTAAATACAGTAAGTGAAAAACCATAAAAAATAAGACTAATTGCAAATCTTAGAATATCAATGTCTACATCATACTAGAAGTTAATTTAAAGGTGAAATACCCCTTTCATTTTATTTGGATCAACTAAATATAATACTAAAATGTAATATGATTGATATTGACCTTCATTCCAGCCATGGAATTCTGAAGTGACTTTAGTAACAGCCAAGGGCAACAATAGGTGCTACAAACCTGTGGTATCTTATCCTTACACACCGGCCCAAAGACTTGTCACTGTCTAAGTACTATGGGAAATAGTAAAGATTAGGCGCCCTGCCCCTGGGCCTGCTGGAGTACATCAATTACTATAATATACAAGATTGACATAAGCACATGACACAAATAACATAACATAATAAGGTATTCCTGCAGTTTTATAAAAAGAATAATGTAATTCCTAGTGCAGTGGTTGTTTAACTTTTCAGTTCCAGTTCCTTTTAAAGGTTCAAACTTTGGTCAAGCACCACCTTAGCTCATAAAACATAAGTACAGATGTAAAAAAAATGGTGCAAAGCACAAAAAAGACACATACATTTAGGTGATTTCAATTGATTATGGCCACCCTTCAAATGAAGGGAAATTGCACCTTGGCTTCGTTTATTGGTCCCCACTGAATACCTGGGTTGGTCATGCTGCCAAGTGCGTTGCCTTTAGGTGAGCAATATTTAAGGGGATAAACTCACTTTTTTATTTAAGTGATGTAAGTATTTTGTCCATCATTTATTATAAACAGAATCCACCTTTCATATTATATACATTATTTCCCCCTTATTCTGATTAATAAGCACCAGAGTTTTGCATGAGGGGAATGGGTTTTCCTAGACACTAGCCTAGTTGTCTGTAAAAACAGCAGTAAGGCCTCTCTTTTCTGCATTCTCCTGCCATATCCTCCTTAAAGCTGGCCATACACGCACCGATACTATCGTACGAAACCTTGTTTCGTACGATATTCGGTGCGTGTATGGCATGTCGGTGAGTCGACCGATATCGCAGGAAGCTGCTGATATCGGACGACTCGCCGATCGGCCAGGTTAGAAAATTTTGATCGGGCGCCATTGAAGGCGCCTGACCAAAATCTGCCGTCACGGCTGAATCGGCAGAAGGAGGTAGAAATCCTATTGTTTCTACCTCCTTATCTGCTGTTTCAGCCCTGACTGTGTGTGGCGGATCTGACGATGTTAGATCATCGTTAGATCGCCACGTGTATGGCCAGCTTTATGGTCTGATTCTGACCTAAAGAAGCCTATGGAGGCAATCTATTGTTCATTTTCATTGCATGTGCCACCTAGTGGCAGAATCTGTTTATAAATATTCATATTTATATAATATGGATTTGGGTCAGTTTCTAAATGCTTACATATAAATCCTATAAGGATAGAAAATAATCATGTAAGTTATGATAGGAAGACTATTAGTCTAGTTTAGTGTTACAAAAGAAGGGCATTGTTCTCGTTGCTTCATTTGGGACCTAAAGTTGGTACAATATTCCCATCCTTAACTGCAATGAGTGCTGAATCATAAAGGACCATCAGGTATTTCCCAGAAAACAGTCCCTTTTGGTGAATATGGTGACTATTAAACTAGTCTTTATATAGTAAAAGTAGTAGTATAGTACACAATACAGATTACAATACAAGGCTTTTTGTAAGATCTGCAGCAATAACCTTCTCTGAGCATTGATCTTCAATACAGCTAGTAGAGTTGGCTTATAATATCCATTGCAGAATGAATCACCTCTTTGACCTGGCGATGACAGGTTCTTTACAATGTGCTGTAAACACATTCAGGATAATGTACAATTCTGGCCTTAGGGGAGAAAATAACAGCAAATTTACCGTTTGCATTGGTATCATTGCCAGTGGTAGAATCATTTAAAATGCTCTGTAACATTGCACTCCATTAATGCCTGTATATTAAAAGCACCGATATTTGACAATCTGGTCTGAAACGAGTGCTTTGGATAGAAAAAAAAAGATGCAAAATGTTTAGTAACATTGACTTAAAGAGATACTGACACCAGAAATTAAACCTTTTTTACATCATCATGATGATCTTGTCATTGCATTTTCCCCTTTATCTGGGGTACAGGGAAAACTACACCTTGGAATCATAGAGCTTGAAAGGAATACTAGTGGTGGCGAGATAATTGACATATTGTGGAATGGTAGTTATGTTCATTCAGTTAAATTAACCATGATGATCATGTTCAATCGAATAGGCATATTGCAGTAGCACACACTCCATCTATATTTCCTAATATTTCCTATAATGTCCTCATTGCCTGAATGTCTATCCTTACATCTATCACGTTGAGTGCAATGCTTCACGTCCATAGGCAATTTCACCCATTCCCTCTCATTGAGGAGGACTCAGTGGCCACTCACCCACAGATTTCTAATTAGACTAAATGGGCTTTGTGATGAGGGTAACTTAATGAATACAATCAGATATGAAGTGAAGACAGACCAAGCACTATACATGCCAGGGTGAAATAAAGCTAAATATACTCAGTATTTATACCAAAACACATTTTTTTCCAGTTGTCAAGTATGTGTGCCTCTGTAATTGCTTTGCCCATTAAAATGGAATACAGAGTATAACTGTGGCTATAAATAACAGCTATATAATAACTTTATAACAGTGAATTTCCCCTTCTGTATGGAGAATTCTTTGTTAACAGATATTCTGTTTCTATGCTTTCCAGCCCCAATGGATTAAAGCTGCAGCAGCATGTGTGATCCAACCAGTTGGACTGACTTAATGTGAGTTTGATAACACTTGTACTCAAAATGTGTCAGTAAATCTTTGAAACCCCAGAAGATTGTCTCCAGAGGCACAGCCAGGCCCACAGAAATGCCCAAAGTCATGTAGGGGTTTGCTAAAAATCTAAGAAGGTTTATGTGGTCACCTTTACCTTATACTCAGGTAAAGGTGTTAGCCACTAAAAAACATAGAGGATCACCCTTTTGATGAAACAAAATGTGCTCCTTGCTCCTCCCTATAGTTGTTCTCAGCTCCACTCATTTCTTTTTGTGTTCTGTTCCAAATTGCGTGCTGCTGCACTTTAGAAAAGGGGAACCCTGGAGCTACTACCACCTCCGGACCAGGAGGTAGCTCCAGGACTCCCTCAGCACCCTGCATCAGCGCAGTTCAGAAAGAATAGGGTACATATGCACTTGCACACCAAACACTGGAAATTACGCTACCAAACACTAGAAATGAGGCCAGGCAAAAATATTCAGAGCAATTGCACCTCATTTGGGATGTAGTACACCCGCTGTTGTGTCCATTTTGGCAAATCAGGAGCCATTGTGGTAGGCGCAGCACAGTTGCATCAAAAGAATAGTCCATTTGCATCTGCAATGATGCCGGAATTCTGGGGGGAAATGGTGAATAGTGCACTCGTGGACGTAATGTGATCCTTATGACATGGCTGTTATATTTCATATCAAAATGGGGTGTCTTTGATTTGTATGCTGACAGTTAATAACAGTACTGACAGTCAGTGGAACTTTTATCTAAGGCAGTTACTCATTACTTATCCACAGTGACTCATTGGAATCACTTTCTTGTCCACTCCACCACTTATTGTATTATTCTATGTAATGGCAAAGAAGTGCACATATCCACAAGGTACATTTCTGTCAATGATATTAGATTTCTTTATTATAAGATAGTATACTAGTATAGTATCAAATAAAATAAAAAAAACCTTTGTGTCCCACGCTGTATCACATTATATGAGTTAAACATGTCTGCAAAGGATATTTTAAGCACACTGAAGTTGCTTGGGGCTAGGCTGGAAGAATTAGAATAAAGGTTTAGAGAATGAATCTGTTCTAATCCAGTGTGGTCAGTTTGTAAGGTTCCCTTAGTTCAATTCATTATCGCTCAGTGAGTATGAAACTCCTACCTTGCAGAGCTGGGGTCCTGAGTTCAACCTCAGCCAGGGCACTAGCTCCAAAGAGTTTGTATGTTTTGTATGTGTGGGTTTCCTCCACTTACTCCACTTTCCTCACACACTCCAAAAACATACAGGCAGGTGAATTGGCTTCTGACTAAATTGACCATAGTGTGTGTTAATGTGATAGGAACCCTAGATGTAAGCTTCTCTGGGGCAGGGACCGATGTGAATGATGAATAATCTCTGTAAAGTGCTGCAGAAATGTGTCTGCACTATATAAATGGCAGGAAATAATTAAATAAAATGTATCTGATAAGATGTATATCATCTATAGATCTTACTTATAATTAGTAGATGTTTATGTTTATGTTTGATATTGCCGAGCAATTTAAATGTTTGGAAACCTCACACAATTCTTTACATCAAAACCTATACTGATGATTCATTTATACAATCTTTTTTATATGTATTGTATGTACTCTTAAGTATTGTGTTGTTCAGTGCCACCCGTTCTTTCCACTTCCTTAGCTTTATGTCAAAAAGAAAATGAATCTGCTCCCCGTTTATAGTCCAAGCAGCGCAGAATGACTCCCATACCACAGGGTGCCATTCTACTGTATCACTGTCACATTCTCACAGTGCTGGAATTTTTCTCCTCTGGGTCGTATCTTCATCCATCAAGCTGACTTTAAAGTACCATCTTGTCGGTCACATAAAGAATGAAAAATCGTTGCAGATGTCAACCCATGAAGAACCAAGGTAAATTAGATTAATGCATCTGTACCACAAAATGGTACATTTGCTCGAGGGAGATAAGGTGACATACAAATAGGTTATGACAGAAATTGGAATTAAAAAAAAAAGTGATAGATACAGACAATGAAAGGAATCGGCAGTGAAAGAGAAAATAGGGTGCACAATGATAAAGACACTGTCAGCTAAGGAAAACCATGGAAGATACAGCAATAAAAATACATGAATATGTCTGTGTGTGGAGCTGATACAGCCTCTAGTGAAGTCCATGGGATGCGAGAGGAGAAGTGACAATGTAATATGTATACAGGACACTGTAGATACAGTTGGCTGAACATGCTAGCTAAGAACTGCTGGACCATTTAATAATCAGATGATATTGGATACATCTTGCAAGGTCGGGCTTTGCCCAAACATGGCTGAAAAAGTTCAAGCTAATGAATGTAGCTCATATTAGCCCAGGGCATATGTCCTCTCTAAGAGAGTAACTATGGTATAACCAGACCAGGAACAGTAGGAATCCTGACAGGTGATCGCTTTCAATATATGCTGGTGAAACAGGTCATTTTCCAGGGTTTGCAAGCCCTAGTAACTTCTAACTACACATGCTTTACAAAAAGGATCTGCTCCTTCTTAAAGATTGGGGGACTCGATTTACCATTTATGCTTGTTCAATCCCTTGAGCATCACCCCCTACCTTTATGGTGATGATGTGTTGACCCAAGACCGTGAGCCCCATAAAGATAAATAGAAATTATTGATTACACAAACACTTGTCAGCCTCATTACTCCAAAAATAGTGTCTTAATGTGATCTGTTGAGTGTCTCTATTTTTTACCTTGAAACTTGTGAACCTCAGATCTTCCTAAATTTTATATAAAGGGAACTTTGCCTTAATATATATCTGCTAGTAAAGGAAAATATATGTGATACACATGTAAGGGGAGGGGGGGAAACACATGGTGAAAGATCCAGAAATACCTAATATTTATATATAGACAGGGCGGCAGAAGAAAGAATGTGACAGAATGAAAGATTGGGAGAGAATATGATAGATTGCTGCTGACGGGAAGAATGGAACTGAAGTTGATGAATATGGACAGCCTAAGTCATGAAGAATGGGACAGAACATGATGAATATAGACAGTAAAACAGAAAAGGAATGACAGAAAGTGATTGATATAGAGACAGAGAAAGAGGTGGTAAACACTTCATATATATTTATATATAGAGAGAGGACTCGAAGGCTTTAGAATGCAACAGGTTAGGACCAGTGACAAAAGGACGACAATGAAAGGGCAGCTACTGGGAGACAGATATATGTAGTTTATCAGTTTGTTTTGTAAAAAGTACTCCAGGATCTTGAGACAATGCTTGGACCCAGATAACAGTGTTTATTCAGATATTTCCCATGCAGTGCTCAGTGACAGTGCAGTAAGTGATGAGCATGTTATCACACTATCAGAGTTACTGCTGCCTGCCTAGATGGTGTCTACATTGCAAGTGCCATTTTGAGGGCAAAGGCATCCTCTGCATTTACTAAATTTCTGCAAATTTATTAGCAATAAAATGAACGCAGGATTTGATGTTGGTGTCAAAACATAAGAAATAGTTTGTATCAACTGTGGATAAATTGCATTATCCAAATAAGTATTGCCAGTTACAAATGAATGTCAATTAATTTCAGTTATCAGTTCCTTTCATTTCATATTATTGTTAATTCACATCTTACTAACTAAACAATTTTGTGACTTCATTTTATAACAATAGACATGGTGCCTATTTTGCTGGACCCTGCAGTTTAGAGAAAATAGCACGGTTGGGATTATAGGTAAACATATATGCGCCAACAAATGTGCAGTTAGAGAAGTGTTTAATTTAGTAAAGCCATTGTTATGAGTGTTATTTCTGCAATTTATTATTGCACACTATTGCAATTTAGTAAATGGATGCCACAGTGCCTTCTATTGAAATCCTCGTATAAAGCAACGGCCATATTGCTGTTGTTTTTCAACAGCATTTCACTATGTCCCATAGCTCTCTTGAAAGTATATTAGCCATTTACAATTTAAATACATAGATTAATATCAATTTGCCAAGAGCTTTTAAAGTTCTTGGTTACCCTTATTTAGCTACTATCTAATTTTGTGCCTGTGAGCTTGCCGTGCCATACTGCAATGAGGTCCCTGGGTGGCATGGATGATCATACAAATGGGTACCACTGGTTGGGTTGTTGGTAGATAAAGGAAATGGATTCAGAAACTGGTGGTTGGCCATGCCGACACTTTCAGTTTAAGGTAAGATCAGTGGCCCAGATTTATCACATACACTTTCTGTACTCCATAGAATTGGTTGGCATGTTTATTAATGCCAGGTGCAAGCATCCATTTGTGAGCACATAACTTATGCACAGCTTCCCTCTCTACCAGTTGCACCTTTCTGTAGTGCAGCACTCTCTTACACTAGGAAACTCTATACTTGTGCCCACAGTTCCTCCTTCTAGTGCCTAATGAATGGTACACTGGTACATGTGGATAACTGAGCATCATTCGCTACCAGGTGCAAGTATTTGTGAATCTGAGATGGGGTGCAAAATTTTGTGCCTGACTGTGGCCATTGCCAGTATGGAGAAGCTGTAGGCACCTGTTTTTGCACTTTGTGCCTTGATTCATTTAGTATATGAACCCTGTTGGCTACTAGTTAGTTCCCACACTGATCATCCAAAAGCAAAGTATATACAGCAGCCCCTCCGGATAAGCCTAGGCTGCAAACTCCTGTCTCACATGACAGCATACAGGACAATACATGCTTATGCTGATTGACAACAGACAAACGCAGGTTTTTTTGCTTGAAATACCGGGGCTGTTTTACACTGCACAACACACACCCCAGGCAGTTTGCTCTTACTCAAGTGAACCTGCAATTTTTCTTCTCTAAGAATGATAAATTTCCTAAAGGGGTTCTGATGAAAAGGCAAAGACTACAAGCTTTAGTGAAAATAGCTTTCATCTCCTTTTATTTTAGTGTATTTAAACAGCGAAAGATAAAAAGAGGATGAAAGAGCATTGAAATTGCAGTGACAAGCAGAAAGTGGCTGAGAAAAGAAAGATTGACTGGTATATAATAGTATGTACATAGGTGATGCAATGTTCCTTAGTCAAACAATGACTTGGCATTGGCACATATGGTTCCTTTAAAGTATACTCATTCGCTCAGGGCTGTTCTAAGTGGTGGTGGGGCCAGGGGCAATACAACTTGTGTGGGGCCCCATTATTTATATTCAACTATAACACAGAATATTTCTGCACATCTGTTTAAGTCATTCTCATTGCTGCAAAAATGCCTGCATTAGATTAAATATTAAAAAAATTAATATTTGTAGTTGTACCATATGGCCAATGAGTATTATATCTAATCAGCCCCATCAAGTCTCTTTGGTAAGTCCTATGAAACCTTCTGCTTCTGCCTGAATGCTAAAATATAGCTTTCTCTGTTTACATAGACATAACCTGGTGATTAACCCAGTATGCATGGGGTGCTAGGAGCCATAAAAAGGATTGGCACAGTAAGAGACCAGCTCACAGCAAACTGTTTTTTTGGTTTTAGGGCAACTACTTTGTGCTCAGTTTGAGCCTGCTTACAAACTCTTTGTGATCTATGATTTTATAAATTTTCTACACCTATTTGCACCTACTTATGCTCATCTACACTGGAGCTGTGTGACAGTCTGCTGGCTCCGCCTCCTTGTGGCACAGGACACAGTAGAGGCTTCACTTTACATGTTGCACCTATAGGCGCTGAGTGTTGTGCCGCTTACATCACATGCATACAGCTGTAGTGTAAGGCCCAATTTACAGTCCAGCATTAGGTGTATTTGGGTTATAGGTGGGCTAAGAACTGAATAGTCATTACTACATGGGTTCAAGATGCGCGGTGCAAAAACTATGCGCAATCTGATGGGTTTTTTTGCACTTTGCGTGCACTTAAATAATTGCCACAGGTCTCTGCATTTCTAAAAGGAAGGGAGGTGACCAGGGTCCAGAAGTGTATTTATATATAGGCACCTGGGGGCCTGGTATAGGGCAGTAGCTTTAGGGGGTGGCTTTCAGGTGCCTATATAATAAAAAAATATATATATTTTTTAAAACTTTTTAAAAAACCCTTCCCAGCCACTGCCAAAAATGAAAGCTATGAAGATCCGACAGTGGAGCTGGGGGATACAGGGGGAGCGAATGCGGGCACTTTCGGCACAGAGTGTGCATGACGTTACTTCCCTGATCTTAAAGGGCACATTTGGATTTAGTGCCAAGGGTGGCACCGTACCTAAATACAACCCTCCCTGGGTCACCCCATTAGTACAGTGCTGCCTGCATTGGGCACTGCTCTATTTATGAGGTGCTAGCAGGAAGAGGCATTTAGGTAGGTGACCCCCCTTCCACCCCCTACCCATCCCCTTATTTGCTTCTCATTTACTGTAAATGTGAAAATTAGAGGCAGGCAGGGTCAGGCCGCAGTGTAGCCCCGTACTTACCCCCTACCTTATGGTAAGATAAGGACAGTGCCGCCTTGTGCCTGCTGGTGCTGCATCTATCATAGGGGGGAAGCACAGACAGACTCTGGGCTCAAGTACATTTTAAATGAGAAATAAGGGGGGGTTGCATTTATGCATTTGTGCCCAGGGTATTTGTAAATTACCCCTACAGATGTTTAGTCGGTAAAAAAGACAGAACCATAAGCCAGTTTTACAAATGTCCAGTTTTAAAGGGGTTGTGTATGGGGGGGGGGGGGGGAAGAAATATGTGCAGCAACTATAAGTTGCTCGGTACACAAAGGACATAAACAGAGTGTGTGTGTACACGTATGTGAGCCTTAAACCAATACCACGCATTTTAGCTTATATTACATAAAAGAAACCTTTAAGATTGTTTTCAAACCTTGGGGTATTTCCTTGAAAGATTGCACAGTGGCAACACATACACACACACATACACACACACACAGAAACAGACACACACATACACACATAGAAATAGGCACAGACACACACACAGAAACAGACACACAAATACACACACACAGAAACAGATACACACATATACACAAACACACAGAAACAGGCACAGACACACACACACAGAAACAGGCACAAAGACACACACACTGAAACAGGCACAGAGACACACACACAGAAACAGGCACAGAGACACACACACACAGAAACAGGCACAGAGACACACACACACAGAAACAGGCACAGAGACACACACACAGAAACAGGCACAGAGACACACACACAGAAACAGGCACAGAGACACACACACAGAAACAGGCACAGAGACACACACACACAGAAACAGGCACAAAGACACACACACAGAAACAGGCACAGAGACACACACACACAGAAACAGGTACACACATACACAGACACACACACACACAATACACTCTCATACACACACACACACAATACACACTACTCACACACACAAAGGCACACACACAATACACACTCATACACACACACACAGATACACACACACTACACACCACAGGACCTTAGCAACTGCTGCAATAAATCAATAAGAAAACCAGCCTGCCAGTTAGACTAAACAGACACACTCTTTTTTTTTCAAGCATTGCTGACCCTCATTAATCACTCTGACAGCCCTAAAAACACATTTCCCCCTTTAATGACTGTATTTGAGTAATCAGTGGCTTTCTTCCTCAGTTAGATTTGGGAGGAACAGACAGCTGGTGTTATTGTATGCATTCATCAGTAGGAGAGAAGAAAGCCTGGGGTCAAACGGGAGTCAGACTCTGGGGGTCTCCCTTCTCAAGAGAGGCTTGTTATGCAATAATAGGGTAGATTCCGGCATTACCCAGCAAATTCTCAATTGTGACCCCCTGATGGGCTTTACACACCCACTCTCTAAAGACATTTTAACCCTATTTGTACCACGATGCTGGCAATCAGTTTGTGATTAAATGCTTTAAGTCTATGGCATAGATATAAGAGATTTATGAAGAACAGGACTGCATTATTTTTTTAAACCTGTGCAGAAGGCACCTTTTAATCCTTTCATATATATAGAAACATAAGGCAAGCATTTGTCCGTGTGGTCTCATTTACTAGAGTTACCTCCTAATATAAGGTGATCTTAGAATGGAAGCTTTAGGAAACTCATGCTTTCCATGTTTGTATGGACACTAATCACTGTTGTTTCTGACCTCAGACCAGTGAGTGGTTTCCCTGTATGTGATTGTGTACATAAAAAACAAATTGCAACCGTTGATCAGATGCCTATAATACACAAAAAGAATCCATACAGGGAAACATTCTATTTATTATTACTTTTACCAGGATAGCAGATGGAGCGGACAGTTCAGAAATGGGAATGATCTACATCTTTTATGGGTATACCACCTTAAAAAGGCATTCTGGTCATCTGACTGTAAGCTCTAATGAGCAGGCCCCCTCCTGTAGTATTTGTATGCTTGAGCTATACACCCATCTGTTGGACAGAGCTGTGGAATATGTTTATGCTTCTGGATATCTACAAAAAAACCTTTATAATGTTGGATAGGGACTGAAACGGGTTGGTTTAAAAGCTGGCATAAAAGGGTCCTGGAAAAACTCAGGGGTTATTGAATAATTGAGAGCTTTTCTGGTATAATACCATGTTCAACCAACAGATAGTGCTATAAAATGATTCCATTTGTTCTATTCAGTAGGCCAGATATTTGCAGGCTGTTCCAGGGCCACATACAGTACAATATAGAGGCTGGGTTAGAACAGTTTGACAGAAGCTGGAAGTAGAATTGATACCCCTATTAAAGATTTTGTTGGTGCCAAATATAAATCCATTTAATCAAAATATGCTCCATCTCTGTAGCAGGAAAATATTTAACTATGGAGAATAATTGCAAAAGGGCAGGCTTTATCTTACGACTGGGTAATTAATTAGCAGCCACACAGGGTAATGTCACACAGGTGACCTCTCTACAGCAATTAATTCTGTGGGGGGAATCACACCAAATGTGACAAATGGCCTTCTGTGTGACAAAGCACATGTGCAAGTGTCAGGGAAGCCTCTCATTCATCACCCCAGTCTGCTGCAGTTTCACGGTGACAGTTGCCAGTCGCTGAAAAGTTCCAGCCACCGTGATCTGCCATGTTGTTCATAGGGCAATAAGTATAGGAAAATATGTGAGTGGTATAGGTTCCCTGCAGTTCAAAACACAATGGCCAACCACAATTAGGCTGATTCACGTCTAAGCACCTGGCTTGACATTGTAAATCAACCAGCTGATGGTAACCCAATGACAGCACCAGGATGCTTCAAAAGAAGCCTTCAACTTGCATTTGCAAATCATGAATTGAGGGCTATAGCTCTTATTCCATAGAGATATTGGATGCAATTCCACACAGATTCTGGTAGCATGGGGGGGGGTCATTGACCAGTGCCATACAAGTTGTCAACATTTGGCAACCTTAACAGCGTCCAGAAATATGTCAATTCTAAATATGTCAAATGTCACTAAATGAATTAAGGCCGCAGCCTCACTGACTTCGTACAGGTCACAAGACCTCTGTGTTGCATCATGGTAAAGATTTTCTTTAATAAATTAAGATTTATACCACAGCTGTAGGAACAAAAAACTAATTGGTCAGTAACCACAAACTGTGGCCCCATGTCTTTATATTGTCATGTAAATTCGCTGTGACTGCTAAAACTTGTATAATTTATAATAGGGGGCACATTATTCCCTGTGTTATTTACAGGATATCATAAAAGTATTAATATTAGTAATGCCTTATAACCTTGTAAAACCTCACACGGGTTGGAGCTGGCTACATTCTTCACCATTTATCTAGAGATTAATAATTCTTGCTGAAAACTTTACTTTTGCACAGAATCCCCCACAAACATTTGTTAAAAGCTGAAATGTACAACATAATGAAGGCCACATATTTCCTCAGTAAGCCTTCTGAAGCCATATTAGTTGAGCTGTTATATTGCAAAACCGCAACTATTTCAGTAGTAAGTAATATTTCTTTTTCCGAACAAACAAGCTCCTGAGCTCTCTTCCTCTGGTCAGTCTGTACTTTTACTGAACTATTTTAGGGTTTGTCTGGGCAACATGTTGTGGGTAATAATATATTAAAAAAAGTGGACAGTTGCCATTAAGCAATTTAAATACAGGTATAGGACCCATTATCCAGAATGCCCGGGACCAAGGGTATTCCGGATAAGGGGTCTTAACGTAAGTTGGATCTTCATACCTTAAGTCTATTAAAAAAATCAATAAAACATTAAACTCAATAAGATTATTTTGCATCCAGTAAGGATTAATTATATCTTAGTTTGGATCAAATACAAAGCACTGTTTTATTTTTACAGAGAAAAAGGAAATCAATTTTTAATCTGAATTATTTGCTTATAATGGAGTCTATGGGAGACAGGCTTTCCGTAATTCGGAGCTTTCTGGATATTGGGTTTCCGGATAAGGGATCCCATACCTGTACAACAATATAGGGGTCCTATACAACTGCAAGTTTCTACTATGGGTAAAAACCCCATAAAAGCATAGCTATATCCCTGAACAAAGCAAATATAGATAAATAAATACAAATATGTAACATATCAGTGCCCCTATCTAAAATACTGTTTCATATAAATGAAGTATTTTCATGAAGTACTTATTTCTCTGTGCCATTGTATAAGTCTACTGCCATGTAAAGTACTGAAGTCTGTTCTTCAGGCTCATATATATATATAAGGCACTTTGTTTATACAACAAACCAAGGACATGTATTCATGCTAAGTTATCTCAGAGATGAACAAAGGTTTGCCTTTTTGTCCCACACTTCCTGTTACAAATACATTATTTCCTGTCAGGTGATCATTAAGGAAGCACACAGAACATCAAAAAAGGTGGCTCAATGTAAGAGATGTTAAAGAACAATATTAACTGATAATTATGTGACAATTTGATAGGTGTCTTATTAGCATTTAAACGATTTGTTGGTGAATATGTGTTCTCCTTTAAGGCTTTATAGGACAGAAGGTAGTTATTTATCCACTGAGTCACTGTGGGTGCACCCAACTCATGGGAAAGAGCAAACCAATATGTAGGGGGAGAAAGATATCACTGGTGTCAGTGATTCCAGTTGCTAACTGGGGAGAGAGCCGAAAGGTGCCCAAGACCTGTGTCCTACAGAAAGGGGGCCATTTACTGACCCCCTTACTGACAAGATTTTCTGTGCGTCTAAAAATCTGAATCTGCCAATTTGCCAGCTAAAACTTGCCGAGATCATACAGAAGTCAATGGCAGATGTCCAAGAAAGATCTTTCCTTTGCCTCGAAACTGGTTTTTGTGTGACAATTCGAAAAATTTAAGTTTTCGGGGCAATTTTCAACAATTCGGAAGAGTTGCAGTTTCTGGGACTTTTTCAGTTTGGATTTTTTTTGTAAATGTCAGCCATTCGTGGAAATGATTTTTTTTTTTAAAATAAAAAATTAAGAAATGTTTTAGTAATTCTGCTCCAAAGTGTCAAATGTGGAATGTGAGTTACTTTCTGTGCCTATGCCAATTCTTTTTTCTGATGGCAATAAAACAGCACCTTCATTTGTGCTAAGAAAAAGAAAGGTGTTTTTCCCTTTTTCTTGCTGATGGATACACACATTTTATCATTCCTTCAGGATATGATAACTAAGTATGAATAAGTCATTGGATATCACTTATACTTAGATTTGGGACCAGTACATGAGAATACCTACAGTCAGGGCCATTCTAACATATACTGGCACCCTTGGCTAGTACCTCTTGCCCCTGCCCATTCTCAGTCCCCCTTCCACTTACCATCCTAGTCCTTCCCCCCTTACTCACCTGTGCGCTGCTCCCTGTCACCCACTTAGGAATTTTACCCAATAAGGACATTTTTGTAGATTGCATACCCCCTCTTGTAACGCCCGCATGGCAACTCTGCCCCTAGTTCTGGCTCTGCCTGCAGTCACTGGGGCATATATCAGCACTGTACTAATTAGCCTTGTGCAGCAACCCATAGCAGCCAGTCAGCATTGAGATGTCTGCTGCAGAATGGATCATAAAAGTAAAGCTCTGATTTTTTACAATGGGGGACTGTAATTTACTAAATAAATTAGCCCCAATATGTGCCCTAAACCCTCCTGCTGTACCATTTAACCTCACAAAGCATTGCAGAAACATTACATAAGCATAAGGCATAAGCCTGCTATTGCAGTGATCCAGCCCTATCGCCAATTTGCCACTTATGTTTCACTGCTGCTGCACTCTTATCACCCATTTCAGGTGCACAAATGAACCTTTTTAAAATTCGGATGCATGGAGCAGCTAATGTGAGAATACAGCTATAGTGAATGCCTTATTACATAGCGCCACATGCCATATAGGCATTGTAACATTCTGTGTCATCATGACAGAATTAGGGCAGCTTAAATTATTTCCTATAATTGGCTGAAAACCTGACAGACACTGTCATAAATCTTAGGTTCTACCATTCAGCTAAAATTTGTACACACACAACTCTGAATGTTAATGTTCTGTGTAAAAGCATCCTGTTGTTAACATCGTCGCCTCCTTTAGAGGATTATTAGCAGTAATAGTGCAATTAATAAAACGTATAACTAATAATAAAGGGAAGTGCCTGCTAACAATAGTTTTACAGCGCTGGCAAAAGAGAAAGAGATAAAAAATAATAATGCAAGAGAAGGAGACAAGCTGAAACCTACACCCTCTACAGCTGCTGCTGACCTACATCTTCATGGCATGGTGGGAGTTGTAGTTCAGTTTGAGGGTTTGATGTTACAATTCTAGATGAGAAGAATCATGCACAGTTTTATCATGTGTGCCTTCCTCTCCATAATTATACATAGGGCAGCACAATGGCATATACTGTAATGGCAACATTCAGCCCTGTGCTTCGGGTGTGATTTCAACCAGGGCACCATCTATACCCCTGTAAGACCTGAAGCAGGCCTGAACATGGAGTTTCTCCCTTCACAGGGACTTTATAGTTCAAGCTTCAGTGGGGCAGGGATTGATGTGAATGATGAGTAAGCTCTGGAAATTGCTGTGTAACATGTCAGTGCTATATGAATAAAGATAATAATGAACATTGTTTTTGATGGGTTTGTGTCTTCTAACCTCGTCTACTATTTTACTGTGTTACTGTGTTTTACTGTGATATATATATATCATTTAAGGACTTCTAACTCCATGCTGTCTAACTTAATACGCGTGGGCCACAAATTCTCAAATAGCATGTTCAAAGGCCAAATGAAGTTAAAATGATGGTGTCATACATTGAGGTATATGGAGCCTTTGAGCAGTCTCCTTTCTCACTCCAGATACATTAAAGGCAATGGGTGTTTTTCAAATTTTCACAGTTTTGCAAAAAAAAAAAAAAAATGCCAAATTTCGCAGTGAATCAATGTCTAATGAAAAAAATTGCATATTACTATTCAAAAGTATGGTAGGAAAACCTCTGAATGCTGCAACCTGCTTGCTGTCACCTCACTTTCTTATCAGTGGGAATCATCTGACTATTCACAGCTAATTCACCTTCACTCAATGGGACCTTTCTGTTCCACTACTGACAACTAAGAGGTTCTGTGTAACTGTTTCTGTAAAACTTTATTAAAAGAGAAAGAAAGGTAAAAACTAAGTAAGCTTTATCAGAAAGGTCTATGTAAATACAGCCATAAGCACCCACAGAAACACTGCACTGACTTCTTTGTCAAAAGATTTGTTGTGTCTGTAATTCATGTGCCAGAGACACACAGCTATCTGCTTTCTCCCCTCTTCTGCTTCCCCTCCCTCAAGAATGCTAAGAACTCACCCCCCCCTTAGGAATGTGGATCTGAGCCAATCAGCAGGAAGCTGACTCATAGTCTAACTAACTGAGCATGTTCACTTTGTCTTGGTGCAGGGGCGAGGCATTATGGGAACTTTCTTTACACAGCTCAGTGTTTTTTCTTCCTGTTTGGCTTCTGATCATCTGAACAGGTGAAATATTGGGAGACTTAAGGGCACTATTGAGACAACTGAAGGTATGCCTGCAGCTTGAGATTAACTCTTTACTAGCCTTTCCTTCTCCTTTAAGCTGTTCAAAGGGTTGTTCACGTTTAAATTAACTTTTAGTATGATATAGACCAGGGGCCGCAGACCATTTTTACTCGTGAGCCACACTCAGATGTAAAAAGGGTTGGTGAGCCACACAAGCATGAAAATGTTCTTTGGGGATGACAAATAAGGACTCTGATTGGCTATTTGGTGGCCCCATATGGACTGCTGGCCTGCAGGAGGCTCTGCTTGGGGCAAAACTATGTCTCTGTGCTTCCAAAACTTGCCTCCAAGCCAGAAATGTAAAAATGGGCACCTACTTTGAGACCACTGGGAGCAACATCAAAGGTGGTGGTGAGCAGCATGTTGCTTATGAGCTACTGGTTGGGGATCACTGATACAGACATTGATATTCTGAGACAATATGCAATTGATCTTCATGTTAAATTTTTTTTTGTTTCTTCAAGTTATTCAAGTTAATTAGATTTTTGTTTTACTGCGCTCCGTTCTGGTATTTCAGCAGCTATTCTCCCTTAGCAACCAGGCAGTTATTTGAATAAGAGACTGCAATCTGAGTAGGTGAGGGACCAATAAGAAAGATAAGCAATAAAAGATAGTAATAACAATAAAATTGTAGTCTCACAGAGCAATAGTTTTTGCTTGCCAAGGTCTGTGTCCCTCTTTTGAAAGCAAAAAAGAAGCAGAATAGGAAGGCAAATAATCCATCAACTGTAAAAAGAATAAATAATGAAGACCAATTGCAAAGTTGCAAGAAATAGGACATTCTATAACATACTAAAAGTGAACTTAAAAGTGTAGCAAGTGGAGCTCCTATTCCAAATACTTATAGTAAATATATACCCATTGATTGCAAAGGTTCCATAGTTACATAGGGTTGAAAAAAAAGAGTCCATCAAGGTTAACCCTTCTAAGTAAACCCAGCACACACAAACCTATACTGACTTATCTATATACTAATTGTAGATTTTAGTATCACAATAGCCTTGGATTTTATGCTTTTTCAAGAACTCATCCAGGCCCTCTCATAGGCATTAACAGAATCTATAGAAAATACTTCCCAATTTTGTGAAAAAATGTTCAATAATTGCAATGGTGCTCAGGTCTGTAAGCTCAATTGCCCAGGAGCCCAATACGTAGCAACAACACAAAACTGATAATCTGATCTGAGTTAGAATTAAAGGTGGTCACAAAGGGCATCCTATCCTGCCATCACAACATCACTAGGAAGGGCACCTACGCTGCTTCAAATGGAAGCTCCGTTCCTCTACTCTATAGGGGTGACCTCTGGTGCGCTGATTGTTTTTATGGGAAAAAAAGAACATCGCCTATCTGTCTATAGTCCCCTCTAATGTACTGGTAGAGAGTAATCACGTCCCCTCAAAAGTGCCTTTTTTCCAGAGAAAACAACCCCAACCTTGACAGTCTAACCTCATAGTTTATCCCTTCCATCCCCTTTACCAGTTTAGTTGCAGTCTCTGCACTCTCTCCAGCTCATTAATATCCTTCTTATGGACTGGAGCCCAAAACTGCACCGCATACTCAAGGTGAGGCCTTACCAGGGACCTATAAAGGGGCAAAATTATGTTTTCATCCCTTGAGTCAATGCCCTTTTTTATACAAGACAACACTTTATTTGCTTTAGTAGCCACAGAATGACACTGCCTGGAATTAGAATACTTGTTATCTACAAAAAAACCCTAGTTCCTTCTCCATTAAGGATCCCCCCCCCAACAAACTACCATTTAGTGTATAACTTGCATTTATATTATTTCTACCAAAGTGTATAACTTTGCACTTGTCAAACTGCTCAGCAAAGCGGCAGCATCCTGCATGGAACTTATAGTTTTGCACAATTTAGCATCATTGCAAAACAGAAACAGTACTTTCAATGCCCACCTCCAGGTCATTAATAAACAAGTTAAAAAGGGTTATATTCATATTAACTGGGGCAGGTTGTAGATGTTAGAAAGAGCATGTTTGTTCAGTGGGATGATATATGTGCTGCAGTTCTACATCTGGCACAGAAAGCTGCATTCACATGGCAACTACTGTGTATCAAGATAGCATTTATCATTCCTTTCCAACCATATGTCTTGCCATGTGCACTCAAAATATTTTGGCATACAAAATATGCTAAGAACAAAAAGTTCCTAAACTCAAGCAGATAATATGCTACTGAAGCCAAAAATTTTTTTTTTCAGTTAGTTTCCTATGGTCTCTAGCCTTCATATTGTATGATATCATAATTTCAATGCCATCTAGCTAATGAACATCTAGGTCTAGATGGTGTCAGTTTTGCCATGGAGAGGGTAGAGCGCCACCAATCAAAATATGCATCAGTTGTCTGCAAGTGACAGCACAGCTGGAAAAATGAAAACTACAAAAGAGACTTTAATGTCATCCCCTTCCTCTTCTGACTCCTTTTAGCTTTTTTTTGTTCTGGGAGGCTACAATTTTTTGTTATTGTTACTTTTTATTACTTATCTTTTTATTTAGGCCCTTTTCTATACATATTTTTGTTTCTCTTTCAAACCACTGCCAGGTTGCTAGGTTAAATTGGATATCTGGGAAATGCCGAACTGGAAACCTGCTGAACAAAAAACAAATATAATGTAATAAATGAAGACTAATTATAAATTATCTCAGAATATAGCACTCTCTATATCATGCTAAAAGTTAATTTGAAGGTGAACAAGCTCTTTAAATAGCCTCCTTGGCGGATATAAGGATAATGCAACATCTGCCCTTTGGCGCTAAAAAAAATCAAGGTAACACTGAATCTAAACATCTAAAATATACTGTATTTTCTTTAGCATGTAAGAATCCTACCATTTTCTTGTTTTGGGCAAGTCCGGGAAGTCCGGGAAGTGTAGCGGCTATTATATCAATAAATACAAATATGCACATTTCAAATAAAACACTGCGCTTGTGATTTCTGCTTAGTAATTGCAATGTTGCTAACAAATTTAATTAGACAAATGATACAGTAACATTTTTGTGGTGGATGAAATACTTGGTCGAATCAGAAATGATGGATTTGGTGCTCCCTTAACATATTTCCCCCTGATAAGGCCTCATATTTAGCCCTAAGGTAGCACAATATGCCTGGCACTGCAGGTTCTCATGTTAGTAGAGCTTTTATAGCAGTTCTCAGAATGACTATCCATCTTGCATTGTACCTGCAGTTTCCCACATTTCATTTTCTTCCTCGTCCAACTACTCTTTCTCCAACTATTTAAAGTTCAATAAATCACGCAACAATAAAAAATGGTTAAAACAATCCTGAACACATACCAGCGGTAATAGGTTTCCACATTAGTAATGCTTATCATCGAGATTGTAGACCAGACCTCGGCATGAGGATTTGCCATTGAATTTTATAATACTTGACAATGTACTGTGATATTTCATGTGTGTGCCAATAAAAAACAAAAAAAAAATTGATGTTTGGGGAAAGCGATACAGCTTGATACTATTTATCTGCAATTATTTGCTCTAGTTCCCAATGACCGGCAATTATGTCTAAAATGTTGGCACGGTGTGGCACGATTTAATGTTAACATGCAAGCTTATGATTAGAAGAGACTAATAAATACATTCTGTTGCTGAGGGACGGAGGGTGGTGAGGAATTTTTGGTGATAGCTTGAGAAAGGGAATGGCAAAATATAGCAAAGTGTTGATCATAAACTACAGGCCTCAGAAACAGATGTTGGAAACTGTGAATCAGCCACATGAAGAAGCACAGAAATGCTTCTGAGAATGTAGGAAGCTTCACCTTCCCTTTTGTATCAAGTACCTTGCTCTTCCAAAACCATCCAAAAGGGATGTAGGAGTGTGGCGGGCAGGGTTGGAAATATAAGCACAAGACATTAAGAGATACCATGTCTTGATAAAAATTGAGTTGAGGGCTTATACTAGCCATAAATTAGCCATTTCTTAGAAAAATTGATTATTCAGCTGGAGGCCTAAATGGCTCGCTCTCGAGTAACCTGAGCACCAAGAATTCTACTATCAATGAGTCTTGTGTTTTCTTGGGTTAGCTAGGTTGATTCCTAGTTTCCATAGTAGGGGGTTATTGTGAAAAGAATAAATCTGAATTTAAAAAATCAAATAATAAGGGGGACATATGCTTGAACAATCTCATTAAAGGCTGCTAAAGATAGACAAAGGGTTTATGTTTAAAGGGGTTGTTCACCTTTATATTAACTTTTAGTATGTTGTAGAGAGTGCTATTCTGAATTAATTTGTGATTATTTTTTATTACTCATGCTTTTTGATTTATTTAACTTTTAATTCAGCAACTCTCGAGTTTGTAAATTTAGCAGCTATATGGTTGCTAGGGTCCAAATTACCTTAGCAACCAGGTAGTGGTTTGAATGAAATTTGGAATACAATCAGGAGAGGGTCTGAATAGAAAGATAATTCAAAGTAACAATAACAATGAAGCTGTAGCCTCAAAGAGCAATAGTATTCTGGCTGCTGGGGTCAGTCACCCCCTTGGAAAGCTGGAAAGAGCCAGAAGAGAAAAGCAAATAATTCAGAAACAATAAAAAATAAAGACCAGTTGAAAAGCTGCCAAGAACCGGCCATTCTATAACAAACTGAAAGTTAATCTAATGTTGAACCACCCCTTTAAATCCTCTTCCATGCCAATATTCCCAATAGGTAGCTCATTAATTAAGGTTACAGTTTAAGAAAAAGGCTTACAATGAAATATTAAGTGATCCAGTTAGTTGGGGAAAATGTAATAACTAAAGGACATTAAATAACAGTAAAAAGACAGTAAGGTGGGTGTTTGTTGGGTGGACAATCCCTAGCGGAGATGGGTTGGTTTGTTGGTTGTACCTGTCTGTTAGTGCATCCTGTTGGTCAGTGCTCCAAAGCTCCTTTTCACTTCCGGTTTCAATCATTAGGCTAGTCAGCCCAAAAAAAGGAGAGGACCGCTCAGTCAGATACCAAAGTGTATTGGCCAGTGTCTGGCCACCTTTGGGATAAGCACTATTTCAATATTCAAGCAATCTGTGGTACCTGGCACAGACAGTAAATTGCTAATTATGCAAGAAAGGAAAGTTACCCATCTGAATAGATATTTAATAGGAAAGCTACTAGATATTTTAAAAAGTAGCATTAATAGTACTGGTTTTATACAAAGTTGGCCTTGTCAAGTACATCTAGTTAAGCAAGAAAATAAACACCGGCTGTTCCAGCCCATGCCTTATGACTGGATTTTGCTTCAGTTTTTGATAAGTATGTTACTGTGTAAATTAAAGATTGTAGGTCAGGGGCAAGCAATAGTATTTCAGCAGGGATAGAAAACTGGCTGAAGGATGGCATGCAGATAGCTGTGATTAATGGGACATTTCTATCTCAACCAGCGTTGTGTTATGTGGGCCACTTCTAATTTATTTATGAATAACCTTGAAGTTAACATTGGAAGCTGAATATCTTGCTTAGTAGACAATTATGCATGGGTATGTCCACTCACGGTGCTTTAGATATACTGGGGGGACAAGGAAATGAAAAGCCAGATAAGCCGATGTATTAATAAATGAATATCTTTACATGCTGGCCTCAAACATTGACAAATGAATTATGTAATAGGCGATCCTATAATAGAGGAGGATTATTAGGGGTTATTGCATCTGCAGCATGACAAAATGTCAGTCATCTTCATGTCTTGGATATACCAGAAATAGGATGGAATGTGGCCAATGCTTTATTCCAAGACAGAATATAATAGGGCAGAAATAATGCCAGAGCTAAGGACTTAGGCAGTTTAATGCCATTAAGTGGATTCCCTTGGGTAATGTCAAAATCCCAGCATTATATCTTTATGGCAACATGTCTGTGCAACAAAGAAAGTACTTTGATGCTCTTCATAGTCCTAAAAGCTACATTAGATGGCTTTCTATGTGCCTTCTCTGCACTTTGAGAGAAAAACTGTCCTGTCTTCTACAAATCTAAACAATGGGCTCCTCCTGTCTCTCCAAGGCGAGGAGCTCGAGGAAAGTTTAATGACCTGTAAGATTTGAAATGCTTTTTGTGATCTTTAAATGGTTATTGAGAGGAACTTTCATTAATAAATGTCTTTGGTTCTTCACCAAACAGAATATAACCTATAACTTACATAGCATTTACTAACATTTACCTTAAAGAGACAGTTGACCTTTTTGTTTTCAAAAGGTCTATAACAAAATATGATTTAAGCTGCTATTTTCAACAGTTTTTCTAAAATTTAGGTTTACAAAATACATTTGCTTTATTTTCCTCCTTATCAATAAGCTCTGTAAGCTAAGAGGATGAATGTCTAAACTTCCATTCGGTGACACATTTCTCAGTAGCATCAGAGAAATGCCAGCAACTAATTTATCAAATTGTAAAAGCTCGAGGCCTGTGCTTAGTAGGGGCTGAAGCTTCAGCTGGTAAGCAATTTATCAACTCATTTATCAATTTGTAACAGTTTAGTAATTCAACAGCTTACTGAGCTGCTACTGGGAAACACGAGCAGGTCGAAAGGGAACCAATGTATTTTTACAACTTTAACATTTTATAGAAATGGTGAAAATAGAAAACATAGAGTAATTATTTGCTGGTGTAATACCTAAAGAATAATATGTTTTGAGACAGCGAACTGCCCTTTATATCATAAATCATAACTTAAACATGCAAATTATCTTGCACTCATCTAAGCAAAGCTGGGGAACGGAAATAAAATCTAGTTTCTTTAATGTTGTTGGTCTGTAGCCTCAAAGCGTTAGGTAACCACCACAAAGGATCTATAGGTAATAGCAGGGTCTTAAAAATGATATTTTAGACTCTGTCCATAAGAGAAGGATGAAAGAAGCTTATATACAAGGATAATTAAGTACCTTTACCTTTTAAACTATATGTATCCGTGCTGTTTGTGGGCCTTCCATCCACTCTACCAAATATTAATGGATGAGTTTATGATAAAAATATTGTCATACTAAGAAGTGAAGTCCTTGCCCCATTACTATAAAAAAGTAGTAGGGACCTACAGGGTTAAAGGAGAACTGAGGCTTAACTAAAGAAGTAGAGCAGAAATGTACATTGTGTTTTGGGTTTTTGTACCAGCCCAAGGCAACCACAGCCCTTTAGTATGGATGATTTGTGCCTTCAAAGATTCCACCAGTAGCTCCCTATCTTCTTTTCTGCTGATTCAGGCTTACTTTTATCTCCCTGATCCATGTCTACTGTATGGGATCCAGACCACATTTAGCATTAAAACCTTAGGGATGAACCTTAAACTACCCTTAGCCGTCTCCACATGGTGGCACAGTGTGCTGTCTCAGTTCTGCCTTAACTGTCCTGACATATATCATCAATTTGTGCTACTTTGCCTCTGTGGATTGTTGAGTATTGATCACCGTACCTTGCATTGTCTTGGACAATAAAACTAGTTCTGGCGTCCTTTATTTAAATTTTAGCACACAGCGTAAACAAGTTTCTTTTTAGACCATTTGCTTGAAGGGCCACTGCAGTCAGAAACATAGCTAGAAGGCCGATACTGTCTCGCTGAAACACATCTACATATAACCTTCTCTGCAGGGAAGTGAAAGTAATGCCATAGTCTTGCTACTGGGTAATCTCTTATGGACACGTTTGTAGAAGTGATAGTTGGGTACTATCCACAATTAATGTGTTACACTACAACTGTATATGCAATATGGACCTTGTTGCATCTGTCATCTGCATTGGGTGGAGGCACTTATCCAGTCTGAATCTTGCAGACTTAACATAACAAATGTAGGTGACTCTAGGTAGTTTCCCTTTATTTAGGCAGCCAAGGGCCCTAAATTACAGTTAGGGTAAGCAGTTTCCTTTTCCTGGGTTAAAGTATTTTCCTGGTAGTTCAGTACCTGCCCAGGAGATGTCACTGTTCTATTCTATAAAAGGGGAAGCCAACATATGCTCTGCCTTGTTCTTGGGATTCCACCTTCCTGGAAGGTGGGTACAGGTTAGTGCCTGAGAAGAGGTAGGCCCAGTAAGTAAAGATAATGTGAGGATAGTTCTGTAATAACTCACTCCAGGAGTAAGAAATACTAGTGAGCAGCCTGAGGCTCCACTGAGGAGAATTAGAGTCCCGGGTGAACCACCTATAAAGTAGGGACACTTTAGGGACTACTGTAAATCGATAAGATTCCACTTGGAGGGTCTGATACTGAGGACTCAATGCTTCCAAGTTGACTAAGTTCACTTTACTTATTGACCCCAATGGGTAAAGCATTGGCTGTGTTCTGTGTACATGAGTACATGCTGAATATTTGTGCTGTATACTATCCTACTGGAGGCTGTGCTTCATTTCTGTAAATGAAAAGTTATCAGTTGTTTAAGAACCACAAGAGAGAACATATGCAGATACTAATGCATTCCCACTGTAGAAAACTCACCAAAGTAGCTTCAGCCCCAGACCCACAGCTCAGGGGAGTGGACAAGCCCTATACAGAAAAGAAGAAAACGGGCGTTGGGCACTCTGAGGACCCCCAAACAGGCCAAAAAAATAATAAACTAAAAATAATTACACCAATTTTTTCATTTAAGAACCACTGTTGTCCAGTTTATTTGATCAGCCTGATGGTTGCAGTTCTAAAACACCCTTCCTCCAAGAATTTTCTGGGCCCATTCCCAGAAATCAAGAGCTACATAGTTTCCTTGTGTGGTAAATTGATTGAATACAATTAAACTTCCAAGTTGCCTATCTTCATAGACATATAAAATATGTGTAAGCACACTACATACAGTGGTGTGAAAAACTATTTGCCCCCTTCCTGATTTCTTATTCTGATCACCAAACACATTTAACTATTAGTCAAAGATAACACAAGTAAACACAAAATGCAGTTTTTAAATGAGGGTTTTTATTATTTAGGGAGAAAAAAAATCCAAACCTACATGGCCCTGTGTGAAAAAGTAATTGCCCCCTGAACCCAATAACTGGTTGGGCCACCCTTAGCAGCAATAACTGCAATCAAGCGTTTGCGATAACTTGCAACAAGTCTTTTACAGTGCTCTGGAGGAATTTTGGCCCACTCATCTTTGCAGAATTGTTGTAATTCAGTTTTATTTGAGGGTTTCTAGCATGAACCGCCTTTTTAAGGTCATGCCACAACATCTCAATAGGATTCAGGTCAGGACTTTGACTAGGCCACTCCAAAGTCTTCATTTTGTTTTTCTTCAGCCATTCAGAGGTGGATTTGCTGGTGTGTTTTGGGTCATTGTCCTGCTGCAGCACCCAAGATCGCTTCAGCTTGAGTTGACGAACAGATGGCCGGACATTCTCCTTCAGGATTTTTTGGTAGACAGTAGAATTCATGGTTCCATCTATCACAGCAAGCCTTCCAGGTCCTGAAGCAGCAAAACAACCCCAGACCATCACACTACCACCACCATATTTTACTGTTGGTATAATGTTCTTTTTCTGAAATGCTGTGTTACTTTTACGCCAGATGTAACGGGACACGCATCTTCCAAAAAGTTCAACTTTTGTCTCGTCGGTCCACAAGGTATTTTCCCAAAAGTCTTGGCAATCATTGAGATGTTTTTTAGCAAAATTGAGACAAGCCTTAATGTTCTTTTTGCTTAAAAGTGGTTTGCGCCTTGGAAATCTGCCATGCAGGCCGTTTTTGCCCAGTCTCTTTCTTATGGTGGAGTCGTGAACACTGACCTTAATTGAGGCAAGTGAGGCCTGCAGTTCTTTAGATGTTGTCCTGGGGTCTTTTGTGGCCTCTCAGATGAGTTGTCTCTGCGCTCTTGGGGTAATTTTGGTCGGCCGGCCACTCCTGGAGAGGTTCGCCACGTTCCATGTTTTTGCCATTTGTGGATAATGGCTCTCACTGTGGTTCGCTGGAGTCCCAAAGCTTTAGAAATAGCTTTATAACCTTTACCAGACTGATAGATCTCAATTAGTTTTGTTCTGATTTGTTCCTGAATTTCTTTGGATCTTGGCATGATGTCTAGCTTTTGAGGTGCTTTTGGTCTACTTCTCTGTGTCAGGTAGCTCCTATTTAAGTGATTTCTTGATTGAAACAGGTGTGGCAGTAATCAGGCCTGGGGGTGACTACAGAAATTGAACTCAGGTGTGATAAACCACAGTTAAGTTATTTTTTAACAAGGGGGGCAATCACTTTTTCACACAGGGCCATGTAGATTTGGAGTTTTTTTTCTCCCTTAATAACGTAAACCTTCATTTAAAAACTGCATTTTGCGTTCAATTATGTTATCTTTGACTAATATTTAAAGGTTTTTGATGAGCAGAAGTGTGTTTAAGTGTGACAAACATGCAAAAGAATAAGAAATCAGGAAGGGGGCAAATAGTTTTTCACACCACTGTATATAAATACTACCTGTAGAAGCTTTAGGGAAATCCTTAATGTAAATTATTTTAAACATTATGATTAATAATAAAGCACAATGTCAGGCAGCTGTAGCAAAATCCATTAAAATACTAGATTATATTAAATGTGAATTAGATTAAGAAGAGGAATGTGTAGTTTTGTCTCTGCAGATTCTCATTTAGGCCGTAAATTTAATATAAAATTTGATATCAGTAAATGATAAGGGGCATAAAATATAATAAAGCAGATGGGAGATGCTTGACATGTAACATCTGTTGGTTGGGGTATAATGGCGGTACCAAAAGCTCCATAAAAGAAAAGAACAACTTCTTTGGGGAAGATGGTAAAATATGTCTTGCCTGAAACAATGTCAGAATGATCCCACAAGTATTTATTCCCCAACTGAAACAAAAAATATGTCTCAATGGTTGTCTCCAATGGTTGTTGTCGTCTGGAAAAATGTAGTTTTGTGCGCATGGCCCTCTAATCCTCCTGTGTCATTATGGGAACCCAATTTATTATAAGCCCCCTGTTAAAATATTATTTTAAAGCACTGGAAAACTTGATAAACCTATTTTAAATAAACTACAGTGGTAAACATCAGTGGGAATAGGCTGAAAACAGATTGAACCTGACAAATGTAATTTCTCTGCTTTACCCTGTCTATTTACTGTATGGCTGCAGAATTCCTAGATACAGAACTTGCTTTTAAGTTAAATACTGAAAATGACCACTATATTTGTACTGGCCTATTGGATCGAAAGGTCTGCCCCTGGAATTATTAGAATCATAAAAGAGGGAGGTGTATTCACTTTTGTAGTGAGTTTATGGACTGCTTGGTGGTATTGAGCTGGTTATACAATGAAAGGCTAGACAATAACTCATAAGGCACATAAATGCATAAGGCTACAATAAAATAGTCACTTAAGCTTCATTATTGACTTCAAAAATGCTTGCACCGTATATGAATGTCTTTTCCACTTTAAGTATAAGGTGGGAAATGTACAATTGCGTGCAAGCACTGGGTCACAACTGACCTTTATATGTGTTGCAGTATTTAGCATTTCAAATTGTATATAATAAAAATGGTGCAGCCCTCTGGTGGGGCTTCCTCAGGAATTAACACCATGAAACTATCTCTGACAATCTCTCTCAATGGATAAAATTCAGGCTGAAGATTATTTCTAGCATGAACAATGGTGTAAAATGTAAAAAAGTATGAAAAGCATTGGTTCTCAATGCCATATTTTACAATCCTTCATGCTTTCCAAGCTAATACCTATTTTTACAACATAATTTAACACATGACTACACAGCTTTTATTAGTACATGTAATATTTTATAGTGTCTATATTCAAAAAATTCACCAGCACAGCCTGGCCTTTCCTTTAGCTCACCCAGTGCTCAGTATTTAGTGAGGGTTTGGCACCCTCTAATATCTCACTGTGTAAAAGACAAAAATACTGGCAGAGTTTGGCGACTGCAAGTGGGGCAAAGCCTCTATTTGATTATTTAGTGTAAAAAATGTAACATTTCAGGACACACCCCTTTGTCTTTTTTCATATTACATAGTGGACTATTATGTTTAAATGGTGGTGGTTGGTCTATTCCGATGAAGTTTTGAATTAAACCTTAAGGCTAATGTCACATGGAGAGATTAGTTGCCTGCGATAAATCTCTGCTATGGCAGGTGACTTATCTCTCGAAAACCAGCAACAAAGGGAATTGTCAGTGGAAAGGCTTATGCAATACTTTATCTTTCCGAATTCACCTGAAGTGGCTTGCAGGAGGAAACTTTGCACAACTTTGGAAAACTGAAGCCATGCATAGGCCTTTCCACCGGCAATTCCCTTTGTTGGGTGTGGAAAGGCATTTTGGAGCAATAAGTCGCCCACTGTAGCAGAGATTTATCGTGGGTGACTAATGTCCCCGTGGGACATTAGCAATATAATATGTCCCTTAGTGCTGATTGCTATTCTCTTGAGGTGAAAATTTTACCCCTTCTGTGTACCACTTATGGCTGCCCTTCTCCTGAGGAAGATGTACAAGCAGGGAAGTGAAAGAACAAAGAAAAGGAGGAATAGAAAAGAAGAGGGGATGGCATATAAAAGAAGAATAGGCATTGGAAAGGGTATTATATAGATGAGACACATGGGGATGAGATAAGAAATAAAGGGGCGATAAGATGTTGGATGGGGAACAGTTGGACCTAACAGCTAGGGAGGACAAAAAAGGGTAAGAACAAGATAAATACAGATATAAATATAAAAGAAGGAGAAATGAAGACCAAACAGAAGGGAATAAGTGTGAAGACAAGAGAGATAAAAGTACAGACCCAGTGCCTAAGTTTGGTGGGCTCCAATACCACAGTGTGACATTTTGTGACAGCCAATTGTTTAGTGTGTCCATGATGAGTGCATTGTGCAGCTACAGGAACCCAGCAGTAAGTAGAGGATCCCCCCCACACATCCCGATGATAAGGCTTTTTATTTAGTCCTGATCTTTGTGGGCAATTCATTTAGATAATTGCATTGTATCATTTGCCAGTAGAACGTCTCTCTGGGCTGAATCAGTTCAGGCTCAGGGGTAGGCTAATGAGAGCAAATGTAAATGCTCAGCAAATCTGAAAATGTTATACGGATTAAATAAAGATGGTATCAGGGGAACCATGGCCAGACAACCGTTTGGCTGCAACAGAAAGGAATTCAGGTTGCATTATAAAAGCAAGATTCTGTGCCTCCCGGGGGACACCTTCCGTCCACCTGGGTGCTTTTGGGGTGAGGACTGGCCAAATGCTATAAACAAACACCTGAATTTTTTCCCTTGGAATTTGCAGAAGCCGCAGATCTGATTTTCCCTAATTAGCTCCGCACCAACACCTGCCATGGTCTTGTTCTATTGCCAAGGAATGTTAGCTTGGGCCAGTGAATATAGACATTAGCTCATGCGATATCTTATAGATTAATACGCAGAGGTGTATTTATCAAGGCCTGTGCCTAAGGTGCTGGCCCTTGAATGCCTATATTTAGGAAAAAAAATCCCCTTCCCCATTCCTTTGCAATCCGCCACAGAGGTGGAGGGTAGGGGTCCCTTAGCGACATGGTGTCACTTCCAGTGAAGTAATTGCACATGTGCCGAAGGACACTCACTGGTCCAATGACTAGGGCAGCACTGGACCACAATATGCTACTGATATGGCACATGTATTCAGCACTATAAGTGTGTGCAATATCCCATGAAGTGATTAGCTATAGGTATTCAATATCCATAATTAATAGGCTTACAATATCCTGTGAAATATCTGGCCATCATAAGTATTTCAGTATGGGCGAATAATAGGCTCAGTTAGTAACCCATGAAGAGCTTGCCCATGTGTATTTCATTATGCTTGAAACATTATGTCATTTCTTTTGATTATTACAACCATATTGTATTGTGTATTAATAAATCATAGGATCATGCACTATCCTATGAATTGACTGGCCATATTTATGCAGTAAGCAAAATACATAGGCTCATGCTATATCTCATTCAAGGGGTTGTTCACCTTAAAATGAACTTAATGTGATGTAAAGAGTGATATTCTGATACAGTTTGCCATTGGTCTCCATTTTTTAATATTTAAGGTTTTTTTTTTAAAATTATTTTGCTTTTTATTCAATACTCCAGTTTATAATTTCAGCACATATCTGGTTGCTAAGGTCCAAATTACCCCAGCAACCAGGCAGTGGTTTGAATGAGAGGCTGGAATATGAATAGGAGAGGTACTGAATATAAAGATAAATAATAAAAAGTAACAATAACCATCATTTTTTGGTTGCCGGGGTTAGTGACCCCCATTTGAAAGTTGAACGTCAGAAGAAGGAGGCAAATAATTCAAAAACTATACAAAATAAAAAAAAATGAAGAGCAGTTGAAATGGCCATTCTATAACATACTAAAAGTTAACTTGAACCACCCCTTTAAGTGACTGGCCATATGAATTCAGTATACAAAATTAAGAGGTTCATGCTATATTCCTTTAATAAGCGGCCCATATGGTATCTGCATCTTGCATGGCAATTAATTTAGATGCATGCTGAATGGCTGAACATAAATCAGTTCAGTCTGCAGCATGCTAGTTAGCCATGCAGGATAAGGATTCAATATGAGGCCATTATTAAACAGGTGAGGTGGCAACCCTAATTCCATGAAGTGATTGTCCATATTTATTTCCGTATACAGGAATCAGTTAAGGCTCAGGGGTAGGATAATGAGAGAAAATGTAAATGTTAGCAAATCTGAAAATGCAATATGGATTTACATAGGAATTATAGGCTCGTGCAATATCCCATGAAGTGATTGGCCATATGGATTTAATAAACAAAATGTATAGGCTCATGCAATATTCCATGAAGTGATTGGCCATATGTATTGCTGTATATGTGCATCAGTTCAGGCTCAGGGGTAGGATAATGAGAGCAAATGTAAATGCTCAGCAAATCTGAAAATGTTATACAGATTAAATAACAATGGTATACATAGGAAGTATAGGCTTATGCAATGTGCCATGACGTGACTGGCCATATGCAGGTCAGTATGCACACAGGCTCACGAAAATGCTCATTTGCTTATTATTACCTTGCATATTAGTACATTAACTAGCTACCCATTTTAGATATACTTATTTATGTATGTTTATGAACCGCTACCATCATTGTACATTGATGTGGAAACATACATTGGGTCAGTGCTTAAGTATTTGCTTCTAACTACAGGGATTCCTTGCTATTCCCACACATATTTATATGAAGAGCTGCCTCTACACACATTGCTTGTTTACATTGCCTGGTCTGTATACATATACACATTCTGCCTCCAACTACCCTGCTTGTAGTCATAGGCCCTCCATGTCCATTACCTGCCTCCCCATATTCACTTGTTCATGTTCAACCCCCAGTCAACATCTGTACGCAGTATTCACTTAAGCAAAGACTCCTTTGATGGTCCGATGGAACTGTAAATGCAATGGTCTCTTCATAAAAAGTCTTTAAACTGTACATCCATCCAGGGCCAGATTTACATAGCGGATATTCCTAGACCTGTTGCCCCTTCCCCAGTGCTTTCAGATGTGGCTTGAGAGCCCTAGGCCTTTGTGGCCTTCCCACAAATCTGGGCCTGAATCCACCCTACACCTGATAGAATGATGTTCTTTTAAATGTTTAGAAAAGTATGGTGGCATGGGTTAATTGTAGTCCAGAGTTCTACATGCTGAAGGTCAAATTTCCATTATACCATTTCATGGGACAGCTAGATTATTTGATAATCATGAGCTAATAATTGTTAAAAATAATTTGGAGAACCACATTTGGTTTCTAGGCTTCCGTCTACGTATGAATATGGGTTACTCTTTTGTTGGCCATTAGAGCACTTGTGTTCTGCTCCGCATAAAATGTCATACAAAAATGTATTGTTTTTTGAACTCCTTATTGGTCAGTGTAAAGAACCAATACAAATATTAGATCTAATTTACTAAAAAATATTTGGTAACTCCTTCTATTTTATTTTTTTCAATGTGTAGTTACAAACTGCTTTCGGACACATACCAGGCTACCTGCACAAAGGGCTTTTACATAGGAATTTAGTAAAAGCTGGCCTTCAGCATTAGAAGCACTTTTTTTCTGCACGTTTCACTTTTTTGTGGTGTTAAATTAAAGGTAGGCTTTTATAATATGCCTCGGAGTGCAGTCATAGCTTCTTCATGCTAATGTATCATTATGAACATGTTTGAGACAGGTCAGGCCAAGTAAACTGATTATTAAATGAGCCATCTTGGGATAAGAAAGCAGTAATTTATAAGGGATGCTATGAAACCTGTAACTATAGAAATGTAAGGACCAAGGGAGTAACTAGAGAGAAACCAGAACCTGTGGTTGCAGGGGGTGGAAGAGTATAGGGGTCCTAGTAAAGCCCTAATAATGAGCAATTACAATATATCTTTAGAGAACAGGTCAACATACCAATGTTTTGGCCTTTAAATTTGAATTTGGTTCAATAACATCTAGTTATGCCACTGGTAAGGACTGTCATTATGTAAAACTACATAACAGTATCCAAAATGGAGATCAAGAGAAAGAAGCCTACCCTAGAATTAGCATGGATTTGCCTTCCTGCTACTCGTGTGTATACTGATTAAGAATGTGGAGTGACACAGGTTTGTCGGGCATCAGCCTTTTAGCTGCTTTGGAACTGAAACTGTTATCCTCATCATCAGCCTGGATGAAGATCGCGGGGGGTTGCAGCTCGGTAACAGCTGGAGGGCTGGAGAGACCAAGAGAACATATGCTTTCGCTTTGCACCTCACTCTGGCACAGCCTACTGACATGATTGGGCCAAACCATAGCCCTTGGCATTCTCTGGTGCCATTAATTTTTATGTTTGCACCTCTAATTCTTTTTATTTTTATAAGAGAATGTCACTGATGCCAGACATAGTGATGGAGTTGGCTGGTGCTACTGCTTTATAGATGGGTTGCTAATAAACTGTTGCAAAGAGAAACAGGATTACCCATTTAAGCTAGTCATTTTGGTATAATGTGAGGAAACTCCCTGGAGAACCAAGACCTGAGACTTGGCATTTGGTTGGCGACTTTAATAGCTCTCCTTTTTAAAAATGGGTGTTCTGTTCAGCCTGAAATGTAACCAGTTTCCTTTGTTGGGGAGGAAGGCAGTGACCCTTCAACCTGAAATTTAAAAAACAATACTTGGATCTTTCTTTTTCAGGCCTTCTCCCATAGGTGGCAGTCTAAAAGTAACCTGAGTCTCCCAGCCACTCTCAGGCCACCTTATATAGGCCAGTCCTAGAGTTTGCAAGTCTCTGTCACTGCCATAGAAAACAGAAGAACCCAGAAACGTCACCTAGTACTTGAGGATAAATACTTAAATGCCCTGCTACAAAAATATCTAATGATTAACATATCACTAAGAAAGAAGATGTATATTATTTCAGCTATGCCTAAGTTGTTTAGGCCTTAAATTAGATCTTTTTGTAACCTCGCTCACTGTATATCCTTATCACTGGCATATACATTCTGCCAGAGGGTTGTTTATCCTGTAGATTTGTGGCCTTCAGTCTTGTATGGTATGTATGTATGCATAAGGATCTGAGAAAATCAAACCTGTTGGTATAAATGGTATAGCAAGCCTGACACATATACCTACAAATCACCATAAACCAAGCCTGAGTGATGTGACAATAAAGGGATATGTTAAGAGTGGCACGCCTGCATTACGTGGCTGCGATTGTGCACCGCTCATACAGAAGACTGAACACAGAGAAACCCATAGAAAATATGTTTTTAAATATCTTTCTGAAATCTGAAGGCAAAATATGCCGATATCTACTTATCCACAAGTAATCTGTTCCCTTGCTTATAGCTGGTTAATACATGTAAAATCTAATATATACACATGCCATTATTCATGTGTAACTACTATTACTCCAGTGACTAATCAGCTGTGATTGTTCATCTATTATTAAAAGTTATTTTCAATCTAAAAATTACCTACTTTTGAATTTTTTTCCCTGAGAACAATAATTTGGAAAATCTACAAAACTGCAGATTTAGCATTACATATTTATAGAAAGAAATAAAATGTAAATATTATTTCTTATATATATTTCAAAATATATCCAAGGGGAGGAAATCGCCAAGAAAGGTGAATTCTGCAAAAGAGTGGCGCTTTCTTTAATCAACTGAAATTAATATGAGGAACAAATTGCTCCAATTTCCTCCCAAAATCTCCTAAAAAAAAATCAGTTTACAATATTTTCCTATATTAAACTTCACTGGGCAAGTTCTGCTGAAAAATGTTGAGCAGAAAGATGTATTGTAACTAAATTCTGTGATTTTACGAACCCTTCTTATATCCTAAAGAAACGGAAAGCTTTAGAAACAATAGCTTATATAATGTGACCAGCTCATTCCAAGCCATATAAAACCATAAGAAAATTTTAAGAAATCAGATACCATAATCAATTTTTGCTTTAAGGTTGTATTTACTAAAAAAAACAAACTTATATTATATTGATATAAAGGAATTGAACTAATATGTAACACTTTGTGAAACAGTCCATACTCTGATTCTCCATAGGAGACCACCACTGCTATATCCAAAGCGGAATTGTCTATAGATGTGCAATGCCACGGAACAACCAGCAGATGGTGGCCTGTAACCGCGTGACAATATTCGTAACTACTTTGGATATTAAAATCATAAACAATCTGGAACTATTTTAATAGCGAAAAAAACATTTTTTATTTTAGTCAATACATTCCAGATATTGTACTATTTAATGCTTTGGCATTTAGTTTTAATTTTTTTCTATTCCAATGTAATATTAGCAGGTTAACCAATTTTAAAATATTTAAGAAAGCAATAAGGGAAAGAAATTAAATTGTGTATGTAATTTAAAAGAACACAGAGTGAATAGTTTAGTTTTCATTTATTAACAAAATAAGATTCGCCATTTTTTTGGACATCCACCAAAAAAAAAAGAAAAAAAAAAAGGTGTTTTTTGTTTCCTCCTTTCTCTGCTGCGCCCTCCCTCTCCCACCATGCCGAAAATACATTACATAAAAATACACTTTTTTTTTTTTAAAGAACTGTACAAATCAAAAAGGAGGTTGAGTTCTTTTGTAATTTTGTTTCTCCCCCGCAAAATGGGAAAAAGAAATGGTAGGACTGAAAAAAAAAAAAAAAAAAGAAGTACGTTTAATGCAAACAAAAGAAATAGTAAAAGTAAAAAGTGGAAAAAGAAAAAATAAAGAGGAAACAAAGGAAAGAAAAATAAGGTTGTCGTGGAAGACAGACTGATAATGAAAGAGGGTTTTTTTATGGGGAGTGGGGACACAAAATATTTGCATACCATTGAATTGTTCTTGTAAATAATGCACTTAATATTCCCAGCTTGAAGCTAACATACAGTAAATAAATATACAGTCTATGAGTTTGGGAGTTGTATTTACTGGTATCCTAGCGCTGAAGCTGATGTTAGCCTCTGTCCATATAATGCGTATGGGGAGTAGTAGGATCCTGCTGGTAATGAGGGCAATGGCAGGCCACTTGGTGTTGTCAGGTGACCCTTTCCATATGGATGGTACCTACTTAGTCCCAAAGAATGTGGACTCCGTAAAGATAGAGACCCTGGCAATGTGTTAGGGCTTCCAGGCCCGGCGGGAGGAAGGTGAAGGTGGCAGGAAGCAGCAGAACCCAAAGTGGATGTAGGGTACCCAGCCAAAAGTTTGTCAGCTCCAGGCAAAGCTGTGTGGGTCCTTAGGTGAGCAAGAAGTTCCTCTGAGGTGGAAAACCTTTTGTCACAAGGTCCACTGGCGGACACCCAGTTGCATATGTGGGGGACTGGGTCATTTGGTAGCATAAAGCCGTAAGTGTATAAGGGGTGACCAGGCAGCGACGGAGTGACACTGGAAGACAAGGTGGTGTGCACTGAATGGAGAGGGTGGCTGGGGTAGACTAAAGGGTATCCAGATTTCAAGGCAGATGGGTCATGTACACAAGTGGAACAGCTGCTGGAGCCGAGATGGGAAGCATTGTGGTAGCTCAAGCAGTATGGGTCCCTGCACAATCCTTGCATGAATGAAGGAGGCGAAGCACCAGTCAGAGGGCTGGAGCTGGGAGGTTTACCCGGTAAACCTAGAGTTCCAGGCAGCTGGTTTCCAACAAGGCTTGTTTTGGTGTGATCCAGCCCAGGGACAAACTGGGATGGGTATCCTGCATAAGCCCCCACGATGGATCCGTGATATCCAATGCCAGATGGTGGAAGAGGAAAGACAGAATGTCCAGGTTTGTAGGGAGAAACAGGGGCCACATGGCCTGATCCAAGAGACGGAGGGTCAGCTTTGCTGATAGGGGTAACATCCCCGCTTTGGCTGGACTCGGCACTAGAGTTACTGGTACTGGCCCTTGTCAGAGTAGGGTTGACTTGAGAGGTCTCAGAGTTGGCTTTGTTTGCCTCAGGCTCTTTCTTCTCCTGGCTCTCATTATTTTTAGAATCACAGTGCTGTCCAGGGGAGCTCACCCTTGAGGACGGAGATGGGGCATGAGGAAAAGGCTGGCAAGAACCACTGGGCACCCTAAATCCGGCCTTGTCTGCAGCGCCGCCAGAAGATGATCCACTTTCCTTCCTGGACTCCCCACCCTTCGAGTACGGCTTGAAGCTAGACTTATCCTCCAAAGGAGACTCTCCCAGTTTCAAAGAAGAGCTGCGCCCACTCTCCTTTTCGCTCAGTCCACTGGAGGTCACAGAATTCAGCTTAGAGGACGGAGGGGGATCCGGCTTCCCTATCTGTGAGCAGGTCTGTGCCAGCAGAGCTAGTGGGCTTTTCTTGGCATCCAGCTAGAGAAAGAAAAAACAGGCAAAGACTCATGTTAGAAAGTGGTTACATGAAACAACCCCAAAAAATGTCCCCAATGTGAAATATAGTTATAACGAATACAATAATTAAATAAAATATTCCAGGCATATTCTCTAACCGTGGCTTTATAAAACATTCACTTTTCATTTTATTTCGGCAAAAAGTGAATTAATACGGCATTACATCCCACAAATTACAGAAAAAAAAAAAGCCGACTTTCTGCGTTGGGATCTGTTAGCTCCTTTTCGTGAGCTATAAAGTACTGATACCCTCGGGACAATTAATTGAGATTTGCAGTGACAATATCTGACAAACGAGCCTGATAAAAGGAACTTTATTGATTAAACCTCTAGTTTTTTTTTTTTTTCCTTTGCTCCTATTCACGAGAACACTGCTTTTATTTCCAAGCCATAAATCTAGTGAAACTTTATCATTAGGGCCTGCCACCAGATGATTAATGACATGAGCTCTGGAGTTGACTGGAGGGAAAAGGAAGGGGGGTTGTGGGATGGAGTGTGTGGAAGGGTGGTGGGAGGGAGGGAGACAAGGGGAAGAAATTGGGGGAAAAAATACATCAGAAAATACATAAAGATCAAAAAATATAATTAAATTTAAGAAACGGCTGGTGGGGGGGCGACGTCGGACAGCGGGAAATGCTCGGGCGACCCATTTTCAAGCTAAAAAGGCATTAAAATTGTGCTCGGCTAGGGATCTAGGATGCAATGTCATCACATCTAATTGCCCAGGGAGTCATTAGATTAAAATAATAAATAAAATCCACTAGCTGGGGAGCGTAGACTCCTTCAAAAAGAAAAAAAAGTCTCAGGCTTTTATCTGCCTATAAAATCCGCACTATAAAACTTCAGAGTGATCCTTTAAAACAAGCAGAGATATTGATCTTTTTTCTGTTACAACCCTGTAACATCAGATGGTAGGAGAGCGGCCCATAAATCTAATGGAAAAAGACAGGGCAGGAGAGATAAGGAATGGGCGCACCAGGGATATCCAAATGGGGGCCCTCCAGCTGTTGGTAAACTACAACTCCCCGCATCCCGGTTGCTTTTGGTGGCAGATCCACAATAGCCGGAGAGCCCCATCCTTGCCATGGAGGGTATCTAAGATCTAATAAGGGGCACACTATGCTAACAATTTGGACACAACACAAGTCATATGGGGCATATAAGAATATAGGGCAGTTCCTACACCCCAATAAGTGGCAGCCTGTAAATAAACACTACTGTCATTTTACTGAGCATTTCCAGCACAAAAAGAGGGGGTCACTGCGCCTTTAAGGGAGCTCATTCCAACCTTGTCATTGGAAATACAAACAAAAGTGGGAATTTTTGCTGGAAACAGACAACACAGAATTACAGGGGCCACTGTTAGAGACAAGAAGTAGAAGGCTCAGCCGCCGAACTGGATGCGGAGAGTTGCAGTCGGACAAGAGCCGGAGGGCCGCACCTAATGCGTACAACTGGAACAGAACTGCACAAAGGTACCGGGACCCGGGGCAATGCCTCCCTGCCCACCCACACACCGCCTTGGAGCCCCTGGCGCACTATAGATCGATTGGGGAGCCGCTTATTCATTCAGCATTTGCTTGTCCGACCCGATCCGACCCCCCCACCCTTGTACCAGCAGAGCCCCCCTGTCAGGGAGCGGGACAGGCCGGGGAGAGACGGGTTAATTCCGCATCTGACAGACCCAAGCACTTTCTACGGGCAGATTTAACTCGCCGGACTATCCAGCGGCAATCGCACAGCAAATCCACATGAGATGCCCCGCCGCAATGCCAACAGGCGGGGTCCCTTCCAGGGAAAAGCTCCTCTTACCTCTATGGGGCTGACCGGGGTGGAGGAGAGGGGCTGCAGGTACTCCGGGTGCAGCAAATGTCCGGTATGTGCCGTCAGCATTTTGAGCAGCCTGATGGGCAGCCGATTAGCCTGGCGCAGGGGGTGAGTGGGTGCGAGAGTGGGGCGGGGGGCCACCGGGGTGCCGCTGCTGCTGCTCTGTCGCTCTGTGTCTGTGCTAGATCCAGGGGGAGAACAGTTCATTTGGAGGAGGGATGGACCAGGGCGCAGAGATTCCCCTTGTGCTCCCTTCCCTCCAGCTGCTCGCAAAGCTCTGCCTGCTACACCCTGCCCAGTCCGCTCTACACCAGCTTCAAAGGCTTTGGCGCAGCCAACCAATCGCAAGCCAGGGGCGGAGAAAAGGGGCGGTTCCGAAAGAGCCAAGGAGGGGATTTAACTAGTTCATGGCTGGGGCAAGGCTCACATGATGTGGGCTGACATGTGGCAGCAGTAGGGGTGCATGTGGGAGTTTTCTTTTTTATACAAAAGCTTTAACGTTGCATTCCAGCTATTGAGATACTATAACTCCCAGCATGCATAGATGGACTGTCACAGACTGTGGGAGAGTAACACCCCCGTAGGCAAAGGTCCCCGTCTCTTTTGTGATTCTACAACGCTAGTGTGTCGTTACCTAGGGTGTTCTGATCAAGTTTGCGGCGCTACAGTTGCACTGCTGCAGCCTACCCTTGCGATTGTTAGGGACACGGACACTTCAGTTCTGTATGTTTAGTGCCATAAACGTCTGTGCTGACGTCTCAGCTTGAAGCTCATGTTGCAAGGCCGCTTGTTATTGCGATAGATACGCGCCGGGGATGACATGGGATATATATAAATACGTAGCCCTTCCTGCGCCACACAAACTTTCCCTAACGTACATACTGTTCCGAACAATCGCTTGCGTGCGGCGAGTACGCGAATACGTGAGTTGGCCGCTAGGGGGCGGCACTTGTATAGAGAAAGCTCGGGCTGTGCTGAGCGCTCTACATGCGCTGACAGGTATCATCTGGGCGTCGGTAAATGTGTCACTGTAGGACAGCACATCTTTAGGCTTCAACATCTAACGAGCAGTCTGCTGGAGTCGCCCTGCTACACGCTGCTTTAGGTTATAGTATTCGCAGGGCAGAGAGAGCCTTCGCAGCGTCCCTCCGTTAGTTGCATCATAAAGCCTTTGGCACCCAAGGCATGGGTGACGTTCTCTGCGCACCCACCTTATGCCTATTACTACCACAATATTCTCTTCTGTCTGGCACAGACCAACATAGACATGAAGGGGGGAAAGGGACCAAAAGCTGTGACTGATAATTCATTAGATTTGGATAATAAATCTTCAATAAACCATTAAATATTTCTGCAGTTGTTCCCCCCTCTTTCCATACAATGGTTGTGCCCCAGGCAGCTGCCTACCCCTAATTCTGGCCTTGCCACCAAGGGGGGAAATGCTGAGAAGCACAAAGGGCTTATATTGTTGCCTCTTTAGTGGGGTGCCCATCCTGGCGAGTAACATATACAGTATATGTAAGGGTAAATCCTGTCCTATTACCATTATTAATCAGTGGGGTAATTTGAGGTTCATTGACTCTACTACAAAAATGCCGCCCCTGAGTAACCATGCCACCAATCACTGTCAGCTTCATTTTCCCACCAGCCTGTAACAGCTATGGAGGGTTCACCCTCTCTTTCCTTCTATATTGTGCACCCTCCTAATTGTCCCTTGGTATTTGTCCAACGAAATCTGCCTTTTTAACCCGCCTTATTTTAGGTACAAAGGGATTGGCCCCTGAGTGGCCCTTCTCAGTGCCTGACCCGTGTATGACCCCCGTCCCATCTGGGCGGCTGATGGACGACCCGCTGGAGTGATTTAGGGTGATGGACAGGCAAGGTACAAGTTAAAAATTACAAGTGCAGGAGAATGTAGATGGGAAGCGCTGGGCAGTGGTGCTCCATCATTTCTCTGTGTGTCACAGTGATTGTTTTTATTGCCTGTCTTGTCCAGCCCTGCTGAAATGTCAGCACTTTATCGAGGCGGCGCACACTCAAGGCAAAGCCCCAACGCAGCACAACTCCTAATGGCCCCTCTCCCTATCCACTTCACTCATCAAAGGCATAAAAAGCCTCAGAGACATGTTTCGTTCTAAATCCACATTAGCACCCGCAGAGGTGCGCCTGAATATCTGCAAGCACTGCTGTGCCCAGCAATCTTTGGATTCCCCGCACCTCCATCTTGAATGCAGAAAACTGCTTTTCTGTCTTCCGTGGAAGTCTCATTGGCTCACCTAGAGGGTTAAGGGCCCTGTACTGGTCAACTGAGTGTAGCAACAGTATATATCTCTATTTACTGGTGTAAGAGAATTTAGCAGCAGATAATAAGTGAGGGAAGATGAAGACACTGCTAATCCCCCTCTCCCTAAAACCACTCTTGTCAGAAAAATTGTGCATGGAAAAACAGAAAGAAAATTAAATTAAGCTAATTGGCCTGAAGAGTTTGATGGATCGGACCTCACAGTCGCTGTGGTTCCCGAGGTCTTGTGATGCTAACGAGCTGTTACAGTCGGACCTGCATTCAGAAAGTGCGAAAATCTGTGAAATTCAGCAAATATGATGGGTTTTATGCTCTCGAGCACAGGGCCCTGTTTCAGCCTGTTTCGTGCGTGCAGGGGAAATTCCTGTTGAACCATAAATTATGATTAACCCTCATGTGATTGTAAGCTCTGTTGTGTAGTGTATGGTTTCTTTCATAGTCTAGGCGTCCCAAACTGTGTATTTACAAAGAATAGGAACTCCCCAAATTTTTAGTTATATATTGTAATATAGGGGTCTGTCAAAATGCATTTACCCCTACATCCTATGTGTATGTCTCAGCATAAATTCATGCTGCTAAGTGGGGTTGAGCCCCTTTCTCTGCCTGGTGTGGCTCACACAGAGCTCAGTTCTAAACAATCCCAATTTAAGGTTCCGTGTCAAGACAAACCAGGCCTGTGTGTGAAAGGCAGCACATTTGTTAGCAAGGGACATAATTCAGAGGAATTTCAGCCAGAAGCTGCTATAACAGGGGCTGTGCTAATAATATACAGGTTGTAAATTCTCAGCGAGAGCTGACTCAGTGCTATGACATGTATACATTAATTGTATACAGCGCGTCCATTCCTGCGTAAACACTGCAGGCATGCTGATTTAGGGCTCTGATCTGGACACACTTAGAAGGGGAGAGACAGCTGCTCACCCATGTTCTCAGGAATCTGGCGGAAGACATATCCTTTGCTTCCAAGAACATCCCTATTAAAGCTTCTTTTAAAGGACCTCTGCAGTCTCAAAAATATATCCTGCAGAATACCCTGATGGTGCACCAAAGGCCTCAGCAAATTAGTCAGCCTTTCACATAATGTTCCATTGGAAAACTAACTGGTATTGCTCTCCTATCTGCATCCCTGCTTGGCCTATGGAAGTTGGTTTTGGTTCTAGAAGAATACTAATCTGAAACTGTATGTCTGCAACCTTAGCTGGCCCCTCAAGCATGGTGCTAGTATGGTACTGACCCAAGGCTGCCATCTTGAACCACACAACCCCATACTACAAAGTTAACAGCCTTGCACCCCGCATTTAGTAGCTAATTGATGGCCTCTGATTCATGCCCATTATAAGAAACCTCAGCTCATGATTGGCCTAAACCCCACCCACTCTCCTGAAAGCCACACCCCACCACAAATCACTCTTATATGTCTCTTGGGGCCCCTCACTGCTGTGCTTCCTGTACTTCTTTTATAGGGGCCCTGTGCTGACCTATCACCTCTACTGTCCTGATAGTGGCCCTGTACTGATCTATCACCTTTGCCTATCTGTAACTGTTGCAATATAATAATGCCCTAACATTTATTTATATCTGTAGCCATGATTTGACCCACAGAGGTAAAAAAAAATTTTAGGATTCAAGATTTGGTGAATATAAACAATTTTTTTTAAGGGAAACTACTAATTAATGGTGTTTAGCCAGGGTTGGACTGGCCTCCAGAGCTTACCACAGAACTTGACAAAAATAAGATGGAGTCAGTGCAAAATGTTATAGTTGTTGTAAAGACCCATAGTGGAAATGAGAAAGGGCTGATGGGAATTGAACAAGGCTAGGGCCTGGCCTCTTGTGCCAATCCTGCCCTGGGTCTAGCTTATCTTTCAAAGCAGGCTGTGAGCGACATTGGGGTTTTCATCCTTTCAGTGCCGTGAATGGTGTATTCCTTTATTGGTCATTACAAGTATTTGCACCCCAAATGACACTAGACCTTTCCATCTTGGGGCAATAGGCCACAACCGTAACTAGCTTGGGGATCATAACACTACAGGAAGTCTGGGGTAGTAGATAAGGAAGGCTATGGCCACACAGAGTAGTATGAAGTCTTACACAAAACTGAAACTACAAATCAAGTCGATAACATTTTAATAGAAATTAGGGAAAATAATGCAATAGGACAATACTTTGTAAGTGCATTGGTGCTATCTAAATAAAGGATAATAATAATAATGAGTAAGGTGCTGTAAGCAGGTTCCTCTTATACAATGTTTATTCTGTTTCCTTTGTTAAATTATTACCCCTGTTTGTTATAAGTGTTTATAATTTGTGCTTAGCTTGAGATAAATCATGAAATCATTGCTACTTACTCATTGTGACAAATAAGCTTCTTAGAATAATCATTACCAGTGAAGTTAGAAGCATAAGTGGTTTACTCAGGGCCTAGTTGAATTTCTCTGACACAAGGTATTGTACAGTGCTGGCGCCATAGAAAGAAATGACAATGATTATAAATGAGTCATTTTACAAAAAGCCTCCAAGTGACAGAGCTGCCAACCTTGCACCTAAAGAGTGTTCAGTTGTTCCATTGCAGTAACCTATACTAACCAATCAGTTATTAGTTTTGAGCTGTCTACTTAAATTTTCTCTTGGTGTCCCAGACATTGGAATTCCCCCCATTCCAGGGGCCGTGGGCCCAAGGTGCGCCTATAATTTCCAAGTACTTAAATTATTCTGCAAACACACTAATTAGTCGCACTGTATAAGAATAACGATATTAATCAGACCCTTAATTAAAGGAGAACTTCCCTACATCAGCAATCAAGATGAACACACAGAGAATATGCTGACTCCAGGTTGAAGCTCTTCCGTAAAGATCAGTACGGACGAGCAGAACTTGCAGAACAAAGAAGGCTAAAGGTTTAGTGAGGACACTACAGAGATAAATACGAAGGATTCTGGAACAGGGAACTAAAATCCTTTTGACTATTAAAACTTTGAAGAGTGCTGGGAGTTGGATTTATATTCTTTGGGTCAGGAGATGGGGAATGTTATTGGGGCATATTTATCAAAGGGTTCTTCAGGGAGGATCGCTATAGCTTCTGTATAATTGTATTGAAAACTGTTGAGTTCTCTTCTGAGGATTGAACTGTTCTTTCACCTTATGATAAATATGCCCAACTGTTACTAGTCCATGTGTGGTGGGCAGCACATAAACTCTGCCATTTTGAGGGACCTGTAAGATGTCTCTGTCCAACCCAGGCTCTCAGCAAAACCTGATAGTTTTCTATAATTTCTGAATTAGAATGAACAAGAAGATGCTGGGGGGGGGGGGGGTTGCTGAGAACAAGAGCAGAAATTAAGTAGTAGATGTATGCATCTTGCAACTCAGCGAAACCCACGCAATCCTTCTGCTGATTAAAGAGCTTTTGGGGTTCCTTGGGGTATTGATTGCTGTAACCTTTGCGCCGCTGATCTGGTTTGGTGTGTTAATGAATGTCCTGTCAGGAGGGGTTAAACCTAGGACAGATGCTTGAAGAGATGGTGGGGGGAAAGATGGCACGTTACAGCAGGCTGTTAAACCCCGGCGCTTTGAAGAGGAGACATCACTCAGAACAAATTGCTCCTCTGTTTGAATACCTTTGCTCCTTTACAGGGACATCAGCTCCACAGGCCCATTTATCACCTCCCAGCCTGACAGTTTTATGCTTCCTTTCATTAACTGCTTTGTGAGGGCTTGTAATAATCTCAGCAGAAACTTCTAGAACAAGCTGCTTTTTTTGTCACTCTGCTTTTCTCTCTTTTCATTGCCAGGCCAGGCAAAAAGTCCCTACTTAGTCAGCACTCTTGATTATGAAAGTGTCTTAGAGACCCAAGCAGAGAGACGACAGCATGGAGGGGGGATGAACCGAGAGGGGGGCACTTATTAGCAGGGCCTTGCTGCAGACCCAGTTTGTTTTGTCAGGGCCAAGGGTATTGAGAGAGGCAGAGAGGGCATTTACCCTAAGCTAGCATCACAGTGGGGCAATTGGCCAAAAAATGTAATTGGTATATATTCAAATGACATATTATGTGAAATAGTTGTGGTATCTACATTTATCACCAACCTTGGACCCTCAAGCTGGCTTTAAATTACAACTCCAACTGTAAGTTGCAGGCTATAAGATTTTTTTTTTCTAAATCTGGGTACAGAGTTATTAGCTTACTGACTAGCATACAGTCTAAACAATATATGGTAGGTGATTGACCAGAAATCTAGAGTCCTCTCTCCTCTGGTCAGCATAGGCCTCTATTATAATGGGGTGGACCAAAATAATTCTGTCTGGGTTATTAAATTGGGCAAAGATCTGCTTGTTTGGTGACCTCACTAAACGAGCAGATCTTAAGGTGTATGGCTAGGTTTATAATTTTCTATAGACAGCTAAATTTAAAGTGGAAATGGTGAAATGGGAATAACAATGCAAACACAGTATGCCTTCTGTTTTATGTGCCAGGATGCACTCTACAGCCACATTGATAACCTCATGAATGCTACATGTCTGCATTGGGTGTCAATATCTGCTTAGCACAGTTTCTTTTGGAATGAATTGTCCCGGTGTAATCAGCTCTGAAATGGGCAGAACCAACCTGTAGCCAATTGGGATTAAAGATGTAGCACATTCCTCCAATAATAAGACTAATTTGCAGCAAAATTAGTATTGTTCACGATTTACAATCAACAGTCTATGAAATTAAATGTATATTTCTAGCTTGTTTAGAATTGAGTATGGAAAATGGGGTTAAAACCCACTGTGGGGTAAGATACTTATTAGGAATGCTTAAACTGCCATTAACCTTAAAGCAGTGCTAGAGTTTGCATAATTTTGAGTGTATGTTGAAAAACAGCTGCTCCTGAAGACTGGATTAAAGGTTAATGTTTAAACAGATGCAATGAGCATTTAAACATATGAAAATAATGGGTTCAATCAATATGTTGCTGTATGCAATGCTCTAATAATAACTTATGTAACACAGAGGGCATATGTCTTATAGCAAGCCAGAGAAGCCACATCTGTATAATGCACAAGATGTTATATACAGTATGTACAGTCCTCCTATATTATCAAAAGCAGTGTAATAAGGAGCATGGCATGGGGTGGGCCAGGGGTGTGGCCAAAATTGAGTTGTGCGGCTCTCTAAACTTAGGTTTAGGCTTCTTGGGTTTGTATGTTTCTATATTCTATAGCAATTAAATAAATAGTATATACATGTTTTTGTTATGTTAGGATTCAGATGCTGGCATGTAAAAACTTAAGCCTTGCAGAAATATTGTTCCCAACATATCCAGCTGGGCAACTTGAAAAAAAAACATGCAAAAAGCCACTATAATGTCTCACTTATTTTGCTGATTGGACTCTACAGAGCAGTGTTACATTTTTAATTAGTGAGAGGTAGATTCTAGTCCTCCCATGTCAGATTTTCTTTGTGCCACTTTTAGGAATGGAAAATCTTGTTCCGTTCCAGAAAACAAGGTGTCAGATATAGAAGGGGCCAGTGAAAGTGACCTTTCTGTGCTCAGCTCTGTAGGGATCATAAAGGTACGAGCTTTATCATGCATCTACTAAAGGATGATTGATGTTTTGTTAGTAAATTGCAAAGGCACCACCCAGCGTTCCTGGCTTGCTTCGGAATGTTTGTTTGAGCTGCCACATGAAAATTTTTATGACAGAGCAGAAAGTTTCTTTGGCCAATTTGGTACTTTTTAGCCAAGTCCTCAGTCTCTACCAACATCCCTTTATGCAGATACGTCAGCTCCTGGAACCTGTGTTAGGTTAATGAACTAATACCCAATTTGAAAGACTGAAAATTGGAAAAAACATCCTATTTGGATTAACTGACCATTGATGTATGTATATTTTAATTTATACAAATTGCAATAATGGAAAATAACTGAATATATACAATGTATGCAATTATGTTCAAGATTATGTGCTAAGTAAAAGACAAGAGAAAGGAGGTCCCTGCCCGGTAGAACTTACATGTGCTGCAGAAAGTCCTGCTTTTTGGAATGAAACAAAATATTTTATAAGTGTAAATATAAGAGGCCAGTGAAAGTGACCATGGTCAGTTCAGTAGAGACCATAAGGTACGAGCTTTATCATGTATCTACTAAAAGATTATTGATGTTTTGTTTGTAGATTGTTGTCCATGAGTAGCATATTCTCACCTAACAGATGGGATGTCCTTGAGGGATTCAACTCTGCCTACTACTTAAGGCAACGTTTCTCAGCTGCCCTTCTCCTTGTCTTCAATGCAAAGGGATCCTTGTTGAACTCCAAAAACAAGTGAGGTCATTGGGGACTTTACATGGGCAGATTTAAGCTGCAGAGTGCTTTAGACCGACAGCTTATCTGGGCCCCACAGATAGGCCTCCTTGAATGATATCTGGCTGAAAATTGGGCCGGTCTCGATCGAGCAGGTTTGATTTTCCTGTTGGATTGGGGACTGCATTGGCTTGTTGATGAGGTCCTTGGTTCGACAGCCCCTATACCCGCCGTTTAAAAAAATTATGTTTGGCCTTTTTTTTTTTAACGGCGGGTACTGCCCACCTTGGGTTGGCATATTGGGAGAAGATCAAATAAGTGGATCTTAAGGTGTATAGTCACCTTTACACCCAAATGATAAACCTATCTCATGAACTGGATCAGAATTTGTCATTTTCTTTCACCAGTTTGACCTCCACTCATGATTTTTTTCCACCTAAGGGAAACATACTCACCTTACTTTATGGCAATAAGATATTAACTTTTCTCCATATTGCTGTCCTCCATAATGTTTTAGGGGTCATACCGGTATGCAGATAAATGTATATGTTGTATATGTACATGTTGGATCCAGGATATGATGACTTCTTTGGTAGTACATTAAAGGTCGAGATCAGACAAATTGGAATTTAAACTTCTAATGATGAATGCAAGAATGTCTAGTGTAAGTAATCAAGGGACGATGGGAGACAGAAAGTTAATTATGAAGTCTATGCCAAGGAGCAGTAGCACCATGAAGGAGATGTTGTTTTCCTGTGCCATTTGTAAATATAGTGCAAGTACAATTTTTGGTGTCTGTAGAAATGAATTAAACAGTGACTTCTGCCATAATTGCAGCTGATCCTGGCTCACTCCAATATTCCTGGTATTTAAAGAGCTGTTGTAGGGAAATGCAATGGCCTATAAGGGGCTTATCATCAGCATCGTCATTTATTTATATAGTGCCAGCAAATTACGCCACGCTTTACATTAAATTCTAACAAACAGGGATCTTACAATAATTTAACAAACAAGGGTATACAGAGTAACTATAGGATCAGAGGGCCCTACTCGCAAGTGCTTACAGTCTAAAAGGAATATGGAAACAGATTGCAACACCATCATAATTTATTTATATATCGCCAGCAAATACCAAAGCACTTTACATTAAATTCTAAAAAAAAAGGGATCTTACATTTTCCCTATGACATTTGATTGCCCTAACTATGTTAATAAACATGAAAATGGTGCCTTATATAATTCCTCCCATTAGAGCAATTTAGTAGCACAAGAATGTTGCAAAAATTGTCCCTGAAAATTATTTTCAAATGTTCGTAAGGAAACCAAATGTTGCATTTCTGGAGAGCTTGTGGTGTAGCAGCTATGAAACGAACGTGCTTGTGGGACAATGTGTGATGGGACCACAGAATGTCAGAGCCTGCAGAGTAAGTGGTATATTTTGGAACAGTTGAAGGACTGCATTGGGTTCTGACTGTGCTGGTTACTCCTTGAGGGGTTAAAGGGATTTTATTACAAAGACCCTTTTTCCACTTGAGAACTCTGCTAATTTTGTTTGTATGCTCTATTATCCTGTGAATATACTTCTCCTTCTTCCAGCCCCAGGACAGCTAGGAAGCCTGGCCTGGTAATAAATGCATATATTATGCAACTATAAGACTGTCTGTATTTTTCTTTCTGCTAATGTCAGGTCCTCCCTATAATCAATCTTCCCGGCTTGTCACGGATCTGTCACTCCGGACACACTCACAGGGTTCTTTTTATAGCAGAGCTGGAACAAGATTGATTTAATTGCCTCTAAATGAACAGAAGCAGGTCAACAAGACTCAAAAGAGGCCAGGAAGCAAAGAGACAAACTGAGAAGGGGCCCTGGAAGGAAACCCTATTCAGGACCTATGTTGCAAGCCGTAACCCTTTCGTCTCTAGTGTGCTGCTGGTAGAGAGAATCTATTAATGGGACAGATGGTTCTCTATATAAAACAGGCAAAAAAAAATAGAATAAAAATAGGCATCGCCATATAAGCAGTCTGGTCAATTAGGAAAAAATTAGAAATTTTTGCTTAAATGACACTAATGTAGTGAAAAGTACTGAACCCATAAAAAAACATGGGTCTATATATGCCATGACTTAAGTAGACTGGAGCTAATTGGTCTACCTTGTCAAAAAGTAAACTGCCCCCAAAGTGTCTGTTTTGCTAACAGGAGGTGACTTTCTGCCAGCATTCCTCCATGTCTTATTATTAGTATTCCTTATTTATATAGCACCACAGAGATTATACATCATTCAAATCAGTCCCTGCCCCAGAGGAGCTTACATTCTAAGGTCCCTATTGCATTCACACACTATGGTTAAATATATAAGGAGCCAATTAACCTGCCTGTATTTTATTGAAATGTGAGAGGAAGCTCAAGTACCCGGAGGAAACCCACACAGACACTGAGAGAACATATAAACTCCTTGCAGTGCTATAGGGGCAAAGGATAATTTTGAAGATAACATAAACTTTTCCATAACATTTTTGCTAACTTCTGTGATGCAGACAAAATTCTCAAAATTCAGAATCATGCCTCTGCTATATGTGTGCCTATGCCCACACATTTTTTTTTAATATGCTTGTGACATATTAGTACAAAATTATACATAAAAATAGTGATTTCCAGTCATAAAATATGACAGTTTCTACAACCAATTGCATCGGCGATTCACCAAAGAAAAATTAATTGTGACTATCAAGTATATTATTTCTGTTTCTTATCTGTATATTCTTTTATTAAAAGAAAAGAAGTCGATCAGCAGGGTGGTTGAAGGACAGGCTTTTCATTATTTTGACTGTATTCTGTGGTCTCTCGCAGGAAGAACTCTACAAATCTATAGCAAACACATAATTAAACCCAAAATAGACAACAAGCTCTTTTCATCCAAATAATCCCATAAAAATATCAAAGCTCGGCCTATTAGGAATGATGAAGCAAGGTAGCAAGGTTATAGAGATAATGAAACATCGTGGAGGTTCCACAAAGAGTGAGATGAAATTTTACTGCGGGGTATGTGGATCCTTTCCCAACATGCTGAGCCTAGTGGATGAGAGGACCATAATTCTTCTGAAATTAACCTGTCCCAGCATGAGAGAAAGTGCAGGGCCCAGCACAACATTAACACAAACTGATATCACAGTCCCTGAAATAGACTTATCAGTAAATTGGAAATCAAATTGTTAGATAACACTTTCCGTCACAAGCCGTCACCCTGCTTCTCCTGGGAATATATCATGGAGTAATGGAGAAAGTAATTAAAGAAGCCAAAAGAAGTCATTAGAATTACGATTCATCAGCCGAAGGCGTTTATTTGCTTCTTGAAATTAATTTATGATATGATACATACGGATAGATTATATTGCAAACTAGTAATTTAATATAAAACCTAAGAACATTTTTATATATTATAATTCTAAATACATATTGGCAGTTCCTCAGTTTGGAAACGCTATTTTTTGGTGTACAGGTAGGTAATTAGTTTTGATTATAATAGATGTCAGTTTATTATAATCTGACCCCTAAACATGTATGCATGCATAGTGAGATATGGCTAAAAGGGGATGGTAGTGGCATTGGTGTTGTATTAGAGGAAGAATATGGTCATAATAGAGGAGCTAAGAAGCAGAGAAAGTCCCCAGTGCAAAGGGAAAAGTGAGCCCTTGCACATCATGCAATAAATCTAGGGCTGGTTGACATTCTTATGGTATTTAACTGGCTAAGGCCAGGGCCGGTATTAGTTATAAATATAAGTTGTGTGTGCTATGTACACTGCAGGCAAACTAATACACCTCCAGTTAGGCCTGGCCCTCCCAGTTTCAACCCTGGACAAGCTGGTTATGCCCCTGATCTTACCCTTGATTCCCCTGTTCTGTCAGGTCTTATACCTCTTCCCACCCACAAAGCCTGCCCAATTACATCACAGCCAAGCCCCTTGAAAATGCTTGGAAGCCTACTCCACTAAAACAAGCTTTATAACCATTACTTGTCTCGTGCAATTTGAATAATGAAAATTAAATTTTATTGATTTTACTGATTATTTGATTAGAAAACATTTTGGTTGGTTATTACACGATCCATTAGGGATTGAAAAGTAAATTACATAAGGAAACTGACCTATACGTTGAGATTGCTGACCATACATGGGCAGATTTAAGCTGCTGATTCGGGTCCTTCAGACTGATTGGGCAGCTTATCTGCCCCATGCATGGGGCCCTCCAACGGGCCTCCCGACTGATATCTGGCTAAAAATTAGTCTGATGTTAATCAGGTAGGCTTGATTTTTCTGTTGGATCCACGTCATTGATGTGGTCCTCGCTCCGACTTCACATTTCCCTTCCATTGTAATGGGATTGTTTGTCCAAACGATCGCATTAGCACGCGATCACCCGCCCAAGGTGGGCATATCGGGGGAATAAATTGCTAGTTTGACGACTTTGCCAAATAAGCCAAACTTACCATGTATGGTATGTGCAAAAAATAGCACTGCTACACATATAGCACTGCCGTAAAAGGAAAAATGAAAGGCTTGTCCTTGACTTAAGGAATTATGGGCAGACACATGCAAATGACTCCTCAGTGTCCTTTTGGACAACAATGCATCCAGTTGGTTTAATAGCACAAAGACTATTATATGTTAGCAGTGTAACAGTTACAAATAATTCAGCAGTAATGTTAAATGTCAAAGGAGTCTGTGAAGTCACATGATAAGGTAGACTCATGCTCTGCCATTTTGATGCAAGAAAAGTTATTTCCCAGCCCTGTCCCAGTACTTTTATTTGATGTGGGTAATGTGACCCAGGAGAGAAGAGAAGGAAGTCATTGGCAGTCTCTCAGCAGGCCATAATTACCCCATCACCAAATTGTCTTGTTAAACATCAGGATTAAGGTGTCTGTCACTCTTTGTCTATTGCATTATTGCAAGGCCCCTTTCTACGGTTTGTTCACTCCAGTGAAGAGCAAAGTGAGTATGTTCTTTGTTTTTAGGAGAAGGCCCCAGATGAAAGGTTGGGCTTAGAGAGCGGATCCCATAAACATGGGGGATTTATTAAACACAAGAGAAAGACAGGAGCAGAATCTCTTATGACAGCTGCGGATTCACTCTTTTAATCTCCGATGATATCTATGACAAAGGCAGCATTGTGTGATGTGTCTCCTTTTTCCCTAAAGCAAAAGACAACCTAATGACTCTGTTGCTAACCTCTGAAGTGGTTAGAACTGCCACTGACGCAATATCTATTCAGGGTTGGTACTGGCACACAGGGCATTTGTCTTTAACCCCTGAAGGAAACTAAATTGACCTTAGTAAAAGAAAAACAAATCAATTGATTATAATTGATATTTTTTCATTATTTATAGTTCGACAGCTCAATGCCCAGTGAGATGTTATGGAACTCCCATTGGCCAGTCAATAGCCAGAAGCTGATTAGGGTAGCCTACACATTTTTATTGCTGGAGCCCTTAGCCTTGATGTATTATCTGGGATTCTATCAGGGTGGGACTGGGCTGGTGGGACACTGGGAAAAAATCCAGTGCACCCTGTCCTTTATGGGCCCTGCTGACCCAGGCCCACACCCCTTGGCACTGTCGACTCTCCTCAGAGGCACTGCAGTTGCTCCCCTGACCCCTCTCACCTGATCACAGGAAGTAGGTTATACTTATGTGGAGGGGGCAGCAGCGATGGGAGCAGAGGAGGGAGGAAGGACCTTAAGGTAGTAGCTCTGGTGACACCACAGTCCAACCCTGGATGTTATTTTTTAAGTTATTCCCTGGTGAAATGCAGTGCCCATACAAAAATCATCCAGCAGGGCAACTATGACAATGTAGATAGATGTGATAATGGAGTACACTTGCAGTGGGACTGATGCCTGGTTAAAGAGGCAAAAAAATACTTGTCTAAAAACAAACTAAAGGGTCCTATGGGGTCATAAGTAAGTGTTTCCTTGCAGAGACCTACAGGCACTTTCTTTGAATTTATGTATTAGTAACCCACATGTGAACGAGCTTAAAGAACTGGAAAGGCCCCTGAAGTCCTCCTTGCTCTTTCTTATCAACAATCTACCCTGCAGCTCTAAATAAACAATCCAACTAAAATCTTCAGAACTCTGTGATCAGTCAACATGTTCAAAATGAGCCAGTGAGTAGATAAGAAATACATGAGTCAGAGGATTCCAGGGTTAAGCTGTGGCATCCACCTGCCTAATAAACAGAATATGCAGCCCCACTGTAATGTATTAGGTCACCCGGGGTTTCTGAAGCCATAAAATTTAGGGCCTAGAATATTTAAAGAAGCATCATTTTGCCCTCTCCAGTAACCAAAACTTGGTATCTTAATTTAAAGAGCTTTTTCCCATTTGTAGTTTCACCTGTGACCCAGCGAGGTCAACATCTGGAAGGCCATATGGTAAATGCAGGTACTATAGACACTATATGGGATGATTATAAACATTATAATAATATAATATAATATACATTGAAGTCCATGAGCTGCAAACCTCCAAACATTTCACTTAGAAGCCATTCTATGTAATACATATAGGTTATAAGTTTGTATTTTTACATTTATTGCCCTTTAGCAGGGAAGATCCGTGCCCCCAAAGATGCCCCTGTAGCTCCCCATCTTCTTTTCTGCTGATTCTCTGCACATACTCTGTGTTGCTGTCACTTACTGAGCTTAGGGACCCACTCACAATATACTGTATATATAAAATATAAACATCACAATACAAGGCTGATTAATAATTCAAATTCTTATTACGTGGCTGTTTAGAAATCAGTGCAGTTTTCACCAGACCTTAATAATAATTTCTGTAGCATTAACATCTATGACAGGCAAACCTCATTTTCTTTTGCGACAACCCTAAAGCTTAGCTTCTCAACAGCTGCCCAGAGCCCACTGAGCATGTGAATGTCATTTGCTTAATCCAAAAAATGGTTACCCTCCATACTCAACTTTGAAAGCCTAAATCATTGCTGTTATAGAGATTTGAAAATTTTAGGCTTGTACTCTTTGCAGATGACCCATGAGTGCATGATTATGTTGGGAGAAAGCTCAGAAAAGGCTAAATGCATGCAGGTTGTTTTTTTTTGTTGGGGTGAATTCATCAGCAGAGAAAACACAATCTGCTACCCTCTATGTGTGCGTATATTGATAGGCATGGGATTGACATATCAGCACACATAGAGGACGAATTTTAGTGCAGAAACACTTAACCATTTTTGCACCAACGTACCCTCTGTGTGTGCAATGACCGGCATTTCCTTGGCCTGTCAGTGCACACACATACAAAGGGTAGAAAGTAGATTGAGAATACAACCTGTGTGCCATTAGCCTAAGGATACATTTCACAATGATATGTTTACTACAACTTCTAGTATCTAGTTAACTAACCACTATTCAAAGGGTGAGTTGGTGCAAAACATAGTTGCCTAGGGCCATTTAAGAAATAACTGAAGGCCAAGCAACCATGTTTAGTAGGAACCATGCAAGTACTAAACAATTCTAGCAGACATGCATTGAATACCTTTGAAGGGACCAAAGACACAGTTTATCTCAGTTGATTATCAGATTGAAATCATAATGCTAATGACAAGCTTGCACGTTAGAGAAGCCTGTAGTATGCCTATTGCTGGGTTGCCTATTCATGAGATGTGTAAATTGTTTACACAGAAAGGCTATTATTATCTGTTACACAGCACAGTGGAGCTTACAATCTAAGTTATTTATCATGTTCATATTAATTAGGATCAATTTCTTAAGAAACCAGTAAACTTGCCTTTATGTTTTCTGAGAGTAACATAAGCTTAAAGACCATGACATAATACACTGGTTAGAAATGAATCGATTGGCCAGATCTGTAAAAAAAACCCTAAGGGAGGTGACAGACAGGGAGATTAGTTGCCCCGCAAAAAATCTTCGTTGCCGTGGGTGACTAATCTCCCTGCAATGCCATCCCACCGGCAAGAATGTAAATCGCCGGTGGGATGGCATACGCGTCGCTGCAATTTCCAGAAGTCGTCCAAAGTTGCCTTGAGAGGAAACTTCCGGAAATCGCAGTTTATACAGATTTAGGAACTCCATGTTGACTTCCAATATACTGTACTTATACTTTACAATGAGGTGGGTATGTTTTTTCTTATAATACATAAATTTAAATAAGTCATGAGATATATGTGAAATCAACAAGTTCTAATGATTACAGATCATTAAACAGTATTTTTATGATTCAAGGGACATGGGATGTGCCTATATGTTTCTGGAGAGAACCAGCCAACTAAGTGTAATGAACCAAAACATAGTGCCCTGGTCAGAAATGGACCCAGAATGGGCAGCAATGATAACCATTTAGCCACTCTGAGCTGCTACAACTACCATGGCCAACCAATTATCGCTTATTGCCGCATTTTTTGCCAATACAAGGGCAACTCATGGTGCTTCTCATTGTTGTTATTAAAGGAACAGTAACACTAGAAAATTATAGTCCTGTACTGTTACAAGTTGTGTGTTTGTGCCAGAAAGACTACTGTAGTTTAGCTGTACTGTACTGTAAATTAGCTGCTGTGTAGCCATGGGGGCAGCCACTCAAGCTTGAAAAAAGGCACAGGTTTTAAAGCAGATAACAGATAAGCACTTTTGAATACAATGGGAACCAATGCAACTCATGTTCGCGGGCGACTAATCCCCCCCCGAAATGCCATCCCACCGGCGAAAATGTAAATCGCCAGTGGGATGGCATACACGACGGTGCGATTTCCCATTTTCGTGCGATATACATTTTTGCCGGTGGGATGGCATTTCGGGGAGATTAGTCGCCCGCGAACAGGGAGATTTGTCACAGGCGACTAATCTCCCGTGTGCCAGAGCCCTAACAGATGAATTGCATTGGTTCCCATTGTATTCCAAAGTGCTTATCTGTTATGAAACCTGTGTCCTTTCTCTTTTTTTCCAGCTTGAATGGCTGCCCCCATGGCTACACAGCAGCTTATTTATATAAACTATAGTAGGGGTTCTGAAGCAAACACACAACTTTTACCAGTGCAGGACAACAGTACATAATATATTAATAACATTGTTACACTTTTATTTTTTGTTTTACTGTTCCTTTAAACAATATGCTCTCATTCTGGAAGGATTGTCACCATAACCCCATGTGCCATAGTTAAATTCCTTTTGCATTTGGTAACTATAGGATTGACTGGGGTGTGGGAGCCCCATTAAGGCTGCTAACTTCCCTCCCCCTGAACAGTTCCATGACCTGTATTTGGGCCTTCAAACTTGTAAAAGAATTGGGCTTTTGGCCTTGTACCTTTATACGGTCACAGAACTCTTCATGACTTATAATATCCTTATAATTTACTATAGTACATTATCCACTATATAATACACAAAAACCATGAATATCCTGTAAATTATATCCTTAGAAACTGTCCTTGTGATGTCATCAGTTATAATCGGTGCTTGGTGATGTCATTTCTGTCACATGACTCACTAAAACTTGTATATTAAATTAAATAATGTAACCCCTGTTGAACAATGTAAGTATTTGTCTGTCTTCGTACTTGGGCTTTTATATGGTCATGGAACTCCTCAGTGGCTTCTAATATCCATATATTTTACAAAAGGGGGTATTTTATTCACTATATAAATTCAAAATACAGTATATCTTAAAATAGTATTAAAAGGGTATATAAAGACAAAATATAGATTAATAATATCTAATAATATATATTTTATATATTTAAATGAAAGGCCTAAAAGTCACAGTCTCAACTTGCACCATTCCAAATTCCAGCTCCCAGCATCCTTAAGAAACCCGGAAAGCTGCTGGATTGACATTTATGGCCTACGAGAAAATGCGTATTGCTCATTCATACTGTCAGTACGTTGCCCGCATCGCTGAACTGCTTTCCATTTCATTTACAAAGGATCTTATCAAAAAAGAAAATGTCTTATCTCCATATCAGGAAAAATTCTTTGAGGTGCACTAATGTCACCGTGAGAGTATAAAGCGGCCTGTTGTACAATTTGGCTTTAAAGAAGTAGGAAAGCACGGCGAAAGGAGGGGAGGGGGTGAGAGCCGTGCTTGTACTGTACAGCATTGTGCTGAGATCTTTGGAAAATAAACATGCAGGAGATTGGGTTCTGTACCTACTGGTGAGGATGTAAAATAGTATAAGAGAAAGATCTGTCAGTCACAGCTTTAAAGTTTAACTTTGGGAGGGGGCCCTTGTCAAGAGCAGCTTTCTTTGAAGTGGTGCCATGAGGTGCACAATTAAATACCTATCTGCCTGTGACATAAATCAGCCGCTATCCGCCTTGTCACATCAAACAAACCATTATGAGTCTCCTACACGCCCACATCATAAATCTTGCTGTACACCCTCTCACCCTGACAGCCCCAAACCAGGGGCCTCTCCAGAAAAACAATCCGGCACTGGATCCCCAGCTCGAGGAGCAGGATTAACCCTCTGTCATGTGTGATCCCCCTTCCCCGAAATGGGTATCCCCCAAGCTGACAGAAAGAAAACAGAAGTACCCATAAACCCCATGCGCCTATTAAGCAACAATGGGCAATTGTCTGTGCTAATTCCTTACTCTCTGCCAGTATATATTGTCCACACCCAACTGAAAGAGGAATGAAAGCCCTTAGCCATGTAACACATGTTTGCCATTCTTTACTGATGATTTACAACTTGACATGTGTTTATTAAATTCTAAAGGTGCAGTCGCATTAAGCTGAATATATTGGCTCACTTGAAACATGTTCCAAAGGAATGTTTAATGCTGGCAAATAGGTCATATAACAAATGTGCAATGAATAATAGCTTTGCTTCTGTTTCTTGCTTGAAGAATGATACCCTGAAAAAATGGACAGTGTGTAGGCTGACTTGTGTACATAAAATGCAGAAATATTCATTTTATGGTCTATTTGTAAAGTATTAAATTGCTCCCTGTTGGTTCTGCAGATACCCTCCAGGTGTCAAGAGTAGCACGTAGACTGTGAGAGGATGCATAACCTGCAAATAAGACTTTATACCAGCCAGGGGCAGAAGGTACGTCGTTGGTAGCACTTGACACTGATCTGTTCAAGCTCAACCACTTGGGGTGTCCTATGCCACCCATTTCTCATTGATGCCAACACATATTTTTTTTGGTGTGCCTGGCCACATACTCATTGGGTGTCCTCCATGGCTGGATCTGGCTCAGTGAGGACAATTAGGAGAAAGACTCAGTAATGCTAGCCTTGGGCACAGTGGAGCTGGCTTTCAGTTTGGATTCCCATCCATGGCAAAGAAAAGTTTTCTGGTAATAGTATGATTACATTAGTTTTAGTTCAGCTGATGTCCGGTTGGACATCTCTGATTTACACAGTATTATTGTGTGGTTTCATGTTATTTCTGTAGAATCTCACATTGTACTCACTGTGTAATTTCAGATCCTGTCCAAATAGAATACAACTAGGTCACATGTACAGTGACATGGGGGCAAGGGCAAGCAACAATGTCATTCTGGAACAAGCATTATCAGACTTGGTTACTTTACACAATTAGATCCAAGCTTCTCTTAGGGTTCTTCACTACTTTCACATGTTTTCAAAAAATCTACATTTTCAGATAACCTAATCCTTATACCTCAGTTCCACCTCTCACCTGCTAATTCTAATTAATGTTTCAATGACCGTTGCAGCAGTTGTAACTCTGTAAAAATAGTGTTTGTGCATTAACCTTGCTTGTTGTGTAACACTGCACCAACCCATAGTTCGTCTATAACTTGCACCATCCCCCCCATAAATTGCAAGCTTTTAAAGGACTAAACTCTCTTTTGCATTCATTTATGTGTATGGACATTAGTGCATTATTGCAATTGTGTTGTATAGAAGTGTTTGTGTGTGTGTGTGTGTGTGTATGTGCATATATTACAATATGGGTATGATTATGGATATATGCACCTGTATGCAATGGTAGTTACACCTGTAGTGTGTATGTTGGGCTGTACATTTCTGTATGTGTATACATGTGCTGCCTGTAAATATATCAATTGATCAATGTGTCACTATTAGCGGGTGTATAGCTTTCACCATATGTGCATATTTGTGTACTTAGATTTGCTAGTAAATGTTTATATAGATTACGCTGGTGTTTATTTGCACTTGTAGCGGTTGCATGCATGTGTCTAAATAATCTATGTGTGTTGGTTAGGAATAAGAGTGTTGACTGTCCAACAGATATGTGTGCCAGTGTTTGGGGTGTGACTGCTGACTGCAACTTGAGCACAAACACATAAGGGAGTTCATTTACCAGTCCCAGACACAAGTGCCTAATTGGCACAAAATCATGCCATTTATGCCCCTTTTACAGACCGCCTGTGTACATTGCGCTCTGCCTCTTGAGCTGGACTGCTGGGTGCAGGGCCGGATTGGCAATCTGCGGGTTGCTGTAAGATACCATAGACAGTCACTTTTTATTGGGGGGGGGGGGTGTTTGGGCCTGTGTACTTGAAATGCCAGGGCCTATTTTAAATACCAGCCCAGACCTAGTTGGGACCCTGTACTTGCCATCAGCTCCCTAGCCTGTGTGCAAGCTTAGGTGCATTCCATAGACCATCCACATGCCACCCTTCTCCTAGCAGCGCTGCATTCACAGTGAACCATAACTTTATGTACTCCATTGTAGGAGTTGCACCTCAGGGCAACAAGAACCTGGTTCTTGTGGCAGTTATTTGTACTTTGCACATTGCCCTGTCTTCCTTTAGCCCTTCACCAATATATTAAAAAGTCACTAAAGTACAACAACTGAAAGACCACAGGTTGGGAAACTCCAACTCTAGTGTTACTGTCGCAATCCCTACACACAGCTTGGACTCACCGAGTATGTTGCGTCCAGTGTGGCCTTATTTCCCCCAAACACAGCTCTGGAAGAGAATCTGAATACCAGATCCCACGTGTACATGAATATACAGTTTTGCCTGCATGTACCTATCGGTGTGTACATCTGTGTATTAGTTCTGTACAGGTAAGCATGTGTGTAAATCTGCGCAGCTATTTGTGTGGCTATAGGTTAGAGAAAGGTAAGTATGTGGCATAGCGGGTATAGGCGCTGGTGTTAGTCCTCCTTTTTTAGTTATAGAGATGAACACACACTCTCACACACACACACACACTGACAGTAATGCAGAATATCCATCATCTGCACATTTAATGGGCAGCCTTTCTACAGCCATAACTCACAATGTTAAAATAGAAAATGGTGAAATATGGGGCCGTATATATTCCAACGTGACATATTTATGGGCCCGTCCCTTCTTATAAATACACTGATTGCTATTTCCAAAGCACCCTGTCAGGTAGGAGCTGAGCGAAAACAGCTGGTGCGCTTGAGAAATGATAGCCCAGTTGGACATGTTTTCTGAACGAGTTTCTAGCGGCAGTAAATTTACATTGTTTGAACTAACTGTTATTAAAACCAAATCCATACCCCTAGCAACAGCAACGGGTGGGTGAAGGAATGGGGTTTGTCTACTGTCTACGGGAGAGGCTCGGCACGGAGTAGCCATAGTTACTGTTAACACTTCCACTGCCACTGGAGACTGACTGTCAGTCAGGCATTTCTAGCTATTGTGTTTCCTGAAAGAATAAAAATAAATAAAGAACCCTGTTTAATGACTGTCATGTCGAGTGTTAGAAAATAAATTTTTTTTGGTTTATCTGGGGAGCACCTCACTACCTTCCCTGGTGTTTTTGGGACTCAGTGGGGTAATTAGCTATCAGCAGACCCTGCAGGGGGAGAGAGGGACCCCCTAAGGACCTGAATACCCACAATCTCTCCCTTCTGCACCTATATTGTCTGATTCATGTGACTAGGAGGCATGCAGCATGGTAATGCGATATAATGGGGCACCCAAAACATTTTTGCGGTGGAGCCTGTGATATTTAAGTTATCACAGGTGAGGAAAGTGGCTGGGTATAACAGAAGGTGGCCATATGCTGACCAATAATTTAGGACTCATTGGCCACAGGTTCAATGGACACCAGTGTCTTAAAGGGGCAGTTCACCTTTGTATTACCTTTGAATGATGCAGAGGGTGATATTCTGAGACAATTTTCAATTGGTTTTTAATTATTTAGCTTTTTGACTGCAGCTCTCCAGTTTGGAATTTCTGCAACAATCTGGTTGCTAGGGTCCATTTGGATGAGGGTTTGAATGAGAGACTGATATATTTATAAGTGAGGACCTGAATAGAAAAATAAGTAATACAAAGTAACCATAACAATAAAATTGTAGCCTCACAGAGCAATAGTTTATGGGCTGCTGTGGTCAGTGACCGCAATTTGGAAGCTGGAAAAAGTCTAAAGAAGAAGGCAAATAATTCAAAGACTAAAAAATAAATAAGGAAGACCAGTTGAAACGTTGCTAAGAATTGACCATTCTATAGTATATTAAAGGTGAACCACTCCGTTAACTATCTATCTGCAGGCTCTGCAAATACAGGGGGCCCAGGGGAGTGGGGGCAGTAAGAACCTACATGCCCATGGCTAACTCTCTCCTGCCTGCACTCACCTTCCGATCCATGCATTTGCAGGTACCCAGGGGGAGGGGGGAACAATAACACAATATGGAAGTTTCCTCAGACATTTTTATGGGGCCAAGAAAGTAAGGGTACACCATTGAATGGACAGATACTATATGAATGGCCAAACACACGCACGGCCACCTTCGTATTTGTTTTGATTTGTTTGGGTCAACAGCCCAAACCACTACAACTGCATGAATTGAATAGGAGCTTTGGCTCATCTTCTCATGCTTCTTTATACAGTACATTATAGAAAAGAAAGGGAAGGTTATACTCACCACCAAATTTTAAACCATTACGCAGGGGTGCAATGAGGCTGTGACCACAAAATTCATCCAGTCAAGAGATAAGACAAGAAGTCATCTGCACTTATTAATGTATTGATATATATATATGAGATTTTGTGCATTAAACTACTAAAAAGAATTCTTAATGAATCAGATGAAAATTAAAGGAGAAGGAAAGGCTAAGTCACTTTGGAGTGCCAAAATGTTAGGCACCCCCAAGTGACTTAGATCGCTTACCTTGTACCCTGGGCTGGTGCCCCTGTTAGGAGAAAAAAGCACCAGCCTGGGTTACCTGCAGCGCTTCCTGCTTCCTTTTTCTTCTGCCGGCGAAATCCGTGGGCCGGCGCATGCGCAGTAGAGAGGAAAGCCGACTTTCTTGTTTAAGTTCGGTTTTTCACTCTACTACGCATGCGCGCGCAAGCGAATAGGAAGTAGGAAGCGTTGCAGCTACCCCAGGCTGGTGCTGTTCTCTCCTAACAGGGGCACCAGCCCGGGGTAAAAGGTAAGCGATCTAAGTCACTTGGGGGTGCCTAACATTTTGGCACCCCCAAGTGACTTAGCCTTTCCTTCTCCTTTAATGTAGGACTGGCCAAACCATGGATGTCTTTGACATAGTTGGCCAGCTTAAATATTTTGCAATATAAACAATCCCTGTTTTGCTTAAAGGGGAGGGCATTTCCTGGTAGCTTAATGCACAGAATGTCTTAGAGTCATAAATATATTGATAATGGGTGCAGTGGACATCTTGTTGTTGTCTATATGAATTTTGTGGTCACAGCTTCATTGCACGTCTAATGGTTTAAAATTTAGTGGTGAGCCCAACTTTTTTGATATTTATATGTATATATATATATATATATATATATATATATATATATATATATATATATATATAGTATATATTTCAATCCAATATATATATATATATATATATATATACATATATATATATATATAAACTTATTGTACTGTATTTAAGTATATATATATATATATATATATATAAAGATACCTAAAGAGAAAGCTTGCAAAAGATAATACAAATGAAATTTCATGCAGAGGTTTTGCTGCACTCAGCAATTTTAGGCAGTGATTTGTTAGACAAAAATGCTCTCAATATATCACTTTTGGGTTGTTGTTAAAGAATGGAAGAACAAGCCATAGCTTAGCCAGTGATCCAGTTCACTGAGCATGCCCCAGTTTTGTTAGTGTTTATTGAATTAACTGATAGAAAAAGAACAAAAGAACAGTTTCATTCCAGTGATTTATGCGCTTGTGCCATTAACTTTCCATTTCCCTTTCCTCCTTTGCAATTGCGTTGGTAATGCAGTACAATTAACTTTATGGTGAGTATCCCTTCCTCATTCAGCTGGAAATGTATAGGATCTCCCACCCCTGGGATTTTGGGTGACATGGTAATGTCATAGTCACTAAGGGGCAGGATATTTATGGATGATTAAACTCCACCCACCATAATTGAAAGGAGTATAGAAGTGGCCACAATATATACAGAGAGGGAAATCTGTAAGACATAAAAGGGCTGATTCACTAAAGTGCGTTAATTTTTATTGCACGCTTTTTTGCGTTAAAATAGACGCGAAAATTAACGCACGATTCACTATAGTATTACCGCGTGCATTAAGTCGCACATCGCATGCGTTAAATTTTGCGCTACCGCATGCGCGCCGAAATAACACTAACGCATGATTCACAAATACTTAGACGCGCTAAATATTGCATTAGTCTATGCGAATAGACTACTTAAGGCAGGCGGTAATTATAGAAAAGTACAGTTAATGAGCTTTTGGCAGTAAAATATGGACTTTGCAGTGGGATTTATTCAAGTCTGTCTTGGCCCTAGAGTGATGCAGCCGCCAGTTTGCAGGGAAATGGTCATTTTCAGTACAGTCATTTTCTGTAAGTATTGGCATGTATAGCTAACATGGAGTGCGTTTTTTCGCACGCGGCAACTATTGGTGCGTTTATTAGCGCTCGTTCTGTCAAATACCACACGAAAATAGTCTTCGCGACTAAAATAATGCAAGCAGTATTGTGCGTAATTTAAGACAAGTATGCTTTTAGTGAATCGTTCGTTAAGACGTGAAAAAATAGACGCAATAAAAATTTTAACACATGCTATAAATAACGCACATTTTAACGCACTTTAGTGAATCGGCCCTAAAGAGTAAAATAATAAATTGGCAGACTTCACTTAAAAACAAAGGTTGACCTTCAGGCCAAATTGATAATCTGTGGATTGTGGCAATGCCAGAGGGGCTGCTGTAACATTCCATAGACAGTCACTATTTATTGAGCTGGTGGGGGGGGGCTGTATTTGAAATGCCAGAGCATATTTTGAATCCCAGTCCAGACCTGTTGACCTTGATGGACAATTGTTTTTCTCGTGGCCATCGAGTTGTTGAACCAGTTGGTTCATCTTTGTCTGCTCATTAGACGCTTCATTTCAGTTTTTAAGATCCTAAAATTGCTTTGTGTCTCTGCTATATGTTTGAATTCATTAACTGAATTAGTCCCCACCCTACTTGCTGCATGCCTATTCCATGTATTTATCATCCTTCTCATTTAGAATTTTTTCCTTGTGTTCCCTTTAAGTGCCCCGCCTTCAAACATTTTTTCTCTGCCTGCTAACAAGGCTACAATAAGTTTCACTTGAAACTGAAGTTGGAGTTTAGTGATGATGCGGTCATGGGAATTTAATCAAAGCAGCAAAATGACACTGTAGCAGTAGTGTCTCAGCGAGTAGCACTTCTAACTTGCAGGGCTGGGGTCCTGAGTTCGATTCTGGCTTTGGCACTATCTGCAAGGCGTGTATATAATGTATATTCTCCCTATGTTTGTTTGGGTGAGTACTCCAGTTTCCTCCAATATTCCAAAAACATACAGTCAGGTTAATTGGCTCCTTATAAAATTGACTATAGTGAAAGTGATTGGACCTTAGACTGTAAGCTTCAATGGGGAACGGATGTGAATTATATAATAATAATAATGTATAATCTCTGAAAAGAGCTGTGTGAATGTGTTGGCATTATATAAATACACAATAATATAATACTGTTGTCTTCTTTCAGGAGCTTCAGTCATCCATATATAAGAATAGTATCTTGATATTTTAGTAGGAGAGGAAGTCCCAAAGTTTTCACCAGATCTGGGAAACCAGAGCAGCCAATCAAAGGTTTGATTTGAATCCTGTGCCCAGTCAATGCTGCCCACTGCTTTATACAAAACTAGGTGCAAACTTTGGGACTTTTATAAATATTAACCCAAAAGTCTTTTATAAATAGGCGGTAGTGTTGGGGGTGCTGTAGTTTCCAACACTTGGGGGTCATAATTATTTCTGTGCATGATACTTTGGGAGGGAATGCAATAAAAATAAAATATGGACAATGTGAAAAATCATTGTTTTATGTGACCCCATCATGTGCGTATGTAATAAAACATCTGGAAATGAGATGAATTTCTCGCTGTAGCTAAGTACAGAGGCTTGCAGGCCTTACCCACCTGAAGCAAATCATTTTGGCAGCTCTCTGTCTCAAGAATAAGTGCAAATATACAGAGGAATGTTCTCTGCACCAAATATTTTTTTCCCTAATATTTTCCTGTCTCTTTGGTACCTTTCAGACATGGGAGAGAAGGAGCAGACAAGAAGCCAGTACCTTCCATCACATGTAACTAGAAGGAAAGAGACATTTTTGGGGAAGGTGTCCCTAGGGCAAAAGACTAGTGATGGGCGAAAAAATTCGGCTGGCATGGATTCGCGGCATTTCGCAATTGACAGATTTTTTTACGAAACAGGTGTCGAAATTCGCCACGGAAAAATTTAGCATCAAATGAATTGTCGCTTGCATCAAATGAATTGTCGCTTGCATCAAATGAATTGTCGCCAGTGTCAAAAGAATTGTCGCACGTCAAAAAAGTTATCAAAAGAATTGACACTCATCAAACATATTGTCGTGCGTCAAAAGAATTGTGTTGCGCCAAAAAGAATTGTCTCTCTCATCAAGAGAATTGTCTCTCGCGTCAAAAAGGATTGTCTCTCATCAAAAGAATTGTCTCTCGCGCCAAAAACATTTTCCCTGTTTCGCAATTTTTTCCCCGTTTTGCAAATCTTTTGAAAGATTTGCAAATTGTTCAGTGAAGCGAAACAGGACAGATTCGCTCATCACTACAAGAGACTGCTACTTTAATGCATGCCAGCAGCTCAGAACAAGACTTTGAAATGCCAAGCAAAATATAAGTGCAGGCTGAAGGGTAGCACAGGATGAATTAGTAGCAATAACAGGGTCCCATAGTCAGGATGATTATGATGTCTGCGCCCATGATGTCTGTGTAGGAGAGGAAAGATCTATGTATAGGGAGGTGAGAAATACTTGCCCTTTTGTTAGTTATAGCTCCTGAAGTTAACTTAACAGTGTGGGCGTGTATGGAAAGAGAAAGTAAGAGGGTCATTTATGAAAAAGACACGCTCTATTTAAAGCTGCCCAACAGTCTGCCCAGATTTCAAGATCATTTTAAATACAACACTATAGTAGGAGGTCAGGGTGCACTTTGCAAATAACAGGAGCAAAGTGCTATTTTTTTGCCTGCAATACACTTTGTTCCCCCTTTTTCTATAGCTCAGTGACAGGATCCTGCCTTTAAAGTCAATGACTGTCTTCAATTGCTGTTAATATAGGAGTAGTCTTTCCAGTGCCCTGTGCTATCTGTAACCTTACTATACACTATTCAACACTATACAGCATTGCAGAATATGTTGGTGATATTTATAAAAATGGTGCTATTTCTAAAAATAATCATTTTCAAATGAGCTTCCTCTTTAATAGGGGTAGTGATAAACCACTGGCGGATTGGTTCGCAAAACGGGTACAAAGATTTAGCGCAGAAAAATTGTGGTGGTCGTCAAAAAAATGATGCATGTCAAAACATTTTTTCGATGAAGTGTAACGGGACAGATTTGCTCATCACTAAATTGTAAGTTCTTTTGGGCAGGGCCCTCTTCACCTCTTGTATCAGTTATATGTTACTCTGTATGTCCAATGTATGAAACCCACTTATTGTACAGCGCTGTGGATTATGTTGGTGCTTTATAAATAAATGTTGATAATAATACTAGGAGAAGAAAAGGCAAACAAGTTAGAGATGAATGGGCTCATTTACATCTGCAAGTGCAGTAGGGTTGCCACCTTTGTAGGGTTACAAACCCCGACAATGCGCTTTGGGTCCTACGGGAGAAAAGCGCTTTACAAATGTTTGTTGTTGTTGACAAAGGGGGTGTGTGTGATGATGTCAGTGGCATGTGGTACCAACGTTATCAACATGATCACGTTACGTCATCACATCATTTTTTGACAACGCAATGACATCAGGAGTTCGCCCGGACACAATTCAGAGGGTTTATGCCTGGATTTCTAAATGTTGAAAACCAGGCAGAGGGTTTTGACCCAGACAGCCACTTGACAAAATAGACTGTCTGGGTCAAAATGGACAGGTGGCAGTTATGGTTCCTGCAAGTCAGTAGTTTGTAACACCACTTTCATTAAAAGTACTTGTGCCAACATGCACTCCTTGCACTTCCCTATATTTGTGGTCAGCAGAACTCGTTCCTTCTTGCCTTCCTTCCTGAATGGAGTGCTGCTTCCCCTATTGATGCAGGGAACCCTGGAGCTACCACCTGGTTAGGAACCCAGCACCAATAGGCACTGCACACTTACGGCTAAAAAATTGGGTGCACACATCACTTGCACGCCAAACACCGGAAATAACATCAGCTGAATTTCTATGCAATTGAGGCTGATTGGTAACTAAATGCACACAGTTGTAGTCATTTTGGTGAATCAGATGCAACTGCTGTAGATGCTTTTGTGCCAAGTGTATTGCCCTCATTTGACACTGGAATTATGGGAAAAATACTGCACTGTGGGAAAAAAAAACATGGTAATTGTGCTTGAAATTGCACTTTGCTCACTGCACTTTGTGGACATACATGTGCCCTAATAAGTGTAAGTGTCTAAAAGTATTCATGGGCCCTCGATCGACAGAAGCTGTTAGACTAGAGAAGTTTGCTCAGCAACAGAAAGTGAGAGATTCAAGCCCTGACACTTGTCTCTAAAGAGGAATTTCAAGTACAAATCCAGGTAAAATCAATATCCCTAATTTAACTGTGTTATAAGGGGTCTGTTTCCCCTCAGTCCATCTGGCCAGTGTTATCTCCCATGGTGCACTTCAGCAAAAGGATCTCTCCTTCCATTGTAAATCAGGCAGAAAAAAATATCTCCAACAAACAAGTTATCCATCACGCCAGCTCTTCCCCTCCCTGGAAAAACCACAGAGAAAATCCCTTGAGTTATTTTAATTACATGGATGGATGACTGGTGAGAAGTTTAGCAGGAGAGCAGAGCCAGCAGCACTTGATTGAAGTTTGTCTCACCCAGCACTATTTAAACTGCCACCATTGACCTTCAAAAGAGCAGACACTAATGCAGGTGTTAACCTTAATGCCACTCACTCAAGCCTGTCATTACCTCTTCACTCCCTGACAGGTGCTTTGTTCGCCTAAAGAACCAGCCACTGTTTGCTCACATTCTTCACCCAAGTTTTCCATGCCCTGGAGTTAACCCTTACTCTTCCTTGCTAACCCAGAACGCAATGGATTGTTGCCTCTCTAACAAGTATAAAGGAAAACTATACCTTAAGAATGAATACTAAACCAACAGATAATTTTTATATCATATTAAGTGACCTATTAAAAAATCTTTCCAAAATGGTATATATATATATATATATATATATATATATATATAGCGAGAGAAAAAGAGTACCACATGCTCAGGGACTTGGTGCAAAAAAAAAAATGTTTATTGAAAAAACTCCATATATATATATATCTGTAGATATTTCCTTTTTACATCTTTTCCCTTGAGCCACCATTTAGTGATGGGCTGTGTGCTCCCTCAGCTGACAGGAAATAATGCAGCTCTAACTGTAACAAGAGAAAGTGTGGGAGTAAAAGACAGAACTTTATTCATTAATTGGAAGATGTGACCTAACATGTATGTGTGCCCTTGGTTTGTACAGGTATAGGATCCCTTATCCGGAAAAAAAAAGCTCCGAATTATGGAAAACCCGTCTCCCATAGACTCCATTTTAATCAAATAATTCAAAATTGTAAAACTGATTTCCTTTTACTCTGTAGTAATAAAACAGTACCTTGTACTTGATCCAAGCTAAGATATAAATTATCCTTATTGGATGCGAAACAATCCTATTCGGTTTATTTAATGTTTTATTTTTTATTGATTTTTTAATAGACTTAAGGTATGGAGATCCAAATTACGGAAAGACCCCTTATCCGGAATACCCTTGGTCCCAAGCATTCTGGATAATGGATCCTACACCTGTACTTAAAATGGCAATTTTCTATTTAGGATTACCCAATGGCACATACTACTAAAAAGTTTATGTTTATGAAATTGGTTTATTTATATGAAGCAGGATATTATATATGAACTGTTTTGCATTTTTGGGGGGTATAGTTTTCCTTTAAGGACACACACAAATCCTTTATTATAGCACTGACATTATTCTTCATTAATCAGTCCCTGCCCCAGTGCAGCTTACAAAGTAAGGTCCCCATTGAATAACACACTTGTGCCAGTTTAATCAGGAGCTGGTTGTATGTACGTGTGGATTGTGGGAGAAAACTAGAATACGCAGAAAAAACTCGTACAGACACAGGAAGAACATATAAACTCTTTGCAGATAGTGCTTAGGGTGGAATTCAGCTCAGGACCCCAACGCTACAAGGTAGAAGTTTTTACTGGATAAGTCTGTGTGGGCTGTCTTATAGACTTCTCAGACTTTGATTTGGGTATGGTTAAACCTATAGCAACTGGAATGGTTGGATCACTGATTATTTTGCTTCGAAAAGTAAAACATATATACCAAGAAATGTATGACATTTAAAGGAGACTTGTCACCCGTGTAAAAAAGCTGTATTTAAAAAGTGTGTTGCAAATGAATCATTAAACCCAAATTCAAACCTGTCGATCATATATTGCCTGCCCCGCCTCTATGCCTGAGGCATAGAGGCGGGTCAAGCAATTACTTACACTTTCTATTCAGCACTTTCTAGATGTCATTGCATTTATGTATCCTGTGCATGGGCATTAGGTGCCAGATTGTGGAGCATAAACAAGATTTTTGGATGACACAAAGCTTGTCTTAATAACAATATTTACAATATGGCTTGCTGTGTTTATGTACTTGCAAGACTGAAAACAAGATTTATATAACTTATGTAGTGTAAGTATTTTGCTCAACTAACATTATACAAAAGGATTTGGAATTATTTTCAGGTCCCCTATAAGAGGAATAGCACATAGGGCAATTTGGGGTGCTAATATCGTCACATTATTTTGTAGCCCAGGCGGTGGGACCAAAATATCAGACATTGCCCTCTCCCCCCATTTCATACTACAATCACCCGACAAAGTAGGTTTCTTGATAAGGGATTCCATACCTGTGGGACAGGACTGTAAATACGATTGTATTAAAAGATACAAATTATTGTGGTTATTATTTTGCACAGCTGCTTGCTAAATGGGCAATAGAAGAGAATATTTTGTCTCAGTTTTCATAGATTCAGATGTTCTCTGTATAAAGATGTCAGTGTTATATAAATAAATACCTTTATACAAGAGAACTAGGGACTGCACAAATAAATCCAAGATAATTCCTTCCTCCACTGATCCCAACTTGAAAAATTCTGAATCAGTGCTTCCCAGGGAGAGGATGCCAAGAAAGAACCTTGCCCCTGTGAGTGTGGTAGAACGGGTGGGTATTGTGATGGAGAACTCACACTTTCTCTCCACTCTTAGAAGTGGAGCTGTCAGCCACCACCAGCTGAAAGAATGACAGCAAACTCTTCAATTCTGCTTCTTACCGGCAAATGTTAGAATGACAGAGCTGTCACCTAACATCAAGTGACAGAGCAGCATACTAACAGAGAGAGAACACTGACTAGATCTCACATTAACTTCAACTTTCCCAGTATTCAGAATGAAAAAAACAAACAAACTACAGTTTGGAAACTGCTTGCCTAGCAGTTTTTTACCCATCTTAGGGATCCTCCATCTAAAATCTGCTTTTGCTCAGTGAAAGAAAATATAATCACAACTGTCCAAAATACATTCATTGAATAATTAATGTATTGAATTGATTGAATAATTTCAATGATTTGAAAGTTATATTTAACCAAAATTGCTATTGAAAGCAGTATCTGTCCAGCGGTTTCTATTCTGTGCACTCCTGGGACAGTGTTGCAAACCAGCTGATTAACAAAACTGACTGAACTACAGTTACATTGGTTTAAGAGTCAGACCTAGGGAGCAGAAAGGGATAAACAACTATTGTTTTAAACTGAAGAAGATGTACATAGAACCACTGAAAATTCCCATGTTTACTGGACGGTTGCTTAGAATGATTGTTTCTTTTGCTATGAAAATATTTTTGGGGGGGACGGAACCCTTTAATGTTGATCTTTCACATTTTACTCATTTTCAATGGGTCCACCGACTTTCAAGAAAATTAGAAAAACTTTAATATATTGTTTAAATTTAGCCTAGAACAGCTGCTATTGACTTCTATATGAACTTACCAGGTTTTAGATGCCAAATGTTTACACTGGAGTTTTTGTTTTGCTAAAATCACTGGGAGGTGCCAAAATGTGCATGTGGTACAAAGACAGAAGAAAGAAGAGATTGCTGTCTCGCAGATACCCCAGGCTGGGGCATTTTTCTCCTAACAAGAGAACCAGCCCCTGGGCTGGTATAAGGTATAAAGCTGGTATAAGGTAAGTAATTACAATAACTGGGGAATGCTTAACATTTTGGCACCTGTCCTTCTTATTTAATATATCTAGAAAATTCAAGTCTCAGAAACTCTAATTTGAACTTGTGAGTTTTTAGAGCAAAAATCCTTGAATTATGTGATAAAAGCCCGAATTTGATGTTTCATAAATCTTCCCGATAAAATGTTAGCTGATTTTGTTGCTAACTAATGTTACTATTGGATGCCCTGTCCTTTGGTTATCCTGATACAACATGCCTTCTAAAAAAAATGCTTATTAACTTCTGCATTAAGATCTTAAGGCTAGCTTTACACAGAAATGTCTGGTTATTTAGCCATGTCCCCAAACAAGTGTCTCAGCCAAGGGGTAGCCATAATTGGCAGATCTAACTGCATGTAGGGCTGGCTGATTATATAGACATAGGATGCATAGGATATATATATATATATATAATATCCAGCTAGAATTGTATGAGACTTATTTCCTGCATTCTGGAGCATCATTGTGCTCTTTGTGTTACTGTTATTGGACAAGATGCTATACTTGCAGTACCTTGAGGAAACCTAATGGGCACCAAGAATTGTATGTTTCATTATCAAAAAAAATCTTGCATTGTGAAGGAACCAAAGGCACATTCAGCAGTTCGGGTGGATAGGGTGGGTGTGCAACTGGGAGCAAGGAAGGGGCCTGCCAGACTAGCTTTAGCACCAGGGCCAATCAGCCTCTTCCTATGCTGCATTATATATAGAAAATTAGACATGCTGACATGCATGCTGGGAATATGATGTGATGTTAAACATTTAACAATGCATAATTAAATGGGATTCTATTAATAAACATCAACTAAAAATGCCACGTGTGTGCAAAAGGTCTCCATAAGAAACATATTTAGCTAAGCATATGAAATTTTACAGTGTCATTTCAGGTTTAAAGTTTTATGTGTTATTCTGTGTAACTTGCCATTGTGTCTGGGTACGTGCAATTACGTGTATCACACATGCTTGTTTCTCCTGAACGTACAGCCATATTTGTGGCACGGATTTTATGTGTGTTAATGTGTATATATACGTTGCCTGACTGAATATAAATTCCTCCTGATAAAACGTTTATCTGAACTTCACAATGTATACATTAAGCGTATACATACAGTGAGTACGTCCTGAAATGTTTATGAATTCTATAAACATGTCATCAGTCCTTCATCTGCTCCCATAAGCGGAAGGTTTTGAACTTCAGCCAATGGGAAAAGGAGACAGCAGGGCTCTTAGCCGAGTACATACAATGCTGACAGCTGGGAAGATGCCAAATGACATTAGAGACTCAGGCATACAAAAGTATAAATTCTATAAGGAAATGGGTATTGTATTAAAGGAGCATTAGCCTTTTTATAAATTAAACAATGACTTTTTATGTTGCTCATTCTTTATTATTGCAGCAGTATTGGGCTTTTCAGCAGTTTATGGAGACACAAATCTTCATTTTTATATTATGATGCAGAATAGCGTGCAGGGTAGTCATTAAGCCCACAGGCACCAAGACCTAAATAGTCAGAATCAATAGGTTCTTCACTTAGGTGACCTGCTCAGCATCTCCAACAATATAGTCACCCTTAAACACTTTCATTTAAGGGGAGGGTACCAAGAAGTTATCTCTTGTCTGAGGAACTGACAGCTTCAATACTATTCTCTTCTTTTAAAGGCCTAACCATGGTCTGGGTAATGGCACACAAGGCATTTTAACCTTTCAGATGGCATTAGCGGACAAATAAGAAGTGCCCTATTAGAAGTAATTGGATAAGTGCAAGGCAGTGATGATGATTATCCATGGGGCAGTAACAAAGCAAATTGTTGCGAGTAGCTTTAACTTGGGTACTAATCATACATATATAATAATCATCATATAATACAAATGAGCTATAAATATCATGTAAACTATGTCCTTATAGATAGTGCTTAGTGATGTCATCATCGGTACTTAGTAATTTCTATCACATTACTAACTGGATAATAAATAATGCACCCCCTGTTGTAATATATGAGAATATTAGAAGTTACCACAGGCCTCATACTTTTATATGGTCATGGAACACCTTGGTGACTTATATTTTACAATAAGGGGTATATTATTTGCCATATAAAGTACTGCTAACTATATATAGCAGTGTACACAGGATTTTTCAGGCACTGTTAGCGGCACAGGAAGATTAATGACTTGGTTGAACCCATATCAAGCTGACAAGTGGACTGATACTGGCCTACATGAGCCATAGTCCAATTGCCAAGCTCCTCAAAAGTATGGATTGGGGCATGACTGGGACATTTATGATGCAAAAAGGCTGTTTCTGTACACTAGGTTGCTATGAAATAAACTCTATTGAGAGAGCCAGCATTCTTATGCATAGAACTAGATGAGGTGACTTGCGAAATGCATTATGTTTTTGCTTGAAAGAAAGCATGCATACCATGTTGCAAGATTTGGGCTTTTATGTCTAAGCCGTCAGTTGAGCAGAAAGAAGGGTGAGTTTGACAGCTTAGCAAAACACTTTTTTGCACAACTGTTTATTGTATATATCCCAGATCACATGGCCAGTTCTTCCTTATATTCAAGAGGTAAACCTTCTTGCCCCCCCATTACTTGCATACCAGAGCCATGGGTGTTGCATATGTTTAGTCTTCTAAGCATCCCCTATGCATACTCTCTTCTAGGAACCTCCCACTTAAAAGGCCACTATATATGTATAGAGGTATTGGACCTATTGTCCAGAATGCTCAGGACCTGCGGTTTTCCGGATAAGGGTTTTTTTTTCCGTTATTTGGATTTTTATATGCTGAAATCCAGCTGCAAAACACCTGGAGGGAGGCATTAAACATTAAGGGACTAAAACATTCATGTTAAAAATTGTAACAACTTCTCTACAGCTTACAGACAGCATGCAGGAACTAGATAACCCACAATGCATTGCACTGTGATGTTCCTTTCGTTATCACATGTGCAGGAAATTGTGGGACTGGAGGATGCAGACTGAGGACAATCAAGTACTGTCCCATTTTTTTAAATCTCAAAGTCGTCAGCCAGATCAGCAGGAGCAGGGGACCAGGCTTATGGAACTGTTTCAAGCATATTATTACATTAAAAATCAGAATTTTAGTAGAGAGACAATTTGTAGGCTGACAATTCTTCCATGTAGATTCCAAGATGCCAGCTTGGAAGCTGATCAAGAACAGCATCCCTTGACACTGTCATTCTGTCCCAGTGGTTCCAAGACCAATTTTGGGGTGAAGGTGTATACACTGTCCTAGATATTTTAACTATACTAATATTTATTAATAAATAATAACACCAATATTTCTTATAGAACCATGTTCTATAAGACAGTAATTGTGCCGGTATGGCCAGCTAATCTCGTCACCTAAACACAGCTAATTGTTTGATATGGGTTACTCTTACGGATTAGTACATTTTCACTGGTTCTGTGAGTCCTCTACTGATCTCTCCTCTTTCCATAGCATTCGTCCAAGATATATTTATTGGGAAAGGAAGAGTAGATCAAGACTTATTGGATAAAGTAAAGTTACTCCAGTTTTGTAATTGTCCTGAGTGTTGCATGGGATATACTGTGGATCAGTGTTTCCCAAACTTTGTGGCAGGCCTATGTGGGGTGCCTGGAGCAGTGGCAGGGGGGGTGCTCAGCCTTGAGGTCAGTTATATTTGGGAAAACATAGATAACCAAATATATTTAGTATGATATTTATTCTATGCTGTCCTAGATATTTTTGGAACTATGGTTGAATGACTGAAACTCCAATGGTTTATGAAAATGGGAGATCACCTCTTTCCCCATTCTTCAACATTACAATTTGTAGGTTAACTTACCTTTAAGTTAACTTTAAGTACATTATAGACTTTTCAGTTGATCTTCATTGTTTCTTTTTTTTATAGTTTTTGAATAATTTGCCTTCTTCCTTTGCTTCTGACCCTGGCATCCAAAAAATGATTGCTCTGTGAGGCCACAATTTTATGTTTACTGTTATTTTGTATTACTTACCTCCCTATTTAGGCCCTCTCCTATTCATATACCAGTCTCAAATTCATATCTAATTCTAATGCTTGGTAGCTAGGGGAATTTAGACCCTAGCAACCAGGCAGCTGCTGAAATTCTAAGCAGCTAAATAAAAAAGTCAAATAATTCAAAAACCACAAATAATAAAAAATGAAGACCTATTGCAAATTATCTCAGAACAGCACTCTCCACATCAGACTAAACGTTAATTCAAAGGTGAACAACAACTTTAATGTATCTGTAACCTTGTTAGTAGCTTAGAGAGGGCCTTGACCACAGTTTGGACTTCCAAGTGGGCCTTGAATGGAAGAAGTCAGACAATCACTGACTTGAGATTGAGAAGGAACCTAGGAAACATGGCGCAGAGTTGGGACATTCAGATCTGCCATTACATGCATGTTTCTTTTTGTGTCTCGCTGCAGTTGCTCTGATTGCTCTCTCTGATCCCTGACTATTACCACCTGCTTTTGTTCTGTGGCTGCTATTAGCAGGAAGGTGTGTCAGCGGAGGAGTGCACATATCCAACTCCTGTCAGTCTAAGTCACTGACACATGAGAAAACTGAGTGTCTTTACTGTTTGGAAATTACAGCCCTGTTCTTACATCAAAGGCTCAGGAACAAGGGCTCTTCTCTTTGATAAATGACAGAATTGTTTTACTGATTTATGACACCGACATTTAATCAACAGAAACAGCCTGTTTTTCTGTGATTCCTCTCGGTTTTATCCCCCTTGGGCTATTTAACAGCACAGAGTGAGTGGTGACATCTGTTTAACTTAGTGAGACATCTAACTTATTAAACTGTCAAGTCAGTGTTTTGAGGTTTAGCCAACCTGTCATATAAGAAGCCAGAGGGAGGGAATGAAAAGTGGAAGGAGTGGCTGTTAGAGTTTTTAACCTCTTGCATGCCTTGTAAAAACCCAGGGGCAGCAGATGGTGCCAAGTGGAATCCATGGAATCCAGGGTGATCGCTGCTAAGTAGGGGGCTCTGCTTCACAGTCTTTGCCACTTTGTGAAATCCTATAACCTGCTAGTATTTGTGCTGATGCCTGCTTTCATTTAGTTTTACAGCAGAGCAATTACGCCCATTGTGTCCAGGCTAAGAAATAATTTAGTGTTCTCTTGGTTTCTGGGAATCAGTAGCAGCAGAGAGAATGCATCAGAGGACAGCATTCCCTGCCTTATACACGTCGGCATATTTCCAGCAATTCCCATCCAAGTCGGTTGGATGCAGTTGGCTCTGGCTGCTTCCCATCTAATAACAGGGTTCCAGACTATTTCATGCGCTGATTGGCAATTAGCTTAGATCCGAGGTTTTTTACTTTCTGTGGTGGCTTCAAGCCCTCTTTCAGGTCCAACATTTGGCTCGGCCTTCTCTAGATCATTACAAGGTTACAGATATAACACATATACAGTACTAATTCTGGGGATATCTAGGGAATTTGAAAATAAGCACTTTCCCCATACTCCAACCTATTTGACCTTGAAGGTCATGAAAATGTTTCAAATATACACAAACATACATAACATTCACAAAGTTCTAGAATTCAGCCCAGATCTCCATTCAGATCAGTTGATTTGTGAAGTCCAGAGTTGGAGAAGCTCAGAGAAATCAATGCAGTCTGCAATGTTCACTGTAGGCTAACATGGAATTAAAAGACCCTATGGAAAATTATTAATTTAGATACAGCATTCTGGCAAACCTTGGTAAAGATCATTACACATATACTGAGAAAAGAAATTAGCCTGGAAACCCAGCATGCCCTTTAAACTCCTAGGCTGAAGCAGATAGGTCTAGTGTCTCTACTGTAACACCCATCTGCTAATTAACCATACAGGTTGTAAATTGAATGTGTGACTAGATTAAATAGTGGGTGGCCCTGCTTATAAAGCTATTTAAAGACACATAGGGGCTGATTTACTAACCCACGAATCCGACCCGAATTGGAAAAGTTCCGACTTGAAAACGAACATTTTGCGACTTTTTCGTATGTTTTGCGATTTTTTCGGATTCTGTACGAATTTTTCGTTACCAATACGATTTTTGCGTAAAAACGCGAGTTTTTCGTATCCATTACAAAAGTTGCGTAAAAAGTTGCGCATTTTTCGTAGCGTTAAAACTTACGCGAAAAGTTGCGCATTTTTCGTAGCGTTAAAACTTAACGCTACGAAAAATGCGCAACTTTTCGCGTAAGTTTTAACGCTACGCAAAATGCGCAACTTTTTACGCAAGTTTCGTAATGGATAGGAAAACTCGCGTTTTTACGCAAAAATCGTATTGGTAACGAAAAATTCGTAAAGAATCCGAAAAAATCGCAAAACATACGAAAAAATCGCAAAGTACCGATCATTACGAAAAAAACGCAATCGGACTCCATTCGACCCGTTCGTGGGTAAGTAAATCAGCCCCTAAGGCAAAGGGTCTTTACTTGCACTGCTGCCCCTCCCCCTTGTGTGTCCAAAGGAGTGACCATGGAGGCCCAGTCTGAAGGCCAATGTAAGCAAGCCTATTTGGCTGGCATGTATCAGGCACTTTGTCACATTTGAGTTGGGACATGTCTCGGCTTCATTTTCCTTATTTCTGTTCTTGGACCTCACTGTTTCCAGTTGCTCCAGATGGTCTCCTTGTGTACTGAACATTAGCCTGTTAGCCTTGTCCCTCTGGGTTGGATTATGGATCTGCTCTCTGTCTGCTTGCCTTTGACCTTGAGTTTTCCTTTCAATATGAGCTCTCCTTCTCTTTTCCATTTATTGAGGTTCCTTTATTGGGGTTCCACCTGACCATGACAGACAGTTATGGGGAGTTTTGGCGTGGATGCTTATTCATTTTTCTAGATCCCCCTGACAGACAATTTTGGTGGCATTTTTGACAAACGCTTATCTTACTATAGCAGCATGACTTATGGAACAGTGATTTTAAATGGCTATTTGTAACTTGTTAGGGCTCTGGCACATGAGGAGATTTGTCGCCTGCGTTTTTTCCCCCTGGCGCTTTGGCGACAAGTCGCCACGACAATACCCACAAAGAGATTTCATGCGAGTTGAGCTCCAGGCGATCTGCTACCCATGGTACACTCAACAGTTACCCCTCCCACATGTTTACTCAAGTCGCTCAGAAAAGGGTCTGTGTGCGATTTGAAACAGCAGGCGATTTGAAGTAGCCTTGTATGTTTTGACGCTGGCGATTTCCATTGATTTAGCATTGGCGTCTTGTCGCTCGTCTTGTCGCCAAATCGCTCTTTTAAAAATCGCCAGCGACAAATCTCCTCGTGTGCCAGAGCCCTTAATCGGAAAAGGTGATCAGATGTTGCACCACAAAGGGCAGGGGGCGGGGGCTGGATCCACAAAATCTGAAACCATTGACTGAAGGCACAAATTATATATGATCAATAAGTTGGTGGCAGACCTGTGCTAGTGTAAAGAAACACAACACGTTCTATGAAGACTAAATCTGTGAATCCTAAAGGACAGAACTGAATTGGAGCACATCTCCTCTTGGTCTTATTATGGTTGTCGTGTTGACTGCACTATAATTGTTAGTGCTTCTGGCCCATTAGGCAAATGGCTTACATACTTGTCCTATTTTAGCATATAAGTATATAAAGTCAACCTTCTTTAATTTCACTGATTGGTCTGATTACATTGTGAAAGGGTGGCCTGTGCAGTTCCAAGTAGAACACTGGACCATACACACAGCAAGTCAGGCCATTGGCAATCAGATTTCATTTGCACAATCAAATTTTTATGAGACACATTCGCAAATTATTTTATTGTTCTGTCCTAATCTGAGTGACTATTTTGAAAAAAATGATTTGAAGAATGGTTGCTTTGTAACAGGGTTTAGCTTCCTAGATTTTTGATATATATATATTGACATATATATTGATACTGGAGAATGCATCTAGAGTTCTCTATTTATCCTTGTATGAGGAACCAAAACAATATGATTTTAGTGCATATATGGGACCTGTTATCCAAAATGCCTGGGACTTGGGGTTTTCTGGATAAAGGGTCTTTCCAAATTAAGATATAAATATAAATTTAAGATATAATCAAATATACTGAAAAATAATTGAAATATTAAATAAACCTAATAGCATTGTTTTGCCTCCAGTAAGGATTCATTATACCTTAGCTGGGAAAAGTACAAGGTACTGTTTTATTATAACAGAGAAAAGTAAACTATTTTTTAAAAATTAGAATTATTTGCTTATAATGGAGTCCATGGGAGATGGCCTTCCTTTTATTTGGAACTTTCTGGATAATGGGTTTCCAGATACCCGTAATAAATGTACCTGTCATTCTGTAACATAATATAATTATATGTAATTTACACTTTTACTAAATGTATTTTCTTTCCCCTGAGACTCCATTTGGGGACCCAGGGGAAATTCCATCCATGTCCTGTCTATAAATCAGTAGCTGCCCATAAATCAATAGTGCCGCAGCAATTTTGTGCTGTTAAAGTACAAACACTCTTGCATGAATCTGTCTCTCTGGGCCCTGTCTTGCTGACAGTCAGTTGTGGTGTTCAGATCTTACCCTAGCCTGGGGCTGATCCAGTGACAGGAATGTGCGGTAGGCGGCGTTTTTCTTGAGACCTGACACTCTGTGGGAATGTCACATTCATATCCGATTCCTTCACATAATGCCAAGTGGTTTCACCTCCAAATAACTTGTCACTCAACTTATAGAGTGTAATTTAAACCTCTTTTTCTCCCATCATGTACCCTCTAACCTTCTGTGTGTGTGATCCTCAGCTAACCTTTCCATGGCTGATCCGACTTACAGAGATGGAATCTGCATTAGCGCCTGCTTTGAATGGTTAAAAGAAAGCAATTTTCTTTTTAGTACACTTATAATGCATATTTTATGACTGAAATCAGTAAAGTTTTGGGAATGTACCATTTAGGATAAGGTTAGGATTCCTTTTCCTGCTGCACAGGGAGGAGTTTCCTGTCATCATTTCTACTTCCTTCCTTTTAGAGTACAACAGCCCTGTCATGCTTTATGGCAGGAATTCTGCATTATTCATTTGGTAGATTTAATGTTCCTTGTTCCGTGGTCACTATATCTGTTACACGGAACCCCTATCCCATTATCTATGTTAGATTAATACATTAATGCACAATCGTTTACATTTGTTGATGCAGTACAGGAATTTGGCAATTTATGTTGTTCCAAACAACTGGTTTTCTGAAAACACCCACGGACAGGAGCTTTTTTCAAAAATGTTATCTTGATTGATAAGTAAATCACGTAATCTCTCTTGAGAAAAGAGTACTGGCAAAAGCTACGAGAGTTACGAGAGAAATAAAAACTTAGATATCTTTTTTTTCTGTAGAGGTGCTGTCCTGAGAAAGATTATGGAAAATGTTTCAGTCAAGCCAAGGAGTATGAAATAAATGGAAGTTATATGCTAAATGGCTGGGCTGCTGCAAAATGTCAATGAAGAACAAGCTCTGTAAAGTGCTGTGTAATAGGTCAGAGCTATATAAATAAAGGATAATTGTAATAAAAATATATGTACTGTATTAGCCATTGATAGCAGCTTGAACATGTGGAAATTAATTCACGTTTAATTGACTAACTCCTTTAAACGGTGAGCTATAGAATGACGTTGGTCTCATCATGTGATCAAATGAGTGTCAAAAAGTGTGACTGGGATTGTTTCATACATGCATGACAGGGTGTAAATGCAAGCAACTGGTCCAGTTCACCATATTTTTCGCACTTTTCACCCTTTCACAGAAGTAGAAGAATTACTGCAAGTCTTTACTCTGCAAAACAGAATGCACAGACCTACATATACAGCAGACATGGTTGTCCCGAAGGGGCCCGGGCTACAGGGGGGGCCCGGATGCAGGGTCTGCTGTATCATCATCTCTCCCTCCCCAGCCCCTGGTTCTGGGCCCCTCCAAAGATTTATTGTGCAGGGGGACTGGTGCTGTCAAGGTTTGCTACTGGTTCATCCCCTAAATACAGCTCTTCCCAGATACTCCTACCCATCCCTATCTGTCCCTTAACTTGCACATCATTCAGACTTTCCAGTGCCACTTTTGTGCCACTTGATGCTCTTGCACTTGTCTATAGTGTCAAAGTCAATGAACCCTTATATGTTCCAGAAAGCTTGCAATTAAATCCCATTATTTTAGCCATTTAGTGTTACTGTAATTCCACCTCTTCCTGTTAGTCTATTTAAAAAGGAAACTTTATCTATTTGTTTATGGGTTTTTTTTAACACTGTTTGACTGAATGCCATGAAACTGCTCTGACGCCATCCTTAATCCAGAAAAACAAAATTTGTCCCCCTTGTGCAATGGCCCTGCATATCTGCAGCATTACTCATTTAGACATGGAGTGCAACAAAACTTTTAAGGGACCATCCTCTAATTCTGACAGAGACCCATGTCATGATAATGTCTGAAATGAACATTGCACTAAAACGGTCCAGGCTGCTCATATAAAACAAATTTTTTTCTAAGTTAATCCTATAGAACAGACTCTCCTTCCATGGCTCTGTGGCGTGATATTAAACACATTCTGCCAGATACAACCCCCTCAACTGATGGAGACGAAAAGCAGGCAGCTCTGGACTACAGAACCCACTCTACAACCAGCCTGGGGTCTGTGTTTCAGATGTAAAACATTCCCAGGGCTTCGTCAGAGCCTTCAATAGGCTGCCATTGTTTGAAGTTTCCATGAAAGGCAACTGCTTCCCACAAGGGCGTATCCAGAGCAAGACTTGAAAGCAAGCTGCCTCCCCCTTCGGTGTTATACTAATTGCCTGGTTTCACCTTTATTTGTTGTCGTTAAGGCTTTATGAGGGTCTCAGCAGGATGCCATGCACACTGTACTCTATGACCCTTTTCATTCTGCCAGGAACTGCAGAGAAATGGCCTCAGCGTTGCTCTGGGCTACTGGAAATAGCAAGGTGATTCTAAATTCTGACACCATGCCAGGGAAAGGAAGGACTTGCTGGGCAGAAGGGGATGGGTGCAGCCAGAGGGGAATTAGTCTATGCCAAGCAGATGATAAGGAGCAGAACTATGGATGCACTAAAAAAAATATAAAGATAAGCATAGGGCAGAGGGGGGATCTGTTCTTGGCCACCTGCCTTATCCAGGATATAAAATGCCCTTGGTGAGGCTACAGATTGCATATTTTTTATATTTATAATATTTTTTATGGTTAACTACCAATTCCAACACCTCCGAATTAGCAGGGATAATCCAACAACAGCTGGAGCAATGCAGTTCTCCAGGCGAGAAGGAGGACTCAAGGTTTCCAGTATGTTTTTTTCATGGCATCTAGATTGCAATGCACACGCAGACCACATTTTATTGATCCCCGACATACTGACAAGATCAGCAGCTTCCCAGGCCTTGCCTAAAACCCACTGTGTGTACTTAAGCCTATATATTCAATCAAAATGGATATTTTTAGGGTTATGGTTTTCCATTTGCTTTGTAATCACTGCTACTAAGACAGTCAAGATATTTGAGGTACATCAAAAACACAGACTCTCTTCTAGTTTTAATGTAAAAAGAGCAGGGCTAGGAAACCTTTCATCACTTACTATTGCTGAGGCTTTAGGCACATAACCTTGTAACCTTTTCTTAACACAGTGACATCGGCCACACAAGCCCTACAGCTTTCCCTAACTCAGAGGCATTAGGTACATGTACCTCCTTACATTACAGAGGCATCACGGCCACATAGAGTTGGTGGTCGAGAGAAAGATCCTGACCCAAGAAAAACTCAAAATGATTGGCTGCACCACCATTGCTGTGCAAACAAGGCCAGCACTATTTGTTAAAGCACAACATTCGATAACTTATGAGATAGTAACAGGTGAGTGTCACTCAAGAATCTCCATCTGCAGAGAGTGTCTCTCCTGGCATTTACTCATCATATCTGCATCAATAGGAGAGCACTGCATGGCTCAAATGCCATGTGAAGGTGGCCCTCCTGGCTCAGTGACCTTATTAGTAGGCTTCTGAAGGATCTCAAACATCTCTAGTCTGCAGGTACTGTTAAATCATAACTTACTGCCATAAACCATGGCAAAATTGCTTCTTTGTATGATAATACATGTACAGAACCAGTTATCCAGAATGCTCAGGACCTGGGGATTTCCAGATAAGGGATCTTTCCATAATTTGGATCTCCATACCATATGTTTACTAAAAAAAACATTTAAACATTAAATAAACCCAATAGGATTGTTTTGCCTCCAATAAGGATTAATTATATCTTAATTGAGATTAGGAGCTTTTTGGATAATGGGTTTCTGGATAACAGATCCCACCATACCTGTATGGTTTTTTTTTTTCCAAAACAACCCTGGTTTACAAAACTATATGTTTTCAGACACAAAGATACAACATGTTTTGCATGTGAATATTTTAACCTTTAAAATGTAACATTTTCCTACTGTGCAGAACATTCCATATTCATATATATTTATATATTCTATGCTCACTTTACAGTATATTCCAATGTATCTCACTGTTAGGAAATAAAAAAAGATTGTCTTTTTTGATGTTATCTTTCCTCCTGCTGGCATTGCAGCAATCATCCACTTGATTTATGATGTCCCAAAGGTTATTTTGGATTATTCAGATATATATGTCATTGTCCAATAACAAAAAGTCCATTTATCTTCTGAGCAGGATACAGTGGAGTGGTTCTTTGGGACATCTCAAGCCAAGATAAGCTTGGCAAAAATCAGCTTTGCAGTGATGGGATGTTTTGTCTTGTTAACATAAGGTCAGTCCCTTACTATTTAATACTGATCCAAATGAACTGTTTTTGGCGTTTTGGATTTGTTTCCACTGTGGCGCAATCAATCAGTTTATCCATTTCAGGCAAGAAGATCACTGGAAAAAGTCACATAAGTGCATGACCGATGGCTGGTAGGAGGCAGCAAAAAAGGGCTTTCGCATATATTCAAAATATATCCCTTGTATCCCAATTCATTTGGGAGCACCAGCAAGAGATTTTTGACCATTAAAGAGAAACTGACACCAGAAATTAAATCATTTTTACATGTATTATAACTTTGTATTTGCATGCATTAATATATTTGCCATAAAAGTATTTGCCTGCTGCTTTTACATTACTTGTCTGATTCATATGTTCCCAATAAGAGGGCAGCCATATTTGTGCAGCAGAAGTCTGTTAGCATTAGAAGCTATAACTGACAGACTCAGAAGGGACAGTCAGGTTGGCAAAACAGTCAGGTTTAGGAACTTCAAGTAATAACAATTACAAATGTAGCGAAAAATGATCAACGTGACCCATACGTAACTTTTAATGTACACTAATATTTAGAAAAGTTGCTTTTTAGCGTTAGTATCACTTTTAACCATTAAACAAAATTTTGCTTGGTATGAGGCAATCCTAATGCTGCACATTGTTTCATGGCAGCTCTATGGTATTGACAGATATAGAGAGTCATTCCTGTTTCCTCTTAGTGTAGTCTTTGCCATGATCAAATATAATTCACTGTCTAAAATGCCAGTGATGGTGTCTAAATTTCTTACAAGAGGCTTATCTGACTGACTGGAGGATTTGGGAAGGTCATGAGAAAAAGAAAGAAGACAATGGCCAGGACAAGACACTGCTTAATCTGCAACCAGTTTTAATAAAGGTGACTCTAAATAGACCAAATTGAGTTTATCCCCACCACATGGATGGTCCCAGGCCTTCTGTGTATTCCTCAGCATCACCGAGCCTCACATTAGTAGGGGAGGTCCCAACATGAAACACTTGTCGAGTAATCCAGGGGAAAGGATTTACAGCTTCAGTGGCCCCTTGACTAAAATAAATGAATGGTGCTATATAGATAAGGAAACAGGTTTCACACATAAGTTGAGCTGGAAGATTCCACACGCACTCCTACAATAAAAACATTAAAATATGAGGGACTAAAGGAAATCTTAAGTAGCATGTCATGACTGATTTATAAGCCACATTAGGCTTTGCCCACCCATGATTTTGTGCCTGGCAGACATTTTCTGGAGCCAGGACAATAGTAATTTATAGCTGAACTATATGCACTTGGGCTGCCTAATAGGGCAATCAAAATGTTTGGGTGGTTATATTTTATTAGGCAAATTCTCTGCGTAGGAGGTAGTAACTCCTCCGAGCAGCCCAGATACACAATGTCTTTACAAACAGCAAAAGCTTTGTCTTAATGAGAGCTTTTCCTAATACAGCTGATCCTGTTTATAGGGTCATAGGATCTTTTATGGCCTCTGAAAGGTATTTTACTTCCCAGGTTATATACCCATATGTGTGCTTTATTGTAGAATGTTAAAGAGGTACTGTAGAGTGATTGTTAAAGCAGAGGAGATCTCTGGTTTTTCAGATTGAAGATATTTTGTATGATTCACTTTTTTGATGAACTTATAAGGACAATAAGTAGCAATGCCATCTATCATTTAGTCCAATCTGTTATATTACCAGTGTACTCCTGAGCCAGAATATAACACATTATGCATAAGATATATTATTTCTAACTATAGCCTTGCGTATATAAGTTGCGTTGCTTACTGGTGATCCTGTTTAATAAAGGATATATTGTAGTGTTAAGGTGGCAATAGATAGAGAAAGAGATCCTACAGAACGTCTATAAAGCAGCTTGAGTTCAAAATAGCTGCTGAGAATTATGGTCCTAAGTTGTTGCCTTACCTAGTAGACCCAGTAAGTGAAGTAAAAATGCCATGGTAAAGGTACCAATCAGCAGTTATCTCTGGTGTAGTGGCAATAGAATAACCTGTGATTGGCTGCTATGGGTTACTCTACTGTAGCAAACACCATGTTCAGGCTGAGAGACCAGACAAAAATGTACCAAAAGCTTATTATCGCTTCAGTGGGCCTGTAAGTGGATTATTTCTAGTGTTCCCACTAACTGAGCTTTGCAGGATACAGCATTTTCTGAAGCGATAACTGCTTCACCCAAAAGAAACGGAATATAAAGAAAGCCTCTATACCTGCAGATCTGTGCTCAGCGATGGAGAACACCTATGTGGGTACAGTTTAAATGCATCCATCTTTGCAGGAGAAAGTATAGGAGGCTGTTTCTTCTGTAATGCCTGTATATTTCCATTAGTGACCATTTGTATCGTGTCACTCCCACTTCTACCTCTTGCTAATGGATTATAACATAATAGGTGGCCCATGGACAGTGATACTGTACAGCCTGAAATAAGGGTGGTTTAGACAAACTGAAAATCCAAGGTGAATCAGAAACATGTTTGCTTTTTGAGGCTACAATTTCATTATTATTGCTGCTTTTTATTAGGGATGCATAGAATCCAGGGTAAGATTTGGCCTTTTTTGTTCAAAAACAAAATATTTGTGGTTTTTTTGTTCAAAAACAACAAATATTAAAAAATGATGACCAATTGCAAATTGTTTCAGAATAGTACTTTCTACAACCCACTAAAAGTTAACAACTCCTGTAAGCAAGTAATATTCAGTAGTCTCTGACCACAGGAGTACACAGGCAGTAACCCATTACTTCTTCCGGGCAAACTTGGTGACTTTTATTACATATGGGGGCAGTGGAATTATAGAACATATTCTAAAGGCAGGGAAGAATAATGTTGTGGCTAAATGTGGCCATAAACAGTAAGATTCACTCATTTGGTGAGGTTGCCAGACGAGCAAATCTTTCACCTGATATGCTCCTTTGGGTGGGCAATACCATGCCAAACGATTGCATTACAATGGTGGGAAACAAAAAGTTGAAGTGAGGACCGCTGCAAATATGCAATACGGGCCTCGATCTGACACGAAAATCAAGCCTGTCGATCAACATCTGGTCGATTTTCAGCCAGATTACGCTCGGGGAGACCGCCAGAGTGCTCAATACACAGGCAAATAAACTGCCAAATCGGTCTGAAGGACCCGAATAGGCAGCTTAAATATATAACGTATATGGCTACATTTAGACCACACCTGGGCTAACAACTATTACTGTATTTCCAGTGATTTCCAGTTCATTGGCCTTGGGCGCCCCGGCTGGCCTGGCCCGACACTGGTTACGCCACCGTGCATGGTACATGGTTCCGAAATGATCAAGACATGCTGCTGATTATAGAATACAGTATTTGTGGAACAGAATAACAGTACTTACACAATGTAGTTTACAGTAACAGATAATTAAAATATGCCCATTGGTCCCTGTAAATATATGTGCGTTTTGGCATTTCTTTAAAGCAAATTGCCTAATGTTCCTCGGTCACTGTCCTGGGAGTCATATTACTGTGTGCTCTCTATTGTCCCCAATGCTAATCCTCGGGCTTGTTATGGAGTGTAATTATTTTGTTTAGCGTTGTTTCTCAGTGGTCAAATTAATAAAGTTCTTTCCAATCAATGTAAACCACAGCTGGCTCTAGAAATGGAAAGGGTGCTGACAGGGTCAAAAATCCTTTTCAACAACGTGCGTTATATCATCTGACATATTAATCCGAGCTGCCAGCAGCAATAGACGTGAGTCACGTGCGCGCTGTGTCCTTAAAAAAGAGTCTAACATTTCATGAACTCTGGAGGAAGAGAGCGGAATGTTTGAGAATCTTTGAACGACCCTCCTGTTCTGGGAGATCCATTTAGAATGATTGCACTGAAGGAGTCACTTCCAATCTCTTATATTTCACATGGATTTCCAGTGGCAGACTTGAAACTTTCCCAGATATCTAAGTACAATGAGCTGCTGAATTCTCATGCAAGCAAGCTTTTCCCTACATCTTGGGAGTCGGTGTTTGTTAGTGACATCTAAATAGTGACTTTATAGGGTACAAAAAACTTAAGAAAAGGTTTAATCAACAGCAATTGTCCACCCATATTATACATGGTGCTGTTTGTAGCTTATTCAGTGATCTAAGATTTGATTCTTTTTGTAGACTAGGGGGAGAAGTTAGTATAAAGTACACAGACCAGCATCAGCTATTGCAGGCCAGCCTTACCCTTGCCACCTATGTGTCTCCCCCAGGGGCATTTTAGCTTTTTACCACCCTTGGTAACTGGGTGCTGCTGCCTGAGGCAAGTTTCTCAAATTGCTTCCCCCTCCTGTTCATCATGAATTCTGCCAAAGGCAGGCAGCACTGTATTCATGGGAGTGGCAATAGATCTCTGCACTCTAAAACAGAGCATAAAGACCCACAGCAAATCAAGCAGAGAGGACGTAGATGGGAAGGCAGGGTGAATGTGCAAAACATGGCAGATTGCACTTGTTGTTTAGCACTTTGCACAATATCTTCCTAGTCGTAAATTACCTTGTGGCCCTATCATGTTTAAAGGGCCTGAAAGTGGCTGCATCCTCTGCACACCTTGAGTTAAGGCCACCTTGCCAGATGCAGGGCGAGAAAAAGCCCTTCAGCCGAAAACTGCAGTCTTCTGCACCTGTAGAGATGTAGCGAACTGTTCGCCGGCGAACTAATTCGCGCGAACATCGGGTGTTCGCAAGTCCGCAAATTCGTGAACTTTTCGTGATGTTCGCAATTTGGGTTCGCCGGCACCGAAAAAATCGCAAAACTTACGATAACGTTACGAATGCTCCAAAAAAGTCGCAAAACTTACGATAACGTTACGAATGCTCCGAAAAAGTCGCAAAACTTACGATAACGTTACGAATGCTCCGAAAAAGTCGCAAAACTTACGATAATGTTACGAATGCTACGAAAAAGTCGCAAAACTTACGATAACGGTACGACTGCTCCGAAAAAGTCGCAAAACTTACGATAACGTTACGAATGCTTCGAAAAAGTCGCAAAACTTACGATAACGTTACGGATGCTCCGAAAAAGTCACAAAACTTACGATAACATTACGAATGCTCCGAAAAAGTCGCAAAACTTACGATAACGTTACGAATGCTCCGAAAAAGTCGCAAAACTTACGATAACGTTACGAATGCTCCGAAAAAGTCGCAAAACTTACGATAACTTTACGAAAGCGCCGGAAATTACGAAAAAGTCGCAAAATTACCGATCATTTCGAAAAACGGCGTGTGTCAATTTTTCACCCTTGATCCCCCTCCTGCATGCCACTGTCCAGGTCGTGGCACCCTTTAAACAACTTTAAAATCAGTTTTCTGGCCAGAAATGGCTTTTCTAGGTTTTAAAGTTCGCCTTCCCATTGAAGTCTACGGGGTTCGCAAAGTTCGCGAATATTCACAATTTTCGGCGGAATTCGCGAACAGGTTTGCGAACTTTTTTTTTGAGGTTCGCTACATCCCTATGCACCTGGAGCCTCTACGGCGACATGGGTTCGACGCAGAGACACCCACATGTTTTAGTACCAAAATCCACTCTGTATGTCTGCATCTGGGTTGACACAGTGGCTCCAGGGGCAGACACAGAACTGACAGGATGTCTGGGGACCAGCTGATTCTTGGCCTGATTCTTGTCCTGTCTTTATACGTAGGCCGACGATCAGCCCCATGTGGCGTTAGCCTAAGCCCCCGAAACAATGGCTACGGGGTTGAATGTAAATGCTGTTTTGCAGTTGGAGAACAGATGCAGCACAAATCACAGTTCAGCTCTTTTTAGTGCTGGTGGGGAAAATAACTGGGAAATTAATTGTTTTCCAATATTACTGCTCATTTCAGCATAATTAAATGAAACATTCCACTGGCTATTTAGCAAATAAGTGCATCCTAACCGTAGCCATTCAGCTAATTGACATAAATTTTGAAAATGTTCTTTTTCTGTGTCTTCCAGCTCTGCAATTGCTTCTTCCTTATATATAGTTTCCTGCTAATATTCTGGTCTTCTAGCTTTTCATTTATTTATATTTACAGTGCTACAAATTACTCGTAACTATTATTTTTGTACAATTTGGAATAATTGAACCTCACATAGAAGTAACTAGAATAACAAGATTTTTGTGAGGCTGCTAGGACACCACTTATTGGCTTGGATTCTACACATCTCTTGAACCCTACTGATGGGAACAAAGTACATTCTTCCATAAGATAGTTCATTCCATATTCTGATTTTTTTTTTGGTTTATCAAACATCATAGCATCACTCATAAGTGTTTAAGTAAACTGATATCTGGTTAAAAGGGAAAGCTATAGCTAATGTGTTTTATGTTTATCCACTCCCAACAGGATAGAAATTCTTTAGGATGGGAAGAAAGTAAACATTAAGAATAATTGTACATTTATAGGCATTTATAACCTTATCCTCTTAGGGCTTGAGTGAACCTATATCATGCAAAACAGAAGGTAGAGACTGCACACACTGAAGTTTTTTTGGCCTGGAGATTTTCCCATTTATTATGGCTGTGTAACCACAAAGATTAACATTTTGGGGGGGCACTCATCCTAAAAAAGGGAGGGAGTGTCCCCCGAAACATTGACCTTTGCAGTGACACTGGCATAATAAAAGGGTAAGCTAGACATTATTTTGCCCAGTCCTGCGCTTAAGGGCAAATGCCCATACCTGATGCACTCTTAACTTCCAGTTTGTGCCTCTATGTTACCCAACCACTCAGATTGTAAGCTCTACGGGGCAGGGACCTCCTTCCTACTGTGTCTCATACCACATGGCACTTATATATATATATACATATATGTATTTATTGTATTTATTTATTATATCACTCGTCCTCCCTGTGTGTAATTTTGTATTCTGTAAGACTGTACAGCGCTGCGTACCCTTGTGGCGCTTTATAAACAAAGTTATACATACATACATACATACAAAAGATCACAGTGTGCAGTCTCTGCCTTCTGTTTTGCAAGTATCTTGGGATATCGCCATATATCTAGGTATTATCAAAGGTTACATGCAACTGGTATCTTAATTGGTGGGACCTATATCATCCCATTTGAATAAATTCTGATATATAGGCAGATATTGGTCAGATATTGGCCTTTAGGGCTCTGGCACACGGGGGAGATTAGTCGCCCGCGATAAAACTCCCTGTTCGCGGGCGACTAATCTCCCCGAGTTGCCTACCCCTGCCATCCCACCGGCGAACATGTAAGTCGCCGGCGGGATGGCAGACGCGGCGGCGCGATTTCGCGCAAATCGCCGAAAAAGACTCGCGAGTCTTTTTCGGCGATTTGCGCGAAATTGCCCCGCCGCGTCTGCCATCCCGCCGGCGACTTACATGTTCGCCGGTGGGATGGCAGGGGTAGGCATCTCGGGGAGATTAGTCGCCCGCGAACAAGGAGATTTATCGCGGGCGACTAATCTCCCCCGTGTGCCAGAGCCCTTACAGAGGCCTTTTACACAGGACAATAAGTAGTAAGAGCTGTGAAGTTGTGGAGTTCACTCCATGAACTGATTGTACTGGCAGATACATTAGATAGTTTCTAGAAGGAGTTAGATGATTTCTTGAGGTTAGAAAATACAAGGTTACAAATTAATACTTATAGTACCAAGACTGGTCTAGTTGTCTATTGTAAGTCAGAGCTTTCTGCTTCAGAGGAAAATTAAAGACAACGTCATATGGACATTTTTCCTCTTGCTCTGTATTAGCTAGATATTAGATGTATTTATTTCAACCTCAAATACTATAAAACTAAGTGATTGTGCTGGGAGATACATGAGATAGTTCCAAGAAATGCTGCAGATACTAATACTCTTGTTGAAATCAGGAAGGAATTTTGTCCCTTTGGGAAGCAAACTGAAGACAGGTTCATATGGGTTGTTTCACCTTCCTCTTGATAATGTTAGGTATGATTTACATGGGTAAAAATGTTGAACTTGAAGGCCATATGCCTGCTGAAGAGTATGCCCTTTTGATCAAAGATCATCTTTTATTAGTATTACCCAGCACTTTAGATTTATTTATACACTTAACTAATGATTTGCTTCATAAGACACCTAGAAAATGGGGTTCTCCACTCCCAAAACACATTTAATATGATGTTAATGATATATCAGATGTATCTGTCTCCCCTACCCTTACTCTCCCATGCTAATATCACTGTTCATTATAAAACATCAGCAAGTTTAGACATCATCATGGTCATTAGAGCTCCCACCAAAACTGCCCCCAAAATTCATCCTTTAAAAGTTTATTACACTAGGTAAGATAGGCTAGACATCAAAGTAACTGAACTTTCCCTGCTTTTCAATCCAGAAAACCACACTGGTGCCTGCTTGTTTCCCTGATTTATTCCAGTGTTTCCTTTATTTGGTATCTTTATTTATGAAGCAGGAATTGTAGCTCTCCAGCTGTTGCTGAAGTGCAACTCCCTGAATCATCGGAATCTGCCGTTGGCTATTTCTGCGGAACGAGGCATATGGTATTGTAATATATGAACAGAGTTTACAGAACTATCACAGGGAATTTAAAGAGCTTGACTAATTACTACCATGTTCTTTCCAATCAACAGGTGACCACTCCCCATAAAACGTATACTAAAAATACCCCTCTACACTAAAATAAATATTATTCTTTTTATATATTACCCAGGATCTGCTTATAATCTTGGTTTGCTAGTAACTTCGTATATAAACCTTCCAGCAGAAGAGTACACAGGAAAGTCAAGATACTCCCAAAGCTCGGTGCTTATGATGAATGGGCTGCAACAAGACTGCTATAAACCCCTACAAACCTGACACCCCTTCGGGGAAGCTGCCTGCTCTTTCTCTTTATTTCCCAGCTCTTTGCCTAGGCCAGAAAAGCAGATGACAGGCCGGCAGGATGTACTTATGTTGTTAGGAGCGCCCTTGAAAGGAGGAATGTAAAAAATCCTTATGACTGGGGAAATGGAGCCCTGTGGCAGGAAATTTTGTGAGTCCCTGTTTCTCTTTTACACAATTTGTGGATCTGTCATAAGGCTTTTTTTCCTCTTTTTTTAAAAAAGGAATTGAGTAAGATCTTGTGCATATCACACAGTGCGTCGTTGCCGGACCCATAGATGCCCTCGGTATTGAAGAACATTAATAGGACGGGTATTGGGCAATCTCTAAAGTCAGGCTGTGCATCACAAGACAGATCTGGCTGGCAACAGCATTTTTATCGCTCTCTTCTAAATTACTGCTTTGTAAACCCACAGAGAAACTAGACATTAATTATATGGCAGAGTGATTTATTATAATTGTGATTACACCGTATAATGTTAATTATATATGTAGTTCAACAGGGTACGCCACATCTTATAAGGCAGCAATACAGAGAGGATATAGCTTGCAATGTAATTCAGTCGTGGCCACGGCAGTGAAGGAACACGCAAGAATGAATATGAAAATAATTCATAATATACAGCAGGTAATACTGGTTTCATTTCCACTAATGACACTGCAACCTTCTATTCTGAGCATTGATAAACTAGTGATAGTGAATCAGACAATGTGGACAAAAACCCTCTTGAAAGACAGGCTGAAATAAATGGATACTTTTAACCCATGATTAAAAAAAAACATGCATAAGACATTCCATATTTTAAAGCTGCATTTGTCTGATACCCTTAATTCAGCTGGTTTGTTATCATCATTTATTTTTATAATGCCCACAAGTTGTCTTATTCAGTCTGCAAATTACTGAAAAGGTCTCTTTGCACCGTGCTGACGTTTCCGATAGGATTTGTGACCACTGTGACAGAATGCTCTGCTAAAAAGATAGCATTGAATCTTAGCCATAAAGCATGACTGAGCTGCTGCTCATAAAGCAGCGAGTCAGCTGCATTCATAAAAGAAATGCCCTGTGCTATTCAAGGACAAGTCTTGCTATAACTTTTCTAGAATGAATCATTCCTTTAACACTTATCTGCTTTGCTAAAGCAGAGAACCACCTGCACTAGTTGTGCCAGGCAGCTCTCGCTGGAGGCAAAAGGACGTGCAGGAGGGCTTTGGGGTGCTGCATCACTGGCTGAAATAGGCTAGCAGAGAAGATGGCACGTAGGGGATTTATGTGGTTGCCGCTTATAGCAAAATCTTCCTGCTGCACTTACTCTACTTGGTGGTTCCCATTTCCATTTAATGAACTACCCCACACATACATGTGACCTATATTATTTTGTATGTGCCCACAGTTTTCATATGAAAGGGTAGTAAAGTGGTTAAATTCCAGCTTAGGCACTATCTACCTAGTTTATAGTATAATTTATACTCATAAGTGCAGTTGTGGTCTCCGCAATTTCCCCGCAGTCTGTAGCGTGTATAACCACATCCAGATAGTTGCACTCTGTGTTGCTCAGTCCTTCCAGCATTCCATTTTAAATTGAGCGCTGTTGTGGCTATTGATGCAGGGGAACCCTGAAGCTACCGCTACCTCCTGACCAGTTAGTAACTCCGAGGTTCCATTTGTGCCCAATGTCACCTGCACCTAAAGAATTCGGCTCAGACATTGCTTGCACGATGAACACTAGAAATGACCCCAGACAGACTTCTGCACAATTGTGTCGAATTTACTGCAAAATGTGTGCACAGTTGTTTTCATTTTAGTGATTAAGATGCAATTGAGTTAGGCGCAGCACAATGTCCGACAAGTGCATCACCTCCTTGCAAATGCCACTTGAATTCTGGGCAAAAACATATGTTCTCCCTGTGTCGGCATGGATTTCTTACACTCCAAAAACATACAGGCAGGTTTACTGGATCCTGTAAAAATCCCAATGAAGTTACACAGCCAGTATAAAGTAATTGGCCTGGGCCTCATGCCTTTATGTGGCCATGGAACCCTTTAGTGACTGTTAGTATCCTTATATTATACAGAAGGGGGGTACATTATTTTTTATATATAATACAGTAGGGGGGTACATAGTTCCATCATTGAACATGGCACCCAGTAAGATATAGAATCCTGAGATTTCCATGGGCTGCTGTTCCTTTAAAGCAGTTCCACGCTAGCCCAATTCTCTCCAATCTATTGCAGATGTACACCAAATGAATAATAAGCATTACAGCCTTTTGTACTTAGTGAAACAGGGTGCTCTGCCTTATATTTCTCACACATCTTTACTTCTAATCAGATCCTTTCTTACCTACAAATTGGCACTGCTCTGCGCTATGTAACTGAGTAATCTCCCATCAGCAGAGCTCCAAACACAAATCATTTAGTGACCTGATCCTGTTTCTACCATGCACCGTATTCTTCGGGGCACCCAGGCCTTTCAGAGAATGGTTTATGTTCTTAATTAAGTCTCTGTGTCAATCCTTTTGCATCTCCTTACACTCATCATAAACACGTTCTTGGCCGGCGGAATATGGGAGAGGCGGGATCTCATTGTCTGAGCCCTAAGCTGTTGTTTGTGCAGAGTAAACACAGATGTCTGTTCATGGATCGCTTTGTAATTGGCTCTATGTTCTACTGACCCTCTGGCCCAAATATCTTTTACCCTGGAAGAACAGCTTATGGATTACTCAGTAATGCATTCATTGAAGGAAACGTTCAGGTTGGTTTTGTAGGAAGTAAATATTGCATGTTTCTAAGCCTTAACAAGCCAGCTCTTAGGAACAGCTTTTCTATTTTCCCATTTTTAATGACTGAGTGGGAGTAATTTGCTTTTGTATTGGTTAATTTATGACTAACATCCTGTTGTGCCTTGGAATTCCAATGGGCAGCCCCTGAACAATACAAGGAGAAACAAGTACAAAAGTACCTTCATCATTACCCATGTATTTCGTAATGCTCATAAGAGTCACAGCCATAAAGCATGACAGGCCTGAAGTTTTGTGATTGGATGGAAGCTATTGGACTGATTTATCATCTGAATGAATGAACTGGGGATTTATCATGCCAGATAACTGGAAACAAATCATTTCAGGCATTTGGTGGAAAAATATTCAACAATATTTATCAGTTTAACAGGACGAAATAATGATCATTGTCCATTGACTTCTATGGGATTTGGCTGGTCAGTGATAATAAATCCTGAATGCCAATACAATGTTAGATATTTAGCTTTATTTATCAAATCAGTCAAGTTGCCTATCCAATTAATCAGCCAGCTGGATTGATTTCTAAAAATTCCATCCATCCAGATCCCTTTTTTGTCCATGTAGCTATTTGCATTTGGAATGGTAATATAGTATAAACTCCCGGCCAGCATAGGTTTCAATGGAATCTAGCAACTATGTGGCTTCACTCCTTATATCTAACTTGGCAATGCAATGACCCTCAAACTAGATTAATTAGCAATAATAAGCATTCTGGACACAATCCCATTCCACATTTGACTTGTCCATTTTTACCTTTTCCTCATACATCGCTGCATACATTAGTATCACTTTATAAATAAAGATATACATACATAGATATGAGCTATACAGTGTTATAGTGCTATCTTGCAGCAGTGTGGTCCAATGTTCAATTCCAGCCAGGCACTATCTACAAGGAGTTTGTATGTTCTCCCCATGCTTGTATAGGATCCCTCCCACACTAAAAAAATGGCTTTGAAAATTGGTTTCTGATAAAATTGACCATAGTCAATGAATGATAAAAAATTTCTGAAAAGCGCTATAGAATATTTTGTTGCTATATAAAGGATAATAAGAATACAGGCCACCTGTTATTGGGGTATATGACTTCAGCGGTGATGGGAAATGCCAATTCTTTGCCTAAACAGCATAAAGAACTCATTCTCATGCTCGCCAGTGTTTCTGTCTACGCTCACAAACATATATCACACTATGAAATTGCCAAATTTATCACAGCACTTTACTATCTGCGACACTAGAGAGAAGACAATACAATTACAATGGTGTAAATCCATTACAATGTTGATGGTAGATTAGACTTTTGTTGTCTTGTCTATTATTTTCAGTCCCACACCTTTCCCCTTTATAAATAAACAATACTCACTTATTTTTCTTTCCTCTGTTCTATTTTTAATGTGTTTTTTAAAGGATATTACTTTTAATGACTACAGTTCTGCCCAACAGGCACCCCAATACACTTTCAGCAATAACACCCTTGTGGGGATAAGAATAGTAATCTGCTATTTTGTTTGCTTATAGTAAACAACGTTACCAAGTTGTGTTTTGCAACAATTTCAGCTCCATATTTACAGCGATTTGGGTCAAATGCACACTTATAGGGTTTGGCAAGAGTACATTTTGCCTTGGTGGGGGAGGTCAGAAGGGAAACCTCACCATGCCAAAAGGGCCCTGTACAAGCCCACCTCCCCCAGCATGTCAATAGGTGTACATGTCAGGTGACCTCACAATACATACAATACTATTGTACTATTGTTACTGGCCAAAGGGCAACAATGGATAACTATGGACAAAAAAAAATGTTTAGTTGGTGTATGGTGAAGTAAAGGTGAACCACAGCTCCTCTTCACTTCCCCTACTTCCAATCTAAGGTTGTAACAATGGAAATGTGGCCATACTGTTAATGGCCACTTGTTCAATGTGTGTTTTATTGTAAGCTGTACTGGCCAGGGGCCTCATTCCTGCTGTGTCTTAAAGGAACAGTAACACAAAAATATTTAAATAATCTCTAACATTAGGTCTAGCCTTTCCCCCTTGCCTTTTTAAGCTTTTTATCAGCTTATGTAGTTTAAATTTATGATCGCAACATTACCCACCAAACTGTCTGGAGAAATAGAAACATAAATGTAAACTGCATACGCTTATAAAAAGCTTAAGTGCCGAAGGTCCTCCAAAACAAAGACAACTTCCGGGTCAGTGCACACAGGAATTCCCCGTCGCCTTTTCACCTTGCTGCTATGGAGCAGTTCATCACTAAAATTCTACACTAAGCATTTAAAAAAGGCAAGGGGGGAAAGGCTAGACCTAATGTTAGAGATGTTTTGTGAAGGTATTTACCGGTAAATATTTTTGTGTTACTGTTCCTTTAACGTATTAGCTGTCTCACAATAGCATTCACTTATATAAAAGTTTGCAAAGTTTGAAGGAGCTATGGCTATCTGATCTCTATAATAATAAAACAGTACCTTGTACTTGATCCCAGATAAAGATAGAATTAATCCTTATTAAAGGCAAAACAATCCTACTGGGTTTATTTAATGTTTAAATTATTTTTAGTAGAATTAAGGTATGGAGATTCAAATTACAAAAAGACCCCTTATCTGGAAAACCCCAGGTCCTGAGCATTCTGGATAAACTGCCCCATACCTGTACTAATGATTTCTAGAACTGGAAGTTACTCCTCTTTCCCTAATGTAAGGCTACTGTAAAACACTGAAGGTCCTTCAATCTGGGAGGTCATAAAAATGAACAGCACTAACTAAAGTGGTTCACCCCCTCTACCAATAAAAACAGCGGATGAATTTCAACTATTTTGAGTTCGGTAAGAGGCCCCAAAACCTAAAATAATATTTATGAACACTTCATAACTGCTTTTCACACAGGAGCAAAATACACTTCAGCTAGTTTTCCTTTAAATATGGACTGTCACCCACAGGAAACCTTACATATTTCTACAGGAAATAGTTCTGACTTCTCTACTAAAACCAGTCCGGCTTTAAAGAGAGTCTGTCAACGCTGGCATATTTTATATACTACAAAGGAAGATTTATGCAACTGCAAACCCAGTGTAGTTATGTTAAGGTGATTCCAGTACAGATTTGCCCCATGACAAATAAGCCCTAAGGCTTATTTATCATGGGTACAAAGCATGGAAATGCCTTGTAGCTGTGCCCGGATTCATTTTAAACAAGCCCACCAAGCACTGTTCTTCAGGCAGTCCTGTGACTTCCAGTAACCCTGGACATTGCACCTAGTACATAAAGTCCAAACCAGATGGGAAGATCCACCTATAGAACACAAACCCTTATAAAAAAAAGACATTTGCCCCAAGCATTAGGTAACATTAACTGCATGATGGCTTCTCTCTAATTCATTTTTTATTTCATATTTAATATTTATGCTCTCATATGTACTTTGTATAATGCTGAGTGTTAGATCAATGGACTTTAGATTGATGTGGGTTTGATTCCATGTTCCCTTGTATCTGTGAACAAGACAAATGTTCTCTTTACCCTTTAGAAACCATGGGACCCAGTTCTGAGTTCATATAGGATATGTTCAGTTATAACATATTTATTATTCATTTAATACCCTTCAGTGTTTTTACTCAATATGAGTAATGTTATAAGCTGTCACATAAGGGGCTTGAGGAACAATTCAGATAAAGGGCAATAGGTCTTGCTCTAGATCTGGCCTTTACGAGAAGGATTATTTATTAATTTTTTAATTTGTGAGTTTTAGAGTTTTTTTTTTCAGTTCAAATAAAGTCCAAATTTTCCAAATAAAACTGTGAAAAAAAAACTTGATTGCATGGAATTTGTATTATACCCATGATTTTCAGTAGGTCCATAAACTGATGGAAAAACTTGAGAACTTGAATTACTGTAAATTGAAAACCCCCATCAATTTTGCCTAGGACAAATCCCACTGACTTCTACTTGAGGTTAACGGGAGTTGTCCTAGGTTTATTTTTTTGTACCATAATTATTATTATTATTAATGTTTATTTATAAAGCGCCAACATATCCCGCAGTGCTGTACAATAAGTGGGTTTCATACATTGGACATACAGAGTAACATATAAAGCAACCAATGCCCAAAAGAGCTTACAATCTACAAGGAGAAAGGGTTGAGAAACAAGGTGTGGGAATGGGCATGACCAGAGTATTCGAATTTATGAGTTTTAGGGCAAAACAGATTTGATTTTGAGCATTATGTCTCAACCACAAAGCACCATGGCACTGTTGTTTGCCTACAGGATGCACAAAAGGAACACCAACTTTTTCATAATATTCTATACTATAATGTTATTTTGGGTTGTGGAAATGTACGGATTAACACACATATAAACAGCAAATCCTGCCCTTCATTTACTGTTAGGTAACACACAAGGTCATTTCCAAGGTACATTCACTGCATCCAACCATATGAAGTACTGTAATCCTTAGCAAGTCAACATGGTTATTAATGTGTGTGTAATGTAAGTGATAGCTTTGTGCTTGGCCTGTTGTAGGCTATTCTTGGATGTATGGATTGTCACACATAGGTGTGTTTCATTTGTAAATATCGATGCTGTTTATTTTGCAGTTAGCTGTGTCAAGTACTGAATTAGGAGTATTCTAATGCTTTGATTCCCACCAGGTTGGTCCAGCCCTGTGACTGTCCTAATCTTCTCATTGACAGTGAGTTGGTTCAGGGCCCATCTCCTTTACAGTATGAATGCTAAAAAAGGTCATATTTTTTGACACAGCAGCTTTGTGTTTCCCTGGTGCCCTAAAATTAGCGGCACTGTTGGAACGTTCCATAATCCTATTGGCTTTAGTGGAGGCAAACCAATGGTTAAATTTTTCCAGTGTCCCCGTCCTAAAGTCCCAGGCTCCATTTCGACCTTGATTCAGTGGAGTCTGGTGAAAGATTATATCATTTTTACTGCAAGGCTTTGCTGTCTAGCGGGAGGAATATTTCTAAGTATCATATTTATCAAACACAGCCGCTTACAGGAGAGGGAGCGTGTTTGGGAATGAGAAGGTAAGAGAGAGAAGTGAAAAGACAGAGGGGCGGAAAGAAATGGAGAAAGCAGGTGTGATATTTCAGAGAAAATGTACAGGTTCCTTACCCATGTCAGCCCTTTCATGTGCAATCATTTCTTTTATTCCCTTAGATTCTCGTCTTTTCATCTGTTCTTCTTTTTTTTTCTTAAATCTACTTTGTAGGGTTATTCTGTAAAATAGTGATAATCAGTCCCAAGTGTAGCTCTCCATAGCAACCAGTCAGATGTTTACTTTCTTTATTCTAACTGCCTTAGACAGATTAAAGCTGACTGCTGATTGGATGCCATGCGTTTCTGCACTGGGGCTAATTTGCACCATGTTACTGCATAACCCTGTTAGGAATTTATTTGTCAGATCTTTTTTCTCTACTTTCTCTACTTTTCGCTCTTTCTCCCTCTTCCAACTGCCTTCACTTTCCCCCTTTTTCCACTTGCAAAAAAAAAAAAAAAGGAAAAAAAAAAACATCTGGTCTCACTTACAAGTCAGATCTCAGAACTCCCAAAGGCAGAATATATTCCCCTCCTGCCTTTAAATCAGACCCAAGCGGTCGTAAATCATGCAGCAGGCTTATTTATTAGACATAGTTTTGGGCCACTTCAAGCATGGAAAATAAATTTAACCAGAGAGTTCTGAAGCAATTTTCTCTCACATCTCTGTGGGATTATACAGGGAGAGAAGGAGGGGTCCTGTGGAACTTTTAGCCAAACTTTAAGACAGATCGTAGGTCGAGGGGGCAAAGAAATTATGGGAGACAGTCTTCAAAAGACCCCCAGTGCACCCTAAATCAAAACACTAAACCGCTGTCACTTCAAGAGATCTGCTTGAGTAGGATTTTGTTTGGCAGGAGTGGGGAACGTTTAATCATACTCAGTGTTCAGTGGGAAGTGGTTTTGATGCATATCACATTTTTCCATGAAACTCTTTAGATGCCAGAAAGGCTAGTAAGGCTCTCTGTGCAAAGCCTGTGCAGCCGCATGTCTAAAGTAGCTACAAACAAAACTGTCCCGATTCAATCTCTGTTGGTTTTAGAAAATAACTTATACCCCGATTGTGATCCGGAGGATAACCGGGCCTTAAGATTTTATATAGCTTTGTTCTTCTGTGACTTTATAACCAGGACTCTATGGGGGGCAAAGTGCTAACAAACAAAGTACAATACATCTTCATCTGTGCAGTAGGACATTTATCTGATATACCACATGTTTGTGGGCGGATTGTATTTAAATTATGATGTCACAAAAAAAAAGACTTCTATGAGGCTATAAAAATCCCATGGAGGGCCACATCTGGCTTGCAGGCCTCTAGTTGTATGGCTGTCATCTAGATAAAAAGCACTTTTGAAAGCCACATACAACACCTTTTAAACCCATATTAACAGATTCTTTGATAGACAGGTCAACTACCTAGACCTACTCTTGACCAGTATTGGGGGACAGTTGTTTAGCAATTTACATGTATTTGGCCCAAATTACAGTCAAACAATTATTAATATAATAATTTTGTGGAGAACTTGGGCAGGCTAAGGCCATTACATTTCTTGGAGTCTTGCATCGAGCTTATGGGTTGTAGAGTGATCACATTATCTCCTGGACTTTGTCTACACCTTTGAATAAAGCCTACTTTAAGCCTGGTGGCCAAATAACTCATTACTCAAAAGGTGCATTATTATTCCAGCACAGTATTCAAGTATCTATGTTCTCCCTGCAGGCAAATGAGATGTTTCAAGGGGCTTTTTTTAGTGCAATACTCAGTAGAATTAATTTGTGAAATTCCTGTGCCCAGTGTACCTATTTGTAATGTTGTATATGCTTAGGGTGGCTTAGGGTGGCAACTGGTCCAGCAATTTAACAGCCTGTCTGGTAATAATTATATTTGTTGACAAATGTTTAAAAAGGCCAGTATTTTTTTCTAAAAAATGTGGCAACCCAACACACCAGTACTGCCGATTAATCATGCTGACCAAAATTTTCCATGCATGGGCCAATTATACTCTCACTTACTTGGGGCCAGATAATTAGAAACCAATAATGATACTAATTATGATTGGGAGCCATAAAAAACTCTTCTTGTGGGGCACATCCAGCCTTCAGTGGAAAAGCCCTGCTCTGTTGAACCAAGCAGTACCTAGAGCAGTGATCCCCAACAAGTGGCTCGTGAGCAACATGTTGCTCCCCAACCCCTTGGGTGGCACCCCAGGAAAATGTTTTATGCTTGTGTTGCTCTCCAAGTCTTTTTACATTTGAATGTGGCTCACGAGTAAAAAAAGGTTGGGGATCCCTGACCTAGAGGCTTCAGAAGGTTTTTTTTGCCTTCCTCTGGAAGTTAGGCAGGTTTCATATGGACATAAAGGGTTGAATTTGAAGAACATGTGTCTTTTTTCAACCTAATTTACTATGGTCATTTACTAACTGTCGGATTTTTTTTCAATTTAAAATTTTCAGAAAAAAAAATTGCGACTTTTCTGAGATTTGCTATGCGTCAAAACGGCTAAAAATCCGAAACTTGCTGAGGTCATATAGTCAATGGAAGTCGTGAAGTCAATGGTGGATGTCCCTTTCCTTCCCTGGAGAATCCTTTTTTGCTTTGGAATTTTTGTGACTTTTCCTGGGCAGACTTTTTCAGTTCAGACTTTTTAGTATATGTAAGACATTAGTGGAAACGAGTTTGTTCTAATTTTTAAAATGAAGAAAAAAAAAAAAAGAGAAATGTTAGAGTTTTGAGTAAATCTGCCCCCACGTTTTAATTTACTTATAGAGAAATATCTAGTGATAAAGTGGCAGATTCCTCTATGCAGTAGAGCTGCTTGGGTTCGAAGCTTGGAGCGTTTGTACAGATTTGTATACATGTATTAATGATAAGAGAGATTGTGTTGAAAACAGTGCATAGGAGTAAATAAATGCTATATATACACACAACTCCAATTAAAATATTTACTAATGAGAGAAACTGTCAGCCAACCCTATAATGACCATTTGTCAAGCTGAGAACTTGCAATCAGATTTATTGCTCCTTCCCTGTTGTTAAGCGCAAATCATGGTGTTATCTTTCGGAGCATCCTGTTATGACATTGCAGTCCTTCCCGTGTGATAATAAACAAATGTTGGAAAAGCATCTCCCTCGCAAGTCTTTCCTTCTCATGTACGATATGTTGAGCTAGGTTATTTTGTCAGATCTTTCAAACAAATGTCTAGGACAACAAAATGAGTGGTGACAATGGGCAGTACAAACGAGTCGGTGATTAATGGTATATCCATGCTCATAAAGCACACATTGCGTGGGGATACAGCCTTTGAAACCAAGGTCATATGGGAAACCGTTTGTTTTGAACCATTAATGACTTTAATGGTTTTGGACGCTCAAGCAGCAAAAAGAAGGCAGGATGGAGGTGTTTTTATAGGGCCCCTTTTCCAAAAGCAAACACAACAAAATCAGGGCAATTGCAAACATTCTGCTTTGCAGGTCACTGACTCTGGAAGATATGCGTGGTACAAAATGCCTGGAAATGTCAAATCTAATTCCATAATATATATTGCCAGTCACTTAACTTATAACTGTTTATAGACCACTTTATTTCCACTACAAGTATCACCCCATCTTTCTAATGCTTTATTTTCCAGTAAGTTCTTCCAGCAGACACAAGGGCATCCATTCCAATTTAGAAGAAAAGAGGTTCCATCTTAATATTCCGAAAGGGTTTTTAACAGTGAGAGCTGTGAATATGAAGCTGTGGAATTCTCTCTGAACCAGTTGTACTGGCAGATACATTATATAGCTTCAAGAAGGGGCTGGATGGCTTTTTAGCAAGTGAGGGAATACAGAGTTATGGGAGATAGCTCTCAGTACAAGTGAGGGAATACAGGGTTATGGGAGATAGCTCTCAGTACAAGTGAGGGAATACAGGGGTAGGGGAGATAGCTCTCAGTACAAGTGAGGGAATACAGGGGTATGGGAGATAGCTCTCAGTACAAGTGAGGGAATACAGGGGTAGGGGAGATAGCTCTCAGTACAAGTGAGGGAATACAGGGGTAGGGGGATAGCTCTCAGTACAAGTGAGGGAATACAGGGTTAAGGGAGATAGCTCTTAGTACAAGTGAGGGAATACAGGGTTATGGGAGATAGCTCTCAGTACAAGTGAGGGAATACAGGGGTATGGGAGATAGCTCTCAGTACAAGTGAGGGAATACAGGGTATGGGAGATAGCTCTCAGTACAAGTGAGGGAATACAGGGTATAGGAGATAGCTCTCAGTACAAGTGAGGGAATACAGGGGTAGGGGAGATAGCTCTCAGTACAAGTGAGGGAATACAGGGGTAGGGGAGATAGCTCTCAGTACAAGTGAGGGAATACAGGGTTATGGGAGATAGCTCTCAGTACAAGTGAGGGAATACAGGGGTAGGGGAGATAGCTCTCAGTACAAGTGAGGGAATACAGGGGTATGGGAGATAGCTCTCTGTACAAGTGAGGGAATACAGGGTTATGGGAGATAGCTCTCAGTACAAGTGAGGGAATACAGGGTTATGGGAGATAGCTCTCAGTACAAGTGAGGGAATACAGGGTTATGGGAGATAGCTCTCAGTACAAGTGAGGGAATACAGGGGTATGGGAGATAGCTCTCAGTACAAGTGAGGGAATACAGGGGTATGGGAGATAGCTCTTAGTACAAGTTGATCCAGGGACTGGTCCGATTGCCATCTTGGAGTCAGGAAGGAATATTCCCCTCTGTGGCAAATTAGAGAGGCTTCAGGTGGGTTTTTTGGCCTTCCTCTGGATTAACTAGCAGTTAGGCAGGTTTTATATAAACACAAAAGGTTGAACTTGATGTATGTGGGTCTTCTTTCAACCTAACTTACTATTTAACTTATTATGTTATATATGTAAATCTAAAGACCCTATAACATTCACACAGAAAACTAGGGACGGTTAAATCAGCTAACCTGCCTGTATGTTTTTGAAGTGGAGGAAGCCCACACAGATGTGGGAAGAACATATAAACTCCATATATATCTATATATATATCTATATATATATATGTATATATGTTACGCCATTGTCAGTATCAAACACAGAACCCAAGTACGGCAAAGCAGTAATGCTATAACCGCTGTGCATTGTTCCAGTAATAGAAAGCACTCATATTTAAAATTCCCTTTTTAAAAATAAATACATGTGTGAATTAAATGGGATTTTATGGATTTTAAGGCAGAAAACATAAATGTAAAAAAAAATGTAAATTGAGGTGGAGAACCTGGTACAAGCCATGGATAATACAATTGCCTCTAGCTGTATGATACACAATGCATAATGATCTCAAATTTGAAGGTCTTTGTATTTTGTAAAAAATGTGTGAAATCCTATCTTTGCTTCTGATTTTCTTCCCATTGCTGACAAATGTAACAAGAAATATACGCCAAAGAACAACATAAAATGGAATAGAACAACCTCCTGCTGGTTACATGCAGGCAATTTAGGCAGCATTATAAAGGGATTGGGAGAATGTAGTGCATATAATATGAGTGCAGAAGTGTGGGCTTTAATAAACTAGAGACATAGTAACACTCCTCTCCTCTTCCTCACACAGAAACCTGGTGGTATCATTTGGTTATTGTCGCCTTACTATTGCTGTGTAAATATGTATGCGGTCCTACACTATCATATTTGAGGGACATCAGCAAGAGGGGCTAAAGCCTGTTCTGCTATTGGGCACAGTAACTTCTACATACACTGCTGAGCTGATATCTATACAAACACAGGACCCACACAGTAGGTAGCTGTCACTAAGGAATTCCAGTCTGTACAATTTAAGGCTGTTCCTTGTATGTATGTATATCTTTATTTATAAAGCGCTACTTATGTACGCAGCGCTGTACAGTTAGAATTACTAAGGTGCAGCAAGCTGAAAGTAGATGCTCATGGCAAAGAGTAGGCACTGACCAACTGGGGGATAAATGTACCAGTACTGTCTGGAGAGCAGATTATACAGGAAGCAAAGTGAAGGTGTGACATGTCACCAGGTTGGTGACAGTCTTTACTGGCTGTCATCCTAATGGTAATTGGGGTAATTTAATGTATTATTGTTGTTGGTTTTAAGGTTATACTAAATCCTCTTGATTGCAGAGGTGAGCAACCTGCCTCTAGAAGTGGGTCTGTTGCCACAAATATTGGCCAACAAACCCTGTATGACCTTTGCTCTTAAAGACAAAATAAAGGTTGTTTGCTACCTCGAGACTGTACATACAGTACGAACAAGGAGATTTGCTGCTTATGAAAGAGACTTGTGGTGTTGGAGGCATGCAAAGCATGTATAAATGGAAGACAGCCAGAAAACATGGAACAGTGGGAGCAGTTTAGTGTATAGAGTGGAAGGAGAACTGTACCCAAGTGAAAGGGCAGGAGGTCAGGACAATAAGTGAGGAAGGGGAGAAGTGGAAAGTACAGAAGTTGACAAACTTTTAAGTCAGCCACTGAAGTGAAAAGGTCAGATGAAAGGAGTTTGGATAAGGGCAGGTCGGATTGCCAGAAGGAACATGTAAATAGATCTTGTCTTTTCTTTGATGAGTGCATTAGAAGTAGGGAAGCTTTGGAAGAGAGGAGAAGAGATTAGGCTTAGGAGGTAATGCCAGAACTGGGAGTTCATTAGGTAAGTGCAGTTATATTGCAATAAGGTCAAAATAAAACAAATGAAAACATTTTGGGCACCACCAAAATATCTGACCCTGGCCTTTTATTTAAAGTCTGTTTAAGCATGACCCCCATTGGTCCTGGTAAAACACTTATTTTGGATTATCCAGGCTCATCTATGGTCCGTAAATTCACATGCATACGTGTTTTAAAGGTACAGAGCGGTGAAGGAATCTTTGAAATCTTTGAATGTGTGCCCTCGGGATGCAAGTGCATGCTCAGTTTTGTTAGATTAGCATTCATAGACCAAAGTGCATACACCTCCACAGGAATTAATGACACATATTGTTCCTTACATTGTCCCCTTGTAGACTGACACAATGAAGGCCTATGTCGATATTGAGTTTAGACCATGTTGTTATAAAACTAGTCCCCGTTTCTCACTGTTCCCAAGGGGAGTTTAACACAAAAGAATGGATGTGAGAGAGGATAAAAACAGTTATGGCCAACCAGTATGAGACAGTGGTAGATTAGGAAAGCATAAATGCCATGGTGCAAGCATAGGTTTCATTGCAGCTAGCATTATTGAGTGTAGTAGCTGGTGCCATTAGATCAATGCAAAGGGAAAATAAAGAAATTAAGGTAAGGCATGCCTTTTAACCATTACTGTGTACACATTCTGAATGAATACTGCACAGATCCTGTGTCACACTGGGCGTCCTAGGGCCCAACAAAGAACCTGAGATCAGGGGTCCATTCTTATTAAATAAGCTCAAAATGATATACAGTGGCTGTACTGGGCTTATGGTGGATATAAGAAAGAACTGCCACTGAGAGGTTCTCTAATATTCTGGCAGACCAGCCCAAACCTGATGAAAAACTACAGAAAGAATTGTGAATACAGTGAATTGAGTGAAAGACATATCAAGGCAAAAGAAGTAAGGGAAGGTAGAAAATTAACTTGTAGGTGGTTACTTTATACTAGACATGAGAGCCAAGATCAAGGACAGAACTGCGCTGAAAGTTAAACATCTCTATTCTGAACACACAAGGCCTCAGACTTTAGTAATGCAGGACAGATGGAGCACTGGGACAAACCAGTTCACTCATGATGTTGATTGGTGGACAAAGGTCATGAGGTGTAGACAAAATATTTGGGCATTAATCAAGGTCTGCATGGAACAACACACCAAACCTTTGCCTTTACCCTAGCAACAACATGCTGACCTCAATAATGACCTCCTAGATACTCAGGTCAACATTCCATCAACAATATAAAACATGAGTGAGCTGCACACAACCAAGTGTCACATTTCCTCACTGAATATGTTTAAGGAATCTTAGTACAAACTAAGTGATAGTTCCATTGTTTTACTAAGATGAAAGTTCCACCAAAGTCACATCAGTGTGTAAATGTGTACAGTACAATAGTGCATTACAATGTACGGCGGAAACACTGTGTAAGGCCCCCCAGGGCTTCAGAACAATACCAGTCTTCAAGGGCTCCAGCGTAATCCCATTTCCATCATATAAACAGTACTTTATTTGTACTAATATTGTTTGAAATATATGCAGTGATGAAAAATGACTCATGGCTCATTCATGTTTTATATTGTGAACATAATTGGTCATTCTCATTCATTAGCTAAGTGGCTTGATGATTTCCGTAGTAACCATCGTGTTTTTTGTTTAAGCCGTATAAAAGGTTTTGTATGTTTTCCAGGGAACAGAAATCCTTGTACCATGAAGATTCTTTGTTTTTTTTGATTGGGCAGGTTTGACAAATATTGGTCTGTTATAGGAGCAAACACAATATTGTTGTATAGTTAATCTGCCAATAATGATACGAGATGATGTTCCTGGCTGGTTCCCAACTGCCATCTTTAAATGCATGGCCAGTCTGCCAACAGATCATCGATTGTTCTTACAAGCCATCATGTTTCCATAATAGCAAATAATTAATTGTTGTTTATGCTAGGGCTCATTTACAATCACTGTGCAAAGTGCAATTTTGGACGCAAGTCTTTTTTTATCCGACATGTAGTTTTTATTCCCACAGTTTCATTGCAATTTAGCCCATGTGCAGATAGGCACTTTAGGAGCAAGTTTGCTGCAGTGGGAATAGCCACTGCAGTATCTCCAGGGTGCCCCTGCGTAAGGGCAAAGACACAGGGCACGTTTTGTCTTCCAAGATAAATCTTGGATAAATGATTTCCCTCTGGCAATAATGTAAATTGCCTATGGTAAAGCCTACACAGAGCAGCAACTTTGTTCATGTCTCAGGGAAACTTTAAGTTACTTCTGAAAATAGCCATATGCTTCACCAGCGGGAATTTGCATTTTAGCTGGTGGGAAGGAAACAAGGGACATTTTTTTCATCCATGGTAGCCAAGATTTATCACAGGCAACAAAACATCTTGTATATCATTGCCCATATTAGGCACAGTTGAGTGCAGTTGATCAGAATGCAAATACACGAGGAGTGCGAAGATCATACCTTTAATGAATGATACAATATTATCGATATGGTGTTATTGGTATGGTCGTCTTAAATGGGTGGTTCGCCTTTAGGGAGGTGGCCCATGATAAATCTTCGCTAGTGCGGGTAACTAATCTCCCCGACATGGGGGACTTGTGAGGCAACTTTGGGCGACTTCTGGAAACCGAAGCGACACATAGGCCATCCCACCGGCAATTTACATTCTTGCCTGTGGGATGGTATGTCGGGGAGATAAGCCCACAATAGCAAAGATTTATCGCGGGCAACTAATCTCGCCCTGTGCCACTGCCCTTAGGGCTCGCCCGCGAGTCTTTTCCGGCAATTTCGGGAAATCGCGCCACCACGTGTGCCATCCCGCTGGCGACTTACATGTTCGCCGGTGGTATGGCGGGTCATGGCAACTCGGGGAGATTAGTCGCCCGCGAACAGGGAGTTTTGTTGCGGGCGACTAATCTCCCCGTGTGCCAGAGCCCTTAGGGTGAAGACACATGGAGCTACTAGTAGCAGTTACTTGTCACAGCTACTAAAATAGACAATGCTGATCTCTTACTGATAAAAGATAATTAAATTGTTAAATTACTGACAACAAATGATTTTATTATGAAACAGATGTTTTTGGTATTCATGTCACTAGTTCTAAACCTTCTGCGGCCCAAGAATGTCAAGGGTTTCTGGGAGTTGAAGAAGAATAACAACCAGAGAGCAACAGGCTGAATATCTGATTTAAAGGGCTATGATACGTTAAATCCAGCTACACTGTACTTGCCTTTAGTATTCCTTGCATTAATGTCAACTACAGGTCTCTGTCAGAAGAAAAAGGAAACCAGTCAAAAATGGAGAAGTTTGTTTAAATAGGACAATATGGGAGAATTTACCTACTGGATAATGGGATTCTGGCTCAAAGAGCCTCCATATGTAGATCCTACCCACAGTGTAGTACTCCTAAATATACTTGAGATCTTTATTATAAATTATGTCTATAGAGCCAAGACACTTGTGCACCAAGAGCTAACCACTATGCCACACTGTACACGCTGTACAAAATGGGAAAGGTTTATATAGGTATAGGGCCTATTATCCAGAATGCTCAGGACCTGGGGTTTTCCGACAACGGATCTTTCTGTAATTTCGGTCACCAAACTTTAAGTCCATTTAAAAAATCATTTAAACATTAAATGAACTCAGTAGGCTTGTTTTGCCTCTAACAAGTATTGACTATATCTTAATTAGGATTGTTATTTTATTATCATAGAGGAAAAGGAAATCATTTGATGTCGTAATACCGTAATTCACGACTTTCTGGATAATGGGTTTCCGCATAACATATCTGTGCCCAGTTCCTAACAGTGGGTTAAAGTATGACTTACAGAAACCTTTCTTCTGAGGGTCAGATTCATTACAATGAAAAGAATTCTTGGTATTTGACAGAAATGTTTAATTTTTCCTGCCTCCCTCCTTGTCAAACTTGGTCTAATTAGAAGTGATTGAGGTTGACAGAAACCATTATAACTCCCATGCATTGAGATGTCATTTATTGGAGCCTGCAATAAGGGCACCTCAGGAGCCAAACCACACACTAGCACTGTGATAACATTGGTTATTGTATGGCACAGAGCACAGTAGGAAGGGCAGGCTGCTTATGGAACACAGATGAGGGCTTTAAAGTAGGTATTGTTTATTTCAGCTTTAAATGCTGCAAGGATATGTGAAAAGCCGACCGTTATTGCACAATCCTCATTCTTCCGACATATGGGACGCGGCTGGTTTAACCTTTATGCAGTCAGATCTTAGTTACAGGAACTCATGTCTCCAAATTATTTCTAGGCTTCAAAGGCCTCCAGCTGGCCAGGTTTGCCTACCTGTGACTTTACCTTTATTATTATTAATATTATTATTACTGTTACCCCCCTTTTCCTCAGATCTGGAACGGTGCACCGTTTCCGTGCTTAATTACTGTGCTCATGTACCTTGGCATTTGGCTTGCAACTGTAACTGGCTGGATCCTTAACAAAAAAATCACATGCAACTTGATACTTAAATGACACACTAGTATCAGGTAATAACATGCTTTTGTCATACAGCAAGATCTGGTATGATTGTAAAATGGAAAGACAGTTATGAATGTGACATTGAAACCTAGTAGGAGCATGTTTCTGTAACTCCATAGAGATGTGATTGGTTCGATAGGACCATACATCACCTTTTCTCTGTAGTACGTGCATCTTTGTGACATGTACCTAGACAAGTATGGTTAGTCTGAGTCTGACTCAACTATGATCAAAGTTTAAACATCTATAGAGGGATTTGCAAGGGCTGGGCTCAATAGATTGGCAGGCTCGGAACAGAATTCAAAATAGGCCCTGGAATTTCAAGTACACAGAGCCCCACACCATCCTACTAAATGATGACTATCTATGGGATTTTACAGCAGCCCCTCTGGCATTTGCCAGAAGCCACGGATTGGTCTTTTATTCAAGCCCAACTTACAATGCAGATTTGAAACCTATGATATTCCCTATTCAGTACTGGTTTAGGAAAAAGGCCATTTTCTCTGACATTGGTCAGGAAATTAGGCCATATAAAACACTAGATAATACAGTTTGCAATAACTTATAGATACTTGTAATGTCTACATGGATATCTAGACTGATGAATCTGAACGATAATTTCTAGCATAAGATTCCAGAAAAAGGTCCAAGTACCCTAGCCTTCCTGAAGTGCTCACAGCACCCTCCTCTCATTTGCAGCTCCCCTGCCCCCCCCCCCCACCTCAGCTTATGCTTGTTTCTCCCACCCACTTTTGGAAATGCCCACAGCTTTTTAATGGCAAGACTATTTTGCAAAGATAGGGACTCATGGTCTCTAGTCCTGCTGCCATGGTGCTACAGAAAGGCTTGGCACTGGGGTGAACCATTTATAGAGTTCTCCTTAAATGTTTTAGTGATAATAGAAATAAATGAAATAGTAAAAACAAATGCTTTTGCAGTGTGGCTGAAAGGGTAAGAACTTCGCTGGAATAGACTCTTCCAATGTTTGGTTAATTTCCGAATGTTACTTGACAGTAGTGGTCAATTTTGGAGCCAGCAGCTGGAAACCCACAGGCTTCGGGCCCGTCTAGCAGTGACAGACAAAAACGTATTAAAGCCTTGGCATTACAAGCCAAGCTCACAACTCATGATTGCATTTGCCTTTCACTGCTCTGGATTGTTTAGGGTTTTTTTTCTGCAGTTATTTTCAGCCAAAGGGGATTTGAGGGGAACAAAACAGCAAAGAAAAATTTGCCTCGGAGAAGAAGGAAGAGCAATAAAAATTCTTCAAAAGACAGGCCTGACAGTGAGAAATAGTGGCATTATAAAACAGGCCTCGGCACTGAAAGAAGAGAGTCATTATTTGTGGCCTAGAGAGAGAGAGGCAACAGAGAGGCCTGCTTCCAGATGAGCCGTTACAGATTGAAAGTGTTTAGTTTCTTGTTGATTAAATGTAGCTCGGGACGTAGGTACTGCCAAGCCTGGGGGAAAGGGCTTGCGTTCAATCAGACCCATAAAAAAAGAAAGAAAATATATAAATAAACAAAACAAATAAGTGAATTGTGCTGGGATGCGTATCTAGACTGCCGTGGGTAATGCGTGAAAAATAGGATTAACAGTGAAAGGGATGAGAAATATGAATAATTTGATGATAGTCTTTGATCACTGAGCTGTATAGTGGGAAGAGAGTTCTGTAAACATTCGTTACGCAAGCAATATCTATTACTGAATTAAAGAGGAAATATACTCCAAGTATGGTTCATAAAACATTTTCCTTGCTTAAGCTGGTGAAAGAAGGTAGATCTCTAAAAAAGCAAAGCTTTGGCCAAAGAGGGCCACCCAGATTGGTCTGAACCAAGATTTTTGCCTTCGGGACAATGACTGAGTGATATGAGGGAACAATGCAGGCTTCTCATGACAACAGTATATGCAAGGCCTGATACAGTCATCATCCAATTGTTTTTCCCAGTCTTCCCAACTGATTGCTGACTGAGCACTAGGGATGAGGGAATCTGTCCCGTTTTCCCAAAAAAAGTAAATGGGTGTGTTTTGGTGGTGACTTTTACATGCAAAATACATTGAAGTTTATGGTGCTTTTACGGCAAAAACATAGTAATACCCTCTTCTGTCTTTTTACCAACTATGAGGATTTTTGCCCAAGAGATGGCCAAAATCAGACTTATAAAGAAATTTAAAGAAAATGAAAGAAAAAGTGGCCCATCAGAGTGTCTTCTGTATACTGCATCCATTGCACAATTTGCTCTTCAGCCAATGCATGTTCCAAATGATAAGTGATCATATATTTATTGGGGGCGCAATCACTTTGGACCAATGAATGGGCCAAAAGGCTTCTGACTTGGTAACAAAGACCAGCCGTAGTAATTTATTATGGAAATTTGAGTTTATCACAAGTTGGGCAACATGTATCATGTGTTCTTTGTGGCAACAGTATAAGTATACAAACATCATCATGTTATTTGCATCAGAAAATCTATTAAGTTCTTTCATTCATTAGAATCCCCTTCCATAAAACCACAGAGTTTTTCAATACCTTGAACTTGTAGCAGTATGTTCCCTTAGGGTTCTGTGACACGGGGAGATTAGTCGCCCACGACAAATCTCCCTGTTCGCGGGCGACTAATCTCCCCGAGTTGCCATCAGTTGCCATCCCACCGGCTAAAATGTAAGTCGCCGGTGGGATGGCACACGTGGCGGCGTGATTTCGGCAAATCGGCGAAAATGCCTTCTGCGATTTGCCGAAAGCGCCTGCGCAGCATGTGCCATCCCACCGGCGACTTACATTTTTGCCGGTGGGATGGCAATTCGGGGAGATTACTCGCCCGCGAACAGGGAGATTTGTCGCGGGCGACTAATCTCCCCGTGTGCCAGAGCCCTTACAGCCTGATCACTTTAGTTAGTTGTCTCTTTTTCCATTTACATATAACTTCAGGGGCTATTTAGTTAAATAATTCTGTAATTGCCCTCCACCCCTGTTAGTTGCACCTTACTACAATTTTAGTGTCAATGGTATGTATCATTTTGTCTTAAGTTTTGTTAGGTTTCACGGCTACTGCTTTGTTACTCTTGTCTATTTTGAAGGTAGTGTTGTAGCTTCTAGATTAACAGTATCTAGGGAATATGAATATCGAATACCCAGGTTAAGGATATTGTGCTATATAAGAACTGTCTCTGGATGTGGCCCTTTAAGGATTTTTATGGCCCCTGCCGTAAAAGTGTAGGAAGCAAAGAAACCAAGAGAAAAAACAAGCAGTAGCAGATTGCATGTAGTTTAACACCTGTAGAAGACATTTTACAGTCTATAAAAATGAATAGGCTGTTGACCAAATAGCAGTATGCTATATGTAGTTTATAACCTCTACAAGGTATTTTACAATCTGTAAAATGAATGGACTGCAAACAGTCTTCAGACCCGACTGGCTATTAGCTGCAGTTTTTGTAATGATAGGGGCTACTTCAAACAACTCTGCCATCAAAACAGGATGGGACAACTTCTCACGAAGCTTTGTTGTTGGTATTGATACAAAGGGTAAGAGGAGGTGTCCTATTCATATTTGAGAAGATAAAAGACACTCCAAAGAGATCGAGGTGGATACACTAAAAAGGGAGCATGTGTCCACAGCATGGGGCATGCATAGCCACATTGCCTCCTGCAATGAGCTGAACCTGAGGCAAGGAACTGCCCCACTTCTCCATGTCAAAGACCCAACAGGGCTCAGTAGGTGGCTCCTCCCCGAATCAGTAAAGATCAGAGTGACTTCCTGAACTTTCCTAGGGTCATCACAAGTTCATGCAGAGACCTGTCTTCTGCTCTCTCTTCTGTCAATCACTAGAATGATTTAGACTGCCTGTCAGCAACCTTGATCAACGAGTCCAAAAAAGAGCTGGGAAGTCAGAATTTTATTGCCCCTCCAAGGTCTCTTTTTGTTCTGTTCCCATATCTTCTTTACACATCTTCAGAGGACCTGTCCACCTCTCAGATCCATCACTGTTTAAGATGGGACTCCAGTAGGAAACCCCTTGCTGTGCTAATGGAGAGAAGTCATAAAAAGCAATAAGGTAACGTCATAAATCTTGTCCCTGGCTCTTTCTGCTCCCAAACCTCTGTCACCAAAGTTCATTCTATTGTCTCTGTTTTTAGAGACTGCTGAGACTCACTGACAATTGTTGGCTACTATATCCTTTAAGATCCTCAAAAATATGAAAACTTACTGAAGGTTTGTGTGAATTTTTCTGGGGTGTAAGACGTAAGATTGAGGGGCATCCACTTTACTTATTATGAAAAGCTGCAAAATGTTCACAGTAGAATAAAACTGTACATAGATAGAGATACTCCTTTGGCTGGGCCACTGAAGGACAGAATCTTGGCCCCAAAGCAGAGTAGGCCCCAATTTGGAGCCCTAATTAGTGATGAGCGAATCTGTCCCGTTTCGGTTCGCCATAAAATTTCAGCAAGAAAATTCGCGAAATGGCGAAAAATTTGCAAAACGCATTTGTCACATGATTTTTTTGTCACCCGCGTCTATTTTTTTTTAGTCACCCGTGCTTTTTTGACGCGACCGCACCTTTTTTTGACGCGACCGCACCCAATTTGACGCGCAACAAAAAAATTTTCTACGCACCAAATTTTTCCGTGGCAATTTTTTCCATGAACTTTCATGAAACAATTTGCCAATGGCGAAATGTGGAAATTCGCTGTGAATCCATGCCTGCCAAAAAAAATTCGCTCATCACTAGCCCTAATTGATAGATGGGGGCACATTTACTAAAACATTTCTCATTTTTGTCATTTTTAAAAATTTGAATAAAGTCACTTCCAGGAGTGTATTACATTTACTAAAAAGTCTGTACTGGAAAAGTTATGAAGATCCCAAATTTTTTAATCTGTCACATGAAAAGCGCAACTTTTTTGAATAGTCTCACAAAAAACCAGAGTCAAAAATCCAAAACCTCTAAAGTTTCAAAACATAAGAAGGATCTTTGACAGTTTTAGGTGGTGAATTGTCGGTTTCAGAATTTTAGCCGTTTGGACACATAGTAAGTCTTGAAAAAGCCGCATCTTTTTTTCTGCAACTTTTAGCGCTAAAAATCTGATACGGAAAAAAAAAAATCAGAGCGTTAGTAAGGCAGTCATTTTAGTTCCACGTGGCTTGCTGATTTGATCAAGAAAAGCCATTTGTGTATATTGATTTATTTAGCAATACTTCTGCGCATAGATCTCTACATTATTTATTAATGATGAAGTCTTACACTTTGTTGAGTTTTAGTTCTCTTTTAATAGTAATAATAAAGGATGATTTATAAATTATTATTATTAATATGTATTTATAAAGCGCCAACATACCCCGCAGCGCTGTACAATAAGTGGGTTTATACATTGGACATACAGAGCTACATAGAAAGCAACCAATAAACGATACAAGAAGTGAAGAGGGCCCTGCCCAAAAGAGCTTGCAATCTATAAGGATATACACAGTTACACAGTCCAGTCAATATATGGAACAACCAACTCTTCACTAGAATTAACCATTAACTTAAAAAAAGTATGTGATGTAAATTCAGTAAATTGCTGAGGATGATGGGAGTCGTAGTTATCCAATAGCTGCAATTTTGCCAACCTTCCTTTACATGCTTAAGTGTGCCCCAATGCATTTTTGGGGTAATGATCCATACAGGGTGGCTCCTGGCTTTTCCTATTTATGTCATTTAATGTAACAACACATACACCGCATTGTGACTGGGTAGTGCCAATCCAAATCCCCCATCAGCCTAAAGGTGGCCATACACGTTAAGATCCGCTCACTTGGCAAGGTCGCCAAGCGAGCGGATCTTCTCCCGATATCCCCACCTACGGGTGGACGATATCGAGCAAAGTAGGCTAATTTGTAGCAAATGTAGGCTAATTTGACCGTTTGGCCCTGGGGCCATGGGCAATGGGCGCAGTCGGTTCGGGGACCGCATCAACGAGCCGATGCGGTCCCCGATCCGACTAAATCTTTTAACTTGCCCTATCGATATCTGACCAATTTCAGGCCAGATATCGGTCAGGCATGCCCCTCGTTGCTGCCCCTCGTTGCTGCCCCTACAGGGGCCGATAAGCTGCCGAATCAGTCTAAGGGACCTATATCGGCAGCTACAATCGGCCCGTGTATGGCCACCTTTAGCCTTCAAATGTTTTGTCTCTGTCTTTTTTCCTTTTTTGAGAGTTTATTATTGTTGAGGACAATTTTGTGAACAAAGTGTGAACAAATGTTTCTTGGCAAACAACTCTTTTGATGTGATTTTCCAAGATTTTCTTGTGTTTTTGTGTGGGTCTGCCAGTAAATTATCTATCATAAAGGCCACAGCCATAGATATCTGGTGGGGGTGGTAGCGATTAAATAGGATTACAATAGCCACCCTCCTGCCTCCTTGTTTACAGGATATTCACACAGAAGCACAGGTGAATCTGCCGGAATGACTTGTCCACTTACTGATCCAATTGTACTCTCGAGTGGACATCTTGAGACCAAAGACAGTTGGGACGGCCTGGGGCAGGTTAGTGAAATGTTTCACCTATGTTGATTGCAATGCTTTGAAGAATGCACCATTCTAACAGTGGGAGGAGAATCTCCATTATCATTAAAATGGTGGGCTGTCCATGTAAACAACTTGGAGGGGTCTGTGTTTAGACAAAGACTGTAACTGAAATACATGTAATACCAGTTTAAAAACTGAATTCTGCCAGGTTTATAAATATTTATTTAACCTCTTTTTTTCCTGTTTTTTAGCAGAAATTTGCAGATTATTTAAAAAAAAAAAGTCAAGGTTCCTGTCTTTAACCTTCCGAACAGGGACAGTTTTCTTTGGCACAGGTAATCTCTCAGAGCAATCCCCTGCTATGATTTACAAGTTAATCCCCTGCTATGATTTACAATTACCTTACAATAGGAGGTCAGGAACCACTTCCTTTCCAAGGGAACAAGTGAAGAGTACAAAGGGAATTTGCTTCCCTGAGAGCTTTGCTTTCTCTTGAAGAACATTGCATGCAATCACTCAGGTTCTCTTATATCTTCCTACACTCTGGCATGTTCCAAGGTTGTGTAGAGTAGAACCAGATATGCACACAATATAATCAATACCCTAAACATGCTAGTTTACTCATACTCAATAACACTGCAGTTCAAGGCAGTATAGTAATAATGACACACAATCCCCATTTCTCCTGACCCCAAGATGGCACATCTTCCCCAGTCACGGTCTTCATGGTATAATGAAGCTTGGCAGAGTAATGTTGGGTCTCCTACCAAGCCTGTACCTCACAGATGGCATTCCTTTAGCTTTCTCTTTACTTGGCAGAGTCTCAGAAGGACAGTGCTGCAACACAAAGAGGTACAGTCTATAAACGCTGTTGTGTTCCTTTGCACACAGTCTCTTAGGCAACAAACAAAGAGTGTTTTAGACTTGGCCCTTAATGCCTAGGATCCAAACACATGCCTAATAATTATCGGCAGGGGTATAGGTATGTATATCTTAATTATATAGCACTACGGAGCTCTCAGCACTGTATATTTGTAAAATAAAGCACACACAGAGGGAAACAATAAATAAAATTAAACAAGAGCAGTAACAAAAACATACATAGCAACAAAGATTAAGTGGCGTATGTTAAGAGACACTGGAAGTAGAAAGAACATTAATTCCATGATGTGGTGAAGTACGGCTTCATTAAAGGATAGGGAAGCTGTTTTGTCAATTTATTCTAAATACCATTCTGCACGTTATACAGATATTGGATCTCTTCTCCGGAAACCTGTTATCCAGAAAGTTCCGAATTACAGAAAGGATATTTCCCATACCTCTTGTATTGGTTTTATATGTAATTCTTTATGTCCAGTGTATAAACCCGTTTAGAAATCATTGTTTCCTCCACTCTGGACTATTAAAGGAGAACTAAAACTCAACAAAGTATAAGACTTAAATATAAAGAAATAATGTACAGATCTATGCTCAGAAGTATTGCTAAATAAATAAATGATGTAGTGAGGTGCAGGCTCTAAGAAAATGAAGGGTCATTAAAGGAAAGGGTGCGTGTTTTGTCAATTTATTTAAAATGCCATTCTGCATGTTATACAGGTATTGGATCCCTTATCCAGAAACCCATTATCCAGGAAGTTCCAAATTACAGGAAGTCCATCTCCCATAGACTCCATTTTAATCAAATAATTTAAGGTTTTAAAAATGTAATGTAATAATAAAACAGTACCTTGTACTTGATCCCAACTAAGATATAATTAATCCGTATTGGAGGCAAAGCAATGCTATTGGGTTTATTTAAGGTTATTACATTACATTATTTTATAGTAGCCTTAAAATATGGAGATCCAAATTATGGAAAGACCTTTTATCCAGAAAACCCCAGGTCTTGAGCATTCTGGATAACAGGTCCCATACCTGTGTTTCCTATGAATTACATTTAGCAGTGTAGTTGTAATAAGGAGACATGATGTGGTTTGCTCACACCAGGTTGGGAGGCAACTGTTCCTTCTGCTGCAGGGAAACTGGTGCTTTGCACGTACCTGGTATGCCCTGGGCCTAAACAAACTTAAACAATCATCTAACTGCAACCAATTGCAGGCAGCAGCTTAAGAATGTGTAATTGTAGGTTTCTGAAAGGGGTGGTTCACCTTTAAGTTAACTTAGTATATTATAGAATGACCTATTCCTACAACTTTGCAATTGGTTTTCATTATTTATTTTTTCATTATTTTTTTTCAATTATTTGCCTTCCTCTTCTGAGCTTCAAATAGGGGCGAGAGCAAAAACAATTGCTCTGTGAGGCTACCATTTTATTGCTGTTTTTACTTTTTTATTCGGGTCCTTTCCTATTCATATTCCCATCTCTCGTTCAAACAATTGCCCGGTTGCTAGGGTAAATAAGACCCTAGTAACCAGATAGCTGCTGAAATACCAAATTGGAAAGCTGCTGAACAAAAACCTAAATAACTGAAAACCCATGAAAAAACTAAGATGCAAACCAAATGCAAATAGCCATAGAATATCAGTGCCTTCATCATACTAAAAGTTAATTTGAGCAACCCCTTTAAGGGCAATGGGACTGTTTTGTCGCCTATGTGATATAGTTTTATGGGCGGTCAACCAAATGCTCTTTCCATAGATTTGCAATCGCTGTATTCCTGCCAATGCACTCGTGTTATTATTATAAAATGCACTAGTGGGTACCAAGTGCACCGGCAGGGACACTACAATTACAATGCGATTCAATGGAACGTTGTTGCCGGAGTGTTTTGTTGCCCACCAGTGAACATGATTTCAGCTGGGTAAAATAACACCCCATGTGCCTCTATTATAAAGAAAACATTAGCAAAATTCCACAGTGAGTTTTGATTTTGTATTTGTATGTATGTATGTATAACTTTATTTATAAAGCAATACGCAGTGCTATACAGTCTTACAATATACGCAATTACACACACAAGGAGGACAAGTGTCATAATAAATACAATAGATAAGTATAAATACACAGAGATTAAGTGCCATGTGGGAGGAGGTCCCTACCAATCTAATATACTGGTGCAATTCAAAAAATGTGAAGTTAGTCTGATATTAGGGGTTAAACCGGAATCATATTTTTATCCACACCAGAAAATCATTTAATACACAAACACTTTCACTCCAGTTTTGGATTTCTATCTCTAGCTTAATGTCAACAAATTATAGTAGTGCTAATATTACTGCTTTTTTCTCTGAATTTGAATCAGCATTTGTACAAGGAAAATGGTGTTAATAACAACAAAATATTCTCATGCCAACTCCAATTTATAGTAAGTTGTTCTGACAGATTCACACAAGCCGCTCCAGATTTATAAAAGCCGTGCATGGCCAGTTTAATCGCCAAAACATACAAAAACTCAGAATTCACAAAATTGGAGCGAGGCTTGTGTGTTCTTTTTACAACAAATTTTCTGAAATTCATCTTCCTTTCTCCAGTTTCACTTTACTCCATTTTTATGTATTTAGTGTATTCCACCCGCAATATGTGATTTAGGCTGTTGTCTTAAAAGATTCTTGACAATGATTTGTTTCCTACTTTGCGGCAACAGCTTCAGCACAACAACAAAGCAAGGTAGTACAGAATAAGTTTGTTGAGTTGGGATTGAAAAAACTTGACCTGTAAGTTACCTTGACTTCAGCCTGATTGAATACCTGGGAGATGAATTGGGCCACCAACTTGATTCTGAACATCAGCGAGGAACTTTTTAAGGTGGCCAGGATTCGGTTTAAGGTGGCCAGGATTCGGTTGAACCCATGCCTTTTGGCAAATAAACACAGAAGTTGAACATATTTCAGAGTGTGGTTCTCTTTAATCCTTTCTTATCCTAGTTTTCATATGTGGTTTCGATGCGATGTTCAGGCGAAGGATTCGGGGGTTTGGCCAGGTGCTAAAATTGTGAATTCGGTGCATCTCTAATTTAAAGATCTGCTTAGTTGGCAAGGTTTCCAAAAGAGCTGATCTTTCCGCAATATGCCCATCTTGATGTGGGCAATATCAGGTTGATCCAATCATTTGGGCAAACAATCAGATCTTAATTGGCACTATGCATGCTTTCGGATCGTGGTCCAAATCAACATGCAGATCCAGTCCTTGATCTGACGGGAAATCAAACCTGCATGTTTGGCATCTGCCTAATTTTGGCCCAGATATCGGTGGGGTAGGCCCATTTGAGGGCACCATACATGGGTGGATAAGCTGCCAACTTAGCAGCTAATATAGACCCTATGGTCACCTTTACCTATGAAAGAAAGCAAATCTCACCAGCAACATTCCAACATCTAGTGGAAAGCCCTCCTCTTATAGGGGCAAATTTTTATTTATATTAATACATAAATAAAGGATAAAGGACAGGCAGGTATGAAGATACTTTTGGCCCTGTATTGTATGCATTTGAATATTACAAATAACATTTTCTAGTCACAATAACTGTCTTCCCAGTCCTACTGTAAAAAAAATTGTGACAGTCTGCATCAAAACAACCGGGGTGACAATGCTGGGAGTTGTAGTTTGCAACACCTGGAAGAGCAGGAGTCTGACATACCTTCTGTATGGTGGCGTACAAGCTGACAGATTGCTATGTGCGGAATATAAAGGCCCCGAGTTGGCTCCCCATGGCTCCTCAAACGGCCTTGTGCACAAAAAGAATTTGCTTAATCATAAACAGCTTGCCTCTGAGAGCAGCCAAGAGAAATATCATTTCGATTAGATGTTTATAAAAATGCTATTGTACGCTGCGTATATTAATCATGTTGTTAGGTAAGCACAGTGACAGCTTTATGGCAGGTTTGAAGTGAGTCTGTCACTAACGCTTTCGGGATTATAATGCTTTCTTGCAGTTTTGATTCATTAGCTCAGATCCCTAAAAGAATTAGTGCTTTCATTTCCTTTGCTTATTTGACATCTTCAATAGAAATCTTTCTCCCCCCCCCCCCCATGATCCCTCTTTTTTTGTTGCCTCGACATGTTACCTTCTCTGTAAAAGCACTTTCAATGTTTCATGGGGAGAATTAAAGCAGAGTGCGTTTCTTTGTGTGGTCTAGAGAAAACCGCCACTTGCTTAGCCATGGGGGTGGGTGGCTCGAGAACTGCCATGCCAATTAACCTTTTCTGTTTCATCCTATAAAAATATTAAACCTTACTCTCCTGAGCTGTATTTAGGGTTCAAGTGGGAGTGACTGACCTCGGCAACACATTATGGGGCACATTCATTAAAGTACGAATCCGAATAAGAAAATTTTCTTATTGAAATGATTGTTTGTGAATGGCAATCCGATAGTGACGAAATTTTCATATCCGAACGATCGTAAACGGGGGAAAACCTTTCTGACTTTGAACCTTCAGTGCATGATTTTGGAAGCCTCCCATAGGAATCAATGGCACTCTGCAGCTCCAACCTGGCCCAAGGAAAGTCTCCCATAGGGCTCAATGGCACTCTGCAGCTCCAACCCGGCCCAAGGAAAGTCTCCCATAGGGCTCAATGGCACTCTGCAGCTCCAACCCGGCCCAAGGAAAGTCTCCCATAGGGCTCAATGGCATTCTGCAGCTCCAACCCGGCCCAAGGAAAGTCTCCCATAGGGCTCAATGGCACTCTGCAGCTCCAACCTGGCCCAAGGAAAGTCTCCCATAGGGCTCAATGGCACTCTGCAGCTCCAACCCGGCCCAAGGAAAGTCTCCCATAGGGCTCAATGGCACTCTGCAGCTCCAACCCGGCCCAAGGAAAGTCTCCCATAGGGCTCAATGGCACTCTGCAGCTCCAACCCGGCCCAAGGAAAGTCTCCCATAGGGCTCAATGGCACTCTGCAGCTCCAACCTGGCCCAAGGAAAGTTTCCCATAGGGCTCAATGGCACTCTGCAGCTCCAACCCGGCCCAAGGAAAGTCTCCCATAGAACTCAATGGCACTCTGCAGCTCCAACCCGGCCCAAGGAAAGTCTCCCATAGGGCTCAATGGCACTCTGCAGCTCCAACCCGGCCCAAGGAAAGTCTCCCATAGGGCTCAATGGCACTCTGCAGCTCCAACCCGGCCCAAGGAAAGTCTCCCATAGGGCTCAATGGCACTCTGCAGCTCCAACCTGGCCCAAGGAAAGTCTCCCATAGGGCTCAATGGCACTCTGCAGCTCCAACCTGGCCCAAGGAAAGTCTCCCATGGGGCTCAATGGCACTCTGCAGCTCCAACCCGGCCCAAGGAAAGTCTCCCATGGGGCTCAATGGCACTCTGCAGCTCCAACCCGGCCCAAGGAAAGTCTCCCATGGGGCTCAATGGCACTCTGCAGCTCCAACCTGGCCCAAGGAAAGTCTCCCATAGGGCTCAATGGCACTCTGCAGCTCCAACCCGGCCCAAGGAAAGTCACCCATAGGGCTCAATGGCACTCTGCAGCTCCAACCCGGCCCAAGGAAAGTCTCCCATAGGGCTCAATGGCAGTCTGCAGCTCCAACCCGGCCCAAGGAAAGCCTCCCATAGGGCTCAATGGCACTCTGCAGCTCCAACCCGGCCCAAGGAAAGCCTCCCATAGGGCTCAATGGCACTCTGCAGCTCCAACCCGGCCCAAGGAAAGTGTCCCATAGGGCTCAATGGCACTCTGCAGCTCCAACCCGGCCCAAGGAAAGTCACCCATAGGACTCAATGGCACTCTGCAGCTCCAACCCGCCCCAAGGAAAGTCACCCATAGGGCTCAATGGCACTCTGCAGCTCCAACCCGGCCCAAGGAAAGTCTCCCATAGGGCTCAATGACACTCTGCAGCTCCAATCCGGCCCAAGGAAAGTCTCCCATAGGGCTCAATGGCACTCTGCAGCTCCAACCCGGCCCAAGGAAAGTCTCCCATAGGGCTCAATGGCACTCTGCAGCTTCAACCTGGCCCAAGGAAAGTCTCCCATAGGGCTCAATGGCACTCTGCAGCTCCAACCCGGCCCAAGGAAACTCCCATAGGGCTCAATGGCACTCTGCAGCTCCAACCCGGCCCAAGGAAACTCCCACAGGGCTCAATGGCACTCTGCAGCTCCAACCCGGCCCAAGGAAACTCCCACAGGGCTCAATGGCACTCTGCAGCTCCAACCTGGCCCAAGGAAAGTCTCCCATAGGGCTCAATGGCACTCTGCAGCTCCAACCCGGCCCAAGGAAAGTCTCCCATAGGGCTCAATAGCACTCTGCAGCTCCAACCTGGCCCAAGGAAAGTCACCCATAGGACTCAATGGCACTCTGCAGGTCCAAACTGGCCCAAGGAAAGCTTGAATGATCAGAAACTTTCGTACTCGTTACGACAAATACGATTTTGTCACACAAATTGTTGCTCAAATTGTTGCAAAGTATGAAAAAATTTCGCAAATTAACGAAAATATCGCAGAAAATACGCAAAAGTTGTAAACTTTAGAAAAAATATGAATTTTATGTATTCTTACCTGTCGTACTTTAATGAATGTGCCCCTATGTATAGCATAGGAAAAGTTACAAATTGACATAGCACCATTCCCTAAGAGTGCAGACTCTAAGGGGCAGATTTACTAATCCACGAATTCGAATCCCGAATGGGAAAAATTTGGATTGGAAACTAAAATTTCTGAAGATCACAAATATTGCGAAAATGCTTACAAAAAAATTGCGATCCGAAAGTCACGAAATTTTCATACCGAACCATTGTAAACAGTGGTAAAACCTTTCCGATTTTTTCGCACAAGTGTACGAAAAAGTCTCACTGCGTACGAAAAAGTCGTGCGGACACCCGAAAAATACGGTGAAAATAGGCTCGAAGCGTTCGTGCTTTTGTAAATGTGCCCCTAAGTATATAAGTCACAGTCCCTTCTCTGGCACCAACTTCTAGAATGGCAAGCAAGTTAGGGGTGTGCAAGCTAAGTGCCGCCCATGTCTGGCCCTGATTGTAAGTAGTGCCGCATACAGAAAAAAGTGCAACTCTTAGAACTTCATTCTGTTTGTAAATTTTGGGAGGGGAAGATGCAAAGTGCAAAAGACACAGGACCTTGTGGCTGTTAATTGCACTTTGCACCTTGTTTATAATAAGGCTGAGCTTAACAGAATACTGAACATCTTGTAGCAAGAGAAGGTTTCATGGCGTTTTAGGTCAAAATACACCTAAATAAGATAAATGTGATCCTATGTGATCCTATGGTGGTAAATAAAAAACAACCATTGATAGTTTTAGGGCCGGGGATAGATAGAGCAAAGCCCCGTAATCCTTCTCTAGGTCTTTTCCCAAGGCGCAACACTATTTGCTAGAATTCCAGAGTAATTCTGACTGCTGCAATCACGCACAACATTTTGGTAATACACTAAATTGTGTTGGTTAGTAAATGATGTGCAAATTAGCAAAGCTTGTGCCTGCAAGAAATGGGGCAGACTTTGACCCAAGCAGCACAATATTGAGCACCTCTGGGGCCACTTGCAAAGAGAGGCCTGTAAGACAGGTCAAGGCAAGTTCTATGTACAAAGTTCCCTTGCAGTAATGCTGCCCTTTGCATCTTATGCACAATGGTAATCACAGAATACTGGGCAAAGGAAGCCATACTGCACTGCTTACTATTTGTAAATGAGCCATAAAATCTACATCTTGAAAGGATAATTAGATTTTAATTAGATTTTTTCTGTATTTCTGCATAGAACCCAGTGCAGTCGGCAGCATGAATCTAAACTAATTACTAATTAGCTACTAATTAACTATGCGGGATGTGGATTTTTTATGTGTATGTGTCAAAGGAGTGAGTTGGCAACCTTAGGCATAGAGAGCCAAGCTTTCGTTAAGGCTTTGCACAGAATGTCTAGCCTTTAATTAGAAGGAACAGGAAGTGAAGGATGCTCTTATCTTAAGGAACAGCTGGGCAGCAGGGGATTAGGCAGCATCCCTCCATCCTGCCCAGGGAGATGGCCAGTCACAGCTTCTGGCATGGTGGGGCTCCCTACTGGGTAGCCAAAAAAAGGGAGGTTGGAATAATGTAAAGGCGGGGTTGGTGATGGATAGGCCTGAGGCTCGTCTTAGGTGCAAGGAGGCACAGTAGGTGTTGCATTTAGGTGTCAGAGGCTTAGTCTCAGCCTTAATATTGGGTTTTGGTTGACAGGGGTAATGTTTACATAGTATAAGTTATGTATGTTGTTATTTGCAGCACCTAGCGCTAACGGTTGTGCACATATATATATATATATATATATATATATAAATATGCTAGTGAAAATGTTGTAAAGATAGCAATCTTGTTGCAGTTAGGATAATTTGTATTAGGTTAATGCAGTAAAGCAGTGAGTAATTCAAGCTGCAACCTTTCCACCTGGGTGCATGGTGCGGGGACTGGGCATACTCAACATACATACTGTCACCCCACAAAATGGTGTATTTGCAGAGCCACAGACTGCAGCTCTTGGCCTCATTAATAACTGACATATCAGGAACATTAAGTTATTATATACAGTAACACCTCTAACTCCAGCACTGTCCTACTACTGACTTTGTGTTCCTTGACTTAGTTACTAAGGCCAATATGAAAAGGTGTTTACTACTCAAAGAATGAAAAATGGGATTTGATTCCTCCAAGGGGCAGATGGGAAGGGTCATCTGATATAGCACACTATAATATATAAGCTCGGTGTTTGGGAATGAATAATGTCTTGTAAATTGTTTAACGTCTCCAGGCAATTTTCCAAGATGAAGATGAAGTATGAAATAATATAATTACATCTGGAATCCCTGAGTAACCACAGTAATTCAGCCAGAGTGATGTGTATTATAGCTACATGACAAGATAAAGAGGAATGTACCGTTCCAGGTATATTAGATAGTTCAATCTAGTGAGGCAAATTCTTGTGTGGAAGGTTGTTTTCTGCACTAAACGCTGTTTAGTCAATTTGGCCACAGGAGCAGGAGTGTCTGGCATGAGCAGTAACTACACACCTTAGAGTACATAGCATAACCAGGGACATAATGTACTGCTAGGGGTGTTTCTAGATTTCCATAACATGGAGATGCAATATTAGAACTAGAGAAAGGAGCTAAACCACAATACCCATAATTCTCCAGCTGTGCTGCAGCGTTCTCTCTAAGGGGTAAAGACACACGGATTGTTTTTATGCCACAGTTTTAAGCAACAAAATGTTTGACTTGCTGTAGAGTTGCTGTAGCTTCAAATCGTTCATAGCTAAACTGACATACAATTGAAGGAGGGAGGAAAACCCAAAAACGCTACTGCGAGATTACAGATTGATTGCTATTGAAAACAACGGGAATCACATAGGTCCAAACACTCACAATCGTAGCCTACTGGCTAAAGGCTTGTGGGGTGGGCAGTTATGCCATCACTTTACAGTTTTGCCCTTAACTTTATGCATCTTGCATGGTTTGACGTGCACATTTCTCTGCGAAAACATACATTTTATTCAGACACTTTAATCTATTATCTGTGTTACAAGCCTACTAATCTTTTGTGTATCAGTTAGGGGTAAAATAATACAAGTAAGACTATTTTATTGTGATTTTATTATAGGGAAATACAATATTTCATTACTCTCTTGGTCAGTCATGGCCAAACTCACACCATTGTGCAGTCAAACAGACTGGAACTGAGTGACCCTTATTGACCCTTATATGTGGCCCTTTCAATGGGCTGCTTGACCAGTATCAGCCAGATATATATTGGGAAGATTAGATTGGGTGTGGACTGTTTGGTCCTCTGCCAACAGATATCTGTAGGCTATGATAAGCCAAACAATTGGATCAGCTCTTTTTGACCCAGCACAAGAGTATATGGCCAGCTTTAAGGTGGCCATACACAGGCCAATTTCAGCTGCGGTTATTTGGTCCTTTAGACCAATTTGGCAGCTTATCTGTCCATGGATGGGCACCACCAATGGCCTCCCCGACCAATATCTGACATATTGGGCATATTGGGAGAAGGTCCGTTAACGAGCAGATCTTAGAATGTATGGTCACCTTTAGGCAGTGATGTTACACAGACAAGGTTGATCAAAGCAATTCCTTTGTGCAGGCCGAGACCCTCCTTCCCTCTAATCAGGGGTTACATTCAGACCCATTGCAATAACTTCATTTATCATTACCCTAATTAGGTAAGCACAACATGATATTGCCCTGCTGGCCCGCACTGTAAACTCAGCATCATATAAATACATCCCTACCAAGGCTATTTGTTTTCTAGTATCCCAGAGGCATCTGGTTGGTTTTACAGCATCTGTAAAAGCTGTGAGTGAGTCTCGGGAATTCTACCTTTGACTTTGGTGCCATTCAAGCAAAAGAGGAAATCTGGGCTGGTGGGGATCTGGAATTCGGAGGCGTTTAGTAGAACTGCAAATATTTTACATAAACCTGTTAACTTGTACAAGGCATGGAAGGGACTTCAAAGTAGTAATAGAAAGCAGCTGTGTCAACTGACTGATCTGTTTGGGCCAGTTTGAGATATTAGCTGCAAGTTTGCCTATTTAAACAGGGCAGTAAATTATAACATAATTCAAATTTCAGAGAGATGGCTACGTAGGGAAAAGTTCTTAAAGAAGCAGCTCGGCTCCAGCTTGAGGAAAGGGGGAACCAGTCCGCGATTTTCTAACTTTTTAAACTGATGAAATTTCTTCCTCTATATATAGCAATATATTTCAATTTACATTGAATTCCCCGTGCTATGTTGGAACTAATATCTGTCATGTTAGATTGAAAGGGGCATTTTAGACACACACCGAAGCCATAATATAAAGATTTGGCCAACTTGTGCATTCTTCTTAAATGAGTTCATGGACAGCCGAGGAAAATCCAAACTGACATTACAAAAGCTGAGCAGGACTCCCCTAATCACACGTAAGTGTCTTTATTTCAGCTCCTGTGAATGATAACACATTGACCCCGGGTTATTATTAACTTTTATTTGTATTGTGCTGACAGGTTCTGCAGAGCTTTACTGGAGATGTCAACTAACCCCCGTATCTTGTGGGTGATAAGGATCCACTCCAGGCATTTTTAAGACCTTATTTCAAGTTGCCATTAAGTGTGAAGATGAATTAAGTTTAAAAATATTTAGGACTGGCAAATGATCATGCTGATGACGTTTCTGCTTTACATTCACACATTATTGCCCAGCAGAGCTTACACTTTAATTTCCCAGCCACGGGAACTAGACAAACAGATTAGGTCCAAAAAAAGTTAGTTAATGTACTGGGAAAAATATTTTTGAAGTGTGGGAGAGAACAGGAGCACCCAGGCAAGATCCATGCAAATATGGTGAGAAGAAACTCCATGGATTGGCAAAACGGGCGTGCACATCTGGGCATCCATGACCATTTTTAAATAGGTACAATTATAATACATAGTTAAAATCTTAAATGATAAATCACACCCCCTGCACCCCTGGTAATTACGCCACTGGCACTATGTAGACCCTAAGATGAGACCACTCTGCACAGCATCCTTCTATACAAAGCAGTCATAAGATGGGGAGATGTATGTATGTATGTATAACTTTATTTATAAAGCGCCACAAGGGTACGCAGCGCTGTACAGTCTTACAGAATACAAAATTACACACAGGGAGGACAAGTGATATAATAAATAAATACAATAAATATATGTATGTATATACTGTATATATATATATATAAGTGCCATGTGGTATGAGACACAGTAGGAAGGAGGTCCCTGCCCCATAGATGTAAACAAACTCTTTGCTGTATGTGGCTTATTCCATATTGCACCACTTCTTCCCTGTTTCTTTGTTACTCCCTCATTCTGGAAGCATCATGGCGCTTAATGGGGGGGTGGTCAGGCAGCATAGCATTTAGGCCTAAAGGTAAATCCTAGGCTTGCCAGTTGTCTCCAAAGCTTAATACTAGCATATAGGATTCTGGCTCTGAGGATTTTCCACCACAAGCAGCTCCTCTGGTTTTTTCGCAGTACAAGGCCCAGAAACACACTGCATCTCCTCGGGTTCTGCTGAGGGTTAAAGGTTGGGTTAATGCGCGTGCAATAAAGTGTATTTTCAGGCTGACAGTATCTTGGCAGTTCAGTCAGATTCCCTCCCTCCCCCCCCTTCTCACCCCTCCAACAGCCTTTACTGTACTGAGTCCCAGGCCAGAATTAATAACATTCCTTTCAAAGATTTCCAGAAAGAGACTTTTCTTTTCAGCGGAAAAAAAATAAAGGGTCGTTTTTAGGGCAGAGTTTTGAAGGCCTGGCGGCTGGAGAGTGAGGAGGAAGGCCTTAACTGGTGAGACTTGGGCCAATTTTAACACAAGTCAGCTCAGTGATTGAAGCCTTGTTGATTACAATCAATCACGGCAAAGCAGACAGCTGCATAATTTGTAATTTACCTCAAGTGCTTAACCTGACCAAATGCACTCAGGGTGACCCTGTCTCTCCACAGTGACTCCCTGTTCCCCTCCCTCCTGGACATTGACTGATGGAGTTCTCTCCCACTACTGGGGCTTTGATGGTCCATAACAGGTAAGCAAAGTTCAGAAGCAAAGGAGGCGGCTATTGTGATTTATATACAGCCAGAAGAAAGAAGGATGGGGTGAGGAGTGGGAGGAAAAAAGGAATATTTCAGTCTGACATCAACCATCTGTACAATCCATCCCTCCTTCTTCTCTCTCCCCTGGGCTTTGCTTTATTGGGAACAGCAGAACACAACCTTTTAAAGAGAATCTGTCTACTCCAAACCGTGTCTTGGAAGAAAATGTTTTATTGCCTCTTAATAGAGTGTGAAAATGTTCAGATCCGATGAGTCAGCCTTGGCGCGGAAAAGTGACAGCAGCGGTTATATTAAACGGGTGCAGCGACTCATGATGGATTGCAAGCTCTCTGGCCCATCACCATGTTTACAAAATTATTTCCTTACGCCTCTTTTTTCTTAATGCTTTTTTTGTTTGTGAAGTGAAGTCATTTCCCCAAGGTTTGAGATTAAGAAGGTACAAGGAACTTTAGCTAAAAATGTAGTTTATTTAGTGACTTTTTCTCCATATATAATGACTGCCCAATGCCCAGTGGAAAAGTTTAGCAATATAGGGGCGAGGGTGAATAAATGGGAACAGAGAGTTAAAAGGGAGGGTAGATATAAAGGGCTGGGCAGGCAAGCAGGAAACAGAGGGTTGAAAGGGAGGGTAAATATAAATGGGTGGGCAGCTGAGCTGGGAACAGAGAGTTGAAGGGGAGGGTAGATATAAAGGGGTGGGCAACTGAGTTGGGAACAGAGAGTTGAAGGGGAGGGTAGATATAAAGGGGTGGGCAACTGAGCTGGAAACAGAGAGTTAAGAGGGAGGGTAGATACTGTATAAAGAGAAAGCAACACTATGAAATAGAACTAAAGAGAGAAGCATACAGAGAGAAGGACAGTACTGGCTCAAGAGCTGGCAGACTCACTGATATCAGCGATACATTGCAATAACTTTGTTCTCCAATATTGGTTGCATTGTAATCTGCTCCATATAGTAACAGTTTATGCACATGAGCCTACAGTCTGATTTTTAGGGTCTAAAGCACTGAATGACAGAGTGGCTCATCTACCTTTGAGAATATTTTTTTTCATTTTAAGTTCAGCTCATGAGCTTCCATTTCACAATGGTCTGGAAGCAGAGAACTGCGTGTCCTGCCAAGCCAGACATTCATGTCAACAAAACACCAGGGAAAAAAGGAGGCCCCATGTCTACTACAGGGTGAATGGGCCTCCCATCAAATATATGAAATAATAAATATTTCATGTTTGGATAAATACGATCTTACTGCATTCTGAGCCTGCTCTCTTTCTCATTGTTACTCAGGTTCCAAATGTTGACTGATGAACCTCAACATTTTGACACTATGGTAGCAATGAAGCTCTTTTCATTGTTTTTCTGAGCTTGTATACTGTATACTGATTCTGGGCTTTATTATATTAATTATAGGAGCTATGGTTCATTGATTTGACACTTTGAACAGATATAGCAATTACTTTGTTTATTCTTCTGTTTATTAATGGTGATTATTAGCACATATGCAAAATTATTGGGGTAATCATATATGATGACTGTCAGAAATCTGGCACGCTTGCACATACTTTATTCTCACAATTCTTACAATTAGCCCTAATCACATTAGTTGGGCTAACTAATGTGATATCTTATCAGTGGCTTATAGGGAAAGTACTACAGTGGTCACTGTGTATTTTAAATTGTACATGAGACTTTATTATTAGTGTGACAATACAAATTGGAAAACTGTCAGAAAAATCAGCTTAATTAAGCTTATTTGAAAGCTCCCCAGTCAAGCCAATGGAACATGCTAAAGCATTGTTTCTATGTTAAACATGCAATTATAGTGCAAATAAATTCCACGCTGCACACACTGTATTGTATCATAACATATCTATATATCTATATATAACTATAGGACTGGTATAGGGTAGGACCAAAATGGTGTTCGTCTGAATGTGATTGATAGTGATCACATTTAGTTGTGCCCAGAAACACCATCAATCTATCAAACCCCTTACTACTATTCTTTTTTGGTAAGCCCCTTGCCCTTTTGGTCCCTAGTTTATTTAAGATTTACCCCTTCCCCGTTATCCCTATATACTTGGGACAGTCCTAGAAAACAGAGTTACTGTTGGGAGATGTAAAATGACTATGTTTTTAGCTGTAGGGTACAGTTTTATTTCTTGGATTAAGGCCCCCCTTTTCCTCAATGACTTTGTCCCCATGGTCTTTTCTAATCATGGTACTGCATAAAAAATCTTTGTCTGCATTAAAATTCATCAGAGGCAAATAGAGGTATGATGCCAAAAGGCTTCTCCAACATTCCAGCCTGGGAGTCATTACTGACTGTTATGGTGTCTCTAAAACCAGGTGTGTTGCTGTTCAAATTCAAAAGGACTATAGGGGTCACAAGGATTATGGGATCATTTTTAAAACAACTTTGATGCACAACTTCCACCTGCACCGAGCATCAGTAATTTCCATCATATGTCATCACAGAGACAAACCTCAGCCAGGCTTTGTAGAGAAAAGCCATATTCATAGTACAGATATAGAGCGCAGAGCCAAGAATTGGTGTTTAGGTGGAAGAGTCCTGTTTTTTAAGAACTTTTACCAAAAAGGTCAGGGCTGTCTGATGGTGTAAGGCAGCCACCAAAACCATTGATTGCACGTTATATATAACATCAGTGTTTTTAAGAAGAGCACCATCATGTTTAACATAGTAGGGTGTAACAGACACAACAGTTTAAACCCCGTATGAAAAATATCTGCAGCCTTGGGACAAGTCTGGAAACGACTCCCAAGTGCAAAACAACAGGAGTTGATGAAGAATGGATCTGTAGATCCTGCCAACATGTCAAGGACTGGCACATATCATATTGCATGTGGTTGACATAGGAAACCAGAGACAAACAGCACATGAACCCCCATCTGTGTACTCTTTATTAGTTTCAAATCATATTGAACCAGTTAAATATATATATATATATATAAAGTCTAGTTGGTAAGATTTTTTAATAGGCTACTAAGTATTTACTTTGGGTGTATAGTTTTCTGTAAAGCACAAAATACATAGGCTTATTTCACTGTTGGTTGATCCCCTTCATTAATAACAACAACATGGACACATACCATGTATAACACAGGACACAACTCACTCATCTTATAGAAAGATGAGTAGCATGGCGTTATTACTTAAACTTGTTGATGCAGTCCTCAGTCCTATGGCCTTTATACCAGCCATTTGCTTGGGTGGGCAATATCGGGCATGTTTGGCCCTAGGGTAACGTGTATGGACACCTTAAGAAGTCCCATGGACAAAGCCCACTCATTAGCGGGACCAGCTCAGATAAAATTGGCCAGGCTGGCTTTCATTAACTGCCTTTGTCTGGCCAAGTTTAAAGGGTAACCTCTATAGCTCAATCTATCGCTGGTGCAGAAAAATCTTTGTTCAGTGTTGTATATAATTAGTGACATGATAGAAGAACAGAAGTAATAATCAGTAATTACCCCAAATGAATAGCAAGCTTTCCGACGGAGGATGACGGGAGAAGTAGCAAGATGGGCACCCTGCTGGCATGTGCTAAGGGCATACCAGGGAGATGGGTATGTTTTAGCAGTGCATTTATTGTAATGATTGACCTGTTCAGAGCCGTGTGCTACGTCTGATAAAGGGAATGTCAGACTTGAACCAGTATTGGGCAGCAGTGGGGGGTGGAAGAAGGAGACTGTGCTGTGATCCTGTCTGTGTCATTAATCACTGGCTGGCTGTGTAGGATGGACACCTGCCTGTCTCGCTCTCTGTGCCCTGCTGGGAGCTTTGATGTTCCACTGTGAGAGAGTGAGGCCTCTTCTGATGTGTCTTTGTAGCCTTGTCCTTTGAGTAGGGGCTAGTGGGAGGGAAAACAACCCACCTCCTTTTAAATAATCTGTTTCACTGAGTTCACCCAGGGGCCAGAGGTCAGGCTGCTGCTTTTTGGAAAGGGCCACGCGGAGACAGAAAGTGCTCATCCATGCAACCTGCCTGCTACAATGCAGAGCATGAATGAAGCATTTATCTGTATATTCATTGCTTGTGTTTATACTGAGTCGCGCCGTGATATGCAGACTACATTGCGCCCACAGTACAAAAGAAACCCCTACTTTGATGTTTTATTTATAGTAAAGACAGGATGCTAATGTAAAAGACAATCCGAGCTTTTTCAGTTGCTAAAGAAGGTCATAAATAGCTCTTTATTCTAATAAACACGGCACCCTACATGTTTAGTGTAGGCTTTAGCCATTCTATGTAATGCACCCCCTAAATAAGTCAGGATTTACGATGGCCATACACGGGCAAACATAAGCTGTCCTTCAGACAAATTGGCAACTTATCTGTCCGTTTATGTGGCCCTCCAACAGGCCTCCCTGAAGGCCAGGTTTTTCTGTTGGAAGAGGGAATGCATCAGCTTATTGATGTGCTCCGATGGCTTCGATATTCCTGTCATTGCCAATTTGGGGCCAAACAATCGAATTAGCCTGACTTCACCAAACAAGCGGATCTTAACGTGTATGGCCACCTTTAGGCTTATGGCAGATGGGTCTGATTCTTGGCCTGTGTTTATCCAGCCTTTCCTGCAACTGTGTTGGCCTGGGTGCCGTCACATGGAGTGGATTTCAGCCCTGAAATGCATACTCATGATTAGAATATAGGGAGAAAAATCATACCTATTCCAAAACGGAGTATAGCTAGGGAAATAAAGGACACAACACAGAGACAGCATGGGGCAGGCTAATGTTATATTTGACGTTTTCTCCACTGGTGTTTTCTCACGCCGATGAAGAAAACACCATGTGTGACATTAGCCTTAGGAAAGACAGTACTGTTTCCAGCAGGCTGAAATAGCAAATTCGCCGATCCTCCAAGGAACCCCCTGGGTCCCAGTAGCAATGAAAGCAATGTATTGAAATTCAGCATTGCAAATAAAAACTTCCCCTTGTGTAATCTTCCCTCTATCTTTTAGATCTCCCAGACCCCTGCTGCTTTCTGCACTTCTGACAACACTGAGGACAAGGTCACCTGAATGGTCTGATTTGAATTTGCAACACACCTTCTGAGTTAAAGCAAGTGGATTGTAAATATGTAATCTAGATAGTAATATCTGAGATATATTGACTTTTCTGTGCCCTTCAGACATAATGGTGATATGCCAGAATGATCTGAATCCCAGAAGCTCTGGAAAGGTATACGGCAGCTGTATTAACCTGGTGCCCCAGACACCCAAATGATGAAAGACTCTCTGATAATCTGATCTCAGATTCATGGCTTCTGTTGACTGCGGGGTCAGGTTATCTTACAAACAGGAGTTATAGGTCATTTTTCCAAAAGCAACTGTGGAGCAAAGATCATCGTTGTCAACATAAGATCATTTGTGAATTGTAAAATAATAATCTTCTAGATTATATATAAATGTGCCAAGGATAGGTTGCAGTGTTATTAGTTGCAGAACTATTGCTGTTTATGGTGTGAAACTGGAAAAAAACCTACATAGTATTAGTAGTCATGTGTAGGCCAGTCTCAAACCCACTTGTTGGTCACGTTTGGGTCAGCAAAACATATTTTAATCAGGTCGTGGGTGGGTGGCAAGCAATGTTAGTGTGCCCCCAATTCCTCATTTAGCCACCTGCTGTATGCTACTTTATATACTCACTCCTGCCTGTCCCACCCCCTGATGGCATCAGAGATAGGAGGGTTGGCCATGGATGTATAAATAATGATGGCTCACTGGATTGGGTATGAGTTGGGAGACGGTGGGCTAGGGTTGGGCACGGTTAGGCTTTCTATTGACCCACACATCACTACAACACAGAAAGACCATAAAAACTCCTTGCAAACAGTTCCCTGGCTGGAACTGAACCTGGGATGCCAGTTTTGCATGGCAGCAATGCTACCCTGTGGAACTATATAGTGGGAAGTGTCTGATGTTAATCATAAGCTTCTGCCTCCTGACACGTATCTGAAAGGTCTAAAAAAGCAAAACAAAGAAATCTTTGAACTTTTAAAATCTACAGCATGACAGGAAATTACAATGACTTGTTAAAGCTGGTGTAAAAAAAAAACAATTTTAAATAAAATAATGGGACTACAGTTTTTCCATATATCAAGCCAATTATCCAGTATACCACATATACAGTGGGCAGTACATAGTAATGGTAGTGGATGTTATACAGACAGATTAGGAATAAGCTTACAATATTTTCAATTTGCATTTCTCCCAAAAGAGATTGCTGACTTCCCCCTTTCTATAATGGCTCCATTCAGGATGATGAAGTAAATCTCGCTTTCGAGAGAATAATACCCATTTTTATCTATGTGTTGTTATGGGCAGGAATGCAAATTTTCAGACAAGGATTGTTCTTTGCTCGCAATAAACTATGACTTCCAGCTTTAGTTTCCATTTAGCAGGAGGAACCAAGGTCATTTTTACTGTATTAAAGATTTTGGAGGAGACAACTTCACGGAGAGATCAATCACCTGCTAAATATTCTGTTCCCTACTTCATCCGAAACAATGTTCTTGTGCCAAGGGCAGGAGTACACGCTGCATGTACACAAGCTATCTTGTCAACAATTACATTTCATTTTGGTAGACATAACAATGCTTGAATAATTACTATTAAACCTATTTTGGGATTGGTTTTAGTGAGTAATTGATATGCCCCTGCTCTGGAATACGACCTGCCTGACCATTAGGCAGCAGAAACAGGGTGGAGAAGAAAATAGAGTCTCCCAGATGGGACCCTGCTCTGCACAAATTGCTCTGTCCATAAGAGCTTTAGCTCCCAGTGTGAGGATGGAAAACAAAGCTATTGATCTTAGGTGATGGATGATGTCAGTTACTGCCCATAGAACAATGCTAAGCAATATATTATTTGATGGAGTAGTGTCATTCCTGCATCAACTCTTGGCAGACAGTCATGGAAGAAGAAGAAGGATGGCCAGAAGTAATCAATGCTCGATCATAAAGCCTGTGATAAAGCTGCATTTATTCTAAGCTCAAAATGTTCTTGTGACAGTGGGAGAGTGAAGGATGGTGCCACAGGAGCCCTGCAATTCCCTGCAAGCTCATAAAAGCCTCTGATCTCTCATATTGTGCAGCACAAACTCACCCCCCCAACTGGAAAAAAATTCTTTATTTCTACAATTAAGCTCTCCATTATCATTATAATTTATTGATCGCACCAACATTATCTGCAGCTTTTTCAGATAGAAGCATAAATAATAGGGGACTACGGTCATTGCAGTTGTGTTGTAAGTGATTATAGGAGCCAAACCAGTCTATGAGGGGTCCAAAAAGACAATTACTATGGGCCCCACACAAAGTTTGGTGCATAAAGTAGCAGTGGGATAACAGCCTCTGTGAAGGGACTGTGGCTGTGGGATAGCAGGTATAGTAGGGAGAGATGGTGCCTATAGTAGCAGTGGGATAATAGCCTCTGGGAGGGGACTGTGGCTGTGGGATAGCAGGTATAGTAGGGAGAGATGGTGCCTATAGTAGCAGTGGGGATAATAGCCTCTGGGAAGGGACTGTGGCTGTGGGATAGCAGGTATAGTAGGGAGAGATGGTGCCTATAGTAGCAGTGGGATAATAGCTTCTGGGAAGGGACTGTGGCTGTGGGATAGCGGGTATAGTAGGGAGAGATAGTGCCTATAGCAGCAGTGGGATAATAGCCTCTGGGAAGGGACTGTGGCTGTGGGATAGCAGGTATAGTAGGGAGAGATGGTGCCTATAGTAGCAGTGGGATAATAGCCTCTGGGAAGGGACTGTGGCTGTGGGATAGCAGGTATAGTAGGGAGAGATGGTGCCTATAGTAACAGTGGGGGATAATAGCCTCTGGGAAGGGACTGTGGCTGTGGGATAGCAGGTATAGTAGGGAGAGATGGTGCCTATAGTAACAGTGGGGGATAATAGCCTCTGGGAAGGGACTGTGGCTGTGGGATAGCAGGTATAGTAGGGATAGATGGTGCCTATAGTAACAGTGGGGGATAATAGCCTCTGGGAAGGGACTGTGGCTGTGGGATAGCAGGTATAGTAGGGAGAGTTGGTGCCTATAGTAGCAGTGGGATAATAGCCTCTGGGAGGGGACTGTGGCTGTGGGATAGCAGGTAGAGTAGGGAGAGATGGTGCCTATAGTAGCAGTGGGATAATAGCCTCTGGGAGGGGACTGTGGCTGTGGGATAGCAGGTATAGTAGGGAGAGATTGTGCCTATAGTAGCAGTGGGGGGATAATAGCCTCTGGGAAGGGACTGTGTCTGTGGGATAGCAGGTATAGTAGGGAGAGATGGTGCCTATAGTAGCAGTGGAGATAATAGCCTCTGGGAAGGGACTGTGTCTGTGGGATAGCAGGTATAGTAGGGAGAGATGGTGCCTATAGTAGCAGTGGAGATAATAGCCTCTGGGAAGGGACTGTGGCTGTGGGATAGCAGGTATAGTAGGGAGAGATGGTGCCTATAGTAGCAGTGGGATAATAGCCTCTGGGAAGGGACTGTGGCTGTGGGATAGCAGGTATAGTAGGGAGAGATGGTGCCTATAATAGTAGTGGGATATTAGCCCCTGGGAAGAGATTGTGGTTGAGGCCAGGGCTCCCTGTATGCATTGCACCCCTGTGTGCTATTACACTACACCTCGCAAATTATGTGCAATTGAAGGGGGTGTAAGTATTCCAAGGTGATGCCCAGATTGTTCTGGGTGCAACTTGCACTCCTGCAGTTACTAACAGTGTATACTGTACACACCAGAAAACACATACAAGTTTGGGCGGGTACAATTACATAAGTAATGCACTATGTTAAATGTTTTCTGCTACTATGGGATGTTAAGAGCTAGTTATAGCAGCTGAAGGCCTGTGATATTCCTGCTCAGACTCATTATCTGTGTGACATTTGCTGACTGCTGTTTTCTAACTGAAGTGCTATTACATTACTGATTAACAACAGGGTCAGCAATGAAGCAGATCACCCTCTAGTGGATGGCCCAGTAAGTTATAGTGGGAAGTTTATGAAGAGTAGTCTAGTCATTTATAATGATTTATACCTGGCATAGACACTCCAGCTGCTGTTGAAGAGTTAAGGTGGTGCAGAAATGCAGTGAATCTCCAAATATCACAAATATCATATGTCAATGTCTCATCACTTCAGTCACCTGGTGGTGCAGTCACTAAAGGGCTACCCAAACCCAAGAATGGGTTGTGTATTCGTCATGGCACCCAAGGTTGGCATTACCCATTCTATACTCTCTCTGCTGGCACATTAGAAGCAGACATTGAGCATCCTGCAGTGCTTTCCCTTGTACGGGTTCGGAAATGTGCCTATCAACATGCAATATGTGCCATGGCTAATGAGATATTTGCTTTAGCCAGAAAGTACTACCCACTGGCTGCTAGAGGTGATAAGGCCTGTAGCAAACTTTGCCCATTTCATTACACAACCTCCTTAGTTTTAATTCAAAAATGCATCTATTAATTCTGCCTTATATCATGCAAAATACTCATACACAGTCATCCCGCTAAAGTTTATCAAAGAGGGGGGGCTATTGCTTTAATTCCTGGAGACTTTGATATTAAACTCTCATACATTACCCAACTCATCTTGCAAAGCAGGATAAGTCAAGAGTGGAATTCACAAGGGCACACAAATACATCAAGCTCTCCTTTCCCTCCCAGAACACACAACTGGTTGGTAAATATGGGCCAGCATTGATTGATTTTCATGCTTTCTTTGTTAGTAGGTGACTCACTTCCTTATGCTGCTTGTCTTCTTACTAGAAATATGCAGGATGACTTGTTTAGACAACTTAGTAGAAGTATGGCCTTTGCCTAAGCTTCTGGCAAAACACTTACTCCTAATGCTCTTCATTACACAGGAGCTTTTCTTAGGCTCATATCTAACAAACTGCATTACAGCTCAGGTTATGCACTAGCTGAAACTCACTCATTCTCAGGAACAAGGAAGGTGCAATTCACTGGGTGCCAATGTTTTGGCACTGATGCAGGAAACCTTTTCTCTGCCTGAAAAAGTAATGGCAGTGCAATGTATTTATACATTTTATTGGTTTATTCCAGTGATTCCCAAAATGTAGGACCCTAGGGGAAACCGTGGCTGTGACTGGAGTGGCTCAGCCTGAAGCCCAGTAAAGATAGCTTTGGCAAGAATTTCTATTTGCTCACTTAGATGCCCCTAAAAGAATCAACTTTAAGATCATTTAGGGTGATATCTGAGATGAACACTAGGGGGCAAATTTATTAATGTTTATGTGATTGCGGAAAAGAAAAATCGAACACTAGATACTAAACGCAATTGAGTTTTTTTTCATGATCAATATATTTGTGTCCAGAAAAACCTAGAATGACTTAATCTTGTTTGTGAAAAAAATGTGATGGTGGAAAAAACTGCGGGAAAATAAATCAATCTTGATTTTGCATACAAGCTACACTTCCGTTTGACTTCTATTCTATCTTGGCAGGTTTTAGGTGGCAAGATTCTTATTCTTTACAGTTCTGATAAATGGTGGCAAAAAATGCAATTTTGGCAAAATCACAACTTTGAATTGCACAGAAGTGTTGAACTTGATGGACAGTTGTCTTTTTCCATCCAAATGAACTGTGTAACTATGTAGGTAGCACTTACTGATCACCTGATCAAAAGTAAGTATCTAATTGGTAGCTATTATTATAGCCCCTACCCCAGTAGTGCTTGCATTTAAAGGTCCTTTTGGTTTTTGGGGTATTGGAGAACACCAGAGCACCCAGAAAAAGTAATTGTTGCACTATGTTTTCTAATAATAACCTTTTAATGTTATACACATGGCAATCTTGCTAGTCTAGGTTAGAAGCTGTACACTTGTAGAGAACAAGCTTTCTTGTGCCAAACATTAATTTGTTTTCATTGCTTAGTTTGTACAGCCCCCCCAAAGTCAAGATGACACAGTGGTAAAACTAACAAGCCATTAAAGCAGGAGTTTCCATTTTGATTCTAAATGTAGGGTTGTTGAGTGATATCTTGCTGGCAAAGTCCAAATGGAATCCTGAAATTTCCCCCTGGGTATCCCCATATTGGAAATCCCCCTTCTTCCAGTTCTGAAAATGTTTACATTCTCTTTGCCAACATTTTTATTTCTTGTCCCATGGAACCTAAATCCATTGAACAAATGTTTTAATCCTACCAAACCCACAATAGGTGCAAAAAGCTGGATAAGTGACACAGGGGTTGGACTCACAAAAGGTTTAGGGTCTGGTGTCAGCTTTGTGTATAAGCCCTGCTAATTCCATGTGTCTCAGCAACCTGTTCGATTTTTCTTATAAATAGTGTGCTTCAGTAGAAGAGAGGAGTCACTGACCTTGTATTTGGATCACTTCTCAGCCAGTTTGGAGAAGAATTGAGAACAGATATGACTGTGACTGCTTCTCTTTCCCTAAGCTATACTTCCAACTATCCAAAAATCAGTGAATGAGCTACATACAACCTTTGTAAGATAGTAGTTTCACCAATCAGTGTTATGTTCAGACACTGAGGAGAAGCAATCAGATGGCATTTTGTATACTGGGTAAGCCGTGGTATACTCGTAATGGCACAACTGAGCCATGAAGCCATGATTACATGAATGCAAGGCTACATAAGGTACATAGGTAGAGCCGAACAGGACCAGCCCTAAAGGCCTCCAGAGGCTCAGTTGGTAAGTACACAGTCCCAGAAGTACACCCAGCAATCAGAAAGCTTTGCCGACTGTTATCGATATGTATAGACTCAGAGGGCCCCCTAACCACATAACACTTCTCTTGTGTTGTCTTTCTATTCAAGAATTTGACTTCATGCTTTATACCAGTAATCCTATATGGCACCTGAGAAGATGGAGAATAAAATCTGCGCTTAAGGGCAAATGCCCATACCTGGTGCACTCTTACCTTCCAATTTGTGCCTGTATGTTACCCAACCACTTAGATTGTAAGCTCTGTGGGGCAGGGACCTCCTTCCTACTGTGTCTCATACCACATGGCACTTATTCCCTGTGCATTTATATATATTTATTGTATTTATTTATTATACTGTATCTCTTGTCCTCCCTGTGTGTAATTTTGTATTGTGTAAGACTGTACAGCGCTGCGTACCCTTGTGGTGCTTTATAAATAAAGTTATACATACATACATACATACATATCTGCACAATGTACATGCTAGTTTTAAAATAAATGGTGCACTTACACTAGATGCCACTCAGAAATGAGAAAACCTGCATAAATCCTTTAGAGGCCATTATCCTGTTCAGGGCTTACTTACAGGCTGATACCTAATGCCATCTTTAATGTAAGTTTTGCTTATAAGAGATGGATAGGTGTTGCACATTCCCTAAGTCAAAGAGACAAAAGGCCAGTCTTGAGTATAAGTCTTGGTTAGTGGAATGTTGAAGAGTCTGGAGATAAGGGAAGTTAGGGTTGCTCAGTACTAGAGCACTAGAGAACATAAAAGTCTGAATGGGCAATTAATATAACATTTTCAACTGCACTTTACAGATATTATATATCATTCACAATAGTCCCTGTCTTGGTGGAGCTTACAGTCTAATGCCCATATTGCACACACAAAGGCTATGGTCAGTTTTACCCGGAGCCTATTATGTGCCTGAATGTTTTTGGAGTGTGGGAGGAAACTCGAGCAGGCCCCAGAATGAGTATCGGGGACGATTACATCTAGAGTTACACATTAAAAGCTGCAACGGGAAAACTAGAAGACTGATATTCTATACATAGGCTTAATTAACTCTAAACATGTTAATTAATTTTACGTACAGTCACGGCTCATAGTAGCAATTAGTTCCACTATTCCCAGTTTCCCGAATTATAGTATACCCGCTGCATCCGAATAAAAGCAAAAAAAAACCTGTCACGTTTCACAAAGACAAGATCACAACGCATTTTGGCACTTGCTGTTTTTGTTTTTTTCTTTTTTTTTTTAAATAAACATTTCTTCGGTTTCAAGGGAATTTTCTACAGAAGAGCAGAGTGTTCCTGTACTGCTGAGCACATCATACTGAGAGATTGGAAATGAGCTTAGCGCTGCAAATATCAAAGGCAGTCGGAATTTTTTCATAGGTGACAACGTTTTTGCGACAGAATCCTAGGCGTTTGCAATCAACATATATAATGTATTTCGGCACCTGCCTAGGAACACACTCGCCTGTCCATGGGAGATGTTTATACAGAACGCTAGCTTTAGGGAAACAAGCTCCGGCATAAGACAAGAAATTCATGTAAGAGAATACTCAGGAGTAATACTGTAGCTTCAAGATGCCAGGGTCGCAGTTTCATTAAATGGCCTATATTTTTCACCAGTCTCTGTTATATAAAAGATGAAGTGTATACACACATCTCGCCTGCGCAGGGAATACATTAAAGGGGCAGTAAGACACTATAAGGGTTGATTCACTAAGGTGCGTTAAAACGTGCGCTATTTATAGCATGCGGTAAAAATGTTATTGTGTCTTATTTTTCACGTCTTAACGCACGATTCACTAAAAGGATTTGCGTTAATTTAGACGTGATGCTGTTTGCGTTACTTAAGTCGTGAAGACTATTTTCACGTGGTATTTGACGCAACGCACGCTAATTAACACAGCTAATTAACACATTTCCCTGCAAACTGGAGGCTGCATCACTCTAGGGCCAACACAGACTTGAATAAATCCCACTGCAAAGTCCATATTGTGTTGCCAAAAGCTCATTAACTGTACTTTTCTATAATTACCGCCTGCCCCAAGTAGGTGTTAATTTTCGCATAGACTAATGCGATATTTAGCGCGTCTAGGGGGCACATTTACTAAGACACGAATTCGAATCCGAATTGGAAAAATCCGATTGGAAAATGAACATTTTGCGACTTTTTCGTATTTTTTGCGATTTTTTCGGCGCCTTTACGATTTTTTATGAAATTGTCGCGGTAACTTTTTCGTTACCAATACGATTTGCGCGAAAAAACGCGCAAATCGAGCGCTCGTAAGCGGCGGGCGAAACTTTCAGACTTAGCATGATTTTGGAAGCCTCCCATAGGACTCAATGGCACCCTGCAGCTCCAACCTGGCCCAAGTAAAGTCACCATACTGAAGCTTGAATAAATCCGAATGTTTCGTACTCGGCACGAAGGCTACGAAAAAGTCGCGACAAAATACGAGCGCATCGTAACGGCTACGAAAAACTCGCGTTTTTTCGCGCAAATCGTATTGGTAACGAAAAAGTCGTGACAATTTTCCGAAAAAATCGCCAAATACCGATCATTACGAAAAAAACGCAATCGGACGCATTCAGCCGGTTCGTGAGTTAATAAATGGGCCCCTAGGTGTTTGTGAATCAAGCGTTACTGTTATTTCTGTGCGATAATACTTTAGCCAATCGCGTTTTTTCGCGTCAATTTAAACACAAAAAAGCATGCGATAGCGCTTATCGCACTTTAGTGAATCAACCCTTATGGGGCCGATTCACTAAAGGTCGTTAACACTTAAGGCATGTTAAAAAGTGATCATTAACATTAACACTTAACATGGGTTAAAAACTGATCATTAATTAATGACTCACCAAAGTCATTTTGCATGTGTTACTACTCATATCGCATGAGCAAAAATCTCAATTATCGCAAAGCGTTATGTCCATCGCATTGCGCTAATTATCTAATAGAAATAATACTAACGCATAATTCACAGACATATTTTAAGTGTTAAAAGCATGAAATATTGCGATAATTTGTGCTAATATTAACACCTACTAGGAGTTGGCGTTATTAAAAAACATTGTGGTTCATGAGCGTTTGTGAAGACAAGATGGAGTTTGCAGGCGGATTTTTGTTCTATCAATCAAGTATGTGATCGTCCTAGAGTGATGCATGGTCCAGTTTTCAGGGAATCTGTCATTTTCAGAACGTTAGCTTTCAGAAAGTAACGGTTACGTGTGTAATAGCGTGCGCTAATATCGCATGCTACAGAATAACGCATAAATATATTGCATGCTTTAAAATATCGCTTAAAAATATGTCATCGCCAGATAAATAACGACAATAAAATTGCTTCTTAATTCAGACAAATGTCCTTTTTATGAATCGATCGTTAATTCTCCAAAAATAAGAAGTGATAATATTTTTAACGCATGCTGAAAATAACACTCGTTTTTTCGACCTTTTGTGAATCAGCCCCTATATATCAGACTACCACCACACATATTATCCCCCTGCATAGTGGACTTATATGTAAGCTAAAACACGGGGTGACAACAAAGGGGTGAAGTGACGAGGCTGTATATAGAATGCTCATTATCTCTGTTCAGAGTTAGTAAGTGTGAAAGCAAAACAATACTCTGTTACTGCTTTATTATAAAAGCGACTTTATAAAACTATGGATTTTTTTCATTAAAGGCATTGGATATCACATTGAAAAGTTTCCTTTCAAGGCAACTTCCGCTATTTCAGGGGGAAATTGCGGTGCCGCGTATGCCATCCTACCAGCGATTTACATTCTCACCGGTGGGATGGCATTTCGGGGAAATTAGTTGCCCGCGACAAGGGAGATTTGTCGCGGGCGACTAGTCTCCCCGTGTGCCAGAGCCCTTAGTTAGTCTTTGGGGGGGGGACATGGATAGTTTGTGAGAATGCAGATGAGATTCAAAAGCAAACTAACTGAATATTTATGTCCCATACGCCCCCCCACCAATTCACTGATTGGTTACTGACTGCTAACAGCTTAGAGAGCTGTAAAGGAGGAAGTACTGTTCTGGCTATTATGTTAGACATCCGTTTGCTCTAGCCTTACTAACTATATTGATTTTTTTATTTTATTTTACACAGTCTATGTATTTTACCCAGTTTCATGTTTACACTGAACTATTCCTTTAAAGCAGCCCTGCCAGTGGTCGTTGGAGGGTGCAGACCACAGTGGTTACTTCCTCTATACAAGGTATAGAGGAAGGTATTGCCACCATTCTTCTGTTCCATTCATTCAGCCCAAGATCCCCAAATATTTGGAACGGCATGAAGTGAAGAGGAGCTACAGCTCACAGCTTACTCATCAGCTGATGCACCATGTGGTGGCCAACACTGGGACACTGCAGATAAAAAAATTCCAACCTGCTTAATCAATGAACTGACCAATATCCATGACACATAAAAATTGGATAGGATAGTCAGACCAGCGTACAAGTACATGAAAAATGAAGTTTCATAAGATATTACCAGTGAGTGTATGGTTGACACCTGTCTTAGATAACCTTTGCCTTATGAATGGGTATGTGAATGGGTTACCAAAACGGTATATTTACATTTTTTCTGTCTTTTTCTCTCAATTTTCCTTAAAAAGCAACTATTCCATTGGAGCAAGGATTTCAGGTTAGGTGAGGAAGGACGCCTAGTTTTCATTTTTTAATACTAGAGCGACAGGTTTTTGTGAAGTAATGAGGGTACTTCCTAAGTGGGGGCTTCAGTCACCTCTCCTGCTTAATATAGATGTACCTCTTACCAGAACAGTGGGCTCATCAATACAAGAAAGATTGGCGCTCAAAAACCCTTCAGACTGTGACAAACAGAACAGATATTTGTTGTTACTATAGGATTATTAACAGTCACTGCCTGCATGGGTTTTATTTTTTCATGTTAGAGACATTTATGTCTCAGTTGCCAAACATTTCTGTGAAAATAATGTGGGAGGATTGTGACAGACATAATTCTCCAACCTACAGCCTCATCAAGTTGAGTTCTGTTAAGCCTTACCCGCTGGGCCCGGCTCCTTTTAAAGTTTCCGCCCTGACAGCTGGATTTATTAGTTTTGAAATTTGTACAAAAATCACACGTCACGTCGCAGGAAAGCTGTCAAAACGTCAGCCAGAGGAGACCTTGCATTAAAAGCCTTTCCAGGCAGGCCGTCTCTCTCTCTTTAAAGAAGCAGAATGCAGCCTGGAGAAATATCAGCTCTTTTCTCTCCCTGCGCTCCGTCCTGCAATGTCAACTGCTTCATCTCAGCTTTAATTATAAGGTGTCGGGCTGGGGCTGTGTCATGTGAATACAGCACCATCACTATGTGTTACCCACACTCCCTCTCTTTTCATGCTCTACAGAAATAGCAAAGTCAAACCATGATGTGTAATGGCATTCCCAGCCTGATTCCAATTTGTCCGGTGTCCACTTCTGGATTCTCATGTCTCCTTTAGCCGAAAAGACATGTAGTGACGGCTGAACCACAAAGGCGGCGGGGTGGGAAAGTCACATTGATCCTCGGAATGACAGAAATTCCAGGAGAACATGCTAATTATTTGTTAATTAATACTCGTTAATTAATAATTCCACTTCACCTGTGTTTAAGATACAGCCAAAACATGTTTTTATATTTTTTTGCCTTGATGGTAAACTATGGACCCTTTTAAACATAATTTATATATGGAATAATGTAACCCCCATCATAAAATATATACAGTTTATTTATAAAAAAAAAATCACAATGATGTAGTAATAAAGCATGAGGAGGATACAGCTTATACTTTTTCAGTATATTTGAGGAGAACTGGGCATTTAATGGGGCACTAGACATCCTAGGGCCACGATAGGGAGGTACTTTATTCAGTAGAGTGGGGGCCCCCAGGTAGAAAACCTTGGCATTTGTGAGATTATGGGCATAATTTGACATAATTGGGAGGCCTTGGGTGGCCTTACCAGATCAAGGTGGAGTCTGAAATAATTAGGGAGTGGTCTTTGCAGATTATGTATATTTTCTTTTACTAGGAGCCCCATTTTACTTGTATGCAGGGTCCACCACACAGGGTGCCCAGCTTACCAGTGGGCAAATAATTGGGGGGTAGGGGGCCTGCTAACTTAGTCATATGGTGCCCCATGATGGTGGCCTGGCACCCTAGCATTTATCCATGTAGGCATTATGAAATTTTATAGGACTCTGGTGGATATAAAAATGACCTAAAAAGTACACTGAGAAAAATAGATGTATTTAAAAGATTCCTATTAGGCTGGGTCTGCTAGGCCCTGGGCTCATCAGGAAATTCTGTGGTTCTCTTGAAGATCAGTTCATCCCTCATCCTCTGTAAGTTTACCTGCCGTGGCAGATTTATGTTATTTCTTAGAAAACATTAAAGTTATACTAATACATATGACTTTCCAGCACTGGATTTTTGGCATTCAAGTGCTTTATGTGCTTTTTCTGCTTGCTACTCAGCATTTCCTGTGTTCCCTCATGTGGGTTGGGATTTTTGTGCACCGTCCATGAGAAGTGATTAGTTCAGACAGGCTGGAGAATTTGATAGCTAAACATAGTAATGTCCCCTGCCTGATTGAGCTGGGGACCACACACACACACACACATGGGTAGGGGTGCCATCTTTAAAAGTATACTGGCAAGGAAAGAATGGTTCAGGGATTTCTTATAGGCAATCCAATTCTTTCGGTCCATATAAATGTAGATGTGAAGCCAGCTTGTTGGAAACATTAAAAGACAATTGTAGAATAAAGCTGATCATCATACACGCCTGACCATCTGGGCACTTATGGCTAGTTATAGCACTGTTCCAACAGTTGTAGCGCTGTTCCAATGTTGCAGTCCTGGTGGACTGAGGATTATCTGCTGCCATGATGAAAAAAAACCTCAACGATCTGAAAAGGAACAGCATTGTGAACTTGGTTTAGTGAATTCTATCTTTTCCACCATTTTGCATGTAATAAATGATAGAAGAGTCTAAGCACTTGACTTCCCCATTGATACCATAATCATTTATTTATTGGTGTCCATGATGCAAAATGACAGACTCTGTTCTTACTCAGATTGTAAGGTCTATGGGGCAGGGACCTCCTTCCTACTGTGTCTCATACCACATGGCACTTATATATATATACATATATGTATTTATTGTATTTATTTATTATATCACTTGTCCTCCCTGTGTGTAATTTTGTATTCTGTAAGACTGTACAGCGCTGCGTACCCTTGTGGCCCTTTATAAATAAAGTTATACATACATACATACAAAGAAGACTAGTTGGTGAAAGAATTGGCTTCTTCTGTATGTATATTTTAGTCTAATTTAAGGTTTTCCCCATCTATACAATTACATCTTATTTGACAAACAGTGATATACCTTTAATAATAATTACGTGTATAACAATAATAATGTTAGACAAGCAAAACAGACTCTTCCAGACAGGAAAGCAGATCATCATTATTCAGGTACTGTTTATTTCCCCACAATTTAGTATGAACTTGTGTCACTGTCAGAGGATGACAGGGTTAGAGGTCAAGACAATATTGATCTTATTTTCAGCAAATGGGAACATGTTGTCTTCCCTTTCAAAAACATTAAAGAGACACGGGATTCTGTTCATCGAAGAGGTGAAAGGATGAGGAAAAGAAGCATGAAATACATAGATCTGCTCATATGATATCTATTCCATCAAATATCAGCCTACTCATTTAGGGCTTTCTAATAACAGGAAGAAGGTGCCACAGATAACCAGCATTAATACACTCACCGAATCAAATAGGTGGTCCAGTTGCACCAGGCTTCAGCTTGGGGAGCAGAAAACTGACAGTAACTGAAACAAAAGGGGGCCTCCACCAGGCACTCAAGGAATTCCACAGGGCCACAAAAATAAAAGCAAAAAAATGTAATGAAAGCTGAGTTAAAAAACAAGCATATCCAATCGCCATATGCATTTCATACATTTCAAGAGACACTTAGTCATGGGCTTATAAACTAAATGTCTATCCCATCAAGTATGAGCCTACTCATTTAGAGCTGCCATGGCTATTCTTTACATTTGAATGACAGACAGAACCCCTTCTACCTACAAACTGCGGGAACCATTTATACCAATGATGGTGCTCTAAATGGTATAGCTTTTGCTATTGGGTAGAGGCAATAATCCGAGAATGTTTTATCAACGTTTAAATTCCAATTTTTTTCAAGATTTGAGTGCAAAAAATCCAATAGCTCAAATGTAAAACTTGAGAATTTACGTAGCAGTCAATGGAAAATGTCTAGGCAAAATTTAAGCCTAGACAAAAGTTTTTTTATTCGATTGTGTTTTTATATTCAGATTTTTTAATATAGAAGCAAACATTTGCGTTTTTATTATTATTCAAAGTAGGGATATAAACTTGTCACGGATACTAAAAAGGGAAATTTCCTATCATACTTACCGTAAATTTCTTTTCCTGGCCACTACTCATGTCAGCATTGGGGGCGGGGTAAATACCCGTAGTAATGCTGACATGAGGTGGCCAGGAAAAAGGGAAATTTCCTATCATACTTACCATAAATTTCTTTTCCTGGCCACTACTCATGTCAGCATTACTACGGGTATTTACCCCGCCCCCAATGCTGACATGAGGTGGCCAGGAAATGCCAAAAAATACCCAGCCATAGACAATACTGAAAATTTCCTTTGCTAAAACACACATAGAGAAAATTATCAGTAATTACCAGTGCTGCCTATTTTGTAGCTGCAACAAGTAGCTCCATGTGTTTTAGCCCGAAACACATGACTTTGAACAGCTGAACATGTACAGTCCATAGAATAAGTTGGTACTTTTCATGCTGTTAATGGTTCAAATGGGCAGGATAACAAAGCAACTTTTTTTACTGGCAATGCTAACGCCTGCATTTCCACAGATGGACTTAATGAATCACATGTGAAAATTCTTACATTAAAGTTCTACCATGTGATGGATTGCCCCCCGCAGGATTCGCTATCATGTAGGAATGGTAGTGGAGCCTACACTTCAAAAATAGACAATGATGTTTTGCATATGGCTATTCATCTCATGACGGAAGTTTGCTTTCTCCGTATGTGGGTAAAGCCCCCTCAATCAGGACAAGCAGGTGGGTTCTGTATATCATGAATCTCACCCCGGTATTCCTCTTAACAGCTTAAACTTACATGAAGTGACACAATAAATGGGAAAAAAGGAGTACGAGAAGGGAAAAAAAAATCTTGGCCCCATTTCAGACACCTCCTCAACTCCCACATCTGGCTGTAATATTTCAAAGTTAATTAGTCATATTGAGGCTGAGTGAAGACCCATTTATCATTTAGAAGGAAAGCAAGCGGTTTGAAAAATGAAAGGAAGTCAGTGATGTGAAAATGAGAAAAGAATTAAGAGAAAGGGTGTGTGGGGGGGGGAGGGACTTTGGGGGGCTATTTAGGAATTGGCTTCCAGTATTAGAAAAGTAAATGTATAGGCATTTGGGAAGGAATGTGTCTGTGTGCAGATTAGCTGTGAACTGAACATTTGTATCAGTCCTACAACTACAAGTTGAGTCCAGGGGGGTAAGAAAGAGTGATTGACAGCTTCCCCTTGCTTAGCATTCCTGTGACCACACCAGTATGACCTATTGGAAGTCAGGTTTCTATAAGGAATACCCACACCCACTGAATGTGTAAACATGTCCATAATACCCTGTGCCACCAGAGGGGATGCCAGATCAATAGCTAAGCCAGTGGGTGCTGAATGGCTTGGTAGGGTGCAGGCTGCCTTCCAACAGAGAAACCTAATATTCACCGGCGCAGATAACATCTTCCAGCTTAGAAGATTTATGTATGAACTCCCTGTTCAAACCCAGGTGACAGTTTTGTTCATCACAGTGGGGAGAAGCTTTTTGAAGTATTAAAATCGTCTTTCATGTTAAACTACCCGTCAAAAAGTTCTCTATAGCCGCAGACAACGTGTCACCTTAATTATGAAAACTTTGACGGGGAAACGATGCGAACGAGTGTGCTACATTGGCTGTGTGAAGGGCCCCCGCTCATTCCGAGGAAAGCTAATATTTCACTGGGCTTGACTAATTAAATCAATTAAATCATACGGGATTGTTATAAATGAGTACAGTAATCACAAAAAGGGTTCTTTGTTATCAAGAACTATATTTAAGCCGTAACCTTTTTTTTTTCCTTTAAAGAGGAAAGAAGATTAATATGAGTATATATGTGTGTGTGTAAATATATATATATATATGTGTGTACATGTACATAAATATACAGTATATAAAGTAACTTCCTGCTGATCCTTCAGTCTAACTACAAATGGATGCAAAATTGTTTTTAGATGGTCACAGAGGGGCAGCTGCTCATAGACCCACACACATAACAACCATTTGTTAGGTATATGATTATCTATATGTGTATGGGCGACCGCTATCACTTTATAGCAAGGTTGCTTATTCTGCAGTCTTTGATTAGATTCTCATGATATTTACTAATCCCCATTTTTATGCCCATTGAATAAACATGGAAACTTAGGTGGATAATTATAGGAGGAATAATTCTGTAGTAACAAAAATTTCAACCTCCCCTTACTGGGGAAGATGATCTCTTCTTGACACATCAACAGTGAAACTTCACACTAAGGTGGCCATACAGGGGCAGATATAAGCTGCAATTAAAATCCTTTAGACCAAATCGGCAGCTTTTCTGGCCGTGTATGTGGAGATTCGGGGGATCACCCTGATCGATATCTGGACGAAAATCAGCCAGGTGTCGACTGGGCAGGTTTGATCAGCGACTGCACTGTTTTGTTGATGCAGACCTCAGTCCGACAGCCCCATACCCATCATTGTATCACCGACCTTAGGTGGGTATATCGGTAGAAGATCTGCTCGATTGGCGACTGCGCCAAATGAGCGCATCTTATCATATATGGCTACCTTTAGGCAGCAAACTGTTTACTCCAGAATGGTCTCCAGTATGTAGATATTTTTAAGAGGAAATCAATGTCAAAACAACAGTGGAAGCTCTAAGTATCCAAGCCTAACCTATAATACAGGGGTCCTCAAACTTTTTAAACAGGGGGCCAGTCACACCGGGTAATGCTAATGGTGCTGCGTCAGCCGGTGGGATGCGGTGATGTGACGTGCTGGGGCCGAGAACCATGCTGAGGCAGACAGGTAGTAGCCAGGGTGAGGATGCAGTGGGGGTGTCGGCCAGGTTAATGACCTTGGAGGGCCTCATCCAGCCTGCGGGCCATAGTTTGAGGCCCTTGCTATAATATGAAGAATGTTGTTTTACTGGTGTGCCAAAGTCAGAAAAGGGGCTATTAAGGCATTGGAAGCAAGGAGTACAACTACTTCTTATCTACTTCTACTTCTGTGTACAAGAGCTTATACAGGTATGGGATCTGTTATCTGGAACCAGGTAACAAGAGAGCTCTGAATTATGGGAAGGCCATCTCCCACAGACTTCATGTTAATCAAATAATTCAGATTTTAAAAATGTTAAAAAAAAATATTTTTCTCTGTAATAATAAAACAGTACCTTGTACTTGATCTCAGCTAAGCTATAATAAATCCATACTGAAATCAAAACAATAGTATTGGGTTTATTTAATCTTTTTAGTACACTTGAGGTATGGAGATCCAAATTACGGAAAGACCCCTTATCCAGAAAACCCCATGGTACCCTAGGTATTGGGTTTATTTAATCTTGAAATTATATTTTAGTACACTTAAGGTATGGAGATCCAAATTACAGAAAGATCCCTTATCCAGAAAACCCCAGGTCTCAAGCATTCTGGATAACAGGTCCAATACCTGTATATATACTATATATGTATATTAGAAGTCAGTGTTCCTTGAGCATTTTATACAGATTATGAATACACAAATGTCTGAGGTTCGTTTGGCACAAGTGACATCACTAAGCACTAATTATAACATATGACATGATGATTCTAGGTCCTTACATATTACAGTTCTGTATATACAGTCTCATTGCGCTGAACATATTTAACTTTCCCTCGGACTATGATATTATTGCATTAAGTCTATCAGAGCTTAACTTTTTCCAAGCAATTTATTTCTGTTATTAGCAAGAGCCTTTTATGTGCACACGAACTTGAACAAAGGACATTACCTAGATGAATGATCACTGACTTCTTAGTAAGAAAAAGTCCCTCTAAATATCACTGATAACATATTTCTGATGTAGGTAATGAAATGTCCACGGATTAATTCTTAAGGCTGTAGTGTAGCTCTATAAGGCAAATTAATCTGGCATTGGGCTTGTCACATCGAGCATTGCGATAATTCTATGTAACGTAATGTAATGCTGCGACATAATGGGTGCTGTTTATGGCTTCTGATTAATGACTTTAATGATGAACTTTTCAGACCAATTCATATTAGCACCCAAGGTAATATTGCATGTCCCAGTTCCCTGCCACTGCTACTACTGCTCCTCAATCCCCCACCAGGTTTCTCCTGTTTAAAGGGGTAGTTAACCTTTAAATAAACTTTTAGTGTGACATAGACATTCTGAGACAGCTTGCAATAGGTTTTCATTTATTTTTGGTTCAGCAGCTTTCCAAATTGAAATTTCAGCAGCTATCTGGTTGCTAGGATCTTGTTTACCTTAGCAACCATGCTATGGTGTGAATGTAAGACCAGAACATGTTAGGGATTTATGTTTATATAAGCTCCAATTATGGGAACGGAGACCAGTCCAGTCCAGAGTAGGCAGCCGGCCATGAACATTGACTGCCTAGGTAGCAACCTTGCTTGCAAACTTGGGTAATTAGCTCCTGAATTTGATGCGTCCTAAATTGACGCATGTACGCATGTATGTACGCATGTGTGTATGTTGTGTATGTAATTAAACTGTAAGCTTCACCAGGGAAAGGATTCATATGAATGAAGAACAATATCTCTGTAAGTGTGTTCTCTCTCTCTCTCTCTCTATATATAAATGTATATATATATATATATATATATATATATAAAGAATTATAATGACAATACAGTGAGCCTTACCAAAGATGTCAACTAACCCCCATGTTATCAGAAAGATAATGATCCTGTTGTGGCATTTATAAGCCCATATTCCAATTTACATCAAATAGTAGCATGGGATAAGATATTCCATATGCCAGAAGAGGATTATTATCTCCCAGATGAAATGGAGTCAGTTGATGGCTCTGCCTCACAAATAAGGCTAAGCTCACATGGGGTGTTTTGACTGCTGTTATGCTAGAACAGTAGTGGTCAATATACCCCCGACTGCCTGTAACCACATCCTATAGAGATATATGGGAAATGTCTGACAAATTTAATGGTGACATAGAGGCCACCACCCCCCATTAACTAAGTGAATAAATAGACATATCATGTTTTTTAGACTATTAAATGGGAAACTCAGCACAGAAACCCCTAATATACCTATCACTGTAATCTGTTCCTTCAAAAGTATGAATAAATACAATTTGTATATGCTGAAATCCAGCTGCTAAAATATTAATGTTAAATTATTGATGTTACAAATTTCTCCACATCTTACAGACAGCATGCAGGAACTGCATAACCCACAATGCATTGCACTGTGAGGTTCCTTTCTTTATTGACATCACGTGTGCAGGGAATTGTGGGATTGGGAGGATGCAGGCTGAAGACAGGCTGAGGGGAGTCAACTACTGTTACATTTTATTCGATTCTCAACGTAGTCAGCCAGATCAGCAGGGGAACAGGGGGCGGGGCTTAGGGAACTGTTCCAAACCATATTATTACATTAAAATCAGCAAAAAGGCTGCATATCTTTTAACTGATGTATATTGCAAAGTTGCTTGAAATTGTGTTTACTCTTCAAAAAGCCTAAGTTGTGTTTAGGTAGAGCAGGAAACACCTTCTGGTGTATTATGATAAAAAATAACTAATTAGTTGTCCTAAATCAGTTATGTCCAAGACTCTCCATGCTGTGGGTCAGTTATCTGCTTGTGAATATGTTTGTGTAAAGATTATTGATGAGACAATTATGTCCTTCAGAGAGGCATGTGGAGATAATGGACAGGTTGGGGGGCTACAAAAATCTCTTGGTGGGCTTCAACCATCCCATAGGCCACAAACTGGACAGCCCTTCTCTAAGGGCTGTGGCGCATGGGGAGATTAGTCGCCGTGCGCCCCGCCGCAAAGTGATTTTTAAATTTGGCTCCCATACGGAGCAATGGGGACCTCTCCCCACTGCTCCGTATGGGACTTTAAATGTTTGCGCATGCGCACTTGCGCTCGCAGCCGGGGGGGGGGGGTTGGGCGCCAATGGGGGCGTCCTAGGGGCACCGGCAAGACTAATCTGGCGCTGCTTGAAACAAATGCAGTTCTTAAAATAGGAAAGCTTTATTTATCAATTTTGTATTTCTGAAGTTTTTTTTAATTTGAATAGACTAGAAGTGTAACTAAACTCCATTGAATTAAATTGTGAAAGAAATTCCTTGAATGCATCAAATTTCTATCTACCCATCATTTTCAATGGGCCTACAAACTCTCAAAAAACTTTTTGCCTAGGACAGCTCCCATTGGCTTCTACATGAACTCAAATTAATTCGAATTTGGGAGTTTCTGAGCAAAAAACCTTAATTGTGGCAAATATTTGATATTGAGCACTGATAAATCAACCCCTAAAAGTGCATAACCATGCATTTGCCTTTATTAACATATAAGGGTTAATTTACAAACATGGTGCAATGTGCAAATTCGATATGTTACCATATTTTTTACCCACAATGCATCTATATGAACTCACATTAGTGCCTGCTATTCATGAATCGATTGCTGCTTAAAAAACGTGCACTTATGGATGATTTTATTCTTTATGGAATGTCTGTATGAAACGCGTGAACACACTAGATGAAGCCTTTAAGGGAAGTAAAGCGCCGCCCTGCAGGGGAGGATTACTGTAAGGGCAGGTATATCCTCTGTATGACTTATGCATTAGTGCAGTTTGTCAGTGTGTTGAAGAAGGCGTCTTGTGAAATGTTACAATAAATATTTGAGCAGTTGTTGTTGCAGCGTGCCCTGGTTTTCCTTTGTATTTATTACAGTGGAGCTACATGTAATTTTAGAAGGGACATTTTCGGCCCCTGCTCTCTAAGCCCTACCTTGCACAATCCCCGTACATTGCATTGCTGCTGTAAGACCTACATTGTACAACCCGCAGGTACACAAACACACTCTGTAAACTGCATTAATCTTGCTGCCAACCTGGAACGTGCATTCTGATTATTATCTGTCAGCTTTTTTTATTAAGAATGTGATTTTTCAATGGCAGATTGGGACTGTGTTGTCATTTTACATGACACGGCTGTGTGTCCCATCACAAAGGTGAGAAACCTGCTTTTATCAGATTCTGCCTTTTTCAGAGAGCGGAGGCCCATTTGCATTTCAAACATGTCAGCGTGTCACTCAGTTTGCTGCCTTTACACAAGAACGAGTGTGGCAGGAAATTCTGGCTCTGTGCTGGCTCCGAGCACTTCCATTCACCATACAATGTATTTGCAAACAGAAAAGAAGATCACGTTCTCTTTTGTTATTATAAACTGTACAGTCATTGCAAATGGGCCGCATTCTTTTGGTGCTTGAATGCTAAACACCTTTCTATTGTAGTACATTCAATAAAGGCTACATAAAATATGGTATCATAGGTTGAACTGTCTGGGTCTGGGATCTGCATACTCATGTAAGTAGGAGCTGCCACAGTGGCTCCACTTATATGCAAACATGGAGCCTTGTCAGCAGTGGTTAAACTGCAATGAAAAAAGGTACAATTCCTGCTTGGATTTTCAGAGCAGTGTATTTCAAGTCAACATTTATTGTTATCAGAATTGTTTAATGCCCCAGTATATTTGGAAAAATATAAGTATAAATTAGGGTTATTGTGATTGGGTAAAATTCATGTCTAGATGTCTAGATTATACACATATAGGTGATATTTGCAAGACAGGGAGCAAAACCCATAGCTGTAAGTCTTTGTGTTCCAGAACAGAATACAAAGACCTAGACAATTTTTATCAGTGCAACAGTGTATTAATAAGGAGCGGTCTGGGTTCAGTATGTAAGTGTCACCTAACTTAAGCTTTATTTAGATGCACAAGTAGGGCTAGCTGGTAAAACACCTGCCAAGGCAGGGGGCAGTAAAATAAATGTACTGGCAATGCAGTTGGGCCTCTCTGTATTTAAAATGCCACAGCTTGTGCGGCTATGTCCCTGAAGCATGTGTAGTGAAGGACTAAGGGGTATGATTTTGTGGCCCTTATTAAAGGTACTTGGGTCAAAATACGCTTGTCGTATTTCCATATAGTTGCACTCATTGCTGTTGCTCCTATTGACACAGGGGAATCCTGGAGTTACTGCCACCTCCTGACCAGGTGATATCTCCAGGGTTCCCTTCCTGCCCAGCATCAATAGGTAAAGCACACTTGAACCTAAAGAATTGGGTGTAGACATTACTTTCAGGCTGAACACCAGAAATGAAGCCAGTCAGACCAACATACAATTGTATCTGATTTGTGTTTTGTGATTTGAGTTGAGAATCTTGCCACAGACAGCAGTGCCTGGCATGTTACCAGTGGTGGCAAAAAAACACTTCTGGTAACTTTAAGAGCCGAAATTCGAATCTTTATATTTGAGTTTTGGTTCTTCTAGCGCAGAGTGTGCTATCATAGGGGTTGGTGGGGAGGGAGTGAAGAGAATCAACATGGTTGCCTCATGGTGGCTAGTACCCCTGAGATGGCACTGGATTTGTGCTGAATTGTGTGTGAAGTTGCATAAATTTGCTGAAGCAGATGCAGGTTGCCTCCGACCAGGCATAGTACAGTTGTGTCCATTTGTACCACAGTGATGCGCATGACATTGCACTTTGATGGCTGCGCTTGCACACATAAATAAGCCCTTATGCTGCCCTTTAAAACAAAGGAGCAGGCACACAAGCAAGGCATAAAATGAAATACAGCATTTGGCTAAAAGGGACGTCACCTGCTGAAATACATATTTGCAGAAGCACCTTTAGCTAAATAATTGCCAGAATACAGGTTCAATTACTGGGCCCCACAGCACAGTGTCAGGAGAACAAGGAGATAGAGAAGCAGGATGTGCATTTAACACAGCCAGGGCACAACAATAAAGGCCCTATAAAGAAGTACATATTAATGAAAAAAATAAATATAAAGAGCACACAATGGCAAGGAGCCACTGCAATAAACCTTTTTTGTTTCATCTACAAAGGCACTTGGACGGTTCTGTGTATCCTTTATCTCTATCTATTATTTAAGTAAATGCACATTGCTGTGGAAGGAGCACAAACACACAATAATAGAACGTGTTTGTGCTTTATTGTTAAACAGCTGATATACAATATTGTAGAAGACCATAACTGATTCTTTGGGTATGCTAAAAAGCTTATAGCAAGGCCTGAATCTGCCTATCAGGTACAACTTTATAAGCACAAAGCATTATAGGGGCTACACTGACAGAACTCCCCATGCGTAGTGTGATACTCAACTGTAATATATACATTTAAGGTAATGTGCCTCAGAACCCTACAGCTGGTAACCCCCTCCACCATGCTGTCATATCCTCATTTTCCTGCCTTTCCACCCATCTTTATTATTATGGCATTTATTAATAAAGCGCCAACATTTCCCGCAGCTCTGTACACAAAGGTACATCGTTTACTAAGGTTGATACATTAGGTTATGAGTGCCCAGTCTATAGGGTGGGAATAGTTGATAGTAGTTGGGAATAGTTGGGAATAGTTCTGCATCTGTAGTTTGTGGATATAAAAATTTTATATATACAGTATATATATATATATATATATATATATATATATATATATATATATATATATAGTGTGTACAAAAATGAAAGACGGTGGTGGAAATATTTGGAGTAAAAGAAGATTATATTATAGAGACTGCAGATGTGCATAAAGCTGGGACCTCGAATCGAGTGGCCAGAAGCTTATCAAGAAGCAGACCTTCCTTGTGCTGTTTCCAGATGGGGGTTGTGATGGTTCAGCTTACAGTGTTTTCATGTGAAGAAGTCAGGCGAATAGAAATAGAATTCCCCCACCCGTACAGTCCTCGTGAAACCAAATCCCAAGGTTTAGGTTGCAACCCAAGGCCGCAGGAGGGAGCGAGGGAGGCCGTGCTTGTCATCGCAGATTGTGTTTGACAGATAACTTGCTGGGATTGTGGATGATGGCAGGAATCTGCTCTGAGGGAGATCAACATGATTGAAAGGTGACTTATTATTGGAGGGGATGAGTGGTAATGTTGCTGGGCTGGGGACAAAATGCCTGACACAGAGGATTCACTTATCCTCTTGGATGACAGAAAGGACATTCTGCCCATCCTTGGCTCTTTGCTGAATCTAGCTTAAGGATCTCTAGCCAGTTGAACTACAGTCATCGACTGCAGAAAATAGCTTGGAGCTGTAGTACAATAAAGCTGGAATTAAGGTGTTTTAAAGGCAACACTGAACAAGTATTATGCATCACAGGACTCCTGCAGAGGTTCCCCTCTCCTATGTTGTGTCCAAATGATGTCTGGATATACTTTCACCCCTTCATCCCCACATTTCGGAACTAGATTTTCTAGACATCTCCTCCTAGATGAATTACATCACACTGAACTAAACAGGGGGAAAGACTGGAATTGAACATAAACCCCCATTCTACTTCCTGTCCTGAGCACAATCAGAACAATTTAGCAGCCCCCTGACATGCCTTCAGTATAAACAAACCCCTCCATTTCTTCAGCTACACTCTGTTAGGCTGTCAAATAAAGCTCATTATAGCTCATTATACAGAGACTTCTTAAAGACTGGTGGTGTGTTTTGATTGTGTTCCTACCAACAGGAAGCAGAATGTAACTTTACTTTCAGTTTCTCATTTTGCACTGTTTAGTGAAAGAAATAAAAGGTGGTTCTGGGACCAGACATGCTGGAAAATGTTATCCGACCCACCATATCTATGGCACATAGGCAGATGGGAAAGTGAAGAGGATGTTTATGCTGTGTACCCGTATGATAGTAATTGTGTATCATTTATGGCCCATCGTATGCTAGCTGCTTGAACACTGTTGGCCAGGGTATTACTGCCTTAATTCTAGGGATGCACCTAATCCAGGAATCAGTTTGGGATTCGGCCAAGATTCTGCCTTTTTCAGCAGGATTCGGCCGAAACCAAACTCCTGGCCAAACTGAATCCACATCCTTAAAGTCATGTGACTTTTTGTCACATAAACACAGAAGTGGAAAATTTTTTGTCACGTGCTAGGCACACAGTTCTCTTTATGCCATACTTGTCCTAATTTGCAGATTAGGATTCAGATTCGGTTAGGTATCTGGCCAAATGTTTCACAAAGGATTCATAGTTCAGCCGAATCCCAAAATAGTGGATTCTGTGCATCCGTACTTAATTCACAGCCCTTTAATACATACTCCATACTAAGCCGATTAGTCTGTATTTTTCTTATTTTTTCATGGTTTTTGCCTTAGTATTTTTGTTTCTCCATTTTCACACTGAACCAGACCTGAGCCAAAAGTTTAGGGTGCCCAAGGTGAGCCTCCTGCAGTATTTGGCTTCAACCCCATATCATGTAACCACCACCCTGGCCCAGCCCACCCACACCTCGCTTCACCAACAACCCCCATTATGCTTGATTTCCATTCACCTGCTCACTAATGCACAGGACCAGAGTTACAGAAGGCAAAAGAGGTATGTTCCTGGGGTCCTAGTGCCACCCCCACAATCACACCCTAGGCAGGTGTCTCTCTTGCCTACCCCTGGTTCTGGCGCTGGGCTCACCTTCCCAATTTTACCTTTCTCACTCACTTGTCATTGCGACCAGAGTTCCATCCTTGAATTTTCACAATAAGCACTTTCCCTCAATAAATCTAAATTTAAATCCTACCTAGCGTGCTGGTACAGTACCTGTCAGTCTTTTTTTATGATAATTTCATTAACCGGAATAATTAAATCTAGTATTGCTATACCATTTATAGAAAATCTAGAATTTGGCCCTAAATTAGAGTCTGAGAAAAAAATGGTTCCTGATGTCTCGTGTGTATCTTGGATAGCGCGGCAGAACATAAGACCCCCTCTAAGATATCACAGCTTTATAATTAGCGGATACATGGTGAGTGTTAAAATGTACTTTTCTTTTTGCAAACAGTGCGGGAATAAAAAGCACGCTCATGCATAGGTAAGTATCTGTATTTGTGGGCATATGTTCAGTTGCCCTTTGGCTTAAGCACTGCTTGACAAGGGCAAGTCAAAGCCTAACGAGCCATTAGCAGGCACAAAGGGACTGTGTGTACAGGCAATCAGCAAGGCAATTACATTGATAATCCTGTTTGCTGCTTTGCTGCCTCTTCTCAACTTGTTTAGTGAAGAGTAAAAGTGGTGCTGGTGTGTCTTTATTTGCTTTTTTATAGCCAAATAAGTCTCGATCCAGTGAATCGGTGAATGTATAGCCAGGGAAAGAAAAAGAGGCTCCCCGGAAAGATGAGTTGGGGGAGTGAGCAGTTATTGGTACAGTGGGATGTTCAGTTTACGGATAGGCAAAGGCTCAAGGGCATGCACACAGGTGGGATTAAAATGTAGGAATGCTCATCAGATGTTAGATAACTGAAATGTATACTGGGGCTATTAATTAAAAGGATACAGTTTTGTAAAACAAAATTCAATTTCGGCCACCTATGACTTACAAAGATTGGTTGATAGAGGGACAATCTTGACAGTTCTTGTAGATGTGTGAAGTTCCCTCTTTAATCTGTTATTCCCAAACTGTGGGTGGGCCTTGCCTCAGGGACAATTAGGCTGAAGCAAATGCTTATATGGTGTCTTGTATAGAGTTATAACAGAGGTGCCATATTTTCATTTACTGGTATGTGCACTATGTTTTGAGGCTGACCAAATGTTAGGCAACAAAGGTAAGCCTGAACTAAAACACAATCCTATGTATGTGCATATGTACTCAAACAAGTTATGTCACGAGTGTACACACATAATCATTATTATCATATATTTATATACAGGGTATTTTATAGAGATGCTCCATCTCCCCCATCCAGCATTTAATAACGGGGAAATTAACAAAAAGTGGTGTCAACTTAGATTGGAGTAAAAACTAAAAGCTGGAAATTAACATACAAGTTAATAGGAGTTGTCCGAACAAAATTCAAGCTATTTTTTTAATCTGTGTTGGTACACTCGGTGAAAATGATGAGTAGAGTGCGATTGTGCTGCGTTCGAGTATCTTCCCCACATTTTTAAACTGTGTTTTTTGAGATGTGAGTTTTTTTAATAAATATGTGCACATGTGAGTTTTCAGGTTTTTCCAAAATAACAAAAATACTAAATAATTCAAAAATTTGAGTTTTGATAAATAAGCCTCTAATAGACAAACACATATGTACAATATATACAGTGTAGAGGTTACAATCTGAAATGCAGATAGTGCCTGGTCAGAAATAACTTGGATATTTAGATTGTAAACTCTTTTGGGCAGGGCCCTCTTTATCTCTTGTATTGGTCATTGGGGTTTTTTGTATGTAATTTATTTGTTCAGTGTATACACCCATAGGCCTGCAGTATGATCAGCTCAGTATGTGGGTTGTCTAATCTGGCAAAGATCCATCTGCTTGGTGACACCTGAGAAATTTAAATAATAGCATGGTGCATTGCTACTTTTTTCCTGGCCCAGTGCACTTTCTTCTTATGGCCTAGAGCAGGGGTCCCCAACCTTTCTTACTCGTGAGCCACAGTCAAATGTAAAAAGACTTGGAGAGCAACACAAGCACCAAAAAAGTGATTGGCTATTAGGTGCCTCTATCAGCTTACAGGGGCTTTATTTGGGAGTAAATCTTGTTTTTATCCAAAACCTGCCCCAAGTCAGGAATTCAAAAATAACTCCCTGGTTTGGGGGCACTGAGAGCAACATCCAAGGGGTTGGTGAGCAACATGTTGCCCCAGAGCCACTGGTTGGGGATCACTGGCCTAGAGAAATGCAGTGATGGAATTCACTGGGGTGAGGGCTAATTTTATGTCACTCATCAGTGAATAAGGCTTACCTTGTCTTTTTAAGGCAAACTATACATTAAGATCAAATATTTAACCAACAGATCATATATATCCAAATAAGTGACCTTGCAAAGAATTGTATTATATTGGCATATACTGTACATATCAGTAAATTTTGCCCTTTTTCATCTATTTCTTTAAGCAGCCATTTTGTAATGTTGTGAGTGTCACTTACTGATCACCTGATAGGGAGAAGGCACAGCTGTAATCTAGTACGTGTGTCCTTGGTTTGTGTGTGAGTACAGTGCCTTATGAGCTAGAGGAATAGAGAAATTCTGTCATGATTTTTATGGTATACTTTTTCTTTCTAAATGACACTGTTTACATAGGAAATAACACTCCCATTTCAAATTTTGTTCGTAAAAACAACAAATGTATTTTTTTTAGTTGTGTAGGCAGCCATCTCAGTGCATTGTGCCTGAGTCGGAGCTTTCAGAAGGAGCCAGCGCTACACATTAGAACTGCTTTCAGGTAACCTATTGTTTCTCCTACTCCCATGTAACTGGAGGAGTCCCAAATAATTAATTTCAATGCAAGATTCTGCCGGAGAAGCTCTATTAACTGATGCATTTTTAACAAAACATGTTTTCTCATGACAGTATTCGCTTAAAATGCCAATGTGATTATCCAGTGGCACAGACTACTAATAAAGCATATTGTTCACATGAAATAGTATTTTACATATGGGCTGTTTCATGTGATGTATTTTAATTGAGCACTGCAATGTTCAGGGGTATAGTTTCCCTTTATTGTGCTCTACTCCTGAACTGATCATTAAATAGGCCAGTAAATCTGCTTGTCTTCCACAAACTGAATTTCCCACACACATTAGGAAGTTTATGTTTCAGGCAGACATGGAGCAGTCGCTTCTCTGACAATCTGTGCACATATCTCTGCTTTTTCAGTGTTTGAAACTGGTTTCTGTACAGTATACAAGACCTTTGATTTAAAGCAGGGATCCAGGCCTTAAAGCTCCCCAGTAGTCGCTGCTCTACGGCTACAAATCTTGCTTTTGGTGGACACTGTCACTTGTAGGTAAGCACCAGCTGATCAATACTATGATGTTTTAGCCTGGGGCCAGACACAAAACTGCTTTGTGACAATAGTGCATAATGGACGTCCCGGATATTGCTCTGTACTTCCTGCAAATTGATGCCTGCGTATAGTAAAGACTCCAGATCCTCAACTGCACCCTGGCCTCTTCAAGTAGTATAACTCTGTGGGTGGTTTGGATGAATCAATATCTTACAATGTTTGAAAAACACAAATAAATACTGGCACAACCAGACAGATACAGAGTTACAGTTAGCAATTACATAAATAACTTTAAAATAACATAAATAATTAATCTATATGCTTACAATTATGTAAAAAGAACATTTTTCATTAGTTGAGTGGAATTCAAGATGCAGGGCAAAAATTACAAATCTATTGGTAATGTACTTGTCGTTTTTTTGGATAAGGGTTCTTTCCATAATTTTGATGTCCGTACCATAAGTCTACTAAAAAAAAATCATTCAAACATCATTTAAACCCATTAGAATTGTTTTGCCTCTAAAAAGGATTAATTATATCTTAGTTAGGATCAGGGCTGGAACTAGGGGTAGGCATGGCGCAACAGTGGGGGGGGGGGGGGGGGGGGCAGACAGGTACCTTTTGTTTTACCTACATCTAGTTCTGGACCCTTTCCCCCCACTGCAGTGTGTGTGCATCATGCTGGGGGGGGGGGGGGGCTGGTTGATCGGGCTGACCAGGTTGCCTAGGGTGCCCAGTTGGCTTGACCCGGCACTGGTTGGGATACTGTTTTGTTTTTATAGAAAAAAAGAAAATCAAATTTAAAAATCTTAATTATTTCATTAAAATAGAGTGTATGGGAGAAGGCCTTCCCATAATTTGGATCTTTTTGGATAATGGTTCCTATACATGTACCCTCTTGTTCTGTCCCTGATCCTTTCTAATTCCTGTTTAAATTTCCCTCCTTCATCCAGATTGTCCCAAATTCAATACCGCAATCTTCCCCACCCCTTTGCATCATCGGACTGACCCTTTACACCATCACCCCACCCTCTTTACACCGTCAGCCCATCCCCACCAGTATTTTTATTGTTAAAAAGGTGGCAACCCTAGGCAGAAAGTGCAAACCTCCATGTTAATTGCAATTTTCCACTGTGCTGTGCAGGTTGCACTAGGGGTACAGGATTTTTGGAACACAAAAACCTCCACTTTCCCTATAAATACAACATTGCCTGTAATTAGCAGCTCAGTATTCATAGGTGGCAGCCTTGGTAGGCCCATAGGCTTTCCCTCTCCCATTCCCTAAATTGTGCTTTTGAATGATGAGCAAGTTAGAAAGCACCAGCAGACCCAGGGTACAATGGAACCCTGTCCTCACTGCCTGCCCGATGGCTCTGCTCCAAATGCTGGATTTTTAATTCAAAGAGAGAAGCAGAAGGGCAGTATTGCCCCAGTGAATGCTCCTACACTTGCTTCCGGGGCATAATTAAATGAACCCCCCCGATGAGGGTTTGCTGCCTCTGACAGCTATTTGTAAAAATAAACTCATACCTGCACTTTTCCTTTGCAGCATTGCTTTAACAGAATAAAAAAAAATGAAAAACTGTACTTTTAAATATAAGCAATCAAACTGACTTGTATAATGCAATAAATAAAATACAGGCGTTTTAGGCTTTAAAGGAGTCAGAAAAACATTAATCTCTGTGTGCTATTAGAATATGCATTTAGCGCACTAGTTAGGAGAATGTCCTATAAATCTGTCACTGAGCAGTAGATTCATGGCCTTAATGCGGTAAAAAATGTGGCTCGTTTTATCTGGAATATCTGTAGGAGAGAGAACAAGCATTTAGAAAAACGGCCTCATAAAGCACTGGAAACCTCATCAACACTGGGTGCAAGGCCCCATTCCCATGGAAATGCACAGGTCAGGGTTTCTATTCATGCTGGCTCAGAGGAACTTACGGGCAAACCTATTATCTCTTACTGGTAATTAAGGAGGCTGCAGAGTTGTTGAATTCTGTTGCACAGTGATTTTCAAAATAGAAAACTTATATGGTTTAGACTGGTTTATTTTTGTCTTATATGGCTGTCGGTGCCCCCTTGAGGTTCAACATTTGACTAGAGTCAACCTTAGTCCATAACAAGGTTACAGATAAAAGAAAACTTGCTGCCATATTTGCAAGAATATCTAGGGCAGGGTTACCAGATCAGTTAAAAATGTAGGGACATGTCTAGAAAATCCAGCTAGAAGGGCTATACTGATTGCAATTTAATTTAAATACAATCAGTGCAGCCCTACAACATGCATTTATAAGTTGTGCCCCTGAACCCTAATCTAGGACACCAAAAAATTGCTCTAATTGACCTCCAAAATGCTTTCCTAGTTCTGGCCCTTTTATATTGCTTGCAGGGTAAAGCTTAACAGAAATGGCTAGGATATACTATAGCCCAGATAATAGACAGATTCAACTAGAACATTCCATAACTCGTGTAGTTCATGGAATAAATTCAATATAACTATTGGTAGAACAATCTAGAACACTCCTTAGTATATCGGCATAGGTAAATATATAACATTGCTGCCCTGCTCAAAGGCACCTCTGCTGTTTACTCCTTTTCATGACTCCTCATTAAGCAAATAATAACTTCTAAATCTTTCTGGGAACCTTCAAAGCCCTTCACTTCTTTGCAGTTCAGAACATCTCTTCAACCTGAATCTCCTTAGGTTCCTGGAGGTCTCTTCTGTTTTTCTCCTCCAACTTCTTATGTGACCCACATTTTCTGCCATCGGAATTTCAATCCTGAATTCAATTCTATATTTGCAAGTGACTCTTTGCTCGTTTGAGCATGGGGCCAAGGCAATGGGCCGAATTCTGCTGATCCAATTAACAAGCTCACTAAACAAGAGGATCTTGTAGTTTATGCTCAGCTCAACCACCACCAACCATGTCAAACATCCTAATTCTAGGACCATTATAATACCATCTAACACCATATTGGTTCTCAGTAAACAAACTTGTTGCCCTCCTGTTTTTTTACACACATACTTTGATTTGCAAGTCGTATAGGACAGTGGCCTGTCCCCTCTTGTGCCTTTTGTCACAGGGCACTTACTTGGAGATTATATACCCCTGTGTCTTTGCTATTAATGTATTGTTCATCTATGTATACAAGCAGATGAATAAATATACACATACAGGTATATCTGTATGCTTTAAAATTAACCCTTGGATCACAGAGGTAAAACTGACATTACAGCTCTGCAGTGCATGTTAAAGCCTCAGAAGCCTGCAGAATAGGAATTTTACTTCTACTCTTTTCCTGACCGTTTTTTGCTTTCCTGTCACCGTGGCTAGTTTTCAGACACAGGGTCTTTGTCCGCAGCTCAGTTTACCCCCCACTACCCCCCTCCATTTCTCAGATCCAAATACATCCAACACAGAAGATGATAAATTTCCCCCGGTGACATTACAGACAGTCATAAATAATTCTCTCCTCTTTGGTGCAGGCACTTTCCATTAGGCCTGTCTGTTGACACCCCCAGTCTATGCTGGGACTAGCAGTGAAATTTATCAGCCTGCTTTCTACACCTAATAAATCACTGGCGCTGGGAGCCATATGGCAGATTAGGCCTTTAAAACATAGTGAAGGCCGCAGCCTGCTTAGAATTTCCAACGCTCTTGTTTCAGTGCGAAGTTAATGTGGCATTATTTGATTTTTGCTTTTATATTTTGGCTTAAAGCTTTTATCGATGGCAATATTATTCAGCACATAGATGTTACATTATATATAACTGGTTTGCCTGTTACAGTCTCAGAAAATAATGCAATTTTGTACTCAGTAAATTAAATGCCACATTGATATTAATGACAAATAGGGGTTGAGGTCATAATGAGGCAAAGTTTGCCCCAATTGTACAAACCCTTTGCATCCAGTCAAGAGGTAGAAAATTCCTCTTTGTCGTTTGAAAGCAAACAGCCGATTATTGCAAGAGGCCCTGCAAATCTAAAGGGTCCGGGGCCCTATTCTGAAACATGCTCAGTACACAGAGCTGTACACTGCTATATAGACTTGGATATTTATGTATAATTACGTTTTTTTTTCAATGCAGATCAAAAGAGGGAAAAGTCCCTTCATTTGAAACAACTTGATCAAAAGGTTAAAAAATTATTTAAAAATGTCTTGAATTTCTGCTGTAAGTAGTGTATTTTCAGCACGTCTCGATGATTTATGAAGTTATTGAAAAGTAAATACAGTAGTGTAAAAAAAATACTAATGCCATAAAAAAATGCCATACTACAGGAACATTATTCAAGGAGAGACGGCAGTTGCTAAAATAGGCAATATTTCTAATGGCACTTCATACATTCCGCCAAACGTGTCCTTGAACTGCTCTAATGAGATGCGGAGGAAAACTCTGTAAATAGGAGCAGCAGCCAGTGGGTTCTGTGCAATGTTAGGTCTGTGCATCTGCTCCCTTAGACACTGCTAGGATAAAAGAATTCTTCAAAATGTTATATATATATATGCTTTAATAAAGCAGTTTCCATAGCGCTACCATGCAAGAGTCCATTTCAATCATTTTACACTAGTTAGAGAGTGGGGCCTCTGTTATGGAGAATGAAAGATCAGAGGAACGGGACCAACTCCATGTGAAGTATTACCCACAATATTCAGTTCTCTGTTAACCCTTTACATGCCAACAATGGAGAATTTGATCAATGTAGATTTGAAGTATTTTGGTTGACATATAAATTATTTAAAACATGAGGCAACTTGTGACTTAGGATTGACTACTACTGTACTACTGTATTATTGCAATGTTTATATGTTCATTTTAATCAAAATACATTTTCACTGTACAGGTATAGGACCCATTATCCAGAATGCTTGAGACCAAGGGTATTCCGGATAATGGGTTTTTTCGGAATTTGGATCTTCATCCCTTAAGTCTATTAAAAAACCAATAAAACATTAATTAAACCCAATAGGATTGTTTTGCATCCAGTAAGGATTAATTATATCTTAGTTGGGATCAAATACAAAGCACTGTTTTATTTTTACAGAGAAAAAGGAAATCAATTTTAAAAATCTGAATTATTTGATTAAAATAGAGTCTATGGGAGACAGGCTTTCTGTAATTTTCTGGATATTGGGTTTCTGGATAACGAATCCCATACCTGTACTTTTTCTTTTGTATTTTGCTTTATCGATCTGTCGATTAAAGGTAAATATAACCCCCTTTTTTGAATCATACACTTCCAATAAGTATATATATGTGTACTTTTTTACATAGACACACATGATATCTAATATTGAGTGGAATCATGATAGCCTACCTCTGACTCTCGGGGAATCCTTCCAGTTGGGGTAGAATCTGTTCACTATCCAGCATAGAAAGCAGAGGGAATTCAAATCCCAGCATCCACCACTTCAAAATGGAGGAAGGTGATGAAGGGGTTCCATGATTCTAGCAGGCTAAGTGGGTAGGGAAATAGTCTCAGAGAGTCATGGTTTCCTGAATGGTGCCTAAGAGTCAGAGGCAGACTGTCATGGTTTCCCAAAGTGATGGTTCTCGGACTAAAGCCCCTCTGCTTTTCTTGGAGGGTGGTGCACAGATTTTGTTCCTTGAGAGTCAGTGACTTCTATTATCATGGCTTAATTTCAGTCTATTTTGCCATTTGCCATGGGTGCCACCTTGACCACGCACTGCACTGTATAACTGCCTGGATGCTGCTGAACAAAGGTAATTGTTGGGGTTGGCATCACACTCATTAAAGCCTATTTTCTATGGTGACTGTGGGTGGCTATCAAGAAAAGAGAGGCAACTAATGAAGGTTGGCATGCCATACAATTGCCCTCAGAGGCACAAAGCTTTCTCAGCATACACTGACAAGTAACGTCAGAGGAACATTTAGCAGTTAATGTGTAAATGAATATACATTGGGTCAGTCTGGACTGATTTATCAGGGTTGAGTTACAGTAATGGGTTAGTACATTGAACTCACGGCTCTTGTGCATATCTTATATCTATGAGACCAGTGAGCTGAACCATCTGCTCTGTAACCAGCTCCCGTACCAAGTATTGCAAACACAGCTGCTCTGCTAAATGCCACAGTAGGCCTGTGCCCCATTGTGGAATTCTGCTGGGTGTGTTCTTGTGATAAAGCAGACTCCAGTGCTTAAAGGGACACTAAAGCCTTTGTTGCGTGTGTGTTCCCTACATGTGGATGCACATGATGTAATTCATTCAGAGATAGAGAGGTTTCCAGTAAAACACAGGCCCAAACAAAATGATGCCCTTGGGCATAGTTTCTATCCACAGATGGGAAAGAAATGTTTTGGTGCTTTCAAACAGAGCATAAATATAACTTTAAACTTGCCTCATATACGGCCCACTTTAGATCACTTACTAGGATTAATAGGCATCATGATGACGATTAGCAGCCAGTGGAAACCACTTCATGAAATATGAAAATTTTTAATTTTATGAAAACTAATAATGTCAGGTACTAATTAGACCTGTATGAAAACAGGATATGTTTAAAGAAAGGGAAATAAGATTTATTATATTCATTTTTCAGCCATGTTGAGCAAAGAACTTGTATTATTTCTAAGGCAATGCCTCTTTTTACAGATTTCAGCAATTAGTATGGAACTGCAATAGTAAGTGATCCCCACCCTGATATAATTAACACAACATTGCTGCCGTTGTTAAATACTGTATTCAATCCTAAAACCCGTTTTTGATGATGATTCAGATTAGACTTCAGCCGTTTAGAAGAGAAAATTCTATGTACTAGTCAGCTCAGGCTATCAGTGCCATTTCAAGATCCCTCTGTTCCTTAAGCATCACTTTCCTGATTGATCTGGAGAGAATAATTTCACATTTACTTCTTTGATAACGGAGCACAAAGTGCTGTAAGCAACAGTTCCAAGCTCAGCAGAACAGGTAGTGGTGGTGTCACCTCCGAGGCTGGAGCTGCCCTTGATTTGTTACACTGCAGGAACACTGTATCTGACCCCATTAGCAGTGCATTTCCTGGCTTGTTAGCATCATATTTGTATAATTTACAGCTCTTTCATCTTTACGGAATGTGTTCCTTGCACGGTATAATGGTAGTAATATATCCAGCCTGCCGTCTGCAGAAGCTCTGCTGATGAAGGCAACATGCGGGCGGGAGGGGTGCCTGTTTTCACCCTCTAGTTTATTTCTCTTACCTACAAAAAGCAAAACAATGGTTTCTGCTCTTTACCGACCTAGAGGAGACTTTTGCCCTTTGTCCTCTTCCTCTTTATAATAAATGACCAGCTTTGTAATACTACCCACTTTGATCTTGGTTCTTAATATGTAGAATATTAAATTAAACATTAATTAAGTGGCATATCAAGTTGCAATGCTAAAATGTCCAAAAGTAAGTGCAGGTATGGGATCCGAAATCTGGAAACCTATTATCCATACAGCAATGAATTACAAGAAGGCCATCTCCTAAAGACTCCATTTTAATTAAATGATTCTAATTTTCAAAAGTTATTTCCTCGTTTCCTGTCATAATAAAAAAGTACCTTGTACTTGATTCCAACTAAGATATAATTATCTTCTTATTGGTGACAAAACAATCATATTGGGTTTAATTAATGTTTAAATAATGTTTTAGTTGACTTAAGGTATGATGATCCAAATTATGGAAAGATCCCTTGTCCTGAAATCCCCAGGTCCCGACCAACAGATCCCATACCTTTATTTACATAATTCTTTTATATATTTTTTTAAACTTTTCTAGATATGTATCCCCCAAACTCCTCAATAAAACAGACTGATATACTGTTTCACTAAACATTTAGATTGTAAGGCCCTCCTATTTTTATTCTGTAACCCTTGTTTTTTAAATTACATTAACATTTATTTATAAAGCGCCAACATATTCCGCAGCGCTGTACAATAAGTGGGTTTCATACATTGGGCATACAGAGTAACATATAAAGCAATCAGTAACCGATACAAGAGGTGAAGAGGGCCTTGCCCAAAAGAGCTTACAATTTACAAGAGAGCTTAAATTATTGCAAGATCTCTGTTATAAGTTATTGAAAGAGTTGTGTAACTGGCTAGCGCTATGTAAATAAATAAATGATGATGATGAAAGGACGGTGATTACCAGTATGACTGAATAGTGATGAGCGAATTATTTCGCCAGGCATGGATTTGCCTTTGCCATTGGCGAATTGTAAAGCGAAACTTCCCCAAATGTCAAGAAAGGAACGATCGTGTAAAAAAAAGACGCAATCGTATAAAAAAAGGGCACGGTCACTTTGAATAAGTATTTTTCTGCCCAAATACACCCTGTGTGTGCAGTGAGAGATGAATGCTATGCCAGTCAGTGTCAGTGGCATGAAGTGTGGTTGGCATCAGGCATTACTGCCATTTTCTCCACTGGTACAAAATGATTTCTTGTCTTTTGTTATAGGATTCTCTAGGAATAAGGATTAACCAGAGCATCTTGGAGGTTTCTTTATGGAGTGTGTGTTATTACTGACTGCAAGACATCTCTTGAGTTTCTGTCTGTCTCTGGAAGTCCTGCCATGACCTATCTGGCTCATCCCTTCCATCCAAACCTTCAAACACTCCATAAAACCCCAACTGTTTAAAGAAGCATTTTCGTCTCATTTTGACTGAACTTATCATAAAGAATCACCAACTGTTTTCATCATCCTTGCATTTTTAAAATTTCCCTAACTCTTTAGATTGCAAACTCTAATGAGAAGAGCCCTCTGATAAATGTTTAATTGTGTAACCCTTGTCTGTTGAATTATTATATGATCCCTGTTTGCTATAATTTAATGTAAAGAGCTGCTGTCACTATATAAATAATTGATGATGATAAAGATTATGATGATGAGTCAACAGGCTGGAATGGATAGACATATATAACTTGGTGCTTAAGAGGTGATAAGGACTGAGAAGAAACCTCATTGGAGAGAAATGCTGGATATACTATTGGCAAAGGGTATCCACGTGATAAGAAACTGTAAAATACTTCTCAGGATGGTATTTAGTGATGCATGTCTGCTAGACAGTTCTGTTTATAAGCAAATCCAGGCAGAACAATCCTGATTTTAGTTCAAAAAGGGAAGAGGAAACTGAATGGGGCTAGGATCAAATCAAATCATGTCTGGTTAAATGTTTGGGTACGTGAGCAATTCCTCATACTTTAATCATTTTGTGTCACCCCTACATTAGGATTTACCATAATTATGTCCATTTATAAATAGCCCTTCTTGAGAAACAGTTAATATAACCTCCTTGCTCTGCCAAAACAGCCTGGGTGTGTGAAAAGGTCCCAGAATAGATGCCTATAGTTCTAGAGAATTTGGCAGCCTTCATTTGTGGAGCAGGGCACAAGGAGGGAGGTGGATATGTTGTAGGTAATATATATATAAAAGAAATATGAGTATAGATACTCCTGCAACTAGTGACAAGCATATGTATGCATAAACATTCCATATAGCAGGGATCCCCAACCTTTTTTACTCGTGAGCCACATGCAGATATAAAAAGTGTTGGGGAGCCACACAAGCACAAAAACAGTTCTTTGGGGCTGCCAAATAAGGGCTGTGATTGGCTGTTTGGTAACACCATGTGGCCTGCTGGCCTGCAGGAGGCTCTGCTTGGAGTAAAACTGTGTCTCTGGGCTTCCAAAACTTGTTTCCAAGCCAGAAAAGTAAAAATGGCACCTACTTTAAGGCCTCTGGGAGCGACATCAAAGGGGGTGGTGAGCAACATGTTGCTGATGAGCCACTGGTTGGGGATCACTGCCATATAGCCTTCAAACTGTAGCAGCCAATCCAATCTTTTCTTTCATTATTCTACACATCACATTTGATCTCCTAAAGCTAAAAATGAAAACCCCAGTTTTGCTTTAAGAATTAAACCCAATGGCCCTCTTAAATAATTTAACTTTGACAAAATATTTGAAAGAATTATAACATTCTTTCAAAATAGAATTCTGTGCTGCTCCAAATGATAGTGTATCTAGAGCAAGGGCACTGTGCGAATGTTTCCCACGACGCACTGTATAAAGAAACACGTAAAATATCATTTAAAAAATAATTACATGAGGAAATACAAAGGCAAATGGTAGTTTAAATTACCAGGGCCCAAGAGAAAAATAAGCCAGAGATGAAAATCAAGCTTGGCGACTGCTTGGAAACCGTGTTACAGATTTTCTATTATTATTATTATCATTAATAATATAATTACTATCCATTATTGATTGGAAATTAGTATTTCTTACTATGTGATAACTGTATAGAATATGGTTTGGTACACACACATACATTCCATGCAAATACAAACCAATAAAAGAGATTAGAAAATGTTCTTTGTACTATCTTATCTTTTTTTAACCTGTCCAGCTATTCCTTCAAGAGGAAAATGAAGACGATGTTCGGGGTTACTGGGGTTAAGCACAGCTCTTTTTCACACTTCATTGAATGTCAAAGAAACTTATTTTGACAGTGACAGTTGTACCTGTAACCCAACCCACCCTAAGATAACTGAATTGACCAAAAGTGATGAATTTCAGTCAGGCAAGTACTTGCATGTGTGAAAATCCATGGGCACAGCCCTGTATAATGTGTGCTCCTTCAGGGGAAGAGTCTTAAATACACAGTATACACTTCTATATTCACCTATACATATATAAGATACCAAGATACAAACAAATTTTTTAAAACTGTATTGTGCCTATTATTATAATTTTAAAATTATATAATAAAAAAAATTGTATTGTTCCCTGAACACCACTCCGTTTGTTGAAATGGAGACAATAAAACCTGTATAAACAAACCACTCCCTTTCCCAAGCTCCAGTTTTTGTCAGGCTCTCAGATTAGGAGTAGCCCATTAGGACAAGTAATATGTTTTAGTACTTGCTCCTTCCCAAACAGCGACTCAGCAGAAGCAGGAAGTGAAAGTGGTGTGTTCTGTACAAGCCCTCCTCAATGAGCTCATATTGGTTTACAGCCCATCTAAAATGTCCACAGTGCACTTCTAAGTGAACATAACATTGCTGTGCAATTATTAATATTATTATTATGTGTTTGTAAAAGCTTTTCCCTATGCATATGTTCATTAGTTGATTGATATGATGCCATCCTATGTCCATACATATAGTAGAACTGAACATAACAAAAACAACGTAGCAAGAAAACACTGCCATACAAAAGCAGTCTCTGCTCCAGCAGCTTTTGGACCAGTGCATTGGCATGCTCAAAACAGAGATAATCTTAAAAAGCAGCCCTCCAGTCCCAGCCCCTCTGGCATTTCTCTCTCCCCATTTAGAAAATGTACTGGCAAAATTTTCCATTTATAATATCTTCTGATCTATCCCTGCTTTCTAACTAATGCCTCTTTCTTATGGCTAAAATTCCTCCAACATCTGGTATTCTGCCACTCAGCAGACTTTCTGGGCATCAGCTCTTACTTGGAACCTGCTTTGCCTGCCTTCCACTATGCCAGTTAAACTAAAACAGCATTAAATAAGATAACCGATGACCATCAAGGACAAAGGCCACATGTTTGAGTGTTGGTTAACTTTTACTCTGCTGCCTTAGCTATTTGTGAGAGTTTAGAAATGAAAATGTGCTTTTTTGCTTGTCGTTAGTGCATTTCTGAAAATGTAGGTGGCTCTGAAGAAGGCTCAAGGCAAAATATTTGGGGGGGGGGGGGGGACTCTTGAATGAACACGATGACTAAATGCTTATTTGCCACTTTGGACATTTCAAAACAGTAGAGTGACTTTGAGTGTTTTCCTAGTGATCAGCCAAGGGGTTCATGAACAAATGTTAAACTAAATCAAAATCTGGAGTAGGGATTCTGTTGTTTATTTCACCTCCCAATTTCCTTTAGACTGTAAGTGTAAAGGTTCTTCTATGTGCTTCCTTTTAATCCCATTGGTTTCTATATCTATGAAGAGCTTGGCCAGTGGTTGGTACATGGAGATATATTAGCATTATATATTTGGTTGACTTTGTGTATAACTTTACTCTGTGTAATGCAAAGGGCATGATAAGTATGGACCTGAATTCAACTATGTGCTGCTAATGTAAACTAGACCTCTATACAAGCCACCTGTGTAGTAAATACCTAACATCGTTTGACTAAGTTTATTTGGTCAGACTTTGCTAAAGTCTTTATTATTATATATTATTCATATATTATTATTATTATAAATTACTTATATCTATAAATAGAATATTAAAAGATAATTAGCTCAATAAACTGGTGGTGATTATTTAAATTATAAATACTCATTGATACCTAAGCAGCTTTTGACAGTGTTGATCATCATCTACTCTCTTCATTTTCATTTGGCCAAGCATAACACAGGCCTGGCTTGGTTTGCTCTTACCTTTTAAAATGCTGTTACACTGTCTCCTACAGTGGAGTATCATGGTCTTCCTTATTACTTTGTGTTGAGGTTCCTCGTGGCTCTGTTCTAGGCCTGCTAATATTCTATTTGTATTCTCTTTGTATGTGTCTTCCCTTGGCCAGTAAATTATACGGTTTCTTATATCATCACTTTTATGTTTTTATGTTTGTTTTTTTATGTTTATGATATTTACCTCTCCACTCTAGGTGTCTCTTGTTTACCTAAAGTGTCTCAAAATTCCCATAATTAATGCATTGCCTATGTTTACACCAATAACATCCCAATAATCATTATTACAGTTAACAACTCAACTATCACACAACCCCCGGGCTCAGGTTATCTTTGATTCTGCCCTCTCCTTTACTGCTCACATCCAATCAATAATTAAATCATGTTACTATCACCTAAGGATATATAAAATGTGACTGTTTATCACACAAATGCCATTCATTCTAATTCACTCTCTTATCACGTCATGTATTGACTACTGCAACTCCCTATTGACCTATACCCTTATCCCCCAGATGCAGTTCATGACAAACGCATATACCAGGCTCATACACCTTACCAACTGCTGCCAATCTCTACACTGTCTTCCCGTACTAAACTACTGGCCCTGAGTCACAAAGCAGCTGACAATTCTGCCCCACCTTGTATCTGTGGACTTATCTCCAAGCATTCACTAAACCAGTCTTTATGTTCTTCTGATGTTCTTCTTAGTCACTATAGCTGCACCCTTTCTCTGGAATTCCCTTAGACGTTCCAACAGACTTTCTTCAGATCTTTTGACCTTTAAACAATTTCCATAGTGATGCTTACCCTTATCAAGCTTAGCATTCCTTTAGGATACACTATTCTATATCTTACATTTCCTGACTCTTGGTCTTGCCAAATCCTATATTTTGTGTCTGTTACTGCCTTTTCTTTTTAGACCGCAAGTTTTTATGAAGTGGACCCTCTTTAGCTCCTGTATTTAATCTACACATTTGGCGTGTTCCCTCTTCTAATGCACAACCCTATGGAATATGTTGGTACTTTAGTAATACTTGTTAAAAATGAAGAAGTATCTCAAATCAATTAACTGTGAAAGCCAAAATGTCACCACAGTCTTCCACTACAATCCATGATGTCATCCCTGCAATGACCTAACAAATCACTGCGCCCAGTAAAAGAGCAAAGGAAAAACTGCTCGCCTCCTTTAAAGTAAAGAAAAAAAAAAGAAGTATATTCTATGCCTTGCTGTCGCAGGAGAAAAAAAATTGAGCTGGAGAAGCAGGAAGACAAATGCAGAGGGAGAAGGTCAACGCTCAAGGTCACCAGCGTCCTGTTCACCAAACCTCATCACTCAGCCGAGAAAAAATAGTCAATATTTTTTAGCCAGGGAATGGAAGTGCCCTGGTAGCATTGCTGCAGTAAATCACACGCAGAGCATTTGTCAGGCCTGTGCCTCTGCAGAAGGCTCTTAGCAGTTAATTTCAGTCTAATTTATTATCCTTCAGAGCAGCCCTAAAGAACCATTAGCAGCACGCCAGAGTGAAATACGCTGTCATCTATTATCTTATTACCCTGCTGGAACAGGATCAATTAATTACCCATTAATGTATTTCAGCTGCGACAATTTATGAGTGGCCCCCAACATTTGAACAGATGATTAGTTATGTAAGTTTGTCTGCTGGAAGAATGGGCAGAGGGGGTGAATTAACCCCTTTGGGGCTGTTTCTGAATGCAACAGAAAATGACTCGAAAAGATTGTAAGCCTAAATGAGAACTGTGCTAATTTAAGTAGCTCTACATTTGCAGCTTTCTGCCGTATTGGGCTTTAGAGAATTTTAGCTGCTCAGGACGGACCTCTGTCCAAAGGTTTGTGGTATGAAATAAGAATTCTGGGGCCCCATCGCCATCATTATCTTCATTTATTTAGTGCCTGCAGGATACGCTACACCTTTAATAATTTATTACCAGCTATAAATTAACAAGGATTCCAAAATAAAAATGATCAGTGGCCCCTGCTTACAAGAGCTTATAATCTACAGCAGCAGGTATTGGACTTTTTCAGTTCAAGCCCCCCTTGTTTCATAACAAGGTTATAGATATTGGTGGGTGCAGGGATTGCAAAAACCTCTAGGACAGAAAGAACATTTCTAGATTGTATCCTCTATGACCTTCAGGCTGAGCTTTCAGGTGTAGCCAGAAGAGCAGAGAGGCATTATCCCCAAATCTTACCCCAAGTAACGGTCCCTTCTGCCACACCCCGGTGGGGCCAAAGTTCTGGAACCATTCATCTAAAGGCATTCATCAAAAGTGTTTTGGGGCATCCTTGGTCTGACTCACAGAGCCATTGGGCCATTACAGTATTTCCTCCTTTACCCACAAGGTGGCTGCCTTTCCTGATCCCACTCGTAATTATCTACCCCATGGTCCTCTGTCTGCTGCTGACTACAACTCCCAGCATTCTACAAGAGCTGAAAATGGGATGCAGGAGTAGTGCCCAGCAATGAGTTTTATACTCCGGCTCTAATTATTTATAACTACCCTCATCTGTGTATTCACGTTTATTCTACAGCAATGCGAAATATGATGCAGGGCAGCAGTTGGCAGCGACTAATGTTTTGAGGCCCATCTGTCACTGTCTTTCTTCTCTGTTTGTCCATAGTTTATAAACAGGTCTCCTTGCACCCGTTCAACTATTAATGGGAATGATAGTCTGAGGCTGCTACTGAACATACGTTAAGCGATAGGGTGTGACAGATTTCTGCTTGCCTTCCAATATCAAGGATTTAGTAGAACTGGAACATTTGTGCTATCGGCTACAAAATATCTGAAACTAGGCTTAATAAATCATTTTTTTTACAAGCTGACGCAGGATATTGTGTAAGGAGCTTTAGTCTGACCTGCTGCCTGAGCTTCTGACTTTGCTTTATGGGATATAAACATAAGTAAAAGAGCCAGTCCATAAATATATCGCTAAACCGGCAGGTGAATGCTGAATCACTCTAAATGATATCTTCAAGGACAGTAACTATTACTGTGATTTAGTTTGGATCAGACTGTCTGGAGTCAGAGACTTAGGCAAAGGGTTGGATTAGAATACAGATATGACAGTATACAGGGTAAATCTTTTTTAATGCGTTATTCAGAACCGGAATATATTCATATGGTAACATAAAAAATATGGGTGGTGACCGGCCTGTTCCGGCACTGCATAGAGGCATGTATCCAGTGCTGCTCAGTGAATGATGCAATGAGGAAAGGGGATTGGGTTTGAATGCATACGGAATCCTGACTGGGGGATCTTTTATGCATTTAAAAAATAAACCTCACTTTTCTGGGGCTGGGGCTGGGGCTGACACTGGTGTCCGTCATAAAATGGTTGGGGACTCACAGAACATCATGTAATGGTTGGGGTCAAAGTGGATTACGAAATGGTTAGGAGCCGCGGTGTGTCATGAAATACTTTGGGGCCTCAGGGTGTCATGCTTGGGGCGTGTTTTTAAATTGGGCACAATATTGTGGGGGAGATTTGTGGCCAAAGTGGTCATGAGTAGAATTTTTACCTCCATGCTGGGTATTTATATGTGCACATATTTAATCTATAATTAGAGGTAAGAGGGACAATGGAAGCTCTCTATTTTGAAAGAGCATTGAACAGCACAATAATTTCTTGTTTATACCATACAATAGTCATCCATAAAGCCCAGACTTAAGGCCTATCTCCCCCACAATAAAAGCTCTCCCCACACCTACTTATTGCCAGAATGTGAGAAGCTCCCCCTCTTCCTCCTGGTTAAATAAATTGTCTGAACTAAACTTTATGAAAAATAGACAAACAGCACTAACCAGAAAATATGAATAAACAGTTAAGCACAAAAACAATAACCAACAATAGCAATCTGTTATAGGCTAAATGCAAGAATAACAGTAAATAGTAAAGCGCGGTGGGTGTGAAGGAGCTATCCTCCCCTGCTGTGAAAAATGTAACCTATCCCCTGTGGAAGGGATGTGTTTCTATTGGCCTTGGGATGTTATAGGCAATCCTTGTTATAAAAAGGAAGGAGCAGTCATGTTCTTTCTCTTTGGACTTAACTCTTGGATAGGGTGGATGCAGCTAGAGAACCTAAGGCAGGAGGCCTCAGTAAAAGAGATGCCAGGTCTCTAGGGTATAGAGAACACCTTAGTGGAAGTCAGGCAAGACAATTTAGGAATGAAGGCCTATAGTCTAGAGATAGTGTGAACTAGTAAGAGAAGTTCTCTGCTCAGCTGAGGAGACTGTAGTGTGGGGTTGTTCACAAGGCCAAACCCATAAGACTTGTTACTATTAGGACTTAAAATTGGCACCTGCCAAGGCTGGGGCCAGAATTGCAAATTTACCAGCAACACAATTGCTGGTAAATCTGTATTAATTGTCCTCTGCCCACAGCCCATCTCTAATCCACTCTGGCACACCTCCTATTCCCTCCTTCCTGCTCGCTTTCTTTCCTGCCCCACCCTGTCACTATTTCTTCTTGAATACGGCCTACTAATGTCATGCCCCACCTCCATTTACATCATAACTCCACCTCCAATGCCTTGGACCCGCGCCCTGCTCTGGCCAGTACAAAGAGGCCTTAAAAGTGGCAACCCTATTAGAAGTCCAGTGGTTAGGAAAAATTCTACCTACAAATTGTACTGGGGCCCGCCATCTCACCTCCATTCTGCAATTTAAGTAAAATATTGGGGGGTCGGGCTGTGGCTCCCCTTGTTCCAAGGTGCATGGGTCATTATGGACACAACCAACATTTTGGCACTATGGTCCCATCTGTCGCTGCTCCATCTTCTGGAAACAAACCCAGGAAGAAGGTACTGGCAGATCGTTGCATACATTTTTATCATTATTATTTAATAAGCTGCAATTACATCCATCAGTGTGAGCTGTAGTTCAGCAACAACTAGGCAGAGGCAGACAGACTTTCCCTGGGTCACAACAGTGTCTTGCACTGCTGTTAATAAACCGCCTTGCAGTATGAAGCGGTGTCCAGACATGCATATAGCCAGAACACAGGAGGGGGTCTGAGGAAGGTAGTGGGGCAACAACCCCCCCCCCCACACACACATTCAATAAATCCGCCTGGGAGTATATTGAGCAGCTCGGTGATGGCTGTTTCGTGTTCTGCAGACTTGCTGACACTGGTATGATTCAGTAATTATTGTTTCTTTTAAGTTATTGCTGTAATTTTGCTTTCTAAGATCCCAATCAATTCCTGCCTCTCCAGGGCACGCTTGAAAAGCGATATTTTGGAAACACTGCTCTGATTGATTGGGCTGTTAGACACTGCCTGAGACAAATGACCCAATCTGCCACAAATTAGCCTGGCTTCCAGAGATAGTTTTATACGGGGATGTAAATTATATTGTCAGAGGGCCGTCACTTCTCCGTTTAAAGTACAGCTAACAAGAAACCGCATACTGTTACAACAACCTCTGTAGCGTTTATTGATGGAACGCCAGCGGATCCATAAAGCTTGCAAACTCATCCTAAAACAGACAATTTAGACAAGTTGAAGGCATTGCAAAATAGTGCCCATTTGCCCTTCACTGCTAAGTAGCACATTGCCTCCCAGGCCTATTTATTTGAGATCATTTCCTTCACTCCATGTGAATAGTTATTTTAACAGAAATCCCTGAAATGAAAACCAGATTAAAGGCAAATGATAAGGACAAATCCTCATATAGGGGGGCAAACGGGGGGCAAACAAGGGGCTCTGCAGAGCACCAGTTGTGTGTAGGGCAAATAGAAAATATAGTTGAGCAAAATGAGCACAGTAACATATGATATCAGTGTTGCCTGGTTTGTGGCCCTCATGGGTGCTGGGATTTGCACTTCTACAATAACCGAAAGCCCATTAATTGGAATATATATTAATAAGAGGGTCTGCGTTGGTGAGGCCTGTCCTATTTAAAAACATCCCTGCCTCCAGGAACAGTATTTAATATGCAGAGGATTCTGGGAATGCTGATTTTTAGGTGCTCACAGATGTTATATTTTTTACACTTTGTCTTTATATGTAGCCAGCAGGGGTAGCATGACCTACTAGAGAACCAGTACCAACTAACTATAGTTGCCACTCTAGGAAGGCCGGTATTATTTTCAGAAAAAGAAACAAACTTACCCATGACAATTCCCATCTTATGTCAACCATAGCCTTATATAACTCCAAGGCAGCCTGGTTGTTGTCTTAGCCCATAGTTGAAGGGGGAACACAGAAAGGAAAGGATTGGGTAGATCTGGAGAGAGTTAGAGATGGAGCTGAGGTGGATCAGAGAAGGGTAGGGGGTACCATCCATGAATGGATCAGTGGTTAATTTGCCCCTGAATCCATATATCAAGCACTAGGCTTGGATAATATCTAGCACTATGTAAGAATGGGCCCTGGATATCAGGTTCTCTGGTGGGCCCTAAGTATCTGGCACTGTAAGCAGATACATATATATAATGCAAAGTTTGCTCATCCAGCCTGATTATTCTTTGCCATAACATAACAGATGGCTCCATAACAATACAGCAGACCCAGGAATTTTGAAAACTGGGTGCTTGGAGCAGAACACAAATACAGTAAGCCTTATGGGTAGATGTCACCATTTCTGGAAGAAAAATACTGGCCTTCTGACTCCTGCTATCATTATTTTGCTTTTGATATTCTTAAAAAGAATTTTTTCTAACTAGGCCATTAAAATATATGCCAGATGGCCACCACGCCTATAGGGTGTTCAGACTGATGCACAGTTTGTATATATGTTTTAAAGAGTTCATGTTCCCAAGGTTTAGAGGATTGGAGGGAGTTTAAAAAAAAAAAAAAAATCCTGCAGGGGACCATAACTCGCTTATGCCGCTGCTTATTGTATCTGGACAGGGTCCATTCTCTTCTAGGTATAGCAAGAGTTTCACAGTTAATCCTTCCCGGGGGAAGTGTCTAATGTCGATAGCATAACAAGCTTCATATCCTGTACCTTCAGGCATGCCTTACTCTTTACTAAACTTTACCCCTGAAGTGGTGCTATTTACATTAAACATGAAACAGGATGCCAAAGAGCAGACAGTGGATACTGCACTCTATTGGGTCTCATTGTTATTAAAGTAACAGAACACCAATAAGCCCATTAATATTAGTTACGGGAGAAAGTCAAGGTATGTATAAGCTGCCCAAATGCTTCTGAGGTCAGTAGTTGCCAAAGGCATGATCTACCTAGTCTGGCTATATGTTCCCAAGAATGTGCTCTACCCATGTACCAGAGCCAGGCCAAATAGTATTGGTGGCCAAAGCAATACAACATGTCATGGCCCCCACTGCTTGCTCTAAACGTCACCATCACCCCCAAGATTTGTGTGCCACCCTGTATACATGCAATGTATACATCATTCTCATCAAACAGCTTCTGCAGTATAAGTGAAGTAGTTAAGGCCAAGCACACCCTTACAGGGCACTACCTTGTTGGGAAAGTACTTCACACCAGCTTAACACACATTGAGGAATATGGCTGGCATTTTGTTTGAATGATACCAATGGTTTTTGTTTGCTGCATCCTGTACAGTGGCGCATAAATAACACATTGCAGAACACTGTGTACATTAGCCGCTCAGTGCAGGAGGAAATGGATTAAAGCCGGGATTTAGCACGTCCCTTTGTCTCCCTAATTAAAAGCTCGGCGGTCTTTCCGTCACTTATATTTTCCCTGCTCTTTCTTCCTAGCTAATGTTACACTAACGAGCTGGGTTTAGTGGCATTTATGTAGATAAAGCTTCAGTGATTGATTTCAATGGCTTGTTAAAATTAGTTTCAGCCACCATATTGATTTAATCCCTTTGCTTGAAAGTGCTAATTAATAATGATAATAAAAGTGTCTCAACTCATTATTATCAGCGGGAAGGAGGGAGAAGAAGAGGGTGGACGGGGCTGAGAGCGATAGGGGCTGCTGACTGACATGGAATAAAGCAGAGAGCACTCAGCAAACTAACACTAGCACTGCTCCCCTGCTGGGCACAAGCTCTATAATGAGCCATGCTTGCCACTTTCTTAGTCCCCATATAGTTTACTCCTAGCCTCCACTAGCTGTTAATGATAAGTGAAATAAACTAGGTGTAAAATCAGTGCAGGGGTCCCCTTCTGGGCTCCTTATATGTAACAGTGATCACTTTAAATGCCTGTTGATCATCTGGAACATTAAATATAGACATATGTCTTTGGCTCTTTATGGTAATCACTGCCTACAACTCACTTGCCTTACCCTACAAGATTACCTTAAAGGAACAGTAACACTAAAAAATAAAAATGTTTTAAAATAATTAAAATATATTGTACTGCTGCCCTGCACTGGTAAAAGTTGTGTGTTTGCTTCGGAAAGACTACTGTAGTTAATAGAAATAGCTGTTCTGTAGCCATGGGGGCAGCCATTTAAATTGAAAAAAGGAGAAAAGGCACAGGTTACATAAGAAGATATCAGATAACTGTGTAGAATACAATGGGAATCTATGCTTCTTATCTGTTATCTGCTTAGTAACCTGTGCCTTTTCTCCTTTTTTCAATTTAAATGGCTGCCCCCATGGCTACACAGCCAGGGTATTTATATAAACTGTAGTAGTGTTTATGAAGCAAACACACAACTTTTACCAGTGCAGGGCAATAGTACATAATAAATTAATTATTTTTATACACTTTCATTTTTTGGTGTTACTGTTCCTTTAATATAACTGTTTGCATCAGACTGATGTCATCTTCCTCCAATGACCTGGCTGGATATTTGGGTCTGGCCCTCAGTGCAAAAGACAGAAGGAAACAAAACCTGTAACAATGGTTTCCACACTGTGGGTCTTACTTCCTGGGGGACATAGGGTTGGCCCTTTAACAGGTATCTTAATCTAAGGCTGGACCTTCAATGGGGGCTTGAACTAAAAAAAATGTGACAAACACTGCCATATACCATAGGGCCCAGCTTATTACTGAAATACAAAGATATTTAGGACAGGAAAGGTGGCTCATCAAACAAGGAGTGAAATTGGTTATTGATTATTAGATTATTACTGGGGAACAAAATCATGATAAAACAAAGGGAACACCACTGACCAATGGTATTACCTACAGTAAAATAGGTAAAAACAGTAAAATAAGTAATATCATGATGATAGTTGTACTATTCAATATGTTTGAATCGTTCACATGTGATGTCACTTATGAGAATCCTATTTGTATCACATTATAATCTCAAAATTGTTATATTATCGCTCATGCATTGTAAGCAATAAGTAGACCTATATATATTATAAGGTAAGTAGGAGAGTGTTTTTTGGGTTTTATGTCTCTTTGAAAAATCAAATATCTTTATTATACTTCAAACCTAAAATATATGTTTCTTTGGCTGCAAATTACAATCAGCCACTTTGTATGATTAAACAAGCATATATAATGCAATTACTAACAGTTAAATAATTAAAACATTTGGTAACACTATGAAAAAGCACCCTGCTGCCTTGTTCTTTTAAACTTTTACAAAAACTCCCAGGGCACTTATGATATTCCTAAATATGCATTAACAATGACATATTGCCATATATAAATGATGGTGGGGGGTATGGAATCCTGTTTATAGAGCTGGAAGGTATGCTTTATCCATGTCAATTTTAGACCATGGTAAATATATGCATCTTGGTGGGATATGTTGCCTAACAATAACCAGAAATATTTGCTTACTCCATCTTAGCATCAGATAAGCCATTTGGGAGGACAAACATAGATAAATATCCAAAACATATATTATATTGACTATTGAGTAACAATTGTTAGAGCCCTATTTAGTTAAATTATCACAAGGTATTAGTTAAACATCATTAACCCCTCCTTCCCTATGAATGCAAGGCTCATTTTAGAAACTAACATTTTTTTGTGCCAGAAGGTCATCTTCCCAATAAAATGAGGATTATAGCAAAGACGTGAAAAAAAAAATAATGTCTGCACAATATTTTATGTGTGCAAGGCCAGCATATTTATGATAGCACTTTCATAGAACACTGGATGCTGGGAAGGTCTTATTTATGTCATCATTTCATCAGAGGAGACAAGCCGCTGGTTTACCGAGCCCATTCTTTGGGTGATGATGAACAGTTAGCACATATGTGTTTTTTGGGATTTATGATGAAGACGGTGCCATGAGTTTTACTGCAGCTCCAAACCTCACCTTCTTTGTTATTTATTTCCTGTGCCTCTCCCGCACTTGGCAGACTGCATCATGCCTGCAAAACTGTATAGTATTTAAGCAGAATTGGACTGGCTTGTGAGAGTACCAGAGGATCTCCCTTAGTGGGCCCCAGTCTGGCTCAGTTCTTATCAGCTCTTTCTTATATCCTCCATAAGTTAAAATGACTTCTATATCATTTGGTATTGTGTCCATCTAGTAGTTTGAGAATAGACCTGGATATCAGGCCCTATAGTTGGCCCTAGGAAGGCCAGTCTGACATAGGTTTCCAATCTGGCAAACTAGCCTAACCAATAAAACACCAACCAAGGCCGGGGAAGGTTTTACATATTTATAGGCAATGTACTTGCCAGTAAATTTGTAAATTCTTTTAGTTCTGCCTCCAACCCACTCCCCTCTATCCCACCCATTACCTCTTTCACCCTATCTTCTTAACAGACTATCTTCTTACCTACCCTCCACTTTGGCCACCAGTGTCACAGCTTCACTCCTATTTGCATCATATTTATTCCTCTTGACATCATAGACCTGCCCTTTCTTGGTCCTCCCCCCCACCTCTACATCATCAGCTGACAAGGGGCCAACCAAAAGGTGCCAACCCTTGCCTAACATTGTACTTAAAAAAATACAATCACTGGTTGCATTTGTTTAAGTTAAGAAGTGGCTAAAGTAGCATTTGGGCTATATTACCAGTGACTTACCCTAGGCTAGATATGTATTTACTGCTCTGCATTTTGTTCGGTTACCACTGGCTGTCTTCCCTATCTGTTTGATATACAACACTTTCCTTACATGTAATACAAAGTATGTAATTGAGTCCATCCAACTTGAAAATATGGCCTCTCTAAATTATTCCTTTCTTTCTAAAGCACTTGTGTTTGCCTTGGCCCTAGGCAAAGTTCCCTGTTTGCGGGTATATGCATGAAGCATGATTGTTTGCTGCTTGTACTGACCTCTGACCCGTAGTGTCGATGTCTTGTTACCTGCTCTGAAATAGCTGCCTGTATGTGCTGATCACAGCTTGCCCTGTTGACATCCTATACACAGGGTTTTTCGTATGGCAATATTAGTCAGCCAATTCTCCACCTGACAATTACTCAATTAGTTTGCAAGTAGCTGCAATGACTGGCATCTTTACTCACCTTGCTTTAATCAAGTAATAAACTCTTAATTGCCACATAATGCCCAGAGGGAAAATTTCATGTTACTCCCAGTCTGCTCCTAGGAAAAGACATTGAGTATGTACCGGCTGAATATTATGAATATATCCTATAATTGCTGATAATATATGCTGTTTAGTGTTAGCCTCTTGTAGGATTTAATGGCTGCCAGTTATTAAGGGTATATGGGATTGGTGAGTTTTATGTGCTTTGTAAAAAGGTGATACTCCAATTTATCCACCATAAGGCACACCATACATATACCAAAAAAATATAGCCGTGAATTCAGACAAATATATTATAGTAGAACTGTATAAATGACTCAATTACAGTCAAAATAGGTGAACCAGCAGCACACTAGCTGATGCCAGTTTGTGGCAATGACATTGCTTGGACATCTGCTCAGCACCATTATTAGCCAAGTGTGCACGCCATGCCAGGGGCAAACAGGTGCTTACAAAGGAAGGGCATAAAGTGTAAGTCTCAGTGATAAAAAAAGAAGATATTTGTTTTTTAGAAAATGTAAGTGGAAGGAGAATGGGTGAAACGTGCCTTTGTGTTGTGTTGGTTGCCAGAGAGGGTATGTGTATCTCGGATGTTACTGCTGTATGCAGATTAAGTGGACTCTGATGCTTCTATTTTATGGATTGATAGCTGCGATATGCCGGCAAATTCATTCTCATGTGCATTTCACCCATCTCGGAAGGCAAAGCATAGATATCTTTCATCTCTCTGCTTCTCTGGAGCTCATAATGACACATAGTCAGCAGACTAATGGTATTGCTCTGTGTGTCTTGTTGATTCATACTGGACTGTTTCTATCCTCATTAGATTCTCCATGAAACGCTGTCTCTGGGTTTTTAATGCCTCATATATTCACAGCTCCAATGTGGGGTGATGGGCTCGCGTGACACTTTCATATCCCACATTTGATAGGTTGGCCAATCCACTTCTCAATTTCGTTATTTTTTATGGCCAGGCTTTGGAAGAGGATGGATTGAGCTGACAGGCTGGAGCTGTACCACACACGGCAGTGCTAGGTGAACTACTGCGCATTATCAGGGTGCAGAGCAATCCAATGCCATTACCAAATAAGGGCTCTAGTTTGAGATAAAATCAAACTGCACAAAGGAATCTAATTTTTATAGCCTTTTCAGATTTATACACGTGAAATACTTCTTATGAACTACTGCCAAAGCCAGAATTTTATAGGGGTGCTGTACAAAGCTGGTGACTGGGTCACAAGAAATGTCTATCCTCTTAGTACCCCTTAGCACATAACCAGGTTATGCATTGCTGTACCATTTAGCCATAGTTTTAAGAACAAATAAGCCTTCGCTCAAAATTTATTTCTATCTGATCTGCAAGGAGGCCCTATAGATAGATCTAGGACAGAAAAATGCATTCTACCCAAATATATCCCAAAGTGACAGTAATGATTTGTTCTACAAAGACAATGTAACATAACAAACACCATAGGAATGTATTGCACCTAAACATTAGCCTCTTTGGAACTCAGACTGTAAATTTTTACAGTTAATGAACAATGAAAATTAATAGATGATCTGAAAAAAGAAGATCATTGTACCATGACAAAATTACCTGCATAATAAAGTCCAGGCTAAAAGAAGGATGACCAGATCGTTACTGCTGCTGCTGCTGCTTCAGAAGGATAATGGTACAAAATGCTTCCAACGGAACATCATCAATATTAATACAGTCAGGCAATGAACATTTCTCATAAGTAATTACATGGTTCCCTGGCCTACGCGAAGACTGATGTTCAACGTAATCTGACCAGGGATCATCTGTAGCATCACCTTGGTGGTGTCCACTACTGATACAGTCAGTTATAAACCAAGCTGGCAGCTTGGTCCCTTGCCTTTTAAGTGCCACTGGGCAAAACATTTACCATACTGGGAAAGAAAATGGAGCCTTCCATTTATAAATGACCTCGGTATCTCTACTTCTATCTCTCGGACCACTGCTATGGAATCATGGGACATGTTATGCTGCATGGGATGGGCATGGTATAGCAGCATCATTAGTCTCCTGTTTGTGCGTAAAAGTCCCCCAACCACCTACAGTTTTACAGTGCAGGGTAGTGATGGGCAAAAAATATCCCCAGGTTTTGCCACGATAAAATGCCCATAGACTCTAATTACCACAAAAAAGGTTGTTATTACAACATTTGTTGCCCTGTTTGTTCTATTAATGAATTAATGAAAGATATACAGTATTGTGTATACAGCAGTGTCATATATATAAAGCTAAACATACATACAAGAAGTAACCTGTAATATATACTATTGAAATACACAAGAGCCATGAATATCCTGTCAACGTAATCCTTATAAATAGTGCGTAGTGATGTCATTGGTTATAATCGGTGCTTAGTGATGATTTTGAGTCACATGATTCATTGGCACCTGTATATTATAAGAAAAAATACATCACCTATTGACAATATGTGAATATTAGACATCACCAAGGAGCCTTGTGCCTTTATATGGTGATGGAATTCCTTGACAACTAATAGCTTTATTTATTACAATAGGTGGCACATTTATTCCTATAGAAACAAGTTTTACCTTTGACAGAAAGCACTTAAATTAAGTTTGGGTGACCCAAGCTATACATTAGAATTAATAATATATTATCTTTCAATGACTTTAATTACTGACCTGCACATTTAGAAGCTCTGTTATAATGGGTCCTTATTGATGTTACTTGGGTCACATGACTTTGTGGCTCCTTACTATTAAAACAAACAATGTACCCTTCTGTTTTTAAGTATAAGGTTTTTAAAAACCCTTTGGAGTTTCATGACATTTTTAAAAAACATTATATATTTATGGGATTCTTTGGTGACTTATCATTTACACTAGGGGGCTGATTTACTAACCCACGAATCCGACCCGAATTGGAAAAGTTCCGACTTGAAAACGAATATTTTGCGACTTTTTCGTATGTTTTGCGATTTTTTCGGATTCTGTACGAATTTTTCGGATCCAATACGATTTTTGCGTAAAAACACGAGTTTTTCGTATCCATTACGAAAGTTGCGTAAAAAGTTGCGCATTTTGCGTAGCGTTAAAACTTACGCGAAAAATGCGCAACTTTTCGCGTAAGTTTTAACGCTACGCAAAATGCGCAACTTTTTACGCAACTTTCGTAATGGATAGGAAAACTCGCGTTTTTACGCAAAAATCGTATTGGATCCGAAAAATTCGTAAAGAATCCGAAAAAATCGCAAAACATACGAAAAAATCGCAAAGTACCGATCATTACGAAAAAAACGCAATCGGACTCCATTCGACCCGTTCGTGGGTAAGTAAATCAGCCCCTAGGAGTGGCTATATTTAAACTGCCAATCTGGCCCCTTTAGACTAGCTAAGCTGCTTGTGTATGGGTCCTCCCTGTCTGCCTCCCTGACATAGACCAAAATTGGGCAGATATCTATTGGGCAGGTTTGGAAGATACAATAGGATCAGTCTAATTTAGCCCAGCACATAGGTGGCCAAATCAGGCAAAGACCTGCAAGGCCACAATATGAGCAGATCTTTATGTGTATGACCAGCTTAAGTTATTCCCTATATATATTTCATGCATTTACCAGTCACCCTTATTGTAGTTTTAGTCTATTTGCATCTTATTTTCCTCTAATGGACCATTTTTTCCCTTCTGCTCCCATACATTTATAAAACACCAATTTCCTCACATGTAAATGTCCCTTTTTTTTAGCACCATCGTACAGCAACGGCCCAGAAAAAAAAAAAACTTGGTATTATGCGCCTGCGGATTTCTGTAGCTGTCTAGCATCTCTTTCACTTAATCTGTAAATAAATGTAGATAGGGGCATTTATTTATCATCCAGCTTTTCCGAGTTGAAGGAACAGACGATAAATCGCATCTTTTAAACTCCAAGCCTAAATTGGCTCGCCCTATTTCTCTCTCTCTCCGAGAACATCACAGATTAAGATAAACTGATGCTGTGTGTGACATTGCCTTAGTGCAGGATTCAGTATAGTGAAAGAGAGGGGACCATTCATCATGTGCAGGAGGAAATGTGACAGAGGGGAGAGATATACCTCTGAACGGGGACTCGGCAACGGGCTTGGGAATGTAACACTATTTTTACCAGCTGTCAAACGCTCTAATAAAGCAGGACAAAATATGAAGGAAGGAAAAATGAACTATCAACGTCTGATGTAATACAGGCCCATAAATCTCATTTAATTACTCTGCATGAAGACAAGCCCTCACGTACACTCCAATATAGTGGATTTTCTTGGCAACTTAACGACTAAGTGTTTTAATAACATTGAGCTGTAATTTATTCGGCTGGAAACACAAAGGAGGCCTTTTCTGCTTTTGTGCGGGTTTCATTTGGAAATCATTATTCATTTGGACTTTTTTTTTTTTTTTTTTTTTAAATCCTGCTTTTATTTTCCTCCACTTCTGGTTGGGTGTCAAAAGCTGCCATTTAGAGTTTACAGTCTCTCCATAGAGTCCAAGGAAATTAGATTGAAGGGTATATGTACCACAATTATTTATCTCCTGTTTATTTGCCTTTTTGATGGGGAATTAGGAGAGCACAGCCTATGTGCATGGAGCATTCCTCCTCTGCATGAGCTGGAGCTGCCATAATGCTTTCTGTCCCAGGCAGTAATGGCAACAGCAACTATATATATCACCAAACAAAAATGAGAAGAAAGAAACTTAAAAAAAAGTCAGTTAGAAATACTACACATTGGGGGTCATTTATAAAGTTTGCATAGTACATATTTTTTACTTGCAAATGGTTGTTTTGCGCATGTTTTTCTCTAAATGCTTAAAGAAGAACAAAACCCTAAATATAGCTAAAATATGGCTAAAATGCCATATTTTCTATTCTGTACTTACTGCACCAGCCTAAAGTTTCAGCATTTCAATAGAGGCAATGATCTAGGCCTTAAAACTTGTCACAGGAGATCCCCATCTTGGAAAGTGTCAGTGACACTCACATGCTCAGTGGGCTCTGGGAAGCTGTTGGGAAGCTGAGCTTAGGGGTCGTCACAAATCATCAGGCAGAAAATTAGGATTAACTGACATATAAGCTGATGCTACAGGGCTGATTATTAAATTCTAGTGCTAATTGCACTGGTTTTTGAACTGTCATGTAGTAATGTTCTGTATTAATTACTAGTCAGCCGTATATTGTCATTTTGATATTCTATACATACAGTATATTGTGTGTCGGTCCCTAAGCTCAGTAAGTGACAGCAGCACAGAGTATGTACATGGAATCAGCAGAAAAGAAGATGGGGGGCTACTGGGGCATCTTTGGGGGCACAGATCTTCTCTGCTAAAGGGCTGTGGTTGCCTTGGGCTGGTACAGAAGCCCAAAACATACTGTACAACATTTCTGCCCTACTCCTTTAGTTAGGCTTCAGTTCTCCTTTAAATTTTACACTTCTGTGCCCGTCTTTTTTATTTTTGCAAATTGCAGCGACTTGTGAATTGCGCACAAAATTTTGCAAATGAGATTGTGCCTTTTTTGGGGGTGTATTACGGGCAAATACAGTACATTGGTGATTTTCGAATAGAAATTTGCAGTTTGCAAAATCAGTTTTTGCGAACATTTTTCCCGCCACCAAAGTTGAGGTGTAACTCAGATGCAGAGTATGTATATAAGAGAAAGAAAGAGGCTGAGAGAATGAATAACAGACCAAAACGTAAAATGGATCCTTTTTTGAAGTGCCATTTGTTTCTCTTATACATTGTACCTATAAGCTTGTTCTCAAACAGATTCTGTCATGATTTTATGGTTTAGTTTTTATTACTAAATTATACTATTTACATAGCAAATAATTCACTCTACCATTTACAATTTTATTCTTGAAACAAAATATGTATTTTTTTAGTTGTAATATTGTGTGTAGGCGCCATCTCAGCGCATTGTGCCCGAGTCTGAGCTTTCAGAAGGAGCCAATACTGCACAATGGAACTGTTTTCAGATAACCTATTGTTTCTCCTACTTAATGTAACTAGAGGAGTCCTGACTGGACTGGTGTTTTACTATTGAGTGCTATTCTCATATATACCACTAGGTGGGGCATGAGAGCATTTTTAGCAATGCATGAGATGTTATTTTGTTACCTTCCCATTGTTCTGCTGATCGGCTGCTGGGAGGGGGTTATATCACTCCAACTTGCAGCTCAGCAGAAAAGAGTCACTAAAGATTATCAGAGCACAGGTCACATGGCTGCGGGAATATGGGAAACTAAGAATATGGCTAGCCCCATGTCAAATGTCAAAATTAAATATAACAAATCTGTTTGCTCTTTTAAAAAATTGATTTCAAGGCAGGATTCTGCTGGAGGAGCTCTATTAATTAATGTATTTTGTAAAAATGTATTTTCCTATGACAGAATCCCTTTAATGGGCAACTAGTACAGGAAAAACATCGATTTATTATGGTGCTATGCTGCTGTGAAATACTTCTTTGGACAAGTTAATTCTACCAGAGCATATATAAAGGGTGGGCAATCAGTTTGTGACTCTCTTGCTGTTGCTCAGCTGTTGTTCTCTGTATATATTTCCCCAGTGAAACTTGGAGTTGTAGTAAGATTTGTGGAAAGCAGGTGTTGGCTATTCCTAGTTTAAATCAAAGTTTCCGTCATTCCTTGTGTCTTACAAAAACTACTTTTTTAATATCTTTTCAACAAACTTGCCAACATTGTAAGCTGATGTTAATTCCAGCTGTGCCCATGTGAGGGAAGGAGTCCAGCACCAACTGGGACTTTCACAGGCCACCTTATACCTAAGGCTTAAGAGTCTACCACCTAACTAGTCTAGCACCTAACCTGTATATTTCCCCCAGACTCAAGCTCACTCAACCTAAATGTGGCCTCCAAGTTGGAGCAGACCATTCTCTTTAGGTGTGATCAAAGAGAAATGGCAGCTGGGATAATTGCAACTTATAAATAGTGCACAGTTAATTTATTAAAACATCTAGATGAAGAATGCTACAGGAATCAATGAAACTGGGAGAAAATACAAAGTTCTCTTTGCCTGAGGGCAAAATTTGAAATTCTGCAGAAGGTTACACAATTAGGAAGCAGAAGAGGGTTAATGGGAAAGCTTGAGCTTAGGGTACAAGTGAGGATTAGCAGTCAGGAATGCAGGAGTTCCATGTTCTCAGGGGGATGGTTACTTGTTTGAGCCGTAGGCATGATTATTCTTGTTATTAATAACTGGAAGGAATTTCATATCATTTCTGGGATTTTGTTTATTGATGAAATGCCATGTGGGCCATTGTGCTACTAGTTTCTATATTGCAGAGGTATTTTGTAGCTCAGAGCCCCTTAGGGGTAGTAACAATCACTGGGCTGTAGTTTCAAGGGTGTCCAGGACAGTACATCCACAATTACCCTCAAAGTTTTTACTTTACTTCCATCAGGCCAGGCCCTATTTTAATCCTCACAAGAAGGACCAGACCTTTATAGTTTCACCTATATTGGGTTATAATACAAGCTGATCCTTTCTCTACTTCCCATTACCCTAAAGCAGTGATCCCCAACCAGTGGCTCGTGACATATTGCTCGCCAACCCTTTGGATGTTGCGCCCAGTGGTCTCAAAGCAGGTGCTTATTACTGAATTTCTGGTTAGAAGGCAAGTTTTGGTTGTATAAAAACCCAGTGCAATTGACAAACAGAGCCTTTTGTAGGCTGCCAATCACCATAGGGGCTATCAAATAGCCAATTATAGCTCTCATTGGCACCTCCAGGAACTTTTTTCATGCTTGTGTTGCTCTCCAAAATTTTTTCCATTTGAATGTGGCTCACGGGTATAAAAGGTTGGGGATCCCTGCCCTAAAGCATGGATGCAGAGTCACAACATTCTTGATACAACAGTAAGTGATCAACAGTAATCTGATAGGCCCCCAACCAACACAATGCATGCCACCCTGCCCATATTGTAACCTCACTGGTGGATCACCCATGGCACTACAGGAAAAAAAACCCTTGCTGAATTGATTTTGAATTCAACCCCCACCCTTTACTGTCATCTCCCAACCTGCACCTTACTATTAAATGACTAAATATCCCTAGAATGATATTTAAGGTCTGATTACTTATTTTGCTACATATTTCTATTATGTAGAACATGGTTGCCTCACACTGTTCCACCTCTTCAGCCAAACAAAGCCACCAGTGAAACAGTCACCTTTAGTGGCCAACAGGTCACTGTACAAAGTTTCAGGGATTCTGGGAACAAATTCCTTAAGGCTCTTAGCAAATTCCCATTTACATGGGTTTATCGTATAGGCTAAAGCTCACACACTGGGTTTTTAAAGCAAAAGCCAGGATAATAGCTAATCAGATTCCCAACTACAGACCGGTTTCGCCCTTCTTGGGGCTCATCAGTGTAGTGCAGGGTTATCAAAGTTTTCTATTGTTTTACAAGCTACATGGCACATCACAGGCATCTGAGTAACCATTTCCTACCCTAGAAGGAAAGCCATAGTACTTTTTTTTTATTTCAGAAATCAAAGTAAAATGTCTCTTTAGCAAAAACCAAAACCAAAATAACTTATAACACAAGAAGGCCTGGTAATGTGAAGTGTCCGTGTTGGTCCTCTGAGCAACTGAGTGATCCACAGCAAAAAAAAAAAAATGATATAAAATACAGAATACAACATCTATCTAGTTGGATTTAGGCCTTGGAACCTAATTTGTAGATGTGACTTATGCCGACATTCGAATTATGAGGGATATTTCAAAATGTTCAGCTGAGTTATGTGTGTGTGGATATTTGGGGATGAATTCAATACCTGCTCACATCCCGAGTAGGTAGACTCTAGGGCCTCTTATTTATAGTTATTTAAGTTCTAAAATTGCCTGGTGTCAAGTCAGAAAGGCAGAAAATCTGTGATAGAGGAAATGTCTTCTTTCCACCTAAAGCATCTTCTTTAATTCTCAACAGGGACTCTGCTGGAGGAAAAGTATCTCCTGTTGTAAATAGATTCATAGGGCTTGTAATATGCACCGCTGTACTGGCGTTGTACCATCAGCGGGACATTAACTGATAGCTTCCAAACATTGCTGAGGAAAGCAGTTTGTGTAAGAGCAGAAGCAGGCTATGAGGAAACATCAGTCAGTGGCTGTCACTTAGCCTAGAGGAACTCTGGAATACATAAAGAGGGACATTGGAAGGGGGGGCATAATAAAGCTCTTCTGTTGCTCATATCTAATTCTTTCACCAGCACATTTGGATTCTCAGAAATGCACGCTTGTCTAGAAGATTAGTCAAACAACAAGGAAGAGATGGAAATCTCTCTGTGACGTGGAACTGGAAATGCCATTGAATAGATTGCATGCTTCACGGGACAGATCTGTGCTTCCCACCCGTAGCTATTATATATGTACTGCATGCTTAATTTTCTGCCATAAGTGGGAAATTCAACAATCAGCCAAAGGGGAACAACTTGCTTGTGTAAGGCATAAATACCCACGTAATGGATTATACTATAAAATAAAAATGTGGCTCTGTAATTAGAAAGCAGGAGGCAGACAGTCGCTGCATACCCGATAAGGCCTGCAGCAGCAAATCAGGTGCATGGACGGATACTATACCTATTTCCATTTTTTTAATATTGTATTTGTCTGATGGAATGGAAATGATAAGGAGGGTCTATTAACAGGTATGGTATCTATTATCTGGAAACCTCTTATCCAGATTTTTTTTCCCTGTAAGATTAAGACATGCCATTGCAATTAATGTTACTGAAACATACTATGCATTCTAGATTATAGATCCCATGACTGTGTCCTGAAACTTTTGTTATTACTACAGCTTGCAGTTTGAATCCTGTGAAAGCTTCCATTATTCCTAGGCTGGCTGGCCACAACCATCAGCTTCCATAGTTCTTCTTTCATATTATAAATTCTTACATCTACCCATAAGGTGGTATTGTATAGCGACAAGGGCAAAAGGTCTGAGGATACCGGGCAAGAAAACATTCAATTATAAAGGTATAACTGCAACAGAAAGAGTCTTATAAAGTTGCTCGTACCATCATTATTCACTTTTGCTAAGGAAGTAAGTGTAATAAGCCAGGGCAAGGACAATTTTGTATAGATGTAAGACTATATAATAGAAAATAATTAGTACATATATCTAACAAATGTTATTAAACTCCTGCCTAAAGTTGTAGATGGCAAACAGAGGCAACATAACACATATATGACCCTTGAAAAAAGGGCATCAACTGACAATGGAAGTGAATACAAAACGGGGAGGTATAATTAATTCCCATATAAAGGTGACAGAGAGACATGCACAATTATGGCAGAGTATAACATGATACATCTTACTGGAATAAAGGATGAAATAAGGATGGAATGGGTGTGTCTTGCTGGATGGGATGTAAAGGTGTTCACACTTCCAAAGTGGGAGTATTGGGAGGCTAGCTATAACTTTAAATGCATATATGTAGTGTTTTGTAGTAGTAGTAGTAGTAGTAGTAGTAGTAGTAGTAGTAGTAGTAGTAGTAGTAGTGTTTTAAATATGTTGCCTTGACATCTTTCCTGTGTAGCTTGGAAATAATCCAACCATCCCAAATGATGTTAAGTAGGCAAATTCTGATCAGACACATTGATAAATGTGAATAATTGCATTGTTGCATGTAAATGGTCATCAGTACAAAAGTGTATGCTTCCCTATGTAACCTGTTTGCTAAGTCTTTATTGACTAAAGTAATCTTCGAATTGCATTGCCACTCCAGTTCTACATAACAGTTAGCACCTAGGCACCTAGCACTTTGATTCAGTAGTAGAACACTTCCAATGCCTGTAGTCAATACACAAAAAAGTAAGGAAAAATAAGACAATGTAACCTGAGGGAAAAAAACAGAATTAAGACTTAATTACATTACTGCAAGATGGAGTAGCATAAAAGAAAGATGTAGTGGAACCACAGATTGTTGCTATGTTGCTTTTCATAGAAGCATCCTTCTTCAACAGCTGGGTTCTCTGATGTGCCATGGCCTAGGTGCTTACTAAGGGGGCCTGCATCTATGACAGCAGTAGTGGTAACATGTATAATTTTTCTAACAACTGTCATTGAATGGCAAGCTGTCAAGCAAGTGTCCTTTAAAGTGTCTAGTATTCCCAGTGTTCTAGGTGCAACCTAATTCACTTGTGTTGCCCTGACATCACCACATGACAGGAAGCATATTTTCTTAGCCAGAAGCATACCCCTTCTTGAACTTGAAAGGAGTTTTTGATGCATGGATGAAAAGCCTCAGCTTGAACAGTTGTTCCCCAGGCATTCGTTCTTGACAGCCACATACTCCTGAAGAGAGACATGATATATCTCAACAGGCCTTCCATAAAAATATGAAGGTACTTTGAACAAAAGTGTATGCCAGCTGACTTGAGAGAGACTTGTGTACAATTTAGATATATAAGGCACCAGAAGAAGAGCATTAAGTATGGGGTAGGTGTGGTCTTAAACTAATCCAGAAGAACAAATGAGACCCCCTCCCATATAGCCACAACCCACCTTTATATACAGATGACCAAGGGAATATTATTCTTGGGAAGAGACAAGGCTGATTCAGTTATACCAGTGTTGCACATGAACTACAACTTAGGAAATAACCAAAATAACAATTCTAATCAAAATAATGCCTTAACAGAATTTACCCCCAAAGAAGTCAATGTTTTTGATGAACACGTTGGCTGCAATTATTATGGGAGGTACACAACTGGCGATACATACCCATTCAAAACGATGTTAGCACCTTGTATATCACTTGGAAGGAGCAGCTGTGATGGGGAAGCATTGTATGTATACCTTTATATGTGCCCTATCTGTGTTTTTGAAGGCATATTCTGGCTGCAATTATATCATGGAGTTCCATACAGTTTGGAAGGAAGAAATCTGGGTAATACCGATTGGGCTGTTGCGACCAGTCATTTGGGTGGTACTGTTTTTTGGAATTGAGAAGGAGACTCAGTCTTTGTTTTTTGTCCCAACGATATTTATATATATTTAGATATGTGTGTACTTTGCAGCAGCAGATTATATTGTCAAAGTTGAATGGGCGCCATTATGCGTCATTCCTGTAACCTTCGCCTTCTCGGCACATTGCTCTTTTCTTTCTTAGTAGCAGTTTTAGCTGCGCCCGTAGCACAGCCCCCCTGCTCTCTGTATATGCAGCACTTCAAAACAAATATTTTACTTCAATTAGCTTCAAAGAGTGATCTCTGTTCTGCTATGTGAACAAGTAAATACACCCTTAATGTAGTTTTGATTTAGCTAATTTAATGTCTTGCAACCCTTGGAAGGGGCCTGGGAAGCCATGGAATCTATCTGTTACAGGCCCCAGAGTCAGGGGAAAGGGTAGGAGTGTAGATGAATGGGAGCTCACTGTATTTTTGTAGTGGAAAGGGAGGGGAGCTTGTGGTGGAGGGGAGCTTACTGATTAAACGGTCATCTTAGCAAATGGCTTTCTTTGTAGAGGTGCTTAAATGTATAGTGTTATTAACCTGCTTACTGAGCTTATGATTTATTTGTCCCAAACATCTAACAAATATTCCAGAGGAAGGGTAAAAGCATTCCCCTTTGCTACGATAATATCAGTAAATTCAGGTTGGAAGCTGCAAGTTAATGGGGCTAAATGGAAAGGAGTGAGATTTCAAGGAGAGAAGGAAAACGTTACGATAAGGCACTTAAAACACACACACCGAGCTGCATTTAATGTTACCATTTTAAAGGATCTGTTTTTTGATATCATTTGGATAACTCAAGGAAAGTGTCTCGGCGCAATTCCCAGTGACCCAGAAGAGAAGTCTATGCCACATCTCATTAATGAACAGTCAATCTGATCTGTGCGGTACAGGCACAAGTACTCGCTCGATGGTTTATTTCATGCAATCTCTAAAGGCCTGCGCCTCGGCTATGACAGTGACATATTAGCATTGCAGTCTCTTGCTATCTGATATCTCACAATTTGCCATCGTACTAAAGAATTGATTAATGGCCTTCCTCGACGGGGACGTAATTGGCTGAGACTCTTGCACAAAATAATCAGGGACCCCGCACCTCCTGGCAGACTCCACGGGCATGCTAATGAGTGCGCAGGTTAATTAAACCCACTGCGCCCAGAGACAGTAACGAATGGCTGTTATGAGAAAGGACCCTGTCTCTGGGATAAAGGGAAACAGAAGATTCTGCAGCCTCTGTGAAATTGTAAGAGAAAGTGGGGCAGGAAAGTTAGCCTGGGAAAGGAGAAAGGAGGGAGGGAATGGGATAGTGGGGATATAAACAGCTTTGTGCTGTCTGGCATATTACCCAGCATCCAGCAATGATAAACAAAGCCTTTAGGCCCCTCCACATATATGTAACAACATGCAAAGCAATCAATAAAACTCTATAAAGGCAATAGATGCTTAGGAAAACATAGGACTATACAGTACTGAACAGTAGTGAGCAGATGTTGTGCAGGTAGTACTAAATTTCAGCTCAGAACCTGAACAGCAAGATATATGTGTGTCCTGCATATGCATAAAACATTGAATTATTGAACGTTAGAGTGGAATTCTCTCCCTGAAGAAAATGCACTGCCAGGCACAATACATAGTTTCAAAAAAGGCTCTCTCTGTCATTTTAGAAATGCAGAAGATAGAGAGCTACTGGTAATAATATATTTTTCAGTGGGGACTGATCTACTTGTCCTTCTGGATTTTTGATTTTTTTTTTCTTTTTTTATGTTAAATTTAAGACAACCTCAGACTATTTTTTATCTTTCCTGGCATTGTGGAAGTGAAAGGTGAAATTTAATGGGTGTGCATCTCTTTCCAACCTTGATTCCTATGGTGCTGTGCATATAGTTCTTCTTCCAAATGTAAAAATAATAATTGTGTTCTTCAGCTGGCGTGCTTCCGCCGACACTCAAAAGTCATTGAAAACACAGTTAATGCTGTAAATTGTGATTGACTGAGGATGAAGACAAATTAGTTCCTGTAACATGTATGGGATCCCTTATCTGGAAACCCATTATCCAGAAAGTTCCAAATTACGGAAAGGCCATCTCCCATAGAATCCATTATAAGCAAATAATTAAAATTTTTAAAAATGATTTCCTTTTTCTCTGTAATAATAAAACAGTAACTTGTACTTGATCCCAACTAAGATATAATTAACCCTTATTGGGGGCAAAACAATCCTATTCAATATTTGAATGATTTTTAGCAGACTTAAGTTATGGAGATTGTAATTATGGAAAAATTATGGAAAGATCCCTTATCCGGAAAACCCCAGGTCCCGAGCATTCTGGATAACAGGTCCCGTACCTGTAGTACAGTATATAGGAGTAGTTATCCAAGTGGTTCCTGGTGGTACATAGGTGGGAGTAGTTATCCAATTGATTCCTGGTAGTACAGTAGGTGGGGGTAGTTATCCAAGTGGGTCCTGGCAATATTGTAGGTGGGAGTAGTTATCCAAGTGGTTCCTGGTAGTACAGTAGGTGGGAGTAGTTATCCAAGTGGTTCCTGGCAGTATTGTAGGTGGGAGTAGTTATCCAAGTGGTTCCTGTTAGTACAGTAGGTGGGAGTAGTTATCCAAGTGGTTCCTGGTAGTACAGTAGGTGGGAGTAGTTATCCAAGTGGTTCCTGGTAGTACAGTAGGTGGGAGTAGTTATCCAAGTGGTTCCTGGCAGTATTGTAGGTGGGAGTAGTTATCCAAGTGGTTCCTGGTAGTACAGTAGGTGGGAGTAGTTATCCAAGTGGTTCCTGGTAGTGCAGTAGGTGGGAGTAGTTATCCAAGTGGTTCCTGGTAGTACAGTAGGTGGGAGTAGTTATCCAAGTGGTTCCTGGCAGTATTGTAGGTGGGAGTAGTTATCCAAGTGGTTCCTGGTAGTACAGTAGGTGGGAGTAGTTATCCAAGTGGTTCCTGGTAGTACAGTAGGTGGGAGTAGTTATCCAAGTGGTTCCTGGTAGTACAGTAGGTGGGAGTAGTTATCCAAGTGGTTCCTGGCAGTATTGTAGGTGGGAGTAGTTATCCAAGTGGTTCCTGGTAGTACAGTAGGTGGGAGTAGTTATCCAAGTGGTTCCTGGTAGTACAGTAGGTGGGAGTAGTTATCCAAGTGGTTCCTGGCAGTATTGTAGGTGGGAGTAGTTATCCAAGTGGTTCCTGGTAGTACAGTAGGTGGGAGTAGTTATCCAAGTGGTTCCTGGTAGTACAGTAGGTGGGAGTAGTTATCCAAGTGGTTCCTGGTAGTACAGTAGGTGGGAGTAGTTATCCAAGTGGTTCCTGGCAGTATTGTAGGTGGGAGTAGTTATCCAAGTGGTTCCTGGTAGTACAGTAGGTGGGAGTAGTTATCCAAGTGGTTCCTGGTAGTACAGTAGGTGGGAGTAGTTATCCAAGTGGTTCCTGGTAGTACAGTAGGTGGGAGTAGTAGTTATCCAAGTGGTTCCTGGTAGTACAGTAGGTGGGAGTAGTTATCCAAGTGGTTCCTGGTAGTACAGTAGGTGGGAGTAGTAGTTATCCAAGTGGTTCCTGGTAGTACAGTAGGTCATGTGTTTACACACAAAAAATTCAATTAAAGCCTTCTATAAATCTACTTTTGTTGTTGAAAAAAAAAAATTGTTTAAGCCAGTTTTCCCAGAACCCTCTCATAGTAAGACTGTACAGCGCTGCGTACCCTTGTGGCGCTTTATAAATAAAGTTATACATACATACATACATAGTGGGATGGGGTGGGGAAAAGCCATGGCTATAAGGCCAACCCCAAGCAAGTTTACCTTTGACTGCATTGCAGAAGGGACCGAACTGACACGTGACACAATCATATTCGGTTGTTCAGGTTCAGACCCTGAGAGCATTGTGCTAGGAGGCCTCCTTCCTTCTCTCTCTTTCTCTTTCTCTTTACAGCCACATTTAAGTTTGTTTTCTATTTACGTTTGTGTTTTCTGTTGCATTTTACTCCTGTATTTTGTATCACAGCTTTTAAGGGCTTTTGTAACACTGATGGAGTGAGATTTAGTAGACTTGGGCCTTTTGCATCAGGACATTCCTGGATTTCAGGGTTTGTTTCATGTCCATTGGCTCCTTCAGCACCTGGCCTAATGTGTACAATTAAGTTATATTTTACTTATTTAATAGGTGTGGCCATAATTGCTTCCAACATGACATCTTATGTCTATATTTGAGTGATGAACACCGTGGCTACATCTTCAGTTACATTCTGGGCTTGGTCCTTGGCAGACAAGTTTGGTCACAAGAGGTCATTGGAGTTTCTTTGGGAGAACTAATTAGCAGTTCTGAAGAAGTGGAACAATATAGTAGCTCTGACCCCTCCCAACAGTTTATATTTGCGACTTAAAAAAGAATTAAATGGAAGTTCTACTTTTAAATAGGGCATAGCTGACCATTAGATATAGCAGATATTTTGTCGTTGTTCTAAAACATCTGGGATATTATGATAGTCTGGAGTCCATCAGAAATGCTGTAGAAATCTGTAGCAGACAAGTTAAATTTCAGGATACGTCAACTATGCCTACAAATGACTTATTTACAGGAATTATAGAAAAAGCACTATAAATATTGAGAGCACAATTTTTTTCCCAGTAACACAAGAAATATGTAACCTTCAACTTCGTTTCTTTCCCATCTCTTTTGTGCGAGCCAAGCATTTTATTGCACATATCCTGATCACCTTTCCTGCCGGGGTGATGACATCACACTGGGCTTTGGTTGGAGGAAGTGAATCAATGCACATTGTCTCCGCGCACAGTGGGGGTGTTTGAGTCAAGTACAGTAAACCCTTCATTTCCATAATTTATGGGGCTTTTATGGTATGGATTCGTTAGTGTGATGATATTCAGCTTGCAACAACATGCAAGGGCAACTGTGATATCATAACCAGGTAGTAAGGTGTGGTTTTACCTAATTCTGAAAAGCACAATGGCAGAGATGGCAACAGTCAACTTACCCCATGTTGTGAGGGTGGTAATGATCCAGTCCTGTTTTTAAATGAAGTCCTCTTTACTTTAAACCATTTAAGGGCACCACACTGATTATTAGCCCCAATTCTTTCTTCTTGTACATGGCTCCTGAACACTTTCCAAGCTAATTCTAAGCCAGCTTAGCTTCATATTGCCTTCTCTTGCATGTGCTTAGATCAGGAATCCCCAACCTTTTTTACCCATGAGCAACATTTCAAAGCTGGGGAGCAACACAAGCACAAAAACTTTCCGAATAGGTGACGAATAGGTACTCAGATTGGTTAATTAGTAGCCCAATGTGGACTGGCAGACTACTAGAGGCTCTGTTTAGCAGTAGACATGGTCTTTATGACTCCAAAACTTGCCTCCAAGTTAGAAATTAAAAAATGGGCACCAAGTTTGAGGCCACTGGGAGCAACATCAAGATGTTGGGGAGCAACATGTTGCTCACAAGCCACTAGTTGGGGGTCACTGGCCTAGATTGAATTTAGCACACCTTTAACTTACCCATGTTCTCCAGAGTGTTTGGATTTTAGATGGTAGTGCGCCTTTGATCTCAGACAGCCAAGAGAAGCTGTAGTGCCTGCTATATGCAAGAGCTAATGCCTCTGAAACTCTGGAAAACACAAAAAAGGCAGACAGTGGCCAAATGTTTCAGGACATTCAGGAGAATGCAATAAAAAGTTAATTTCCATCTGTGTTGTGGTTGTTTTTTGCACAGTATATTCGGGGTAAACCAAACTTAATTTGGTGCAATGTAAAAGAAAATGAATGGCATTAATGGGTCCACTAAATTCCATAAATCACAGACAAGATTTCTATATGACATTGTGAGCCATGCTGCTTCCTGGAGAAGATAAAGGTAAACATGATAGTCTCAGTGGCCTGCTGGGAAATATATTACCAAATCATGGTGTTACTTCTCTTTCACGCTCTACCTGCCAACATGCACTGTGTGCTAATGAATAGACTTGATCTAGAAAGGTCGAAGACCCAATTTACTAAGCGCTGAGTGCCAATAAACCAGAACTCTGGTGTGAAATTGATAAATAGTCATTTTCCCTGGGGTGTTTTTGAATCCCCTTCCTGCTTCTCTTTATGTTGCTTTATAGTGTGAAAATCTCAGGAAGGGCAGGAAGCCTCTGATCGTTTCATAAACCATGACCTGGGCCTGCAGAAGGTCACCATCAGTTCCAACATCTGGTCAGAAGGGGGAGAGTGAGGACTGTGACTCAGGAAGCAGTGGAACGGAACATGCCACCGAACAGAATGTGGCACTTACATAATAATGTAAACACATTATGGAATGTCCACCATGTGCCCCCACTTTTAACTGATCACTTTCCCTCCCTTTTGGTCTTCTATGGTGGAAAAGTATATGTTAATATAACAAATACCGCTAGTAAAGAGATAATCTGTCCCATTTTCATTCACTGAAAAATTTAGGAAGTACCAAAAATTCGCGAAATGCTTTAAAATCAATGGGCGTCTTTTCCACAGCGACTTTTTCCATTCTGCGCAACTTTTATTTTGAAGCCATTGGAGTCTGTTGGAGTTTTTTCGCTCAGAAACATGGCTACAAATCTTCTTATCTCTGAATACCGCTGCTAAATTAAATGTATTTGCCTTCTATTAAATCATTTGCTACTTTTTATGGCAAAGACACACAGGGTGATTAGTCGCCTTGACTTTTTAAAAAAATAATCTCCCCGTGTGTCTTCGCCCTATAAGGCAACATTTATCAGAATATTCCAAAGCTGTGCTCATCATGACTTTTTATGGAGTGGTGGTGCTGCCTTCTTTGGTGTAGTCTACTTAATGTGGGAGCCCTCCAGTATGGTATTGCAGGCAAAGAGTTAACAGTTTATGGGCTGAAGAGGGAAAGACTTAAAAGGGTGGTGGTGATGGGGGGAGAGGGTCACGCCATTCATTAAAGCCTTCGTTAAGTGATTGATATGCGTAATTTTCCTGTCAAAGCTGGACTTTCCTTGTAAACATGTCAATTGAGGAAAGTTCAAGCTTGTCACTTGGATTTATCGCTAGAATAACATGTAGGTAGAACAGAGAGACAAGCCCCCTCTCTCCCTCCTAATCCCCCCCAGGCTGGATACTTCATGTATTCCCAGCCCAGCTCTTCCTACACACACATACACAGCTGAGATAACAACAGTAAAACTGACTATTCTTTTATTGGACAGTTAATTGAAAGCACTCAGCCAGATAACCACTTTTTACAGGGATTAGAGTGTTTATTGACACTATGGTTATTCCTTATAGGACTTTTTGTACAGGGAAACAAAGCATGCACAGGATACAGGGCCATATATCCCGAAAGGTACTTTTCATTGTCAATAGAATATACACAGAGGGATACCTCGCAGTACAGAGTACTTGCTGCATCTGTGACACAGGTGATATACCTTTTATGAATATGTAAGCATCTGTGTCACATAAATCTGCCAGGTCTGGGCTGGTGATTTCTAGTCTGACAAGCTTCTTCCAGCTAAGTCCTTAGGGTAATGTACTAGCAAGTTACACAACAAAATTCTAAGTAAAGTAACTGACTAGCCTAAGCATATCACAGTTCACTATAGGGATTATATATGACCACAAGTGCAGTTGCACTCCTGCACTGTTCCCAGGAGTAAGTTGCATGTTAAACCCCATTCAGTCAAAGTGTTTGCTTCAAAATGTGCCCTTGCACTTATGTACAGTAAGGGGTATGTTTATCATGCTGTGTAAAAATTGGAGTGAAACATTACCAGTGAGGTTGCAATCAGCCAATCAGATGCTTTACTTTGGTTTTCTAACTGTTAAAATCTAATTGCTGATTGGATGCCCTGGGCAACATCACTGGTAATGCTTCACTCCACTTTTTACACAGCATAATAAATATACCCCTTACACTTGGTGCCACACAGCAGTCCTTGGGTTCCATTCCGAATCAAGCACTGCTGTGCCTATTAACATAGGGGAACCATGGAGCAACCACAACCTTCTGACCAGGTGGTAGCTCTAGGGTACCCTTTGTGCCCTGAGTTAGTGGGCTCAGCACACTTGTGGCTAAAGAATCATGCGTATATGTCACCTGTATGCCAACCATCAGAATTGATGCCAAACAGTTGTGACTGATTTATAATTGTGTCAAAATGCATGGGCAGTTGTGTTGATTATTGCCATTTCGGAGTGCAGATACATGTGGACTGTTTTTTTAATCAAGCACAGCCTGCATTGGGCCATTCTAGATTTAAAAGGGGCGGGCGGGGGGAGGCATGTAGGCATCCGCCCCTACCTTGTACCTTGTAGTCTAAAAGAGGCAGTAAGGATAGGGCTGAGCTGTGCGTTCTTATGCAACAGAGAACAGTGTTCTTTTGCATACTTTAGTGCTTTTGCATCCCCCTGGGCTCTTAAATGACCCATATTGACTTCTCAATAGCCATCATTTTCTTATTAAAAAGTAAGAGTAGTTACCTAGTCCTATATGCTACATAGTCCTATATGCTATAACCTGGTACAATTGCTTTCAGTTTTCCAAAATGAACGCAACTGCATGCACATTTAGGGGCACATTTACTAATCCACGAATCCGAATCACGAATGGGAAAAAATCGCATTGGAAACGAAAATTTCGGAAGATCGCAAATATCACGAAAATGCTTACGAAAAAAATCGTATTAGTCACGGTAATATCGCATTGGCGATCCGAAAGTCACGAAATTTTCGTACCGAACAATTGTAAACAGCGGTAAAACCTTTCCGATTTTTTCGTGCAAACGTCCAAAAAAGTCGTGCGCCATACGAAAAAGTCGTGCGGACGCCCGAAAAAATCGACGAAAATACGCGGAGCGTTCGCATGAATGCTCGAGCATTCGTGCTTTTGTAAATGTGCCCCTTAGTCACAAACTGGGCACAATTGTGCGGAGGTCTGGTGTTATTTCTAATGTTTGCCTGCGAGTGACATTTGCATCTGATTCTTTTGGCACAAGTGTGCTGCACCTATCGATGCTGGATGCAAAAGGAATCCTGGGACTATCACCTGATCAGGAAGTGGTGGTAGCTCCGTGTTCCCTTGCATCAATAGATGCACCAACTTAAATGATGTAAATGACCCCTATGAAGTACATCTCACTGGGAAAAAGGGACATTTCTTATTTAGTTTTCTGCAATTTACACCAAGTGGATGCAATCTAACAACCAATCTGACCGCTTAAAAGGAAATATAAACCCTTATAACAAAACAATGTAAAATTGCTGTTTTAAAAAGAAAAAAACCAATAATGTAAATTACAGAAGTGATCTAAAGAGTACATGGGCAGTTTTATATTAGAACTGACAACAGTGGGAAGTAATCTGCGGTGATTTCCCCCTGAAGATACTTGTAGTGATCCAACAGCCCCTTGTTGTGTTATTCTAAGGCAATGGTACACAAGCATTATGCCATATGCCGTGGACTTCCCAGGAAGCATTGCAGTGATCAAAATCCTGTACGGCTGCCATTCTCTTTCTTTTTATATGAATGAGATATGTGTTGTCTATGGCAAATGCTGCTGTTGACAGGCAAAATGTAACTATGCCCCTTTGTGTTAAAGTGTTTAAACAACAGACCAGGTTTGTTATTCATTAATTATTTCCAATCTTAAATCAGATTTTCCCAGATCTTCTTTCTCTGCTTGAGCCATAAACATTTTATGAGGGACCTTCTGTCAGGCTTTGTCTGTACGTCGTTTGTTTGGTTCCCCTATGAACAACACTGCTAAATATGTTGCCTTTCAATGAACAAATACAATAAAAAGAATAAAATCCATTCCCAAATTTCTGACCACACATTTTGGATGTCTAACTTTGCTAATTGAGTCTCTGTTCCCAAACTGTAAAGATCTTCACTTCTCTCTGCAGTGGAAAATAACCACAATAAAAAAGATACGATGGTTGAACAAGTATAGTCAGCAGAGACTCTTTGTTCTTTTGGTCGTAAGACAACTATCAATATTTTGCAGACCGAATTCCCAGGCTTTATATGACAAGGAAACATACTTTAGTATGTATATCATGCTTGTAAATAGAGAAGCAGGAGGTTTCCCATATTTTGCGGTGTATTTTAAACATGTGGAATTACCAATTTCAGTCTAGTATGGATATGGATATACTGTATATTACATGTATACCCTTGCAGAGAAAGAACAAATAGGGCAGGGCCTTTGTGAGTAATATATTTGGGCCCCTATATCCATCAAATCAATGAGTACCTTCATATTTAGAACTTGTTGGACCCCTAATAAAGGGTCGACCACATTGGACCTTCACCTGCAGCACTAATGCTTGTTCAGTCACCACTGTAACTGGAAAATGCTCAGCTATTTCTAGCACTTTTATATCTGCATGGAGCCTGCAAAAACAATAGATAAACAACAAGTAGGAGAAATTCTGTTGATTCTCATCTCACAATTTGTTTGATGTTTGGAACTTAAGGAACTTATGGTCTATGGCACACAATGTATTTATTTTACTATACCTCTGCAAAGCTCTCAGGAGGATACATGGCAGTCAAAACACCCTTAATTGCAGAGAAAAGAATAGAGAAGCACAGGAAATACTTTTCCCATGGCACAAACAGACGATGAAGTAAGCACTGCTGATTGGGGCCTGCCTGTCATCACCAGTGTCTGCCATAGGGTAGGAGTATTTTCCTGAGAGCACCATGGCTGTAGACCTAATATGAGCAGAAGTCCGTTTGGCAACATTTCTGGTGTTCAGTGTGTGAGTGACCTCTGCACACAATTCTTTAGGCTTAAGTGTGCCTTGAAGAGAACCCCCGGAGCTACTGCCTGGTCAGGAGGTATTGGTAGCTCCATGGTTCCCCTGCAGCAATAGGCACAGCTGCTCTTGATTTGAAATGGAAGGCAGAAAGGAACACATTCTGACACAAGTACCTTTAATAAAGGTGGCTTTGCATGCAAATGATTGTGGGAAATTGTGGGAACCAAAAGTTGGTATACAAAAAAATTAAATGACTACATTAACGTTCTGCTTAAGCAGATTTATTTTGTTTCTGTAGGAGCCTCACTGTAAATCAGTTATCCTTATATTAACCATTTGGGAATAGAAAATGCAAGTTGACCACCTTGTTGAAATGAAGGACCCCTGCCAAAATGTATCCAAAGCACAGAAAATAAGGCTTTAGGTACAGTGGGTGGATAGTAAGGTATATCTAGGCGGCAGTTAGGGTTGCCACCTGTCCGGTTTTCAACTGGACAGCCTGGTTTTTAGAGGGACCGTATCCCGCTCTTACATGTCATTGACACCCACCTTATGTCACTGCACTCCCCCCACATCACTGTGCCCGCCCCTTTGAATCACTGTGCCCACCCCCTGATGTCACTGCCCCTGTCCTGTCCGGGTATATCTAAAGAGAAAGGTGACAACCATTGCTGCAGTCCTGCTATTGAGCTACAACTCGCAGCCTACATAAACTGGAGTACAACATTAGAACTGTCAAGGGCCTGCATTATTTTTACACTGATACACAATTTGAATATGTGAGTTATGAGAATTTACTTATATACATTTTTCAAAGAAAGAGACAGCAACTTGCAACTTTAAGCAGGTTTTACCTGTGTTTTATTCACAGCAGGGTTTTCCACAAAACATGGCATTTTATCAGTTTTTTACAGCATATAAATAAAAAAGCTTAGAGTTCTTTCTTCTCAAACTAGAGCAGACTGGTCCACTGGCAGTCTGGAGAAACCTGCTATTGTGCTTTAGCCACTATTAGGGCAAAATAATCCACATAAATATTTACAATACTACAATTATTATTGATGTTGCTATATATATTTTATGTATGAGTATATAGATAGGTCAGTATAGGTCTATGTGTGTGCCAGGTTCACATGGAGGGGTTGAACTTGATGGACTTTGGTCTTTTCTCAACCAAGCTTAACTATGTAACTATTTCACTCACTAGCTTTTCTTTTTCCACCTCACTATACCAGCTCACTTCCTGGTCCCTACTTCCTGGATATGGAGCTCATTCATTACCCCTCCCCTTTTGCACAATAGATAACTCAGCCCCAACACTTGCGCTGGCCTTTCCAGCTGCTCCCGCATTCTGGGAGAGATATACCTATAGAAACTTTAGCTTATGTGCCACAGGAATATAGGGTGAATTAAATAGATTTTACACAATCGTTTTGTAATTTCTAGTAAAACTACTAATATCAAACTGTATTTTTAAAGACGTCCAAAAGAGTGCAGTATATAAATGTTTCTGCTATCATGACCTTGTCAGAGAATTCTTAAACTTAGATGTTTATAGCACACTGTATTTATGGGGAAAAGTCTAGAACATCCGTACAAGACAGATTATATTGTCAATACAGCACAGCTAGCTTTATACTATCCAGCTCACCTCATTTTTCAGGCCTAGGGAGACCCTGCCACATTATGCTTACAATCTAATATTAGTGTCAAAGGCACTTGAAGATAAAATGACTTGCCTCCGGCCTGAAGGATTTGACACGGGAATATAAACAGCCAGTGTCTTTGTCAACGGTGCCATTATTTGAAAGTGTCCTTTTCAAAGATGCTTCCCATGTTACCATGTGAACCTAATCTAGAAAAGTGACGAATGGCCTCTTTTTTTTAGCAGCCTCTTTAACCAGGAATGGTTCCACCATCTTCTAAATGCTTCCTAGCTTTTTATAAACTGTACAACAGAGTTATTGTAGTAGCTACAATCCCTTGCAAAGCTTTTAAATAGTGTGATAAGGGGTTAAGAGACCTCAGGCTTGACTTGAAACATCCCAAAAGCTCAAGGTACTGTATTTCATCCTGCCTGATATAGCAGAAGGCCAAGAAACAGGACTTCACCAAACTTAAAAAATTAATTGATGCTAAAGATCAGTTATGACATTAATGGATCTTAAAGATATAGAAGCCCAGATCCCTGGCACAAAATTTGGACCACATATTGTTTCACGGGGTTAATTGGAGCAAGAAATTCGCCTTTATTAATGCATGTTTATGTGAGGCGAATGTGAACCATTTGTCATCGTCCCAGAACGCTTTGTATGCTGATGAGCGCGAGGGCCTAGTCACAACTATTTTTAACTGTGATGCATTTCTCATCCAACATCTAACTGTATTACCATCACGCTATATTAGTATTTATTTTGTGTAATGCGAGGCAATTAAAACAGAACCGCATTACGGATTTTCACATCATGTCACAGAAATTGAACTCTAATGGAATAAAGAGACTAATAGCAGCTGATGGAAGATTCTTAATGTGATGAAATCTCTAATTCTGTGTAAAATACTAATGTTCTTCACTTCACAAGCAATATCCTGTAAGAGAGTTATGGTGACAGAAGGACGGCTTTGCACTGCAGATGATTTATTTCTTAGTCTAGTACACAGACACACACATTTGATCACATACTTCGGGAGAAAACTCAGAAAACTAACTATAGATGGGTAGTTATTGAGAGGAGCATTATTCTTTCTCCTTTTGTTACGTCAGGAGTGTAATACAACACTGATATAAAACAACAACATGTCACTGGAGAACTACCATTCATTGCACATTCTGCTCATATACTGTAACTCATTGAGTTATCCGTTGTACATCTCAGTAAAGTACACTAACTGAAGTTGCAGTGATTGGCAGCTTTTTAATGATTTTGTTGTTATGCAACATTGCCCTGTGTCATATATCAGTTGTCCCAAACCAGGGGCTCATGAGCAACATGTTACTCACCATACCCCAAAATTGCTCCAAGTCACCTCTAAGCAGGTGCCCATTTTTACATTTCTGGCTTGGATACAAATTTTGGAAGCATGGAGGAGCAGTTTTACTCCAAGCAGAGTCTCTTGCAGGCCAAAAGTCCAGATGAGGGTACCAAATACCAATCACAGCCCTTATTTTGCATCCTAAAGGAATTTTTTTTCATGCCGGTGTGGCTCACCAACACTTTTTCCATCTAAACGTGGCTCACCAGTTAAAAAGGATGGGGATTCCTGTTATATATGGTAGACAAGGAGCATAGGCTGTACTAGTACTAGTTTGCTGCTTTAGGAAAGAATGTGTTTGTGGTATGTGGAAATCTGATTGTGGTATGCTCACTTGCCTTGCTATAACATCTACCTTTGGCTCAGGACCTAACTCTCCATTACCCAACTGCCAACAGTTCTTATAATGTCAGGTTCCCACAGCTTTTTACAAGGGCACAATGATGGTGCAGAGTTACATACATACAAATGGAGGTCAGAGTCATGTTAGGGTAACTACAGTGGAAGTTAGATCTAAGACTACAGACAGGAAGGGAAGAAATGGCACACTGGAACCAGCACTAACAATGTGTAAAGAACGAGACTTGTCAGGAGTGGCGCTGATATGGAAGAAACAACAGCATAACATAGGTCAAAGGCCAGGGGTAAGAATGGACAGAAAGTCAAGAGGCAGGCCAGGAATCAAAAACTAGAATAGACAGGCCTAATCAAGCAACACAAAGAGACTATTCATAATAAAATTTTCATTACAGCTTTGTTACAGGGGGCTGGATCTCCTGAGCTGCCACAAATAGGGCAATGTGGTGGCCAGCCTCTTCTGCAGGAGATTCCATGTGGTTGCCTAAAGGACAGGTAGCATATCAGCCAGGAGGCTCTATCAGAAGACTATTTTCCTAAGAAATGCAAGTAAGCAGGGTGGTGCTAGCTTATGAAAAATGTAAGTAGAAGTAAATAGAACCATCATATGGGGTTTTCCTTGATGTGCTATTGTGGTTTAGAAACGTTATAATCATCATCTTGTTATTTAAAATTTGATTTTTAAAGAATACAGTCAATTACTAATAAACATCAGGCCAGGGGAATGTGCATTGATCAATTCCTTGTGTTTGAAGAAACAAATAGCAACTTATAATCCAATAAAAGCACACATGCTATAATAGATTGGAAATCAATGGAATTTCTGTTCCATTAATGATTTAAGTTCAGTGCTTTCTATGACAAGGAGTACAGCTACAGGACCTGGTATCTCCTTCGATTAACTAACATGCTTATGCCACTGATAGCTGCTGGGGTCAAAGGGTGTAGAGTGAAACACAGATACAAATGAAGGTGAAAACAAGGGTCAGACACAGGAAGGGTTGTTCTGTCTGCTTTCATGGGAAATTGTGGAATTGTGAAATTCATAAGAAGTTTAAGGGTGTGTGTTATAATAAACAAAATGTCAAATATGAACCATTCAGGTCTATCCAGGATACAACATTACCATAGATAGGTTTATTTGAGACATACATTGATATAAGTGATTATTGTAGAACATACAAAATACTAACTTATGCATCAAGTTAGTATGAAAAGCTCCCTAAGATGCTAAAACATTTCCCGTTGTCATGTTCCCAGTTTAACTGTTTGGTTGGACGATGTACCCTATCATCTCCTATCACCTCTTGTCTCTTGTCTCTTTGCACTATGAAAAGGGTAAAATAAGCTATTATTAGTGATGAGCCATTGGCGGATTGTTTCGCAAAACGGATGAAAAAATTCGCTGCAGAAAAATTCGCCATGCGTCCAAAAATTGTCGCCCACGTCCACATCGCGGGCGTCAAAAGAATAGTCGTGGGCGACAAAAGAATAGCCGCGAGTGACAAAAGAATAGCCGAGCGACAAAAAAATAGCCGTGGGTGACAAAAGAATAGCCGCGGTCGACAAAAGAATAGTCGCGGGCGACAATTTTTTTGACGCTAGACATTTTCGTCGCTTCGTGAATTTTTCGCCTTTGATACGGGCCAGATTCGCTCATCACTAGCTATTATAAAACATTCACTAAACTGTAATAAATTCATGTTTCTTCCATTTTTCTAAGACCCTGGAAGATACTAAGGGCAATGGCATACTTTGAACCTCTTGATCTACATGAATTATAGCTTGGCAACTGAGCAAACAAAAACCCCAGCATTTACATCTGGTGAAATTCAGAAAAAAGTCAGATGTAAATCACTCAAAACTACCCAATGAGTGAATTATTTTTGCCTGATATGTGACAAAATTTGTGTTTTTTCAGTAGCAAAATTTTTCACAAATCTGCATGCTTGAATATGACTCCAGAGAAAAATGCCCATTGGCTTCATTGCATTTGGTGCGAGAAAAACAAAACACCCTATTAGGCATTTGGCCTAAGAAAATCCTTGAAAAAGAAAAGAACACCCTTTGACTTTAGTGCTTTTGGAGTGAGAAAAATCTTAGGGAAAAAGGCCCAACGATATCAATGCATTTGGAGGTAGAAAATTCCTGAGCAAAAACACCTATTGATTCCAGTGCAAGAAAAACACCCATTGATGTCGTAAGAGAAGAAATGCCCAATTTTTCCAAAGCATTTGGTGAAATTTTGAGTTATCTTTGCGGCACGTGTCCCCAAATGCTGCCTCTAACACTGTAGGTGCTAGTTATACCCAGATTCTAAGCCAGTTTGTGGCATTTCTCTTGGGGGGGGGTCAATGGTTTATTCTGGGGTAGAAAATATAGGCAATAACACCAATTTCTGCATTGCTACTTTCCACTTTGTTAGGAATTAAGCCCTATAATATTTTACAATGGCTTACTATACTATTTAGTCCTGGGTATATTTGGGATAGAAACAGCTGCCATTTGAAGCACGGTGTTATGAAATTCCTTGCATATTGCTAACAGATTTGTTTGTTATAAAGATGATAGGCTCTGTTTCATAGAAAAAACTCAATTGCTCAATTATTCAAAAAGGACTTTAAAGATTTATTTCACTTCTCTCCAAACTCCAAGTGCAGTTCTAAATGTGAGAGAGGCTGTAAATCATGTCAGCTGAGATAAATTCCTATGCAAAGACCTTTTATCTATGGAGATTGGCTCCCATACCTTATGTCTCCTTTTCACCTTGTCCATGAAGATATTTCCGTAAGTACCAGAACTGCCTTCATTTGTAAAAGCAAGTATCCTAGTGCGTGGAGAAATATCACTGGCACGGCTACAGGTGGGCAGAGCTACTGAGCAAGCAGCATTTAGCTTGGAAATGCCATTCTCTGCAGCTCAATATTCTAAATCTGCTTTTTGTGGAAAATAGGAAAAGGCTTTATTGATAAAAACATTGTCAGTCTTTTATAAAATATGGTAACCTGTATGAATAGGGGCATTGCTGCTAGAGAAAAGGAAGATACCCCACTTGTGACTAGTTTATATGCATGCACTAGCTACAATAACCTAAACTAGTAAAAATTTGCTAATAAATGTTTGACCCTATAACCATAGTGGCAGTATACATCTCAACCTCTTGATAGCAAAACTATTTTGGGTGTTTCTATATGTATTTCCTATCAATAGGAGGACACCTATGGTCATCAACAATGAAAACACCCTGTCATTCTAGAGGTCTACTTTAGTAATGGGCCCCATTCCCTAAGCTGGTCCAGTCATGTTGTCCTCACTTATGTACCCAACCTGCCCATTGCTGATGCCACCAGTGGAGACAGAACAGGCAAGAATGTATGGATGAAAGATGGCAGACTGCCAGAGGGGGAACAAAGGTGCACACTGACCCACCAGAAAAGGGTTATGCTGCAGGTTCTGTAGGTTTAGGGCCAGCCCCTGCAACACTGGTCTACAGGCCATACATGGGCTGAATAAAGCTGCCAATGTTGTTCCTCCAGACCAGTGTCGGACAGGTGTGCTAGAGGCCCACCAGAAAACCTTAGACCATAGGCCCACTCTCCAGGCTACATTTCCATCTTTGTTCACTCAGTGGGGGTCATTTATCAACACTGGGCAAATCAAAATGTTGCTTTCATTTTTCTACCCGCAGCTAGCTGCAAAAAGCCAATCACTAATTGATTGCTATGGGTTACTGCCCATAGGCAAATTTGCCCAGTGTTAATAAATGAGCCCCACTTTCTTCAATCTCTTAATGACTTCTTTTTACATACTATGATCTATTCATTCCTCTAATTATTCTATTTCTTTTCATATAGAAATGAGTAATGGCCAGGTATAGGATACAAGGAAAATAGGTGGGCAGGAGGGCCCACTCCAGGAGTTCTCCTGATATTCTTGTGTGCCAGTGTAACAATGCTCCAGACTTAAGCTGGCCATACACGCACCGATAATATCATACAAAACCTAATTTCGTACGATATTCGGTGCGTGTATGGCAAGTCGGCGAAGGAAGGAAGCTGCTGATATTGGACGACTCGCCGATCGGCCAGGTTAAAAGATTTTGATCGGGCGCCATAGAAGGCGCCTGAGCAAAATCTGCCATCAGGGCTGAATCGGCAGAAGGAGAAAGAAATCCTATTGTTTCTACCTCCTTATCTGCCGTTTCAGCCCTGAAGGTTAGTGGTGGATTTAACTATCTTTCGTGCGACCGATGGTTAAGTGGTTATTTTATTAACCCATATGTTATGCCCTCCTGAATCCTGTCTGACCACTATCTGCATATAAATCAACCAGATATATAATAGTATATATGTTTTTCTACCAATGACCTCCATAATGATTTGATTATTAGGAGGGAAATGATCAGATTATCCAGATTTGAACCAGATATTTGGTGGGCATATTAGTGGATCCAACAGTGTATGCCCAATCTACCCATGTACTATGAATGCTCTAGCACTACAAGGAAACCACTCTCCTCAACAACGCATTCTATGCAGCAGCAGAGATACAATTAAATCTATTTCCACTTGTACAATTCAGATATAGATATTGGCACATTTGTTCCTAATGAGGCAAACATTTACACTTAAACCCGTGAATAACATACTTTCTGTGGCAGCACAGGCCTTTATTTATGCATACGGTACATTGTTCTGGAATAATTCTGGGCTGCCCCCTCAAACAATTTGCATTACCATTGCTATTGTTGTTCCTGAGTGCTGCTTATTACTGTACCCTGTGTTTAGAACTGATGTATGTCAACTGTTTCTTCCCTATTTTTTTTCCTTTCTTATACAACAATTCAGTGTGGGTAATTATGTACATAACGAGTAGTAAACAGGAAGGATATTACAGTAAGAAAAAGACTCACTTGGGCAAGTGCATTGAATATACGGCATTTAAGCTACAGGTAACTAGAAATATAAGTGAATGGGATACTGTGGTCAGAATACAGTGTTTAATGGAACTAAAAATAGCAGAACATGAATAAATCTTGTGCACAACATACATAGTATTACAGGTATGGGATCCGTTACCTGAATACCTGTTATCCAGAAAGTTCTGAATTACAAGAAGACTCTATTTTCATCAAATAATTCCGTTTTTAAAAAAAATGATTGACATCTGATTCTCCATGATGATTATATTACAACATTTTACAAAGTAATATTCAGCACTATACATACATAGACTCTAACTCTCACAACCCTGCACACACTTTTTAATTGTGGGGGGCATCAATTACCTGTCCCCTTTTGTAAATACAAAAATAACAAACTGACAAAATTCATCCATCATTACAAAATACATTTTCTCAGCAAAAAATTAATACTGTGGGTTTGTAATTTGCTAAGCACAAAAAGATTAATGCGAACAAAAATATTATTTTGAAGTCACAAATTCTGAACTGGGAAAATGCATTTTGTCGAAATAACTCCTATTTAAATAGAATTGATTATGTAGTTTATTTTTTACTTCAAAATAATTTTTGTGCACAAATGAAGTCAGCATTACATTAACGAAATACATTTTGTGATCTCCAAGCTCATTCCATGAATACTAGATGTATTTTGTGACCACAAAGATTATTTTGTAACAATAAATACATTTTGTGAACACAAAAATATTGTTTGTAACATTTTGAATGTTTGTAAAAATTTGAAGGCAGAAAAAAAAAATGTCTTCATCTTCTTTGCCCATTAAAGGCCTAGTTTGAAATTGTATCTATGTAGATGCTTTGTATCTGTATTATGCATGATAGACACAAAGCAATTACAAAGATTTAAAAGTAGAATGAGCACTTGATCGTCAGACAAATGGGGAGCAGCAGATTGACAAAATTATTTTTGTGATAACAATGACATTTGTCAGGCTGATTTAACTTTGTAACTACAGTGATATGTACTGTACTGTTAGATTTGTGCTGGCATCACAATGAAAAAAAAAGAAATTCTGGGAGTGACTGCCTTGTGGCTTTCGATCTTCCAGAGTCAAGGGCCCTGGACTACTGGCCGAATTGCCCACATTATAATCCCACACTGGGCAGAACGTGTAGCGGTGAAGCATTTTGTTAAAGGACTGATATATGTTAATGCTGTACAACATCACAATGGACTTAATCTGTACACAAAGTTTCATTTGAAGCCAGCACCAAGGAATTGCAAAGGGTCCCTGTACCTGTTAAGGACAGTGGTGAAAAGACCAGGGAAAAACTACATTGTGGGCAAAAAACTGCCTTCACTATATAACCACTGTGCCGCTGCGCATAGCAGAGCACCATATAGTATAGCCTAGCATAGCTCACTCTCATACAATGCAAGTCTTTCACATCATCAGGGGAAAAAACAAATCCGTTGTGTTTGGAAACCCTAAATCATGTCATGCTAAAAAGAAGGATAACCTGGTTTCAGGTTTTGTTTTCACAACATTCTTGTTACATTATAGGGAAATTTCTAGTTAGCGTTGGAATGTAGGCGAGTTTGTTTCCTTTGTATAAATATGGTTAGTGCAATATACCAATCAGGACTTGTGTCTCTAGGGTATCCCTAATGTGCTGACCAATGAAATTGCTGTTAATACCACTCTAATGATGCAACATAGCAGTGATTTTCCTAAAGGCTTCTGCTTCCAGGGATTAGATCATAGCTGGTGATTGATAACGAGTCTCCTTTACCGCTCCTACTGTACACCTAGTTTCGCCCGTAGCAAGCATCAGTGCTGCTCCCAAATGTAACAAGGGCTTGATTGTAATTCGTTTTTCATCTCTAGATGTTTGGCCTAATTAAACCAATGCTATTTGCATTGGCCCGGTCTCCCTATCCATCCTGCCTTTCACCTCAGGCTGCATATATTATGGACTCTCCAGTGTGGAGATGGGGAATTTAGCCGTTCAACCTCATTTCCCTGAACAAGATGCATGCAGAAAGGAGCGCGGAGCCGTCCAGCCCACGGCCATTCATTTAACTTGTCTCTAGCACGAAGCACAACATAATGGTTACAAAGTAAAAGCCTACTTGAACTTATTGGGGTAAACTTTTGCCAACAGCGTAAATACTCGTAGAAAAAAAAAGATGGATGAAGCTCCCTTTGGTTTGATTCACACAATGAAAAAATGTGATGCATATTTATGGCTGCGCAGCACATTAAAGGGAATTGTATGCAGCGCACAGTCACATTAGGTTGTGCCCAGGGTTACATCTGATTTATAAGGGGATGACTGGCAGGGTATCATTTTATTTGGTTCTCGCTGGCCTTGCATGTATCCGATCTATTCTGCAGCACTCTGGGAAATCACTGTGTTTATTAAAGGAAAAGATCATTATTTGCTGGAAAAAAAATGTTAAACAAAGGGAGGATTTGAGTTGGAAAAGAGATGGAGCAGTGTAAACGCTGGAGAGGCTGAGCCTTGGACTTAAAAAGAAAATGGGATAAAATCATTGCAAATCTGAGAGGACAAACTAGAACCCTCAAGCTGTTGTTAAACTACAGCTCCACCATCTCTTTGTTATCCTATGACTTTTAGTGGGAAGCTGGGACGTGTAGTGTAACAACGGCCTAAGGACTGATAAGTTGGAAATTCTTTGCATGAATACTTGGAAACAGCAATTATTGCATAATTAGATATAATAGCTCATTTTTACTTTTCTCAGGAACATTGTATGCCTAATGGGTTTAGTCAGATGCTGTGGCCCAGGACTTATGCCCTCTCTGCCCATAAAACATTGTAGAAAGAAGATATTCCCATCAGTATTGGCATATCCTGCCATTTGAGGTAGGATATGGAATTCTACTAAAAATATCCAGCTAGTGGTGCTAAAAATGGCATATGAATAATAGTAGAAGGAAAAGTACAGCCAAAGCTCACATTTAAATTACCAAACGTTACATTTTTCCCATTTTCCAAATTTTTTTTGTTGTTCCAAAACCTGTGATCTGCATGGGCCTCCTATGTCATACCAAGTGTTGTGCTGGGTTCAGGTTAAGGCTCTGTGCAGGCCAGTCAAGGTCTTTCGCTCTGCAATCCAATTTTGTATGGAACTGGCTTCATGCAGGGGGCCTTCCCCAAACAGCTACAGAAAGCACAGAACTGTCAAGAACATAAAAATGTAAGCTGTAATGTAAGTTACCTGGCAGTTTTTCCACCAGGATATTTTCAGGAGAAAAATGCCCAAAACTGCTGTGACATGTGGTTTTGGACATTTCTCTGCTGTGCAAATACATCCAGCGTAGAAACCACCAATGTGTCATAAGGTTTGCTTTTACTGGAATCCCTGGACCCTAGATTAAAAATTTAAATCAGTCCCATGCCTTTATTCCTCCTATACTAAGTTGGCATTTGCCAAACCAACAGACTGCCAGGGGTAAAGCACAATTGCGAACACATTCCCACATTTGAACAGAGCCATTAAACATGCATTTGGCAAATGGCAATGAGTGTTTTAGTTGAGGTCAAGTCATTTTAGAAGAGGTAAATATACATACATATATATGTAGCCAATTTTGGTAGAGTCCTCAGTCTTGCCCAGGGGGCTTCAATTAACCCCTAAACATTAGCTAGGCATGTTTATCAACTAATGCAACAGTGAGGTCAAGGATTGCCCTTGCAAGTACGATAAACAGACTCTCCATACAATAACAGAAAGTAACCCAATGTGATAATTTGTAGCCAAAATTAAATGGCCTGAAAGGTCAATCTCTGCAACAATCCTTGGGCCAGCTATAGTGATTGGTTTGCCATTTCATAGTTAGGCCCTCTGACAGGAGATATTTTACAGAGGAAATGACCACCGCAGCCGCAATAATCTAGTATGTCAGCTGGTACTTGTTGGTGTGGATGCAGCCTTAAGGGGCCAAGTTTCGTATTTTCAGAGTCTTGAAACACCAGAAGAAAATTGCTAGTCTAACTGACTTACAACTCATCCAAATAATAGAGTTCCTGATGCAGACTTTTTTGCAATCGTTTCAGCCGAGACACACAAAAAACTCTCTAGCTGCCAGTAACCTGCAGTGACAACCCCATTTTCTGTGAAGATAGGGGCAGCCAAATCTATCTCAAGGTAGATTGTTTGATGAGTGATGGGCTGTCTGCCGTCCACTTTGCATCTGCCATTCACAAAGTGAATTCAGAAGTCCTGTACCAGGTAAATGTCTAAACATCAACCTATAACCTGTGTAGATAGAGCTGTGCTTGTTATTAAGATCTTGAGTCTTTTTTTGGACAGCTGGACTGTGCTAGTGCCCCATCTTAGCCACCTTCTATACAATACACCGGACAACATTAGGCATGGTCCAAGCCCATCCAGCCATATACAGTATTTTTTTTGGATCATCCCTGTTCGGGGTTGAAATTTACATTCAAACAAGAGCAGATGAATTTATAAGAGCACATTTCATTTCTATTCCCATCTAATTTTCCTTAATTTCTGTATCTGAGGTGGATAAAGCATCATTCTGAGGTATAAAATGACACACAAGAACCACCGGTAACCTGTGTGTTCCATTGGCAGCATCCTATCGCAATCATCCCAATGTGCCACCAATCTTCATTGTTTCTGAGCAGCCTTCTGAACAAATATCAGAATGTAGCTGGAAAACGAGAGAGGACAAGAGTCCCTTTTTCTCCCCTCCTCTCTCTCTATCATGTCAGAATAATAAGAATCTGTGATTTCAGCACTTACGGGGTCAAAGCTACAGAATGTGTTCTACTTTGCAGTGCATTTCCCGCTGACATTTGGGGAAATTGCATTTATGCATAGGATGTACGGCGCTTAAACACTGCACTCCGATGGTGCCACTGAAACTGACAAGACGGTTTGATTTATGAGCCCAATTCCCTAAAACAGATGCTGAGAGTAGTAGAAGTGTATTTTTTTATATTCCTCGTTGCTTTTATCCATTCTGGCAGTGATCAAGTGATGGATTACACTGCCTACTGTTGTCTAAGGTAGTTTTAAATTTAATCCAGTTTACAAAAGACCAGAATCGCATGCTTAACCCCTTACATAGAGGCGTGGGAAGAGTTACAGAACTCTCTTTCACTTTTACAGATGTGTGTCCCACACAAAACTAATGAGTGACAGCTCCTGTTATTTACACATCGGCACATGCTGGAGTCTTCTGTAATGTGTCACTATGTGATCAAAGTACAGTAAAGGATTCTGGAAAAAAATCCTACAAATGGATCTGCAAGTCATCTGGCTCTTTGTGCCTAAAACCTCATTTATCAACAAGGGAAGATTTATATCCACAGTGCAACCAGTGCAGTGGCTCTGGGGCCCAGAATATGTGGATGAGGATGGATGACACATGTGTTCTTGCCTTACTTTGCAGCACCACCACTACAGCTTCAAGTAAAACCATATGCTCCAGAGAGCTTCTGCCATGACTCCTTTTCCTAGGACTGGTGAGAACTCCAATGGGTGCTTTTGTATATTTTAGCTTTGGTGACAACAGGTGCAGCTTTCCTGATCATGACTGACCAGGCCACCCTTTTAAATGGAGACAACTACTGTATTTAAATCCTGCTAATGGCTGACAGAATCTAGCTGTTTGTTACAGTTATCCCATTGTTAAAGGAAGGGTCAGGCAGTTTAGATATATCTCATACTGAGTGAGCATCAAGCCTATGGATTCCTTTGAGTACTTCAGATTTGAAGAACACAGGTGCAACCTTTTTGATCATGACTGACCAGACCACCCCTTCAAATACAGACACCAATGTAATTCTTGGTAATGGCTAAATAAATCTCTTTGTTTTCTTTGTAAATGGAATGGTCTGGGTAAATGTATCTCCTACTCAGTAAGCACCAAGACTATGGATTCTTTTGATTCTTTTTTCTATGAAGACCACAGTTCTTCAAATGAATGTACTTCTTGTTAAAGAGATGGTTTGGTAGTTGAAATGTATCTCCTATTGAGTGAGTGAGTACCGTGCTGTAGGACCTTGCGGTTCATCAGAATATCCATAACTTGGATATGCTTACTAAAGGAAGACAACAGAAAATTATACATAATGGCGGCTGGTTAAATTGCATGATTAATTGCACCTAATCAATCTTAATATCATTTATTAAAAAAGGGCTATCTGTACTAGCACTGTGCCCCAATTTGTTAGCTGCTGCATGAGGTTCAAGCCACAGCATTGTGGGTAATAACTAGTGAAACTGCACTGAATTTTTGCACCTTGATCTTTGAACTCCTTTAGTAAATGAGCTCTAAATTATCTAAATGCATAGCGTAAGCAAAATTCCCATCCCATGAATTCAATAATTTAGGAATTTCACAGCATACTCATGTATCCAAAGCATTTCCCAATGTACTGTAACTGCTAACAAAATTACCTAACAATTATGTGTGGTTTTTTGGCAGCATAAATTATGTTTTTAAAAATGAAACTGGACAAGCAATGGAAACCAAAGAACATGAAATGCTAACTCTAGAGCCTGGGTGGTTTGCAGGAACGTAAACCCAAAGCTGAAGTTTGGATACACTTAGTTTTATGTGTATGCATATGAAAATTGACTCTGAAATGCAAAATCTATGGGTCAGAAAGCAGTAAATATGTCACTAATTGATTTTTAGATGTAAATGCCTTATGTACATAATGTTATTTTGATAAGCCCTATTAGCCTTAATTTAATCCATACCAATGGTGTATGGAGACTTGAAATCAGTCTTGCTATACGCACACAGGTCAAAGTTTAGTCCATGGTCTTTTTAACAAATCATTATGAAGGCAGTGCCATAAGCCCTTACATACACTAACCTCTGGGGCCTCTTCCAGAACATTCCTGGCCAGCTTCCCAGCATTAGGAACGATACTGGAAGGTTATAATAAATGGTTGCTGTCACAGTAAATTAAATAAATACACAAATAAAATTGCCAGTGTCCTTCAGGCAGAAGCAGATCAAGAAAATCGCCTGTGGTTGCAAAGCCCTATGCTGTCCTACAAACAGGCAAAATCAGGCCAACAAAATGACCCCTGCAGCTGCACTTCCTGCCTGATGTTATAAATCAGTACATAGAGCCCAGCTTGGCACTACCACTGCTACTAGAAGCTCTGCTGTGCTCCACTCACTGTGAAAATAAATAGAGGTCATTCAGCCATTAGATTAAGGGACCACTAGCTCCTATAGAGCAAAACACAATAGTGATAAGGACAGGTAATGTCATGTAAGTAGCAAAGTTTGCACTTGGTCTAGTAGCCCATAGCTGGTAGCAAATATTGCAACAATTATTATATATTACTCAATAAGCATTCCAAAACCTGGTGTCTTATTTAAAAAGTCCTTTCCAAAGGCCTGTAAAGTTGCTATTGGGGCTTCTTACTTATGATTTTGGGTCTATGAGATCAGAGATGTTTGTCAGTGTTGGAAAAGGGGCCCATGTAGGGGCAACTGCATTTGGCCTTGGACATCCTGAAGATAGGCAGGTGTAGAAGCAAGGTTGAAATGTTGATTTGGGGGGGGGGGGGCTGGCAGCAAAAGGTTTTCCATTGTAGAATTTATAGTTATATGAATATATAGTAGTGGGTCTCTTTCTGGAGAAGCCATATCTTCATTAATCTTCGCCTTATCCGGAAATCCGTTATCTGTAAAACCCTTGGTCCTGGATAATGGGTCCTATACCTGTAACACAATTGATTTTCATCTCTTGGCAAGGGGCTTTTAGCAAGAGGCTGCAGTCAGTCCAGTAAAGCCAAAGGCATTGTCTGTTTTGCTACAGGCCCTACCAGATCTGAAGGCAGCCTTGTTGGCAACAATGTGGACATAAAAAGTGTTGGTGTTGCTTTAAGTTGAACTTTTTGGAGGTCCTTGTTAGCTCAGTTCACATTCAGTCTTTTTTTTATTATACATTATATATTAAAACTTCAATACACTGTTAGTCACTGATATATTAATTTATAGAAATGGTATAAGTGGGGGCAGAGAATAAAGACAGAACTATCGGCAGACATTTAATGTACAGTCCAAGCCACATTAATAGGCTAAGAAGGAGCTTCGAGCCTCGCAGCTGCTGTTTTAACAGCCCTTCCAATAACCTCTCATTATATTTTAATGTTGTTGTAACTTTACTGCTTAATCAGTATTTGCAATTTGTTTGGAGTCCAAGATGTGATAAAGTTGTTTCACAGGTATCAGTCCGAGCCAACGACTGTGCAAAGCATTGTGGGCTCTGCTTTATAACGCTTATAAAACTATGCAATGGAAAACTGACAACCCTCTCGTTTTTATCAAGTGTCTAATGCTAGAGGAAATTAAGCCATACATTAAAGGCGGATTACACTGACACAAGGACATTTAGAGACGCTTTCCCTTTCCTGGCTCATCCAATCCGTGCAGGTAAAGGTTGCCTCTGAGGCTCTGCACTGAAATGTTATTTATATATCCCGCATTGAAACAATACCTTCTTTTTTACTGTTGCTGGCAATAGCAATTCATAAGGCAATGAACAAGTGGCAGAGCTTTCGAAAGACAGAACGAGGGTTTCCATCATGTAAACTACAATATAGTCGAGATGTGCTCTTGGCTGTTACTGATTGTAGGTATGAGATGGCAACTCGCCTTGAATTTGGTTTGCTGTACTGCAGATGAGGAAAGCAAAACGTTACCTAGTTTTATTACTTTTTCATCTGAAATACTATATCTCCACTTGTGCTGAGAAACAATTGATATTGGAGTGGTTAGATCTGTCCTGGTTATATAAATACAGAGAGCATAGGTTTATAAACACACACGCTCTATATAAATGTGCATTTTTTATATATATAGCAGCTGTGTGGAGAAGTGGTTGCAAAGCATTTCTGCCTACTGTTTAGGCCGGCAGCATATAGTCAACTCTAATGCCAGTGCCAATACCTTCAGGAATTTCCTATTCAAGTCAATGGGAGAAGGCAACATGGCACCATGTGCCATCAGTCTTTTTAATCAAGGATGAGCCTTCGGTGATACCCAGAAGGTCTGCACTATTCATTGAGCTGCTTTAAAATTGCTCTCCACATGATTCTAGAGCAGTGGTTCCCATATAGTGTGTCTGGGCCCCTATAGAGGAAGCAGAAGAATGGCTGAGGGGTACCAGCCTGAAGGCCTGTTAGGGTAAGATTTAGAGAGTATGCCATTTTGGCCTCCAAATACATCAAGAAGACAACCTTGAAGGTTTGTAATGGTTGCCCTAGATATTCTTGTGGCTGTGTCTAAATATATATATATATATAACAATGTTTTCAGATATGTGTATCCTTTATATGAGCTTATTGGGCACCTGACCAAATGTTGGACCTTATAGAGTTGTTTTAACTAAAAAAAAGTTTGAAAAAGCTACAGCATCAAAATTTGGGCTCCAACCAACCTCTAGCTAGTCTTTGTTTATAGTTACATAGGTAAGGTTGATTGAAAAAAGTCCAAATGAACCCCAGTACATATATATATATAATATGCCTATACAGACCTACTGATACATTCACATATAAAAGCTATATATACACCAATACCTATACTAACTGTAAATAGCCTTGAATATTTTGCTTATTCAAGAAATCATCCAAGCCACCCTTAAAGGTAATAGAATATGCCATTACATCTCTCAACCAACCATAACCAGTTTAGTTGTACATCTCTGCACTTAAGGGGTGCCCTTACATATCTTTGGCCCTTTGGAGACTTAACTTCCCATTCCTTAATATGGATTCATACGCCACGATTACAAGTAAAATAAACTAAGCACCCTACACAGCAATCCGCTTTGCAGCATTTATAGGTTTTATGTACTACTATCCTGTAAAAAGAGCACTAACTAGCATACAAGTATAATGTGAATGGCAGCCTAATTATGCTATTATGCTTATTATCCTATTATGCAGCTAAACCCCATAAATATCTCTTTTACATGCAGGTAAAATACAATAGAAGACATCTTTAATTAACATAAAGAATAATAAAGGTCAAGGAATTCTTTTGATTTGTATGCATAATGATTGCTATATGGGCAGTTTAGTGAATTCCAGTAATACAACACCAGTTTTGGTTTAGCCTTTCAATAGAAATGTTTGTATGTGAGGGTGAGTGCATTTTCAATGGGCACAGCAAAGCCACATCAAGGCCCTTTTTTTTTTAATAAACATTCCTGTTCTGTTGAATCGGTGGTTACTTTCATTTGCTGAAATATGCAAGCGTTGTAATTGCCCTTTTGTTACTTATACATGAGCATTAATCACTGGGTTAGTGTTGTGTGCAAGACAATATAAGAGCAGCTACAAGAAGCAAAGTGTTACCAGCAGATAATATATCTATGACAAGTAACCCTAACCACACATCAATATAAGAAAGCTGACAGTTCAGCCTATAATTGGCACAGGTTCCTTCCATAGTGTTATACATTAGCACCTTTAAATCATTCAAGGAGACAATGGCGCACCTATCTGATAGAATGCTATAAACCCCAGCTATACAGGGGCAGTGGTTTAGCAATAAGTTTGCTTTTGGAATCCTTGCAAAGGCCTCCTTTGCTTTTTCCTACCAGATGCTATCATGTGAAATGCTAGTATCATGCACCTTTGTGTTTATAGAAGTGCTATCAAGAGTGGATGCCAGAGACAGATAATATTATTTAGCAAGCGCTGGCACAAGAGCATTTTTACCCTTCTATTGTGGAGCCAATTCATACAATGTGTTAGATAGGTTCCTTGAGCCCAAGGGAATGCTGTTTATTAATATTCTAGCCAAATGCTTGGGATGTTGGCACAGGGAAGCACAGTCTTTAGCCTCTAGGTCTTCTGCTGGAATCAGGGCTTGGAAAATCAGCCAAAGTCTTGTACAGATCAGCCTGGCACAGCATGGGCCTATTATGTTTGTAATATTGTATTTCCATAAAGGAAAAGACGCAAGGTTCTATATTGTTTTACTGTCTGTAACACCTGCACAGGTAATTAAATATAACATTTGGTGCTATTGGACTATTAGCAATTGATGATAGATACCATTCAGGTACATTTTTGGTTTGCTTTGATTTAAAATGGTTTCTGGAATGTAAACATTGTGTTGGCATTTTGGGCCTTGCTTCTCCTATAGCTTGTTGGATGTTCCTGGTCAAAAGAAGTCAATGTAAAACCAAAGCAATAGCAACAAGGATTTTTGTGGCCCTGGGGCAGACAGCTATAGAGAATGTCAAGCCTGGCTTAAGAAACCATATATAGGGGTAGATTCATCAAAGTACGAGTTTGAATCCTGAAATGGGTAAAATTTGCATAAGATACAATAATTTCTGATAATCGAAAATGTCACAAAAATGCTTACGAAAAAATCGGAATAGTCACGATAATATCGTATTGGTGATCTGAAAGTCACAAAATTTTCATATCCGAACAATCATAAACGGCAGGAAAACCTTTCTGACTTTGATCCTTCTGTGCATGTTTTTCGAAGCCTCCCGTAGGACTCAATGGCACTCTGCAGCTCCAACCTGGCCCAAGGAAAGTCTCCCATAGGGCTCAATGGCACTCTGCAGCTCCAACCTGGCCCAAGGAAAGTCTCCCATAGGGCTCAATGGCACTCTGCAGCTCCAACCCGGCCCAAGGAAAGTCTCCCATAGGGCTCAATGGCACTCTGCAGCTCCAACCTGGCCCAAGGAAAGTCTCCCATAGGGCTCAATGGCACTCTGCAGCTCCAACCTGGCCCAAGGAAAGTCTCCCATAGGGCTCAATGGCACTCTGCAGCTCCAACCTGGCCCAAGGAAAGTCTCCCATAGGGCTCAATGGCACTCTGCAGCTCCAACCCGGCCCAAGGAAAGTCTCCCATAGGGCTCAATGGCACTCTGCAGCTCCAACCCGGCCCAAGGAAAGTCTCCCATAGGGCTCAATGGCACTCTGCAGCTCCAACCCAGCCCAAGGAAAGTCTCCCATAGGGCTCAATGGCACTCTGCAGCTCCAACCCGGCCCAAGGAAAGTCTCCCATAGGGCTCAATGGCACTCTGCAGCTCCAACCTAGCCCAAGGAAAGTCTCCCATAGGGCTCAATGGCACTCTGCAGCTCCAACCCGGCCCAAGGAAAGTCTCCCATAGGGCTCAATGGCACTCTGCAGCTCCAACCTGGCCCAAGGAAAGCCTCCCATAGGGCTCAATGGCACTCTGCAGCTCCAACCCGGCCCAAGGAAAGTCTCCCATAGGGCTCAATGGCACTCTGCAGCTCCAACCCGGCCCAAGGAAAGTCACAATAACAAAGCTTTAATGAACTCAAAACTTTCGTACTCGGCGCGACAAATACGATTTTGTCACACAAATTGTTGCGCAAATTGTCGCAAGGTACGAAAAAGTCACGCAAATTAATGAAAAAGTCACAAAAAATACACACCATACGAAAACTTCACATTAATGTATGTGCCCCATAGTGACCAAGTTCTATAACAAGACAGACACTGACTAGTTATAACCAAGTCTGATCTAGTTAGATTTGATAAATGATTGCGCAGTTAGGTGAATGACCTCCTTCACCAATGCACCTAGTGAGCCAAACAGATGTAGGCAAATTGTGCAGCGTATATACAACAGCTCAAGTGAATCTCTCGTTCCCCATCAAATATCTCATGGGCATAGGGAATGTATCCGGTGCTCCAACAGAGAACAGATATAAATCCAGAAAAAGTGTAATAAAATCTTTATTTAAAAAAATTACACAAAATGGCTACCTACAAACTTCCAAGGGTACACAGCATCTCAGACACAAATGTTCAATGTGTTTCACATGGAGCCGCCATGCTTTATCAGTACCAAAATCATATACATGATGCGTGTTGCTACCTTTTTCAAGTATGCCAACGTGCGAACCCCCCAGCTATGCCACCGCATATCCTATGGCTATCCATGACAGACGCTGGGGGAATTTTTTTTTAAAATAAAAAAAAAGTAATGATAGGCACCGGTGGGCCGCACCCCAAGACAGCAGGCCCTAGGCACAGGTCCTCGGGTGCCTTATTATGAATATACCACCGGGGAATGACCAGGTGGTTGTTCAAGGGTTCCCTCAGCTTCCTGTGTCACAGTTGCACCAACACAATTGGGCGCCCACATCACTCACATACTGAAAACCAAAGAGAACCATATTTGCTCCCAATTTGGGACAAAGCATATATGTTGTTTCAGTTTTTTTGGCAAATTGGACACAGTTGTGGATGGCATGGCACAATTAGGTCAACAGAATTGCCCCTTTGCAACTGCAATGATGCTCGAGTTCTGGGGAAAGATACAGAATTGTGGGAAAAACATGGCAAAATACCCAAAAAGCACTTTACTCACTTCACTTGCAGATATAAACAAGTCCTATTATATCATGAATTAATTATACAAGCACCCTAATTAAGTTTAGACTGTATTATTTCTAGATACGTTGGCATTTACATTCACTTTGTAGGACTTACTGACCCCAGTCAAAGCAATGTACCAGTGACAGAAAGGGTACATGGATGTTGATGTAACAGATGGAAGATGTCTTCAGACATCAGAGCAATAAACCCAGAGACTTTTACTTCATAGCATGAAACCTTTTTTTTTACATGAAATGGACAAAAATAAGTGTTATGTCAATTTTAAAGGCATAATTTCCATTGCCAGGTCCTACTGATCTTTAATGTGAAATGACTGCTATGTGTAGAAAGGCTGTTGGAAGAGACACCACATGAACCTGGCGGCCTCTGGTCCCTTATGATGATGATCACCATGAACAGTATTTAAATGGACGGGGAAAACACGCCAACTTCATCTTCTATTGTCCACTCTCAGATTGTAATGTACGTGATTCCTCCTCGGCGGATGCCCGCAGCCCAGCCGTGTTGTGTTTATACTGTCTCACCAGCAAGACAAATTCACCAGGCTTTTAGTTTTTCGGCAAATGAGAAAGAACGTCTCCCCCATCTCCCCCCCCTAGACGGGCAACTACATTATAAAGGGCTTGCTTTCCTGCAATAACCAGCTATAATTTGTCTTTTTTTTTGGACTGGGATTTACCAAATGGCTTTAGTAACTAATTGCAATGACACTGGAATGTTTAAACCCATTAAACATACCATTGACATTAGTTCACTGCAGCCCTCAATATGACTTAGGATTTAATAAGAGCAATGAAAGCTTCAATAATAGGGCCTCTGTGAAAGAATTTCAGCCAAACAAGAGTTGAAAGAGGAGGGGAAAAAAAAGTGAATTTATTCAGGGTTTTTTTTTTCCAGGGGAAGGTCTATAAAACCTGTGACAGGTTTATGGACAGGGAAATATTACGCTGACAAACGACCAACTAATCAAGTGGAACATGTAATAAATCATTAGTGTGTCATTAAACTGTTCCAGAGCTGCATAGAAGGGTCATTACTGTGTCACAATATATCTTCTACCAGCAAACAAAAGCAAGCAGGGCATGTTGGGAATAGGATTACGGGGGAAGCATCTGTCAGTGCTAATTAGGAATTAACCACACTTCTTAATAGCGGGGAAAGTCAGAGAGGATGCAGGGCTGAGAAAGGCAGCAATGCCAGCCCACTCTCTCTCCGCCTTCCTCCCAACCCTGCCCGGGGGCACGGAAACGGTTACGAAAGGGTTTATAAGAATGAAAGAACGTATTGTTGGATTCAAAAAATCAAAAGTGATGTTGGCAGTGAGAGGCAACTTTCTTGCTCCAGATATTGTGCAACTGCAATTCCCACCATTTCCCCCCCCATTCAACTTAGCCCATGCAGTGCTGCAACACCAGGCCTGCAAGGCTGCCAATTCCTGTCCTGAGGAAAAAGCAGTGTGACTTCTAAGTACCCAGATGTGTGTGTTTATAAACTTCCCAACATTACTAATAAATCTGGGACATGTTAAGTAATATTCCAGATCCATTTAGGTAATAACTATATTATAGGGGACATTTATTAACATTCACATTTTTATTTTTTTCCCCATTCAGATTTCTTTAGCAACAATATTTTTTTTTGCAGAAAAAAAACACATTTTCTTGCCATTTATGTGGCAAAACTGCAACAAATCCGAAAGAAAAAATACGTCATCTAAAAGCTGCCAAGGTCATGTAGAAGTCAACGGCAGGTTTCACAACTGGAAGATCTTTTTTTGCTTTACGGTATTAGAGTTTTTCAGGGTTTTTTGAGTTTATTTTGTGTGACAATCTGAAAAATGTGTGTTTTTTGTGTTTTTGCTGCTTCTTTTTTCAAACATTTTGGGATAATTTACAAACTCAAGTGCAAGTGTGGTCACGCTTAAATGGCCATATTGGTCATATTGGATCCAAAAATACTCCTGTCATGTTTTAAGGCCTGTTCTATCATTTTTATTTGAAGTCTCATTTATTTTTTGTTTTTTATTGATGATTAAATGCACTGTATATCAGCGACGCAGGCAGCAACCCTCCCTGTCACAGCAATGTCAGTAAAGCAAATGCAGAAATGCACTAATGTCCATGCAGGCCACTTTGCAACTTGTTGCAAGCTCCAATGCACCCCTGAAGCCTGTGACTAAAGGAGAACTATACCCCCAAAATGGTATGTTTGGATGAAGCAGGGTTTTACATATGAGCAGTTTTATGCAATATATTTTTATAAAGACCCACATTGATTGGGGTATAGTAAAATACCATCTGCATGGAGGTAATTCCAGTTTTCCCTTAGTGGGTTCGGTCCATAGCCACAACGGACTTGTGTCAAGTTAAATGAGAGCTACTGCCAATCACAGTGTCACAATTTTGACCACCATTCACCAAAACAGATGCTCATTTTTATCCATACTGTAAATGCAACTTAACATGTGTTGCTACTCTGGAATTCTATGAAAAAAAAACCACCATTGTGGGTAAAAAGAAAAAATAGCACAATGCATAAAAATTTTGGACATTTCAGTGAACCCCTAAACAAGTTATATAGGTTATGTTTACTAAACAGCCAGGGTGTGGTTGGGCCATTATTTACTATCATTGCCTCTGTACTGTATCCATTCTCTCAAAACACAACTCCATACAGTCCAATGCAATATATGCCACCTACATTATATATACTGATGGCCTTATGCCTCTGTACTGCATCTATTCTCTCAATACACAACTCCATACAGTCCAATGCAATATATGCCACCTACATTATATATACTGATGGCCTGATGCCTCTGTACTGCATCTATTCTCTCAATACACAACTCCGTACAGTCCAATGCAATATATTATTATTATTAACATTTATTATTAATATTTATTTATAAAGCGCCAACATATTCCACAGCACTGTACAATAAGTGATATATGCAACACCTACATTATATATACTGTTGCCTGATGCCTCTGTACTGCATCTATTCTCTCAATACACAACTCAATTCAGTCCAATGCAATATATGCAACACATACATTGTATATACTGATGGCCAGGCTATTTGTAGGTACAGATTTTCATCTTTACCCCAGTCTTTACCTAGATGGGATGGGGGGGGAGAAATATGTATATTTCTATATAACCTGATTATAATGCTGTATATAGGAAGTCTGCATATGCAACATGTACCAAGCGAGGAGGCAATTGCTAAGCAGTAAGTGCGCTGAGGGCGGGGAAGGCCTGACACACAGTGTCTGGCAGGCTGAGAGCTATGCCTGGGAGATAAGGGTAATTTCTAGGACAAGCTCTCGTCAGCACAAAGGAGAATTGCCAACTTAAGCAGAAAAAGCTGCGCTAAAGGAGAGAGGGGAAGAAACAGACAAATCTCGCTTGTATATCTGGAGCTGGGAGCAGAAGCAGGGTGCAGGCAGCGGTGATAAAACGCCTGCAGATTAATGGTAGGCATGAGAGCAGGAGGGGAAATGGATCAGCAACTGACAAGGTGAAAGCTGGGGATGTTCTTCTGCAAATGAGTTTTTCTTTTTCCCCTGTTACACAGAGAAGAACTGCGATGAGCGGCTTTAACCTCTTCTCTGCTAGAGATGGACCTCCTTATCCCATGTATTGCCAACACTGCCTTTAGCTCAGCCACCATGCAAACGCTCAAGCACACTATCTGCTTTAGAGGATTATATACATGTACTACACACAGCACCTCCACATGCCAATGGTCTGTGTCATCATTAAAAATGTACCAAAACATAGAAAGATAATCATATCTAAAGGGAAAGTTAGATCTGAAAAGAACTTTTCGTATAATGCAGAAAGCGGGGTTCTAAGACGGTTTGCAATTTGAGCAGCAACCCTGCCAGATAATGATGCTTAATGCCAATGTTATTAATAGGAAAGAAAGCTAATAATATAGGAAGACCAGATTTTTTTTTTTCAGAAAAGGTGGCAAGCCTATTTGGAATTGGCCTTCATTTTTTTTTTTTTTTACTGATGTGACTTCTTGCTCTGTAGATCTGCCGTACACTGTCCTAATGATTAAAGAACCAGATTGAGGAATAAGCAGTTCATTGTAGTGTCAGGAGGAAGATCCTATTTAGATAGGAGCCCCTTACATAGAAGCACAGCTATATTTCATCCTTCCTGCATCCTGCAATGGTTTGTACTAATCTTCCCTCTAAATATTTGTAGGCCGATTGTGTGCCAACATTTCTTTTGTGCGCCTTTTGTAAAGGCCATGTCTGCAGCACGGTGGGTGATGGATTCATCAGAAGTGACCACTTTCACTCTTTTTGTCAGCACATGGTATAGAAGCCATTCAGGATTCAGAGTAATTATGGATGGGCTCCTGGGCGTAGCAGCATTTTATTGTCTCCCTGAATTAACAGACCATCATAGTGACCCCCCGGGTCTGAAAACAAACCAGGAAAAAAGAACTACCCGGCCAAGTTTCCAAACTTGTAAATCTAGCGCTGTGTATTCCCGTCCTAATAATGGAAAGAGCAAGGACGTTTTATAGTTAAGCGTCCCCTTAAAAAATAACTGATACTCATTCACAGAGACAGGGTTTTATTTGAAATGACTTTTGTGCATTCAACATAAAATAGGAGGACACTTCAATTAAAAGACAAGCTTACAACAGCATATTCTGATAAAAGACGTATTATTTATCTCAAATGATGTTGGCACAGAATGTTGTATGCTTGAATTGTACTCAGGAAGTCAATAGAGGCACGGAACCAAGCATTTCTACGACTGGAGCTTAGTAGGGCTCATTTACTAACACTAAAGTGTAACTCACAAATATGTAATGCAAATTGATATGTTTTACTCACGTTGGTGGGGCTTTTACAGCAAATAAGCACCCATTTTTGGTAAATTACGTGCAAGCTGCAGTGTGTGCAGTGTGCACCCACATTTGTGTCTGTATTTTCTATATAGAGCTGCTGCCTAGGGCTATAAAAATGTCCCCCAACTTCTTTTAAGCCGTCACAAGTCTGGACTGGGATTCAACATAGGCCCTGGGATTTTAAGTACTCTAAGGCTCAAACAGCCCCCCACTAACCCACTAAATAGTGACTGTCTGTGGCATCTTACAGCAGCCCCTCTGGCATTGCCAGAATCCACTGATTAAAGTCTGAGCCTGCCTCCTGATTCCTGCTGCAAAATCCGAAGTTAAGAGGAAAGTGGGTACCCCCTCTTTAATCTGACTGATATATATAGCACATGTGGAGGGATCGGGGTAAAGGTGGGAATGCCTAGGGCAATGCTAGATATGACTCTGGCACTGGTTGGAATACCACAACATAAATAAGAGCATTATTTTCAAGTTCACTTGGTGCAAGACATTTGTAGCATATGGCACAACAAACTAAGGGAACAGAGTACTGGGAGAAATCCTAGTGGGCCCTGCATACTGGGTCCATGTGCAGGTGTGTAAGTGTGTAAGTGGGGGCAGGGTTAGGGGAGGCATCAGCGGCACCAGTGGAATGCGCAAGGGGTGGTCAGTGGTGGCGGAGCCCTGGACCCAATGGACCCAAGTGTCTCAAGTCTAACACTGTAAGGTAGTGATGCCCAACCAGTGTCTCGCAAGCAACATGTTGCTCACCAACCCCTTGGATGTTTCTCCAGTTATTTCGGATAGGAACAATGCATGCTCAATTTTACATCCAAACCATCACTTTGTTCTTATACTTGCATTCATAAATGAGGCCTAGTGCCTCAATCCAGACCGCAGTTCTGTACGTTATTGTAAATATCTCTCTTTTTTAAGGTTATTTCTGCAGCAAGATTATAATTAGCACTTATTTATAACCTGCCAACACGTCCTGTCGCACTCTGAAGTTGAAAAGTGATAATTACAAATAGAATGACATGACCGATCGTTGCAAATTATGATTACAATGGGCCTGTTGTCTAATTGTGCTGTGAGGCCTGGACAAGCCTTTTCGAAATATTCTCCAGCAGCGTTCTTCATTCTCTCCATCACTATGACCTTGATGCTTCCGCTGTACCAAGAGATTCATGTCATTGGGTAGTGGGATGAACTGCGAGCGTGACAAAGGATTAGTGTTTGCTAACAGAACCTGCGCTCTCTTCAGGGACATGTGGCAAAACAATTCCATTATTATCTTTACAGATCACTGCTAATTATACACAGCACTGTACACAAAGGCACATTAAGTATACCATACACAGGCCTTTATACTATCTTACCTAAGGGTTGCACATTTGTCCCTGAGCAATTGATCAGAAAGCCAACACTTGTTTCAAATGGAAGAGAAATGATTGCTATGATGAACTTATCCCTGGTCAGTAAGGTTGGTTGAGGGCTCCAGTTGGCATGTGTATGGGATCCTGACACTGCCTTAGCAATCCTATTGGTCTGCAAGCCTAAAAATTAATTTACTCTGTTACTGGGTCAAACAAATGGATATCTCCAGTAATTGCTCTACTAGGGGATCCATTTACTAACCGTCGGATTCTTTTTTCCCGATTCGGATTTTTAGCGCTAAAATTCACAGAAAAATTTTTTGCGACTTTTCCAAGATTAACTATGCATTAAAATGGCTAAAAAAAATCCAAATACCACAATTTGCCAGCTATAATTTGCCAAGATTATGTTTTGCTTCGAAACTTTCGAGGTTTAGGATTTTTGAGCCACAATTCAGAGTCGTAGATTTTATTCGTAGATTTTCATTCAAGTTGGAAAATTCGGAATTTTCTGCCATTTGAATTCAATCATTTGGCCCTATGGAACTAGCCCAATAACGCACACCTTAACATGTATGGCCACCTTTAGACGCTGCTTCATACTACATTGCAATTTGATATCAGTCTAGTATGATAACATACAATCTGTTCATTTTAGACAGTTGTTGTATTGCTATTGGTCAGTACAGTATGTGTGGCCTTTGAAGTAGTGCTTAAACCAACCTCTAGTTCATTTAGTTGCCCCAGTGTGGGTCAAACACAAGAGAGAACCATGTTGAGAAATTGTAAATGGGGCCCATCAGATATTTTGTCAAAAACCAAGGCCAAAGCCAATTTTAGGTTCCCTGGTGCCCCATATCCCTCAGAATATGTCCCTTGTAAAACACAAATGCAAAATATAGTAACAGTAGAGCTATAGGTATAGATATTATTTATATAATTTAGTTCAAATTCCAAGCACTTAACATTGTCAAAGGGTTGCTAGAGTTGTAATTAAGTAAGTTGGAGGGACAACCTGTAAACTGGCATTAGATTCCTCGGGTCCCTTTTCTCTAACTCTGAGTCGCTTGGGCAATCCTTTGATGAACTGACTGAAGAATAAGTCCCAGAATTTCCTGAGTCAGACCCTTGTAAGTCAACAGCTGCTCCATTTCTTCTACCAGCAGTCAGTTACGCCAAAGGGCCATTTGTTTTTAGCAGTACTCTGAGGGCTTATATTCCTATAGCAATATTGGGCAGGTAATTATCAGACGTACATAAAGTATTTGGGGAAAGTTAATTCCAATCCTCTGTGTTTTTAATAAATCTCACATCGCTATAAACACAATTATTAGTCATCCTAACATTACCCCCATGCCAAATAATAAGGAACCCGAATGAAACAGTTTATTTTAATTGCTGAGCTCTCCGCAGTATAATTGCTGTTTGTGTTTTTTGATCTCCTGGAAATCTGTTTGGTGCCAGAATCAGTTTCAAACACAGCTTTGTCAGCACACTTTATAACATAAACATGGCGTATTCTAAAAGGCAGGACAATATGAGATCTTTCCCAAACAGTGGTTGTTAGTGGTCAAAGGCTCTCCAAAAAGGGAAGGGCTGTTTGTAGATCACACAATTTCTAATGCACCCCCACAAATATACAGAGCAACATTCTTCCATTCAAATCACTAATTCACAAGGATCCAAAGCTTTCTAGAGGCCTAACCTTCTTACTGCAGGCTCATTTGGAACTGCAACTTCCCTCAACTGCTGTTGTCCTGTTTTATGATGGCCAGACACAGATAGATATAAGCTGCCGATTTGGCCCCTTCATTTCAAGTTAGCAACTTATCTGCCTATTTAGGCTCCAATTGATTACCCGATTGTTGGCCCTGGCCCAATCAGGTCAATTTGGCACAGCATTAGGGTGGCCAAATCAAGCCCAGATGTGCTGTTTTGGTGACCTTGCCAAATAAGAAATGTCTGGCTATGTATGAGAGAATTAAGTGTACAAAACCTACGTTCAGGGAGACCATGGTAATAGTTGTCAATGGCAATAAAATAATTTTAGAGACAAAGGGCCCCTGAGCAGAAAGAAAGGGACTTCAATGTGAGGCCAGCAAGCAAGCGAGCTGAGTTTGAATGGCAGCTTGCAAACTAAATCTCAATCAGATGATCATTAATGAATGTTTTGGTTTTGCAGAATCAGCAATACTTTATGGAACCATATTCATGGTATTTAGTAATCACAGACAGGGCTGGGGAATTATGTTTTCACGGGCAAAACACAAGAGATTTTTAATTGAGGCTACTCATTAAAATATGGTTCCCATGCTTTCAGGACATAAAAACTCACCAGTTCACTTGCAACCCACAGCAACGGAAAGACAGACTTTATAATATTTATCTTTCTAGAAGTAATAGAAATTTCAATATAAAAGAGAATTACAGGATGCAGTAGCAGGAAGGACACTGTGTATCCACCACATTCTTAAGAAGAGCTTACACCGCAGCCCCTATACTTTAACACATATTCACACCACAGCATATAGCAGAAGAAGCGACTTGCAAACACCTTTTGTTTCCAAGGGATACGTGTGTGTGACTGTCAGGATTATGAAAGATTGTTTATGTTCTCTGGCGTGAAATGAGGAGAGCATGCGGAAGAGCGGAGAGAGAGAGACAGTATCCTTCCAAGATGACAGGGACGCATTCATTCTTCATGCAACAGCAAACAAAGAGCGCGACAGGCCCCATAAATCATACAGCAGAGATGCTGTACCTACTGTTTGCAAACAAAACACCTCCAATACTGGAACATTTATTTCTCTCTTTGTCCCTATCCCTTTTCTCTTTTTTGCTGGCTCTTTCCTTTCTCAAGGGGCACAATATTCCCTCTCGGTGTCTAATATTCCCTACTTCTCTCTGTCCATCATCCTCGACTGGAAGACAGCTGAAGTGCATTAACGTGAAATATACTGTCTTCTTTGTCAAGGATAGGCAGCCTTTGTTACTTTAACTGATGCAGAACTACAGCTCCCAGAATTAACATATTCTCTAAATAGCCAGTGTGACATTGGAAGTTATAGTTCTGTGACAGCCAAGGTCCACATGCTGCCAGCATTATGATCTTTTTACATTCAGCTATTAAAATATCAAAAATATCACTCGGGTAGGGACCTGAGGTGACCATAGGTGTTGAATGCAAATAGTCATTCTGATTCTTGTGTCTACAGCCCTCATGTGATACCCCATCATTTAACTGGACTTGTAATGCAACAGATGGACCATCATCTCATATACAAGTTGGTCAACTACTAGTTTTGTTTGCAACTACTACAATGGCTCACCAGGCTACCTGAACTGTAACATTTTGCCATTCCAAATGCAACAGAACATGAACCATCTGTGCATCTCAAAAGTCTATAGTATTAGAAGACATCTCCCAAACATCTCATTGTATTCTCCAATAAACTTAATGGCAGAAAGTCTTAAATGCATAAAATGGCTTCTTTGATTGAACCTTATCTCATGTAGTAAGTTCTGATAACCTCCTAAAACATTTGCATGTACTGTAAATGTAACGTACTAGTTAGGCAGGAACCAGTGTGAGACCACTAGATGTAAAATCTGACTCTTACAGTACAGCAGGGACTCCCAGCCCTTACCGGTCTTCACCGACGCCCTTTTGGGGCCCTGGAACTTTCTGCTGTGGTCCAAGCTGGGGCCCTGCAAACTTTCAGAGTACAGATGAAAATACGAGGTACCGGCAAGGTTTTGGCAAAATCGTAGTCGGGGTACAGGCAAAGGTTGAGGCAGGCAGCTAGAAACGTAGTCAGAAACCAGGCCGAAGTCAAAACCAGAAATACACAATAAAGAAGCTTGAGCAAGTACTGATAACAACAAAGAAAGTGAGGAAAGAGGAACCTTTAAAAACCTTTACCAAGATGGCGTCAAAGGCTTCATTATGCGCAACCGCGCATGTGCAGTTGTGTGTCGCTGTCTACCAGGACGCACAAATGGCTGGAAGCGAAGGGGGAGAGTAACGCGCGTCTGCTGGCCGGAGTGGCCCAAGGTAGGAGACCGCACCAGACCGGCAGAGCGCTTTACAGTATATCTGGTGATGTTGTACATATCTGTTAATAATACAATATTTGTTAATAATGTAGCAGCATCTACAGACTGAGGTTAGGTCTCAGCAACACAAGCATGGAAAAGGTTCCTGGGGGTGTCAATAAGAGCTGTAATTAGCTATTTGGTAGCCCCTAAGTGGACTCGCAGCCTACAGAAGGCTCTGTTTGGGATTAAAGGACAATGAAAGGTTAATATAAATTAAAAGTAAGTCTAAAGGCATTCTTTTTAAGTACTTACTGCATATCTAAATTCCCAGATCCCTGCTTGCTTCTCTGAGATATGGTGCTGGCAGCCTACAGCAGTGTGAAGCCTACAGTGACATCACTGAAATCTCTCTCCCCTTCCTGTAGGTGCCAGCGGCAGCCTTCCTATTCTCTGAGCATGTGTGTAACTTGATCCTGTCTCCTGTTCTGAGCTACACATGCCCACCAGCCAATCAGAAGCGGATCTGGCAGAGGGGAGGGGGGGAGGGAATGAAACACATGTGCAGTATGAAGCAAGGAGGGAAAGGAAGGGAGAATACCTTTTTAGAGATGGCTGCCTGTTCTAGAAAATGTGAAGTAAGTGTGACTGAGTAAATATTTGATTAGGTGAGCCAAAAGTGTGGCGTTTTTACTAAACAATAGGAGGACTATTGGGCAGTATGCTTTTTACATTTTGACTTGCATTCTCCTTTAAAGTATCATTGCTATAGTAACAGCAGAGGGAAAAATATGGGATATATTGTCCTAATGGGCACATGGTGGGTATGGAGATGTCTGTTAGGGCTACATAAATAGCAATGTAAGGAGATGTTTTGTATAGCCATGCCTATAATATATATATGTATGAGAATTATTTGGAAACCTATTTTTCAGAACATTCCAGAGGTACTGCAAAGCCATTTCCCATAAGAGTTCTATGAGATGACCAGTGAAAAAGGTTTTAATCACGAACTGAAAAAAAATTGAAAAGTTGTAGTCACAGGACCCTATTGTCAGAAAGAGGGATGAAATAAAACTTAACTTTCAAAATGTTTCATTATAAAATAAATGTATCCTCAAATTAGTTTAAAGTACCGTATATACTCGAGTATAAGCCGAGTTTTTCAGCACCAAAAATGTGCTGAAAAAGGCACCCTCGGCTTATACTCGAGTATAATTTGGATTTGGAGTCTGTCAGTCGGCCCGCGCAGTTACAGCCCGCCCGCCCGGTCGCCCCGGCGCGTGACGTCGTCACTTCAACGAGGAAGTAACTGCAGCGCGCGTTGGTGCCTGAAACTGCTGATAGGTGCTGGCGGGTCCCTTACCGATTGCCCCTTACTGGAGGGCCCTTTGCGACATCAATTGTAACTAGGAAGGAACTGCCTGGAACTGCTGATCGGTAACTGCCTATTGCGACATCCCCGTTCAACTTGGCGCCTGGAACTGCTGATCGGTAAGCGGCGCTGGGGGGTCCCTTAGCGATTGCCCCTTACTGGAGGGCCCTTAGCGATTGCCCCTTACTGGAGGGCCCTTAGCGATTGCCCCTTACTGGAGGGCCCTTTGCGATTGCCCCTTACTGGAGGGCCCTTAGCGATTGCCCCTTACTGGAGGGCCCTTAGCAATTGCCCCTTACCTGCACCGACTTCCTTCCTAAGGAAAAGCTCCTTGCAAGCCTCCCATTAGCAATAATGATGTGCATAGAGGTAAAGTTCAGCGACAGATACTGTTTACAGACTGCAGTATACATTTATATACATAGTAAAATAAATAGAACTTATGTTGAAAATATATTCTGTCTATTATCTTTGCTTTATTGCGATTGTCTTAACAATAAGCAGAATTTATCTATGTAGAGGAATTTTCTGTGTAATCAACCTCACCAGAACTCTATATCAAGCAGCTTCCGTTTCCCAATTTAACCCATGAAATAAAAAAAAATACATTTTTGAGAATAAAACAATAACTAAAAAATAACTTTACTTTAAGGGCAAGTAAAATCCCAGAGCAAGTGGCTCTTAAAGATGTGTAACATGGTATAGGACTTTTTGTAATACTTTCCTGAAGGTTGAGTTGCCCAGTTTTATATATTTATATATCTGAACATGATGGTGATAAAATTAATTCCTGATTCATGAACTCACAAAGCAGTGACTTTAGTTTACCCAACATTCATTCATTTTGGTAGTTGACTGTATTTTGTATTTTTGTTTTGTATTTTTTAGTTTATATTTCAGTGTGTGAAACATATTAATTCTGCACTTCAGTCTGTGAGATCAGCTAACCTTGGACCCTGTGTCATGTGCGCGCAACCCTAGGCTTATACTCGAGTCAATAAGTTTTTCCAGTTTTCTTAGGTAAAATTAGGTACCTCGGCTTATATTCGGATCGGCTTATACTCGAGTATATACGGTATATTGGGTGATTACATTCAACCTTAAAAATAATCAGCAGAAAGTAGAGTTGGGCAGGGATCTGTAGCAAATAACAATAGCATTCACATTCTGACACTTCCATTCATAGGACGCCTACGTCTCACTGTCCCTCCCATGAATAGCGCACAGATTTACCTGCGTCCATTACCCAACCTCCATTGCTGATAAACTAAATTCAATTTGTGAAAATCAACGTGTGCATTGTAAACAAATAATCAAGCCTAACGCACGATTTGCTCTATCCCCGGAGCTTTTTCAAAGGCTTTGCCCCAAGCTAGAATGGTTATTTACCACAGATCCCTGCCCAGCTCTCCTTCCTGCTGATTATTTTCAAGGTTGAACTTAATAACTGGCTCTACTTTTAACTAATTTGGGGATATCCTTATTTTATAATGAATAATGAAAGTTCAATTTTATTTGATCCATCTTTCCAACAAAAACGGGTGGCGCAGTAGCAAATGGGGTCCTTTTGTGACTTTGCCTTTTTCACTGACAAGTTTTTTTATATGAGTATATTTTACTTGATGTTAGCAAAGTAAGCATTAAAGGAACAGTGACATCACAAAAATTAAAGTGTTTTGAAGTAATTAAAATATAATGTGCTGTTGCTCTGCAAAAAAACTGGTGTTTTTGCTACAGAAAAGCTGCTATATAAATAAGCTGCTGTGTAGCCATGGGGGCAGCCATTCAAGCTGGAAAAAAGGAGAAAAGGCACAGGTTACATAGCAGATAACAAGTAGATAAGTCCCATATAATGGGGGTTTGTCTGTTATCTGCTAAGTAACCTGTGCCTTATCTCCTTTGAATGGCTGCCCCCATGGCTACACAGCAGGGTATTTATATAAACTATAGTAGTCTTTCTAAAGCAAACACACCAGTTGTAGCAATGCAGGGCAACAGTACATTATATTGTAATTACTTTTATACACTTTCATTTTTTGGTGTTACTGTTCCTTTAATCCATGTATCCATGTTAAAGGAGAAGGAAAGTCATTTTGGCATTTTACTGCCAATAGATTGACCACATTGGTGCCACCTAGAACACCATATTTATTCACCAGAAAGCTTTACTGTACCTGAGAAAAGAGCCCTAGAAGCTCCCTCCAATAGCAGCTGCCATTTTAGCTTGTTCTTGAGAGCTTCCTGCTGCAGTTATAGCTGCTGGAAGCTCAGATCTCATGCATTCTTAGTTCTTATGCATTCTTATGGGAGGGGGGGAGAGGAGAGAACTGAGCAGACTCGTGCCCCAAACCTGAAGGAACCCTTAAAGAGAGGAAGTCTGATACCGCAAAACATGTTCCCAAAAAAGGAAACAAGAAATCCTGTTTCTTTTGATAGAGGACTCAGTGCAGCATTTCTGTGAGTGCTTATGGCTGTATTTACATAGACCTTTCTGATAAAGCTTAGTTTTTACCTTTCCTTCTCCTTTATTGGCAAAACAATATTACTGTTAACTTTTTAAAATATTCTAAGGTCCAAAGACTTCCTGCTAGTATACATGTATTATTTATATAAGAGCTTGTAGTGTATATTAAGTTATTCTTTTTAACCCTTAGCTGGGGTTACTAATAACATGACTTGCTTGCAGATTCCTCATTCAGTGTATAAGGCAGTGTATAAGAGCCCTGTTTAAATATTTAATTGTTGCCACATCTTTGCTCAAGCATCAAATAAATAGATGTTTATACCCCAGTTTAAAGCGGTGCATTTTTCTATTGGTGTTCTTAAAAGCTAGGCTATCCATTCACCTTATCCAGACCAACCCCTCAAGGACCCCATTAAAAATGATGCTAGCTGTATAAAAGGCAGAGCGTGTATTCAGATTGTGCTGAACAGGAAACTTGAGCACATCAGGAAAATTGAGTCTACAAATTCTGCTTGTTTGGTGGCAAGATATTTCCTGGGAAAGATTGTTAATGCTGCTCAGTATTACCTGCTCTACTTTTATACTGCTGAAGATGTGCTAAAGTGTTCAGAGTCCATTGATATTCAAAGCCTTGTAATATGTCCCCCGGATCTAATTACCTGTCAACCCCAGGCCGTTTGTTTTCCAAATTGGCCTCTCGGCTGGGACTTTACGAGGTCATAAAGAAAGAGGTAGTGGCTCAGTGCTGAGACGGTGGCAGAGCCTCCCTCAACAAATCACAGCCTTTAATTTTTTTTCGGTGCACTGAGAGTTGAGATCCCAGCTTTTCCCAAGTATTGTTGGATTGAGGGACTCTGGTTCAGTGTCATGAATCATCTTCCCATGGTCATCATAATCTCAACCATTCTTGCAATGTGGGTCCTTCTATTACTCAAATCCCATTTTATTTAACATAGCTGCCATTTACTCATGGAGAGGGAGATTGTATTTACTCAGATAAACTGATCTGAGCCTTTGTTGCCCATACCAATAATAAATTCATTAAGCAAGATACCTTCATTCATTCTACAAGAGCATAGAAACGCTGTATGAAACGTACAATCAGTCAGTTATTGCTAGCTGCAGGACAATATTCTGCAACAAAATAATGTTGTTAGCACAAACCATTTGCACTTTGAATCTGGCCAGATGTAAGTTGATAATTTTGGACAAGGTAGCTGTCGCAATATCTGCTTGTGTATGGCCATCCCAACATTCCAATATGAATCTAATAAAAATCATTCCAACTTCTATGCACTACACTGATGAGCCCCAAGAAGGGCGAAACCGGTCTGTAGTTGGGAATCTGATCGGCTATTATCCTGGCTTTTGCATTGAAAAACCAGTGGGTAAGCATTAGTCTATCGGATAAACCCATGTAAATGGGACTTTTCTAAGAGCCTAAAGGAATTTGTTCCCAGAATCCCTTTTTGACTTAACTTCTATGACCAAACAGATTCTTATGGGACACTCTGGAAAATGAGTTTGGCTTTTTATTACCAAGTGGCCATTATAGGTGTCCTTAGAGAACTGGTGGCAGACAGCCGAAACACTAGATCAATGGTCATCATGACCCCTCCATGTGTGTGGCCATATTGCTAACAGATTCATTTCCCAATCATCGTCATCTGCATTGTAAAAGCTACTGTATGTTTAGATGTATAGTTAATTATTAGTATGCAGCAGAGTAAAGAGAGGGTTATAGGGGATAGAGATAGAGGATCCTTTTTGCAACATTGTATTCTCCACAAAAAAGCAGAACCATAAGTATGAAAAACTAAGACTGTTTGGTAAGCTAGCCATGGAAGCACACACATGTTTACTGTGTTCAAGCCACTATAGAAATGGAAAGCATTAACAGTGTATTTATCATGCTGTGTAAAAAGTGGAGTAAAAAAAAAAAGTGGATGTTGCTTATAACAGCCAATCATATGCTTTGCTTGGGTTTTTGGTAACTGTTGAACTCTAATTGCTGATTGGTTGCCCTGGGCAACATCACCGGTAATGCTTCACTCCATTTTTTTACACAGCATGATAAATAAACCCCTTAGAAATGTCTAAATTCAGGGCTTGCTGATGCATGAAAAACAAAGATGAAGAGCTGTTCAACATAGGCAAAAATGCTTCTCAACGCTAATGGAGAATATGGGTGTAAAAGGTGCTATCAGACCTAGAATAACTAAATGTAACTCTTTCGCTGTTCCAGTTTATAAACCACCAACAGCTAATGAGTTGTCATCATGTTGTTTTAAAATCTGTCACCTGTCACGTCAAATAACCAGTTCCCTATGCAGAAAAGTCAGCAATACACAGGGTCCTGGTAAATCAAGGATTGAAAGCCAAAATTGCATTCCAAAATATTAACATTTAACAATGGTTGGGTAGTATGGCTAGAATTAACTTGACCATATTGCTGTATTGTATATAGATAGGTATACTTTTAGTATACATATATTATTTGAGTGACCAGTCTATGGAACTCATTTTAGTAAAGAAATGTAGCCTTAAAAGGTACCTTGAAAGGCACAGTAGGATCTCTCTATTTAAGGGATCAGAGTTTTAGATGATCACAACCACAAGATAAGTAAGAGGTATGTGTCCAACCACTTCAACAAAAAAGTAAAGGTTAAGTAATAAATGATGTTGCCTCCCTCATTTACACTTGATCGCTTCCCTCCTTATTGATTATGAGGTGTTTCCACTATAACACTGTGTCTACTGACCTGCTAAATTTTCTATACATACAATCTATATGTAGGGCGGGGCATGGTTGCATTAATGACAGAGGTCAAAGAGATTAGATGTAGCAATAGTATAAAAATAAGTATTTACAGTAAATGCGATTTTTCAGAAAAGTTTTTGCTGAATCAGTTTTACTACACTAGCCCTAAATATATTAACATACATCATAATTGCTCAGGTTTGTAACCAAGAGAATTGAAAAATGGAAGACATCTCTAGACTAGAATTGGAAGGGAAAATATTTCAAATAGGCCGAGCATGGCAAGGGTACCTGCCTTAGGGTAGATATAAATACAGAGGTGGGCAGCAATAGGTGCATAATAGAGGACTCCTGCATTTATGAACCCATAAAACCACCAGGAATGCCTTAGGTGTGCAAGGAATAGGGTTTATGGCTGGAGAAAAGGAATCTTTTATCATCACTTTCCTTCTTATAAGTCTTCAAAGTCAACAGCAAGACCATCTGGAGGAGTTTGGAAGAAGCAGATACCAGAGAACAGCAGACCAGACAAATTTCAGTAGTGGCATACCATTTGGAACAGACTAAAAGTCAATAAACTGTATGCGCACTTACAACTGAGTGAGACCTACAACTGAATAACTGTGGTAGAAAAAGTGGGGTGTATGTTTGAATTTTGGTGACAAAGTGCCTGTATCGCAATATTGTCAGTTTGTGACATAAAGGTATTTGCTTCGTAAAAGCAAAATAAAGACGAATAAAAAAAAAAAGATATTTGCTTGATAGCTACCATATTGGATTGTGTAACCACCACTGCCTGGAGCTGTCATCAAGGCTCCTACAAGTAATTGGATTGCACCATTTATCAACATCTCCCTTCTACAAATAATTCATTGGGCTGCAAGTCCTAGGTTTCACTCTCAGTACCTCAGTTTCATGGTGAAAATGTTAATTTCATCCTCAAAGCTGCAGCTTGCCCCCAGAATCCTACATAAGGCGCTGAGCAGGTCCCATTTAATAGGTCCAGAGACAAAGACAAGCACTCCTGGAGTGTTTAAATAACAAACACTGGGAAATGCCCTGGATAAAATATATTCGGCAAGGTTATTTTTTCATAAGCAGACGAAATCCAATGGGAAATAAATTGCACACAAGGAACACAGGTCTACATTAAGCCAGCAGCCAGGGCAAAAGTAAATAAGCACGTATCCATTACCATTCAGTACATCACATGTGGGAAGGAAAACAATTCAAATAACAGAAATAAAAGTCAGAGAGCAAAGATTAGTCAGGCTCCCTTTAACTCGAATGATGAACTCTACTCACCCCTCCATATTTCTGGCTTTATAGATGAATATTAGGTAATGCAGGCAAATAGCAGACTGAATAAAAATACTGCATGCTATTTTACTTTGTGTCTCTGGAAGATGCAAGTGTTGTTTTGCAGCGTTGCCATATTTGTAATTCAGCTTAGGCCTCCCCCCATTCTTGTCCTTTTAAAACCTTTGTAATCATTATATTGGGTATGGAAAGGTTAATATTTATTGCACTTGTACTTGTCAACAGCACTTATACCTTGCCTTATAATGTGAGATGATATCATCACCATATGGAAGCAATTGTTCCTATCATTCTTATGCATTACAACTTAAGGCCCATGGTTAACCCACATCCAATACAAATAGGACATTATGGTCACATACTGCACTAAAAAATGCTATAGCTAAGGGTCACTTTGGCCCTGACAGTAGTTGGGTATAATATATTATATATATAATATATAATTATATAATATATATATATTAGGTATATGCAGAGACTGGGATAACTGACTCAAGGGCCCACCACCCAGTCACCTAAGGGCTCTTCACCCAGCCACCACTGCTCCCCACTCTGCCCCAGCCACCACCTCTCCCTGCTTTGCTGTAATGCTTACTTTGTTCCAACATGGTACAAACAGCCATCTTTTACTTTTAGCAGCAAAGTAAGTAGTGCAAGGTCAGTTCAACCCTGGATACATGCAGCCCTATACACTTATGTATACATGCACAAATACTCCCTGCCCCTAAGGATCACAAATCATGCCAGGAACATACTGTTTTCTATACTCTGACAAAAGAGTATTGTAGGTTTTGCAGAAATCAGATATGTTTCTTTGTACAGGTGATGTCAAGTTTTATACACAATGATCACAATGACCGAGTCAATTAGATATTAAATAGTAATAGATTGATGCCATTTAAAACAAGGTGAAAAAATCCCCAACTTGAGAAAATAATTTACTGCAGAGAGTATTTAGTTTATCCTTCCGGATCCTTCGATCTGCAAATTGTATAAGGAAAAATATGAAACCCCATATGGATAAGACTTTTACATACACAGGTTTTTTTTTTTTTGAGGTTGTGTTGTGTAAGTGCAATGTATTTTTGTCATGGGACAAAACAGATGCTATATACTCCTATAAACTCCTCTGCTCCTCACTACATTTCTTCACTGGTCTCCCAGTATGTTCCTGATCATCTCTCCACTCCTCTCAGAGCCTCCGTCTTTGTACACCATGCACACCCACTGCGCTCTCTCATCTTAAACCTTTCTATCTCACTGCTCCTTACCTCTGGAACTCCCTGAATCCCTTCATAGGGATCAAACACTCACTCTCGTTAAGAAAAATTTCAGATTCTACCTTCTGGAGCACTTAAACATATTTTGTCTAGTCCTGCACTTAAGGGCAAATGCCCATACTCTGTGCACTCTTACCTTCCAGTTTGTGCCTGTATGTTACCCAACCACTTACTGTAGATTGTAAGCTCTACGGGGCAGGGACCTCCTTCCCACTGTGTCTCATACCACATGGCACAATCATACATTAAGTTTAGTCATGTTTAGTTAATTTTCCATGTAGAACTCGTTGACCCCTGTTCAATATAAGGAAACACCATTAACATCTTATTGCAGGAACGTACAGTATGTGTTTTAGAAAGTATTGTTAAAATACTAACATTTCTTTCTTTTCCTTTCTCTCTTGTCGCTATACTCTTCACATCACGCTTGGTTATATATGCTGGTTCGCTGTTACATTTTTATGGTGTCTTTAAAGTTTGGATAGTTGTATAGAACTGGCTCGAGGTAAAAAAGTCAATTGGTTCTATTTACACTTTTCAGGGAGAAAATGTTACTTGCCCAAAGATATACAGAGGTGACACAAGGATCATCATTAAGATTAAAACCCAGAGATCCCTTCTAGTCTGCTAAAGACATTGACTTTGACACTTGCCCTTCTCATGTATTTGCCTTCCAGTGAAGATATTAACATTTAAAATTATTATTCTTTATCCTATTTATTTTTTAGGCTAATTTCTTCAATATCATTGTGCAAATTGGTGAGTCTGAAACATTTTCTTTAGCTTGGGGGTATTAACCCTACCTGATAAAAGGGCTCATGTACAAATTATCCCTAACTGGGTAATATCTATCTATCTATCTACCTACCTATCCAGCTATCATCTATCTATCTATCTATCTATCTATCTATCTATCTATCTATCCAGCTATCATCTATCTATCTATCATCTATCTATCTATCTATCTATCCAGCTATCATCTATCTATCTATCTATCTATCTATCTATCTATCATCTATCTATCTATCTATCATCTATCTATCTATCTATCTATCATCTATCTATCTATCTATCTATCTATCTATCTATTATCTATCTATCTATCTATCTATCATCTATCTATCTATCTATCTATCTATCTATCTATCTATCATCTATCTATCTATCCAGCTATCATCTATCTATCTATCTATCTATCTATCTATCATCTCCTATCTATCTCTATCTGTCTATCTAATTTTTTTACATTGAATCTCTCAGGGTTTGAATTTCAACTACTATCTGGTTGCTAAGGCTTTACTACCCATGCAACCAGGTATGAGTTTTTCAGTTTTTAATCAGAATGGACAATCAATAAGTGAAGGCCAGAAAAGAAAGATAAGCAACTAAAAATACGACAAAACGAACCCTCACAGTTGATCTATTTTTGATTTCAATGACCCTGATAACCAGTTAGTGTTTTTGGTTCCAGGAAAGAAACAAGCATAATAGAAAGGATAATAATTCAGAAATTAGAGAAAATATATAAACAAGACCAAATGAAAGTTACTTAAAAATACAAAAAAAACTGCATGGAAAGTTGAATAACCCCTTTAAACAGGATGCCACAAATCTGTCTTAAGCTAGCACTTATTATGGGACACAGTAGTACCCAGAGTCCATAATATTACCCATAGTCCATGATTCTTTTTCCTACATTACATTTATGGTGTTTTGGATAATTTTGCACTTACTGACAGTAATGACCATTATACATGATCACCCAGTGGATTTGCTTAAAAGGTTAAGCTTCAAGAAGAATTGACATTTATTTAAAAATGTGCTTTGTTTTCAGACAATTCCATATAAGTATCAGATGTTGGTTATTATGCCACCATTTTTTAAAGCAGCGCTAATTAACCTTTTTGTCCAGAGAGACACAAGTTAAGTTGCAGAATGAGTTCTGTGACCCCAAAGTTGTTTTTGAACCCTGTTTTTATGACCATTTTTTTATTGTACAAAGAAATTCCACATTATGAAAGGGATTATGGAGAAGCCGCCTAAACAGTATGGAGAGGTAAAAAAAATTCAAAATGTGCTTTAGAATCTGCAAAACCAACCTCAGCATAAGCCATTGTCACTATAATGACTTTATGGCAGGGCCTGCAGCTTGGCATTATGGTTAAGGAGCACTGTACTTTTTTTTATAGTGACAAACCATTATTATACATCCCTTTCCCTTTAAGGAACCATGAAGAAGTTACCTGTCTAGGGCTGTTAAATCAAGCGTCCTCTGTGTATTCCCTATGAATACTGCAGGATTTCATTCTGTAAAACTTATTGCAGAATTTTATATGAACTCCCCAGTGTTCCCTCCCAGGATGTGATAAAAACGCTTCTCTCTTTAATGGAAATGATCTCCCTTTCACTATTTTCCACGGTTCGGAGGAAAACCATTTGCCATCTGGTTATTCCTTGTTTACTGCACACCCCTCCCGTTCAGCCTTATTAATCATATTTACCCACATATCTTAATCAGTCTCTGACAGGTTGCCTGCCTTGTTCTCTGGCTTCTCGAAGCTGCTAGTTCTCTACGTCTTGAGATGATTAATCGCCCTAGTGGAAATTCACGTTGCAGCGCTGACAGATTTTTGGGATAAAAAATAATCAGCTGCAATATGCTCCAAAGTGGCCAAATTGTAACTGGAAGCCTGCTAATCCTCCTCTGACCCTGAAAGGGTTAATAGCAACCTAAAGCCATGCATGTTGGTACTTGAAGATCACACAAGAGGAATGTAGTCTAAAATACAAAATTGAGAGATTCTGGTTTATTTTCATCATTGTTTGGTTGTTTCAATCATACAGATGGAAAGTAACTGATTGGAGACAAAAGCTGGACACTGCCTCGTGTCCTCCACCCCTAGGGGGCACCAGTTTAGCCCATCAGTGTATCACATAGACCTGAGTCCAAAGTGAAATGAACCCATCTCACCGTCTGCTGATGACAAAATTAACAAGAAGTTACAGATGTTAATGGGAAATATAATGTATTGGCTAGGCTGAGCAATATGGCAATCTTAGTAGTGTTATCTACATTATGCTAGGTGTTTAATGATGCACATAATATCAGAGGCGTAAAGACAGCAGCTGGTGGGGCCCTAGGAGAACAATGAACTAAGTCTGGCTATGAGTGATGTGCAGTTTCAATATATATATTCAAAGTATCTCCCTCTAGGTGTGGGGGTCACAGATTTGAGAGTGGGATAGGTAATATCTAGATATGTCACTGCACAACACTAGGAGGCCTAGATCATTTTGTTGTATCTATGCTGTTTCTTTTGCAGTTTTTGCTGCATCTGTAGCTAGCTTTCATGTACATTTTCATGTGATTTGAAACATTGGGGTCCTAGGTTTAATAAGCCACAGCACTATATGCAAGGACTTTCTTTGTTTTTCCAATGCTTTTGTTGATTTTCACTGGGTATTCCTCAGAAACTGATGTAAATGATGTATAGAGGGTCATTTACTATGTGCAGAGAGGTGTGTTCTCCCCATGAATATAGAGCTCAGCAGCACTTTGCTCATGAAAAGCAGTGAAGGAGGCATGTAGGCATGGGGAAGGTGCAGCATTTACACTAACACTGGCTACCTATGCCATTATAACTATTATTAACCATTTCGCAATTCAGTGACTCAACAAAAATTTACTGGATGGAGAAGAACCAGAACCAGAACTCGATATTAACGTAACATATTTTATACAGTAAATAAACTATTCAGCCTTGGTCATTAAATTCAGACTTCCAATAATTTCAATACATTAGCTCTGCCTTACTTCCAAGCCATGAGTCCATGAAATCACTGAATATATCCTCCACATTGTCTGTCTGCCAACCAGATTATCCCAATGATTTCCAAAGGGGACTTAACCTTTACAGACACCTTAATACACCAATACCCCTCATGAATCCAAATGGTTTAAGCCCATCCTCCTCCCATCCCCTACCTTTCCCCAACTTGTACGTCATTCAGACCCAGGTGTAGGCTGCAACAGAGACCTGTTCTTACTGTACTTACTTACGGCAGGAAGTACGGACAGAGCTGCCTTGGGCTGCACTCTACACCAAGCACCTGGATATTCAATCAGCTGGTAGAATCAGTGTGCAGCCAGACCCTGAATCAATTACTTTTTAAATAAGCACTAAGAATTGTGGCTTTTGCTACAATCCTTGTGGCAAAAATATGATGACACTATAATAATCAGAGCAGTTTGTGGTGTTAAGCCCCTTTCCATCCATATTAAGAACATTTCTGTAATGAGCGCTGGCAGGCATGCATCTTCCCAAAGGCGCATCCTCCAAGATGATGGCGCCCATAGCAGCCACATGGTTTCCCAGCAACGGAACGCCTTAGCGCCAATGCGTGCCATAATCACGGCATGCTTTGGCGCCAAATTCAAAATAAAAGTACCCAGGATTAATACCAGATTATAGATCTTTCCTCTGAAAGCTCCTGGGTATGCCTAAATAGTTATTTCTCTTCATCTACCAGTTTGACTCTCTGCTCTGCTCCTGAATATGCTGTTTGCTGTCTGCCAGGAACTTTTGCCTGAACTCGACCTGAAACTTATTGTACCCAGTATTGAACCCAGTTTCCTCCTTGGTCCCGACCTCAACCCCGGTTAAGACCTTGACAATTTCTATCAAACCAACTGCGCACGATGGCACACAAATAACTGTCCAATAGTGCGCTGTGAGTTGTGCTCACCACGCATAATTCATTCAAATGTATAGAATCATCTGCATTTACCATATTATTATATTGAAGGGCATTAAGACATGTAAAAATATTTACTGAAAAAATGCACTCTATTTTAAACATCACATTGCTTGCCCAAATATTGCATATCAGCTTTATGCACAATATGTCTTTATGTCCTTCAGTATGTTGATGTGGGCACGTGCAGGGGATCTTTTTTTCTGTCTGTAATTCTATGAAACCAACCACCTTTTATCTGCCTTTGCCTCTCTTTCAGTCTTCCATTATCAAAACATGGAATCAGTCCCTGTTCTATGAAGCAGTTGTTCATGCAATGATTTTAGATCGCACTTTAGCTTAATTGTGCTTTCCTTGTTCTTCTTTGCCTTAAAGTGTTGCCTTTTGTAGAATGAGTAAAAACCTATGGAAAAACAGGAGTTAAAAAATGAAAAACATTTTCTTGTAAGTTTGGAAATAACTGTCATTAGTTCAATTTGCTCCTAAATGAGACTGTGCCGTTTGATCAAACAGTATTACTAAACTAGGCCTTGTGAGACTGACCTGTCAGCTCTCATTTGTGTTGTGATTAAGACAACTTAAGCACTTCAGTGATTCATTTTCCTCCCTCCGGAGTGTGTGGTACAATAAGAATCTTCATTTTGACCTTGTTTAATGCATTCTGGAGACAGGTCAGATGCAAGGTGTGGCCATAGAGGAGGAACTTTGCATTGGGTGAGCAAAAATAAGTTTTGCAATATTATTATAACAAGATAATTTGGGTTGAGGTTGTGTATCAGGAGTCATTGGAACAGCATGGTCTAGTGACAGTGTATCCATTACTGTCTACTTCAGCATCCCTCAAAATACTGTAGGTCGGGCTTGGAAAGAGAGATAATTTAAAAGCTTGATGTGCTAAAAGAGTAGGCAAATACATTGCTTAGTCTCCTTTAAGTTGTTTTTGGACACATAACAATTAGCACATATCATCCTAATCTGTGATGCTTTGGGTTTTGGTCAATCAATTTGATTTAAAAATCCAGTCAAACTGTAATGGTACTTGTTTGCAATTGAGTGCCCCCTAACCCATTCTGCTCAGTAAACGGATCTTCACAATTTACACCAGTTGGGTTCACCTTGTAGACCCACTTGTGTGTTGGTAGCGTTAATCAAACTAGACAGACTGGACATAAGGAAGCTTGGAATTGCCTCCTTTTCCTGTGCCTTGTGGCCCAGCTACATAGTTCCATAAAGTTGTGCCCCCTCTGTGTTCTCTTTTAGCGGCATTCAGCACTTGCTATGAACGGGACACTATTCTGTGGGGGCTAGAGGCCCAAACTTACATAGGGTGCTTCACTGCAGATTATAATTACAACTGTTCCCTGTTCTGTGATAGGCCAATATACTGCAAGGTATAATTTAGGAACCTGGTTGTAATTAAACCAAGGCTTAGGGGACATGCACTCTATTTGCATACAGTATTATGCACCATCAACAAATGAATCCCATTGTGGTTGAAAAACTCTCTGTAAAATTGCTGTATTTAACTACAAGTGCTATGGATAAGCGACAATAATAAAATATTTTATATTTGGGTTATTGTGAAGACCTAGCCATCAGCGGTATCATGTTGTCTTTCTCTAACATTTCTATTTACAGTATAATCATTCAAAATCATAGGTTTGCAGGAAAAAGCTGAGACATCCTAATTAGACATCCCAATATTAACTCAAATGAGGCCATATGTACATAACAAAGGGAAGTTTGCTGACTAAGTTACACTGGGAACAATTATGTGTTAGTAATGGGGCTAATTAGACTTTGTGAAAGACCTGTAATTTTTGGTGGGATATCTAAGAAGCGCAGAATAAAAGAAGTCACTTGCACCCCATAAAATAAATATAAAGCATTAAATGTTGATCCATTAATACCTCTCGGGATTCTGAATTGGATCACATTAGAGAGCAAATTGCTCGATCTCGAGCAGATGCTTGCCCATTTCCTACTAATATCACTAAGCCAGCAATGCTTCTAAGGCAGAATAAACAGAATAAACAGTGTTAGTCTGTGCACAATATTTTTGTGGAGGTCGCAGTTGGCCAACTCATAATTAGAAGCTTTCAGCGGCGGGCAAATAAACAAGTTGTGGCGTTTGAGAAAAGCTTGGTGAGGAGAGGTGTCAGCCCCTAACCGATAGTGATTGTCCTTCTATTCTCCAGTAATCTGCATCTAATGCTTACGATTCCCTTCCATTTAAAATATGATTACGCTGTTTTGAAGCCCATCGCACCTGTCCCTGCGCATTAAGAGCCAGAGAAGTATAATGGAAAGCAGCAGCAAGGAGAGAAAAGGCCAGTGATGCCCCTCCTGAGGTTAGATGGGAAACACATGCTACCTGCTTCCTTCTGCAGGAGTCTGTATGGAGAACCACCATGAGTGGCAGCTACAGACAGTACCATATACAGGAGCCGCTTCATATGGGAATACTGCACATATCCTTCAGGTATTCCACCCACCTAGGAACAAATGTTAACCAGCATTTAATATGTATCCTGTCTCCCAGTATCCAGGGGACAGCACAGCAGATATGTAATTAAATTACAAATTTCTTCTTTTATTGTACCCTTTCATTTAATTAATATGAGGGAAGGGGCAGTCTTGCATCTTTAGGTTTTCAGTTGCTCAGCAAAAGTCCTCTAGCTAAAAACTGCCGAAATCAGGTAGAAGTCAATGGCAGATGTCCCTTTCCTTCCCTTTTGCTTTGAAACTTTGCTTTTTGACACTGGTTTCTTGTGTGACAATTTGAAAAAGTCAAGTTTTCATGCGGCAAGTTGAAAAATTCAGAATTTTCACAACTTTTCCCGCTCTGACTTCTCAGTTCAGACTTTTTAGTAAATGTAAGATGTTGGTGGAAATGAGTTTATTAAAATAAAGAGTTTTAGTAAATCTGACCCCAAATGTCACTGGGTAACCACAAGGGAACACTGCCATTTTAAGTACTAAAGTCTGTCCTTCTGGCTTCTGTGAGGCAGTGTGCTCACACACAAACCTGGACACAGTCACGCTAGGTTGTGGGCAGGATGTAAACAGTACAAATGGTAATTATAAGGTAACTGCTGTACAATCTAAAGCAAAGCGATTGTAATCAAGGGAGTTTCATTCTTTCCCAGCACAATGTCCCATGTTACTAGTTTTCCTTATTGCTATTAATGTAAATGAGGGTGTCAGAAAAGACAAGATTCTTTATAAAAGTTAATTAAACCTAAGTTATTTTTGGCAAGTACTTTCCCTTTAGGCAAGACATAACTGGCATAGAATTGATGCAAAGCTCCGACTTGTCACCACCTGAGCTTCTCGGTGACTACGTGCGCAATAACAAGCCAACGTATAATGCACTCTATGTGCTTTTTATACTATTGCTATGTGCAGACCATGCCCACATTATGCACCTGTGCTTGGCACACATTACCCAGACTTACACACAGCTAGAAAGGAACATTTCTGTATGAGTTCCCTATCCATTCACAAAGAAAGTTTGTCTCAACTAGTTTCTACTGATTGGCCTGTGTCTCGGGTATGATTTACCTGAAAAGGATACTGTCATGATTTTTATGGGATACTTTTCATTTCTAAATTACAATGTTTACATAGCCAATAATTCACTTAACCATTTAAAATTTTATTCTTGAACCAACAAATGTATTTTTTAGCTGTAATATTGGTGTGTAGGCGCCATCTCAGTGCATTGTGCCTGATTCTGAGCTTTCAGAAGGAGCCAGCGCTACACATTAGAACTGCTTTCAGGTAACCTATTGTTTCTCCTACTCCCATGTAACTGGAGGAGTCCCAAGCCAGACTTGGATTTCTTACTATTGAGTGCTATTCTGATATCTACTGGGAGCTGCTATCTTGCTCTTTTCCCATTGTTCTGCTGATTGGCTGCTGGGAGGGGGTTATATCACTCCAACTTGCAGCGCAGCAGCAAAGTGTGACTGAAGTTTAACAGAGTGCAGGTCACATGACTGTGGCAACCTAGGAAATGAAGAATATGGCTAGCCCCATGTGAAATTCCAAAATTAAATGTAAAAAAATCTTTGTTTTTTTGAAAAATGGATTTCAATGCAGGATTCTGCTGGAGAAGCTCGAGATTAAGTATGCATTTAGTAAACGCCAAACATTTGTTTTAGACGGTTAATAAAGGTGGCCATACACAGGCAGATTTAAGTTGCAGTTTCAAGTCCTTTAGACCCTTTTGGCAGCTTTTCTGCCTGTGTATGGGAACCCTGACAGACCAACCTAACCTGATATATGGTAGAAAATTGGTCAGGTGTCGATCCAGCAGGTTTGATTTTTTACTCATTGACTCATTGATGTGGTCCTTGTTTCAACCACTTGTATCTCTGTAGTTGTAATTCAATCTTTTTAGCCCAATATTGCTCAACTTAGGTGGGCATATGGGAAAGATCCATTTGTTTGGAGATCTCGCTTTATTTTAAGCTTATATATTGGATGCTAGCCCAATATGGTTGGAATTACCCAACATGGCAGATGTTACTGAACCCAGCATGGCCATCTTAAAGGCTCATAGCACACAAGACATTTGACTCTGTGGTGCTCTCATGAATAACTGTGACTAGTGATGGGCGAAATGTTTCGCCAGGCATGGATTCGCGATTTCCGCGTTTCGCCAGTGGCAGATTGTTTTGTGAAACGGAATAAAAAAAGTTTGCTGCACGTCCAAAAATTGTTGCCCGCATCAAAAGAATAGTCGGGTGTCAAAAAAGAATAGTCGCGGGCATCAAAAGAATTGCCGCGCGACAAAAGAATAGCCACGCAACAAAAGAATAGCCACGGGTGACAAAAGAATAGTCACAGGCGACAATTTTTTTTGACGTGCAACATTTTCGGCGTTTCGTGAATTTTTCGCCGTTTTGCGTATCATTTGAAAGATTCGCAAATTTTTTGCCAAAGCAAAATGGGACAGATTCGCTCATCACTAAACTGTGACTTTAAAACTAGTGATGAGAGAATTTTTTGCCAGGCATGGATTCGCAGCGAATTTCCGTATTTCGCCATTGCCAAATTGTTTCATGAAACTTCATCGAAAATCCGCAGCAAAAATATATGTTGCACGTCAAAAAAAGTTGCAGTTGTATCAAAATAAGGACAGTCTTGTCAAAATGGGCGTGGTCGCGTCAAAAATGCTTAAAAAAATAGGTGCAGTTGCATCAATAAACAGACACAGTCGTGGAAAAAAAAGATGCGTGCAACCAAAAAAAAAGGCGCACTAAATGTTAAGCAAAACTTAATTGAAAATCCGTCACAAAAAAATTATCACAAATCACAAAAAAAGTCACGGTCGCATCAAAATAGGTGCGGTCTTGTAAAAATGGGTGCTGTCATGGCAAAAAAAGTCTTGTGCAACATAAAAAAGACGTACAGGTATGGGATCCCTTATCCGGAAACCCGCTATCCAGAAAGCTCCGAATTACGGAAAGCCCGTCTCCCATAGACTCCATTTTAATCAAATAATTCAGAATTTTAAAACTAATTTCCCTTTTCTCTGTAATAATAAAACAGTACCTTGTAGTTGATCCCAACTAAGATAAATAATCCTTATTGGCTGCAAAACAATCCTATTGGGTTTAATTAATGTTTTATTGATTTTTTAGTAGACTTAAGGTATTGAGATCCAAATTACAGAAAGATCCCTTATCCGGAATACCCTTTGTCCAGAGCATTCTGGATAACAGGTCCCATACCTGTACAAGACAAAAAATGTGCGAGACAAACGTGTTTTGTGGATTTTTCTAGCGTTTTGCGAATTTTTTGCCCAAGTGATACGGAACAGATTCGCTCATCACTATTTAACATATTTTCTTTTCCAACTGCTACTTCAAATAAATGGAAAATGCTCCGGATTCATTGGGAATGGATGCTTGGGCATTACCTAACCTTCCCTGCAATAAGCAGAGCTGCGCCAGTTTATTTGAACTGGATATGACTGCACCATAGCAGTTAAAATACCTCATGTGCTTTAGCTCTAAAAGGGGGGAGAAAAAGAAAATAAATACAACTGTAAATTGTTGTTAAGGGAATGTCTATTCTACAAATGACCAGTGATGTAATTGAAACTGACTTAGTTTAATAACACTGCATTTTTTCCTTAAATTGTCTTAGCTCCAACATCAAATACAAGCTGGAATTAGTTTATTGCCATTCGATAGAAAACAATTTCTCACAAATTAATGAAATCAGTTAAAAAACATCTCAGATTTTTTTTCCGCTTAATGTATGAAATAACCTTTTGTCATTGAGGCATAAAACACAGATTTCTCTTTAGCTGCGAGAACACTGGGGGATTCACCTTTTAGCTTGTTTGCAGAAGTGAACTTTAATTTAACACCATTTAAACACCACTTTCACACTAACAGCAGTTTAGTTATATCCCCCACATGCGTAATAAACCCGCGGGGGAACCTCTAACCCTGAGAGTGGGAATATTTTTCTTTAACGTTATTCCAAGATTTAGCACTTTGCCTCCCATTAGATGCTCTGTACAGTTGGTTCCTGGGAGGTGCACATAAACAACAAGCAAAGCATTGGATTCCTTGCCCTGGGTCCTATGCAGAATTTTTGTAATTTGTGGCTATTCCCCCCCCCCCCCCCAAATTTCCTATTATATGCACGCGCTGAACTTGAAAGAGATAAGGCTTCTATAAACCATATCAGAGGAAAGTTGAGATGGAGAAAGTAAATAAAAAACCTTGTTATTCTGGGTTTGGAAATAAAATGTCAGTGGGTTTTAGTATCCCGCTGTATTTTTATTTGGAGTAGAACATCTATTGTTCAGAGCACGGTATAAAGATATCAAGCAAGATTTACAGGAAAGAATAATACAATAAAAAAACAATGAGGTACTTAATACTTGTATGTTTATAGTGGGAATTATAATACAGGAACAATTTTGAAACAAAAAGCCGAAACAAAGCCATGTGCAGAAGAGTCCCCAAAATGTATATTTCTTTCTTTATGATGCCATCATGTTCACAGGCGCTTTTAGTTTCTAAACAAAGGAAAAATGTTCTGTTTCTTAATGGAGCTGCTTTACTGCTTTTGCCTGAAACGTGAGTACTTGTCCAGGACAGATTTGATGTAGATTTAGTAAGCCTATAACAGTGCATCAACTGCTTACATAAATGGATATCCTATTATTGTAGGATTGGTGGATGAATTTCCCATGGAGATTTATTGTGCAAGGAATACATGTCCTTTCAAAAACATGGCAATGATAATGTTGTCCCTTCCCATTTAGCCGCTACCCACATACAATTTGTGACATTGGGTCAAAGAGTCCACAGCATTAATATATACAATGTATCTAGTTTATAATAATAAGATGACAATAACCAGTTGTTAGATAACTAATAAATACTAACAAAAACACACCTTGCCCTCCTTTGTTAAATAGCCAACAGAACACCACAATATTCTGGCCAACACACGGTGCCCACTACTTCACTAGCCAAACAAAAGGCTTTTCGTGATGTTCGCAATTTGGGTTCGCCGGCACCGAAAAAATCGCAAAACTTACGATAACGGTACGAATTCTCCGAAAAAATCGCAAAACTTATGATAACGGTACGAAAAAGTCGCAAAACTTACGATAACGTTACGAATGATCCGAAAAAGTCGCAAAACTTACGATAACGGTACGAATGATCCGAAAAAGTCGCAAAACTTACGATAACGGTACGAATGATCCGAAAAAGTCGCAAAACTTACGATAACGTTACGAAAGCTCCGAAAAAGTCGCAAAACTTACGATAACGTTACGAAAGCTCCGAAAAAGTCGCAAAACTTACGATAACTTTACGAAAGCGCCGGAAAATACGAAAAAGTCGCAAAATTACCGATCATTTCGAAAAACGGCGTGTGTCAATTTTTCAGAGGTTTTTGCCCTTGATCCCCCTCCTGCATGCCACTGTCCAGGTCGTGGCACCCTTTAAACAACTTTAAAATCAGTTTTCTGGGCAGAAATGGCTTTTCTATTTTTTAAAGTTCGCCTTCCCATTGAAGTCTATGGGGTTCGCAAAGTTCGCGAATATTCGCAATTTTCGGCGGAAGTTCGCGAACAGGTTCGCAAACTTTTTTTTTGAGGTTCGCTACATCCCTACTGGCCAGTAACCACCACATAAGCTCAGCGAGATCCACCAACCATTGCCCCACCTGACACCTCTGCCCAGGAGAGACTAAAATATAATTCCCTACATTCCCAACCTATGGGAACCAGTCACCAAACCTGTTTTCAAGAGCCACCACCCCCTTACAGCTGTGGGATCCCTCCATCCACCTTTAGCCTGTTACCTCATTTTGCAATCCTTACTGGTGCCCTCTACCCTAACAGGCAGGGTGGGTAAGAATAACCCAAGCTGCTACCTGACTCCTACCCCCTTCTCTAGCACTCTGCCTGAGACTGCCCAATAACCCTTGGCAAACAACCTGCATCCACCAGTGCCCAATGGCATGACCTCCTATTGTCTCTTTGCCTTCTAAATCTTCCGTGAGTCCAATATGCTTCCAGGATGAAAATGTGGATGAACTCTGTCCCAAACACCTATAAAACCCAAACAGCATGTGACGGTAGTGAAGCAGAACGCATTATAAATGTCATGAGAATTTCCATTGCTTGCCACATTTAAAACTGATATTTTTAAGCAGACAACAGCATTAATATTACTATCCTACAGGAAATCTCTGTACAACCTAGAAGATGTAGATTTCTCAAAGCCAAGAAAGAGCTTTGTAGGATGAAAGATTAATCTTTTACTTCAAAATAGTGGGACCCTCCCAAAAAGAATTAACATAGTTTTAGATTTTGCTAAAGATCTAAAATATCCACTTTGTCAGAGGGAGCCTCAGCTAAATGGGATCTAAAGTCAAGAAGAAAATTAAAATGAATCTAATTCGACAGGCATGGTTTCGCTATTGGTGGAGTTTTCTGCGCTTTTTTTGTCGTGCTGCGAATTTTTTCCGCCACAACGGTTTTTTGTGAATTTTTTGCTGTAGAGATTCACAAATTTTTCAGCAAAGCAAAACAGGACAGATTCGCTTATCACTAGTTATAAATCCAGCATGAGGGGCAACACACAACCAAAGACAAAAGATCCTCTGCACTCACCCATTTCAATACTGAATATAGGATATTCTGAGTAATAAGCTACTAGAACTGCCCTCCTCTTTAAACAAAAAAGGGATTTTGTCCATATATTGCAATATATTCAAGCTGGCCAACTACGTCAAAGTCACCCCCGGTCTGGCCAGTCCTACACTCACTTTCACCTGATTCATTAAGAATTCTGCTGCTTCATTATATACTTAACAAAGAGACTACAGTAAGTTTTGACTGCAACTTGCTTGCTTTCAAGGTTAACACCCAAATGGCTGCCCTTTTATTGGCCCATTGGGATCACCTGACTGTAGCTGGGAATTATGGGAACTAAAACATGGAGCTGGCCATGGCTCCTGTATAAACTATAGCAAAAAAGGGAAAGATGTTCTTACCACTAAACAATTTTAAACCATTAGACCTGGGTGTGGTGAGCACAACTTACCCTTTATTTGCTATAGCGCACCACACAGCGTTGGCGGATACATTGGGCACATTCAAATCACTGTTAAAAAAAAGGCATAACTAAATGAGAAATATGTGAATCCTATGATTGCACGGTGTCCTCTCTAACCCCTAAGTTTGTGCTTGAAACCACAGCCTGATGCAGCTGGTTTACACTGGTTTAGTATGTGCTTTTCTACTTTCAGGTCAAAGAAATAATGGTTTAAAAACAAAAGAGAAAGGATCACAGGAGGACGTAGTGTGACTCCATGATTCATAGCTGATATGAACAGAGGGGAAAAAACAAAAAGGAGCCAGCGTTAATAACACACAAGCGTCCGATACATCAGCTCCTGCCGCATTCGGAAGGTGACCTGAGAAAGCTGTAGTAATCCTGTGTGTCAGGATGAATTTATGAGGCCAATTTATCTGACCCCGCTGCCTTCGAAATGGCTGGGTAACAAACACAATCCATTTGGTTTATTAGCTCGGCGCGGTGTCAGGCGTGATAATACAAGCGGCGCATTTAGCTTATCAATCTAATAGGGATGAGGCGATGGGAGAATCTGGCCAAATAATTGTCATTTTGGTGTCACTACTGCACAGATTTGCTCTGTATACATTTCCTGACCCGAGTTACTCACTGCTGACTTACATCACATCTAAAGGCTAATTATCCACAAGCCCAGGCACAATATCCACATAACAGTGTTATATGTGAGTGTGAGCCTTTATTGTATTTTATTTTGAACCTGTCCCTGTAGAATGAAGCTGCATGTTCATTTACTGAATCACACTTGGGCAGTATTTTATCACTAGAGCGTGCCAACTTGCTTTCTGCAGTGTTTTCGGCCCACTTCCGCTATGTATAGAAAGTAAGACTTTTTGTCATATTAAGATTGGACACATGGGGCCCATTAATCAATGTACGAAACTAAATTTCAACCTTTTCCAAAGTTACCTATTTGTCAAACATTTCTTTCTTTGTAATAACAGATTTTCACCACCTCTTATTTTGCAATAAAGAAACGTTACAAAGTCAGTAAGTAACCATTCCCACATTTACCATTTACAGGTAGTACATTTTCACCAACATTTTTTTCCCCAAAATCTGTTTGCCACATCAGAGCAGGCATAAACCTTTGATTTTTGTGGACTCTAATATTACTGGTGAATTATTTTTTAACATTTCACGGACATGCCCATGTTGCTACCAGAATGAAATTACTTTTTCCGTAAATAAAAATTCTAAGGATTTCTCAGCTTGACAAACAGATTGAGTTCCCAGGGTATAATGTGGTACAGGTATAGGACCCATTATCCAGAATGCTCAGCACCAAGGGTATTCTGTAATTTGGATCTCCATACCTTAGGTCTACTAAAAAATGTATAAAACATTAATTAAACCCAATAGGATTGTTTTTCATCCAATAAGGATTAATTATATCTTAGTTGGGATCAAGTACAAGGTACTGTTTTATTATTACAGAGAAAAAGCAAATCAGTTTTAAAATTCTAAATTATTTGATTAAAATGGAGTCTATGGGAGATGGGCTTTCCATAATTCGGAGCTTTATGGATAACGGGTTTCCGGATAAGGGATCCTATACCTGTAAAACAAAAGGAAAGGAAAAGTGCATAATTTACACCTTGATAAATAAGTGGCCAAGTCAGTTCAGCCGATATACTCCACCTATTTATCAAGCAGCAAAATCTCTGTTTCAAAGACATTGCGGCAGCTTCATGAACGTCATTTAAAGCCAAGAATAATTCAATCTTTCGGACCATTTGTCAGGCTCTCCTAGTTTCAATATGAATAAGACTTTGCTCTCAGGATTTGCACCCTACTTTTTTTCAACCAATTCAACTTCACCACAATACTTACAAGTCAAGCAGAAATGAAAAACAAAGTTCATGCCCCATTCTGTATGTTTTAACAGAACATAAATCTTTCATGGGAAAGAGCACCTTGCATACAGTATGCCTGTATATGTTTGTGTATCCTTCTTTGCTGCTATATTCCACCTTAGCGTCCCTTGGGTTCTTACCTTAAGTAGTGAGGGATTCTTAAAAATTGCATCTAATTATGATGAAATTTGTGCAAAAGGGGAGGTTTTGGAACATTTTGGATGGCTTAACTAGGAAAGAAAATACTCATACACAGGAACAAAGTATAATAACAATATTATAGAAATTTGAAAAAGAATAAATTGCATCATATACCTATCACAGGAACTAATAAGTCCTACTATCTGATCGATTAACAGTCCATCTAAAGAAACATTCCTCTACATGATGTTAAGTTATAGGGGAAGTTCTATCAATGCGTACCAGTCTCTAGAATATTTCTCTTTTATAATCCTCACAGTAAGGTAGTAAGCCTATACTTCTACCCTACCCTCATGGCTGCCTACTAACTGTAGTTCTCACAGGGGTTTTCCTCTGGTCATCACAGGTGACTCCTCTGAGCTTATATACTCAACACCTTCTGAACTTAATGCAGCATGTCAGGTGTTTGATCAAACACTTTGGTCTAGGATTGGAACTCCAAGTCTCTGTATCTGCCTATGTTCTGCAGGGTAACCTTCATCCCTTTACTCCTGGGGGGGTCTCACTTTCATAATGAAGTCAAAGAGACATTAAAGGTTGTTTCAGTTCTTTCTTTTTGGGTATCAACATAAGGGGTTGATCCTGGTCCCTCCTTTTCTCACAGAAGCAGCTAAGCAGCTACCCAGTTGGCTCAGTCTTCAGTTAGTGGTGTTGGAAAAGTGGTAGGTGCCACTGCCCTTATATATATGTTCATAGCCTTAAGCTAAATTTCAAGGGTCTTAACCATTTAAATGTTACTCACAGCTAATTAAGTAGCTGACTATAATAGAAAAAGCTGTCGATAGTAAAAGCAACTTTACACTATTTCTATATTTACATTTTGGGGTTCCTAAATATGATTCTTGAAATGGAAAGATATATTTTTGTAAAAAAAAAAAGTTCTCTAAGCTACAAATAATAAATGTGAAATGCTTACAAAATTTGGTTTCTGGTTAGGTGATGCAAAAGTCAATGTAAGATTTCAAGTGGTGTTACATCATGGATTCAAAGGAAATAAAAATGACATTATAAACTGTAACAGACTGGTTGTGCAGAAAATGTGAAACATGGGCCATGGCTTTGCAAGATTAGATTTAATGAGTGGATTCAAGAGCAAAGCACACAGATACCTCAGTTCAAGCTTCCAGACAAACATATTTATGTACTCATTATGTGTACACATGTACACTCCTATGCAAGAGCCAGGGTAGCCTGGAAAGCAAAGTGATGAATGGCAGTTGTAAGGGCAATGAAGTTGGCATAGAAAGGCCACCAAAAGCTTACAAGTAGGATCTCATAGACAATCCTGGCTGATAAGACACCTGTGATGACCATGTACACGGGTGTATCAGAACTAGAAATACCCACATGGAGATCTTAGAGGGAATCTTAGCAGGGTAGAACTCAGCTTTATTCATGGCTGCTCTCTCCACACAGTGTGTCCCTTCCCTTCACTTCCACTTCCTGTAACACAACCTTTCTAATTACTCAGTTAACTTAACTTTCATGCAGGGATGAATGGAACAACATTACAACACTCAAATCTTCTAGTAGGAAAAGATGAAATTTATAAGATATATATAGCAAATGAGACTTAGACAATTGCCTTGGTGGGTATGTAAAAACTTAGGGGTATATTTATCATGCTGTGTAAAATGTGGAGTGAAGCTTGACCGGTGATGTTGCCCAGGGCAACCAATCAGCAATTACATTTCCACAGTTAGAAAACCAAAGCAAAGCATCTGATTGGCTGCTATGAGCTTCAATCCACTTTTTACACGTTTTAGCATGATAAATATACCCCTTAGAGTTCTTTCATTGGCACAGCCATTTATAAAGTTGTATCATTTCAGTAGAAAGTAAGCATTCAGCAATGCCAGAAGAGTTATATGAGAAGGGAAGATGGAGACAAAGGGTGACAACCAGTACTTGGTAGTCAGGTACCATGCTGGTCGGCCAGTCTAATGTTGTCAAATTTTGAATGATAGTACTAGTGGAAGAAGGGCCACAGGAAAAAGGGGTTAGGGGCTGCCAATTATTTTCCATCACAGAGTGGGACTGATAAAGGGCAAACATTGTAGAAAAAAACTCAGAAAAGTCCAGTTGTTTTAGACTTAATTCTACTAGATACTGTATATCATGACCTGGATGAATGAGAATCTTCATAGACATATTGTAGAAAACAGAATGAGGTGATTGTCATGCCCCATTCACATTGAAGACCGTGTTCCATAAGCACATATTATTAGTGCTTGGTGAAATAACTCAAAAGGCATGGATTTGCTTTGAATTTCCACGCTTCCCAAGTGGCAGATTTTTTCGCAAAATGGAAAAAAAAAATCTTTTTTGTGCCGTTTTTCTGATGTGCATGACAATTTTTCTTTGACGCACAACATTTTCAAGGTTTGGCGAATTTTCCGGCATTTTTCAGTGGAGCGAAACAGGACGGATTTGCTCATCACTACATATTAACTCATATCAGCATTAAAATATATGGATATTGGATATACAGGTATAGGACCCATTATCCAGAATGCTCGGGACCAAGGGTATTCCGGATAAAGGGTCTTTCCTTAATTTGGATCTCCATAACTTAAGTCTACTAAAGAATCAATAAAACATTAATTAAACCCAATGGGATTGTTTTGCTTTCAATAAGGATTAATTATATTTTAGTGTGGATCAAGTACAAGGTACTGTTTTATTATTACAGAGAAAAAGGAAATCAGTTTTAAAATTCTGAATTATTTGATTAAAATAGAGTCTATGGGAGACAGGCTTTCCGTAATTCGGAACTTTCTGGCTAATGGGTTTCTGGATAAGGGATCCTATACCTGTATGTAGCACCCTACTATTAACAAAATTAATGTGGACATGTGTTTGTTGGCCAATCTGCTTAGGTTGTATCAAATGATCTACTTGCTGGACCCAACCATCAGAATGCGCAAAGTAAACAAACTTGTACGATTCTCATAGACCTGAATGCGAATACTAATATGAGAATGTATGACTGAATCAGATGAAAGCTTACAAGTTAAAGTCTTATGATGGTTATGGAGAGGTCAGTCCTTGGTTTGGAAGAGACATCTGCAAATTTCCAAATATTAACTACAAAGAACTAATTTTACAATAAACAGAGATCTGCAAACAAACCCGCTCCCTGCAAGGGCTGTTTGATCACGCCACGCAATGTGATGTCAGTAAACACGGAGAGCGGCTTAGATCAAAGTGTAAATTCTGAGGTGTCGGCAGTCATGTCCCTGAGATTCAGAGTTTATGTTCAATGACAGTTAATCAGTTAAATGCACTGTCGAAAAATTGACCAGATAGGTGAAATGCTGCCTGGGCCTATTGTATAATATATATATTGCATAATATATATATCTCAGTGGGTTGATACTTTGCAGCCATTAATCAATGGTTAGTCCTGTGCTGAGGCTTTAACCTTGGATCAAATACATTTTCATTACCTAAGTATTAGTAACAGGAAAAAACACAATCAAGCCAAGCAATCAACATTTTAACATGCTTGTAAGTCCTACATCAGTACCAGAAACTCTCATCATTCTTAGGGGTAGATTCATCTAAGTACGAGTTCGAATTCTGAAATGGGTAAAATTTGGATAAGATACGATAATTTCTGATGATCGGAAATGTCAAGAAAATGCCTACAAAAAATCGGAATAGTCACGATTATATCGTATTGGCGATCCAAAAGTCACAAAATTTTCGTATCTGAACGATCGTAAACAGCGGGAAAACCTTTCTGACTTTGATCCTTCTGTGCATGATTTTGGAAGCCTGGCCCAAGGAAAGTCACGATACCGAAGCTTGAATGAATCCGAAACTTTCGTACTCGGCGTGACAAATACGATTATGTCGCGCAAATTGTCGCAAGGTACGAAAAACTCATGCAATTTAACAAAAAAGTCGCAAAAAATACGCACAATACGAAAACTTAGAAAAAATAAGATTTTTTGTATTTGGATTCAATCGTACTTTAATGAATGTGCCCCTTAGTCTATTTAAAAATAGTAGTATCTTAATATATTTCTTATTACTGCCATACATCCATTATTTATCATTCACACACAACCAAAATTAGCTGTTTCACACACAAAAATATTTATTGGTTGTGTATATTTGATGCATTCAGGGCCTTGGCAATAAACGGCACACAATTTTTTCATTTATCATTAAAAATGTTTTAGGACTTTATGGGGCCCATTTACTAATGCTCAGATCTTTTTTTTTCCCGATTCGGATTTTTTATTGCTAAAAGTCACAGAAATTTGTTTTAGAGATTTACTATGTGACAAAATGGCTAAAAATCCGGATCCGATAATTCGTCAGCTAAAACTTGCTGAGATCACGTAGAAGTCAATGGCAGATGTCCCTTCCATGGAGGATCCTTCTTTGCTTTGAAACTTTAGAGATTTTTGGATTTTTTATACTGTTTTTTTGTGCCACAATTTGAAAATGTTTTAGAGTTTCGCAACTTTTCTGCAACTTTTTCAAGCACTGACTTTTTAACTTTAGACTTTTTAGTAAATGTCAGACATTTGTGGAAACTAGTTTATTCAAATTTTTAAAAGGAAAACATTGACAAATTTTAAATGTTTTAGTATAAGTAAATCTAAAGCAACTGGACTTGTTTGGTAATCATTGAAGACGTTTCACTACTCATCCGAGCATGATTACTTAGATTTGCTTTAGTTTTATTTATACAGGTATGGGATCCCTTATCCGGAAACCCGTTATCCAGAAAGTTCCAAATTACGGAAAGCCTGTCTCCCATAGACTCCATTATAAGCAAATAATTCTAATTTTTAAAAATGATTTCCTTTTTCTTTGTAATAATAAAACAGTACTTTTTACTTGATCCCAGCCAAGATGTTATTAATCCTTATTGTATGCAAACAATCCTATTGGGTTTATTTGATGTTTCAGTGATTTTTAGTAGACTTAAGGTATGGAGATCTAAATTACGGAAAGATCCCTTATCCGGAAAACCCCAGGTCCTGAGCATTCTGGATAACAGGTCTCATACCTGTACTAGATACACCATGACCTGGATGAATGAAAATCTTCATAGTCATGTTAAGTGTTTTAGTAAATCTGCCCCTATATATCATTCCAGTAAATTAACTTATTTTATCCCTTCTTTTCTTCTGACCAGCTGTAATTATTATGCACAATGTCAATGTAGTTTGCAGACTACCTAAGACGGTTACAACTTAATAGTATTTACACTATTCTAACCTCTATATGTAATTAAAGGCCCCCGGTTTGCTCAGGAGCAGTAACCCATACCAACCAATAAGATGTTTGCTTTTAAACAGGTGAACAGTAAATGCTATTGGTTGCTATGGGTTACTGCTCCTGGGCAAACTTAGTGCCTTTTATTACATAACCCCATAAGTATAATTAAGTATGTTCCTGGCCGACTCCTTCGTTCCTCGCAGAGCAATCGTTTGGTTGCGCCCCCCACTACTACTGCGGTTTCCCGCCTTAAACCTTTCTGCCTGGCTGCCCCCTACATTTGGAATGCCCTCCCTGATTTCCTCCGGAGAGAATCCTCCCCCAGTCTTTTTAAAACTAAGGTTAAAGACTACCTTTTGGAGCACTCGCCCAGCACCTGATCTGGGAACTGGCACTTATATTGTACTGTCACCCACTGTGACCTACAGCACTTATATTTGCCTATTTGTGTCTGTTAGTTACCCTCCCATATAGATTGTAAGCTCTACGGGGCAGGGACCTCCTTCATCTTGTGTTTATGACTCTTATTGCAACTGTACCTTGTATTTATTTGTATTTATTGTTGTACTTTGTATTTATCTATTATCTTTAACCCCCTGTTTGTATTAATGTATTCTACTGTACAGCGCTGCGTACATAAGTAGCGCTTTATAAATAAAGATATACATACATACATACATACAATTAATTTCTAAGAGTGACACCATGCTCTTTCAAGCTTTATGAGATTCCGTTAATTTAATTATTAATGTGAAAGCTGTGTGTTTTACTGAACCCTTCCTGACCATATTGCTAATAATAATTCTTCTTATTTAACTCTATTCTACATTCTACGCATTTAGAGACATGGCTTTCTATCACAATGAGAAGGCACCATTTTGAAATATATTCTTAGTTTACCTCTTTACATGAATAGCATATAAATGGCCGACATGCAGTGTAGAGCTTCTGAACTGCAGAAACCCCAAACCCACATATAACAAACTGTAAACATCAACAATTAAAATTAATGGACCTAGAAAAGTCTTGTTTGGAATCATGTTGGTGGATGACCAACATATAGTCTGCCATGATGATCATAAGTAATATTTGCCCTTTTAGATATACACAGTATACTGTATATAGATAACAATGGATATCTTCTAGAAGAGATCAATCCATTTACCAATGAGAGAGCTACATATTTGCATGGGAAGAGACAAGGATATTATTTGGGCTGTCTGTGAATGGATAATCCTTTAATAAATTAATTTCAGATTATCTTCCCACACAGAAAATTATGTTAAAGACTTGGCCAAACTAAACCAAAGAAAAAACAAAACATCTGCTGCCCCGGTCTAATCTTTCACATATGCTGAAAAGAATGAAATCAGACCAATATGGATCCCAGAAACAAAACTATGCAATAAAGGGCGCATCCCCAGGATCTGACAAGAGAATTTCAAACCGTGAACTGTTATATGGCAATGCTACATGGCAAAGATGGTGAACACACGTAAGTCAACTGAGGATACAACAGCTTTTCAGAAATCAATGTTTAGAAAAAACAACTTTTTTTAATTTCGAATAATTTTATCTGTATTTGTGTCTTTCTATATATTTGTATATACTGCTGGGAATTTAGCAACTCATAACAACATTGTAAATGAGACTAAAAAAGACACGTCTATCAAGTTCAACCTTATGTCTATATACCTGCCGAACTGCTAGTTGATCCAGAGGAAGGCATAAAAACCCTCTGAAGCCTCTCCAATTCCTTCCTGACATGACAAAGGCAATCAGACTAGTCCCTGGATTAATTTGTACTAAGAGCTATCTCCCATAACCCTGTATTCCCTCACTTGTACTGAGAGCTATCTCCCATACCCCTGTATTCCCTCACTTGTACTGAGAGCTATCTCCCATACCCCTGTATTCCCTCACTTGTACTGAGAGCTATCTCCCATACCCCTGTATTCCCTCACTTGTACTGAGAGCTATCTCCCATACCCCTGTATTCCCTCACTTGTACTGAGAGCTATCTCCCCTACCCCTGTATTCCCTCACTTGTACTGAGAGCTATCTCCCCTACTCCTGTATTCCCTCACTTGTACTGAGAGCTATCTCCCATACCCCTGTATTCCCTCACTTGTACTGAGAGCTATCTCCCATAACCCTGTATTCCCTCACTTGTACTGAGAGCTATCTCCCATACCCCTGTATTCCCTCACTTGTACTGAGAGCTATCTCCCCTACCCCTGTATTCCCTCACTTGTACTGAGAGCTATCTCCCATACCCCTGTATTCCCTCACTTGTACTGAGAGCTATCTCCCATACCCCTGTATTCCCTCACTTGTACTGAGAGCTATCTCCCATAACCCTGTATTCCCTCACTTGTACTGAGAGCTATCTCCCATACCCCTGTATTCCCTCACTTGTACTGAGAGCTATCTCCCATACCCCTGTATTCCCTCACTTGTACTGAGAGCTATCTCCCATACCCCTGTATTCCCTCACTTGTACTGAGAGCTATCTCCCCTACCCCTGTATTCCCTCACTTGTACTGAGAGCTATCTCCCCTACTCCTGTATTCCCTCACTTGTACTGAGAGCTATCTCCCATACCCCTGTATTCCCTCACTTGTACTGAGAGCTATCTCCCCTACCCCTGTATTCCCTCACTTGTACTGAGAGCTATCTCCCCTACTCCTGTATTCCCTCACTTGTACTGAGAGCTATCTCCCATACCCCTGTATTCCCTCACTTGTACTGAGAGCTATCTCCCATAACCCTGTATTCCCTCACTTGTACTGAGAGCTATCTCCCATACCCCTGTATTCCCTCACTTGTACTGAGAGCTATCTCCCCTACCCCTGTATTCCCTCACTTGTACTGAGAGCTATCTCCCATAACCCTGTATTCCCTCACTTGTACTGAGAGCTATCTCCTATAACCCTGTATTCTCTCACTTGTACTAAGAGCTATCTCCCATACCCCTGTATTCCCTCACTTGTACTAAGAGCTATCTCCCATACCCCTGTATTCCCTCACTTGTACTGAGAGCTATCTCCCATACCCCTGTATTCCCTCACTTGTACTGAGAGCTATCTCCCATACCCCTGTATTCCCTCACTTGTACTGAGAGCTATCTCCCATACCCCTGTATTCCCTCACTTGTACTAAGAGCTATCTCCCATAACCCTGTATTCCCTCACTTGCTAAACAGCCATCCAACCCCTTCTTGAAGCTATCTAATGCATCTGCCAGTATGACTCAGGGATTCAGGGATAGAATTCCACAACTTCAAATTGGAATCTCCTTTCTTCTAATTAGAATGGGTGCCCTCGCATTTGCAGGAAGGGCCTTCTTGTAAATAAAGCATTAGAGAGATTATGATATGATCCCCTTATCTATTTCTATTATATATTTATACTGTACATAGTTATCATATCCCCCTTAAGCATCTCTGCTGCAGCATTTCCAGACCCAACTTGGCCAGTCTTTCTTCATATCTGAGACTTTCTATGCCCTTTAGTAGTTTAGTTGCCCTTCTTTGGACCATTCAACAACATTTACTGTAGCTTGAGCACCAAAGACCAAACTGCCTCAGCTAAACTCTTCTGATCATAAAGAATGCTCATATTGACAAGTAATAACAAACATATCATTATTATTTTTAAATCTTATTCTAATTTCTCAACATACTATATTTAAGTAGCTTGTATAGCCCACAGTAGCATGTTTGGCAAGATGTCAATGTATCTAATCCAGTTTAAATGTAGTATTCAGAGACAATATAGCCCCAGCTAAAAATCTGACCCTAGCCAATAACCTATACCAGCCAAGGAGAAATGTAAATCAACCACAATAATTCAACTAGACTGACCAAAGCTCATTGCTGTGGTCCTACAAACTGGAGTACCATCTCCATTATGGATTTAAATGAGACCCATAAGACAATGAACACTATTCTCAAAATTAGGTTCTTCTTCTGCTTTATCCCATAGACTTGTATGACAGATGTTGTATGAGAGTGTAAGTGGCAGCAATAGATAAGCAAGAAGTGTCAATTTCCAACCTTCCAACATTGACTGGCAGTAGCCCTTTGTAAAGAGCCCAGTTTTCAATATTACTAAATGTGATAAATGTTGGTATTTATAACCAACACTGGACCATTCTGCTGTTCAGTCCCTGTCCTGTCTTTGGGCTGCTCTTTAGCTTTAAGCAAAAAGTCCTGCTTATAATCTTCCACTGATTCTGTGGATGAATGGTTGATAGAAATTACTATGAACTCAACCAAGTTCATTAAAGTGCAATTAAGGTTGATTTTCTCATCTTTATGAATGCACACAATTAGGCCACAGTTGGCTGTAGCATCACACCTCAGACTTGTTGCTACACTCAGTTAAACATCTGCAACAAATGGGGCTGCTTTCTGGAAGCCTCTAGAGACCTAGAATGGGGAGCACAGACGGAACAGGTTAACACCAGCCATTTAGTGGGACGAAACGAGGGTACTTTCCTCGGCACGGTAAATGTGATCTGCTGAAAGCAGTTTAAGTATTTTTGACTGTCCCTGTCATCATCGGGTTTACGGATGGTTAATTTATTCTTTACAGCGGAGTCATTGATGGCTGTTAAATCACAAATGAGAACCAATAAAGAGAGAATTGCAGCCGAAATTACACTGTTTATGCGACAGCCAAGTGCAGACTAAAGATTCATATGCTGCCCGCAAAGTACGTTATAAATTTTAATTACCACAGTTTGTACAAATGACATGTTTGAAATGCCGTTGAGTAATGCGACCCCTGATAATGAAACTATAAAATAAATCATTAAGTTTTTGCACGAGTTTCTCTTTATTATTATTATTATTCCAGTGGCTGATAATAACCTGTAGGATCTGCTCAGCCTGAGATTTCCCTGAAGAACACAATAGATCAGGCAACCACTAGGGATCTTTAACTTGTGCTTCTCCAGTGTTTGTCTAACTACATCTTCCAGTATGTGAACACCCGGTTTAAAGTTGTCATTTAAATGGCTGCTACAGTTTTTGTTGAAGTACTTCTCCCATCACACTGAGGAAGCTAGTTGAACATGTAGGACATCTGGACTGTTAATTTGATATCGATGGGCAAGTTGCTTTGTATTACGTCTACAACACCATGTTATGTTACAGAGTTATAGAAAGTTATGAGCATTAATATTTTAGACTTTAATATTATACCCCCTTATAGGGAATATATGTATCATTTAAAGGTGCAAATAACACCAAAACATGAACATGGCCAATGTGCAGGCCAACAATGGACACAAACCACCATATTTTGCACTATTCAGCCCTGCCCCACACTTTGCACCTGGGATCCAATTCTTTCTGCACCTGAATACAATTCTAGGACCTGTGCATTTGCATATGAATACAGTGCTGCTGGTGTTCATCAGGACATCATTAATAAAAGAAACATAGGCATCCCCCTTTCCCACCCCTGACTTGTGTATCATTCAAGATAAGCAAGGTACGGAGTGAAGGCAGGAACAAGGTGCAGTAGAGCCCTATATTTTCTTATTTACCATATATACTCAAGTATAAGCCGATCTGAATATAAGCCGAGGTACCTAATTTTACCTAAGAAAACTGGAAAAACTTATTGACTCGAGTATAAGCCTAGGGTGGGAAATGCAGCAGCTACTGCTAAGTTTCAATAATCAAAATAAATACCAATACAATTACATTAATTGAGGCATCAGTGGGGTATGTGTTTTTAAATATATATTTCAAAGAAAAACAGTAAACTAGCTCTGTAAGTGGAGAAGAGGGTCAACAAAAACAACAGGCACTGGAGGGTCTGGTTGCAGGGGGCCTAATTTGCACACAAAGGACAGAGGGTGCTAGTCTGGGGGGACCCAACTCGAGTATAAGCCGAGGGTGACTTTTTCAGCGCATTTTGGGTGCTGAAAAACTAGGCTTATACTCGAGTATATACAGTACTTATGGCAGGAGTCAAGAACAGGAAAAAAATAGCTTGCCCCTTAATGCTTTTGCTCTTGTGCCCTGGGCATAATGTTCATGCCTTGCCTATAAAATGCATAATATGTACTGACCACAATAGATTGTTTTGGGGTTTTGTGAGGCAATAGATAAAATATGTCTGCAAACCTCCCCCCAGGGCTAATAGTAAACACAATGCAATAACCAACACTGGTCAAACTAGGTCTTTAACCAATGCAAAAGAAAAAGTGCCTTCTCCACAGGCAAGAGTAGGGGAAACTAAACAGAATAAAATACAAAAAAAAGGTTTCACAAAGGCAAGTGTTCATAGAAAGGAATATAAGATTTAATCTGAGGTACAGAAAAGATCAAAGTGCCTTGCAACCTATGTATTGTATGGCTTGCAATGTTCTGCCTTGGTGCAAAGTGATTTTCAGAAACTATGAATGTAGCATGGTGGATGGGTCCAAGTAAGAACTGCATCATGTAAATATAATTTCCACTTGCAGATACATGCAATAAATTGTTGGGATCAAATTGAGAACCCAATGTGTGCTTTAGGAATAAACCAGATACTATTGCTTTAATAAATACAGAACACGGATATAATAGCCTGTCTTTATGGATTATATGTGTCAAGAGGTTTTAATCTGGCAAAAATCAACTCCTGTGGCGAAGTGAGTTACATTCTCTTCTAAGCAATATACAGTGCTGACAATGCTGTCACTAAGTAAAGACAATCGGAACATATACACATCCTTGCAGATTTACAGCATGCGCCACAAACCTCCAGCAACTCCCTAGAGTTACACAGAAAGGGTTCACTCAATTTAATGGGGTGATTCATTTAGATGGTCTTATAAGCGTTCTATACGAGTGACAGGAGTAGTCCAAACTGTGGGTATGTTTATCAGATCTGGAAAATGAAACACATTTTTATGAGATGTTTGTATAACTACGAACATCTGTCTGTTTCTTTTCTTCCCTCCCCCCCTGTTCCTTTATGGGAGAGCTGCTAGAGCATTGAAAGAGTGGACCCAGGAGAAGCATTTCAGTCCCAGCAAAGCTTCCTTCCTATGATTAAAAATATATTTTATCCTAATCAGTAAACATGCATTTTCCTATATTATATGGTTGTATACACCTGCCTATGCCACCAGTTCTAAAAAGGAGTCATTTCCTTTCCATATCTCTTTTTGTGTGCAAAGCCCTTTAGTCTCACTGTTTCATGCTGGAAGACTTATTTGTTTATAAATTATTGTCAAATTTGTGTTTTTTTTTAAAGAAAATTATTGTGAATTGTGTCACTATATAAATAAATAAAGACAACCGTGATTTTCCTTCCATATTATTAAGATTGGTTAGATTCCAGCCAACCCTAATCATGTTCCACTACAGAGAACATCACTATATTAGTAATGCTAGCATTACTTTTAATAATAAGTAGTATTCACTAATATAATTTGCTTTTCTGGGCAATGCCTGATCCCCAACCAGTGGCTCAGGGGCAACATGTTGCTCCCCAACCCCTTGGATGTTGCTCTCAGTGCCCCCAAACCAGGGAGTTATTTTTGAATTCCTGACTTGGGGGCAAGTTTTGGTTGTATAAAAACAAGATTTACTATCAAATAAAGCCCCCTGTAAGCTGATAGTGTGCATAGAGGCTGCCTAATAGCCAATCTTAGCCCTCCTTTGGCTCCTCCATGAACTTTTATGGTGCTTGTGTTGCTCTCCCAGTCTTTTTACATTTGACTTTGCCTCACGAGTAAGAAAAGTTGGGGACCCCAATCTAGATTATTCTGTATCTTCCCCAAGAAGTTATTAAACTTTGCCACTCATAGATCCTAGACCCCTTGCCAGCACCCAGTCATGGAGACAGATCCTTAGTTCTTTTTGGTAGTGAAATTGTGAGATTGCTTTTGAAATTCAAGAGAAGGTATATATTGATTATTGAGATGAATGCTATGTTTAGTAGGCCTTCTGCTTCTCTCAGGTAAATACAGGTATGGGATCCATTGCTGGGAAACCCATTATCCAGAAAGCTCCCAATTACAGGAAGGCCATCTCCTTTAGACTCCATTTTAATCAAATAATTACATTTTTTTAAATGATTTCAATTTTCTGTAATAATAAAACTGTACCTTGTACTTGGTCCCAACTAAGATATAATTAATATTTATTGTGGGCGAAAGTATCCAATTGGGTTTATTTAATGTTTAAGTTATTTTTAGTAGATTTAAAGTATGGATATCCAAATTATCTGGGAAACTCCAGGTCCCGAGCATTCTGGGAAACAAGTCCCATAAATAACATACAACTATCTCGGTCTGAGAGAGTTTTGGAGCAAAAGGACCTCCAAGCTGAAACAAGAACATTCCACAAAACCAAAATGTTTCTTCTGAAACAGATTCTCTGGAAAGGTATTTCATTTAGTGCACAGACTGGGTCCTTGCTAGAGACAGGCACAATCAATAAGTAGTCACACCTTCATGGGAAGTACTTGCACACCAGGTGTTCAGACCCAGCATAAAAAGAAACATGAACAAGGAGAAAAACTCCTAGACCATATTTCAAAAGGTTCAGCTCCAAGCACTATTATAATACAGATTCCGTGTTTCAGATCTCTCACTGTTACCTCATGGGGATTCTCCACAACCTGACCCTATTGACTAAGAGTCCTCCAGTGTTGCCTGGAGAACTAGCCCTATATTGTGTCTCCTCAGAGGAGCACAGTTTTTATTATTAGTTCATTAGTTGTGTGCTATATAATGTTTTATTAGTCCTTCACCTCTTCCTGTAGCTCCAGGAAGCTTTAGTGATCTTAACCCCCTCCCCGGTTTTCCAGTTTTCAGTTAGCAGTCATTTTAGATGTTATCTAACTGCCTATTCAGCATTGGTTAAAAAGTTTGTGGCCAAGGTAGCAGAACTTACCTTTAAGAGTTGATGCCACACAGAGCAGGTATCATTACATGGGTGCAGTTAACAAAAGTGACTTGTAATGTATTATTAGGTAAGACCTACTGAAAAGTAATTTTAACAGTCTCTGGGCTCTAAATGCATTAAGGAGAAGGGCTCAGAATAAATAAATCCAGTGATGTACCAGTGACCATGCCCCATTATAACATTGCAAGAAAATGATCTGACACAAAATAATCAACACCTTATTATGTACAATAAAACTATTTCTCCAAAGCTTCCCCACCGGCCGTTAAACACAAAGGCCACATTATCTCTGCCGTAAACCTTGATTAAAGTTTATAACGGCAATAAGCCCCTCAAAAATTCATTGTCCCCAAAGTTAATGAGACGTTTAATGGTGCTAACAAGCTATCTCTCACACATTACTGCTTAGATAACATTTCTCTCTCCTGTGTCCACGGATAGCAGAGGCGGCTCTTTTTATCCATACTTCAGAACAATCCGTGATTTACAGTTGAAGATAGAAAATATTTTTGGAGTTGTAGGCTGCATGAGACTGACAAGACATTAAAAAGTATGGCCTGGAAAATGAAAATGGCAACAAAAAAGACTGATGTACATGCTGTGAAATGAGTAATGTCAGGACACTCTGTCAACATAACAAGAACCTTGAATTTAAAGAAATAGCCTAGAGCAATCTCTTTAAATAAAAGACAAAATAATACTGCTGAAGGGAAATTTTATCTTTAACTGTTGTGAACATGGGATCATCGGCACCCTGCCCTTATATGATGAGAAGATGGAAATTGGTCCGATGAGGACAGTTTATAATGATGGCTGACTAGTATCTAGAGTACTAGATTACTTAGCGGATCCACTAAATAAGTTTCTCTAGCACTCTAGAACCTGCAACCAGTATTGCAATCTGAGGCCTTGTCTGAGGGTTAAGCTATTCATGCTCAATTTTCTATTCTACTCGGAGTAATGACACTTAATATACTGTTGATGTACAGATGCCATTACATATATTTTAGTGGCCAGAGTAAAATGTTGCTCAAAAGCTCAATTCAAGTATAAAGGTTGTGTGCACTTATGGGTGCAAAAGTGTCTGTCATGGTGCATACATATTGTTCTTCTGTCAAGCTCAATCTTCCTTTTAAGCCTATCTGGTACAAGGTTCAAAGCACAAGAGAACCATAAACTTATGGCAGTACCATAGCCAGGCATTAATACATATTGCATCCAAAGTTGCTCCAAAAGAGCACCTTGTGAATGACGCGCAAGTAAATGGTGGTATTACAATTATAGATATAGCAAATGTTGTACATAATTTTTGGGACTCATTCCCATCTGAAAAATCATCAATAACTGACCTTTTTTTTTACCAAAACTTGACTTATTCCGGCTAATGCCGATTAGCTTTGCTCTCTGGAGCTAACCCTTATTGGAAACTGCTGCTCAAAACAGTAAAGAATGTGTTGTTATTGTAAAGGTGGCACCTCCTTTCCTATAGTTTCAATGGCTGTGAGTTGCACCATTCCATTAGGTGTCACATTTTTAGACAGAATAGCAGCTTATATATTTTTTTCTGTACCGCCATAATATGGATACTTAAACTATTTCAAGATACTGATATAACCTTTTTCTTTGTCCCTTAAATAAATATATTGAAACAATGTGTTCGCTTGCCCTTCAGCTTTAGTCATGGAATCAAATAAAATATTACATATCTGATGTATTGTTTTCAATGTCTCATTTGTTTAAGCTTTCTAACGCTGTTAATCTTTTGTGGAGAATGGACTGTATTTCCATTCCAGTGTTTGTTAGTTACAATAAGTATTGTACATTTGACGTGAATTATGGACGCTTGTGTTTGTTTCAGTCAATATCTTTTATATTCAATCAGGTTATGGAAATATTTACATATATCACTATGCAGGCCCTGACACCGAAGAAGCTTTTTTAATCCTTGTGTCCTATAGGGCCTTGCACTAAAGTACAAGTTTCTGATGTATAGAGTGGAGTTGAAAATGATTGATCTAAGAGGTTTCCAAGCCTGTGTCAGTTAATACCACAGCCAAACCTTTTGTGTCTGAACAATGTTATTGTTATATGTTTTATATGCTTATAGGAGAGATATAACTATATTCCAAGTTATAATAAAATCTAAAAGAAGTGTCACCAGTATATTATTATCACCCATTTGGCCACAATAATATGTGAGCCCCAGTGTTCCCCCCCTTCAGCATTTATGTTATTTCTAAACCAAGAGTATGTGCGGTTCTATTGTGCTACATTATATAAATATGTTATATTGCAGATTAGGTTACAAAAAACACACATCCAGCAAGTTCAACCTTCTGCTCAAGACCCAACATTTAGCTGTCCAAGATCATTGAGACCTTATGTTTAGTTTAGGGGTCCCCAACCTTTTTTCTACCCGTGATCCACATTCGCATGTAAAACTGTTGGGGAGGCACACAAGCATGTACTATGTTCCTGAGGGTTGCCAAATATGAGCTGTGGTTATTAAGTTGTTCCATGTGGACTTCCAAACTGGAAACCTTCCTCGCACACCCTAGCTCTCCAAAACTGAAAAGCTCGGTGCACAATGCTGGAGGGATCGGCAATTAACCAATTCTATAATTGAAAAGCACTGGCACTCAGAGCAATGACAAGCAGGGCAAGCCCTTGCAAATTTTATTGCGGAGGTGCAATGTTTTGGGGCAAAACAACCTCTTTATCAAGTACCTCCTCAATAAAGATTGCAAGGGCTTGCCCTGCTTGTCATTGCTCTGAGTGCCAGTGCTTTTCAGTTATCCATGTGGACTTCCAGCCAGCTCTAGTTTGTAGTTTTTATTTCTCCAAAACATGCCTTTCAGCCTGGAATTTAAGGAGCCACAAGTGGGCAAAGTGGGTGGTGAGCAACATGTTGATTGTGAGCCACTGGATGGGAATAAATGCTTAAGCTGTTACAGAGAATAGCATAGAATAAAATCTAATTTTCCTAACAAGGGGAAAAACTGAAACCAAATTCTGAATAAACATCTTCTGGGTCTGAATAGTACCATGCCACCAAATGTTTGAGTTCCATTTATAGCAGCCCATGTTGGGCAGAGTGATAGTGTATCATTGTGTTTTGGGGTACATGTCACTCAGTTGCCCCTCTGTTGGCCAATAGTTGTCTTTAAAGAAAATCACTGCAGTTTATTTAACCCACACCTATGAAGGGCGAAATATCCAATCATAGAGGGTTCAGTGGCTGCAAGTAAATATTACGCTTAATGTTACACAGTTGTGACGTATATGGTGTTTAGGTTTTACAACTTTGTTTGCAGACCAAATTCCCATGACGCCTACTGACACCTTGGGCTCCTGCTAATGGATTTCAAACATTCTTGCTAGATTGTATGCCCTAGCCATTATTTGCATATGAATTTCAGTGTATGAGGCGTGTAACGGCACTATACTTATATCTCAATACATTTGGCATTCTTTACTAGTGAAATAAATGAAAAGTGAAATGCAATGATATTACACATCATATTAAATTATACCAATGTGCAAAGTGGAATTCCAATGGCAATTTTTTGTTCTTGGGATCTCATCATGCATTCGGCACATCATTTTTTTTAGACACAAATTTGTTTTGTCTATTGACACAAGCAACTGTGGGAACCCAGCAGCTACTGCCACCTTCCAATAGGCATATTTATACACAATTTTCAGAACAAATTAAGGGGTGCTCAGTACAACCAAGTCGATGTGGAAGAAGTGGCTAGTGATGAGTGAAATTTTTCACCAGACATGGATTCACAATCAAATTCCGCATTTCGCCATTGGCAGATTTTCTTGCGAAACAGGCATAAAAATTACCCCAGGAAAAGAATTTGGCGGGTGAGAAAATGGTAATGGTCACGGCAAATACATTGCCGTTGCATAAAAAAAAGTTGCGTACATCAAAAAAGTTACATGGTAGCCGTGTTTCTCACAGCTTTGTGAATTTTTTGACAAAGCGAAACTGGATAGATTCACTCATCACTAGAATTGGCTTTTGATGAAAATACCTAATGAATGCAGCCATATTGCGTAGCCTCAACTGCACTTGCTGGTTATGAATGACCCCTATTGTGTCCTTCATTGGATAGGGGCAACAGCACACGAGACCTACAAGTAGCTCTGTAAGTGGGTGACAAAGAACTCAAAATTGCCCCCCTGAGAATTCTAGGGGTTCTAGAACACTATCTTTTCTGACAACTGTCAATCAAAAATTGTCAATCTGCATGTCAAAACAACAATCTCTAGACAAGGAAACACTCAAGATTGTGTGCTATTGCCATTACTCCTGATCCAAATAGCTGGAAGCAGAAATAGTTAGTAGATCAGTCGGTCTTTGGGGCAGGGAAATTGCTCACTGTTTAATTTATAACTATATCCTTGTTTGTGTTTACATGTACATTCTCAAGAACATTTGTGGTGCTATATAATGTAAATAAATACAATAATACCAGGACCATTGACTTAATGTAATTGAGGGGGTGGCTAGCCAAGGGTGGGCAGATATTCAGCTTTCTATAGCAGGAACAACTCTCTTGGATTTCTCATGCATAGTACAAAAAGATGCAATTAAACAGAACAAGGGCAGGTATTCCCCTGTAGTAGTTTAGGAACATCTCAGATGATAACAACCCTTTAAGCATCCCCTGTGTCACAACAACTTCCTCCTATATTTCCCTGCTCCTTTCATTCCCATAGAAGTTTCTGTTGCACACTATTCCTATTCCTATTCTTTTCTTCTTAATCCCAGGACTGATATACAAAAAGTCTACATAAGGAATCCATATGTACATTTTTTTTACATTTTGGCAGTGCCTGGGGCTTCTGGGAAGCAGATCAGAATTCTCTTTCACTTTGGGCCTTTTTTTTGCAGGTGTCTGCCTGTTTTAGCCCAAGCCTCAATGAGTTGTGGCGCTGAATAATTTAGAAGCATCAGAGGAATATTGCTGTATCAATAACGCAGGGTTATCAGTCTCTGGCCTTGAGCAGATACTGTCTCGCAGTCCATCACTGTTTTATCCCATGAATAATTTAAGGCTGAATTGCTGCCGATGTAGGATGGCCCTGCTCGATTTGCTGGGTAATTAATTCTCTGGGCTAAACGAGTGACAGGAAATCAGTTAATCGCATTTTATGCTATGATGAGAGACACTAACAGAAGCTCTCACAAACAGGACCGTTTGGCTCATTCACATTCTTTGTTCCTGTATTTCAGTTATTTTTAAAAATATATCAATAAACTATAATAAAAAACAACAGTAATAAAGCAAAAAGGGGACAGCGCATAACCGTAGATCTTCAGATGTTGCTGTTGATATATTGTGCTTCTCTAGAGCAAGAGGCAAGGTCTGTTTATTAATTAGTATCACTATGCATAAAGGGCACTCACTGCTTGTTACGTTCTAAAGGGTTTATTAAATTAGGAATTAATGTGCAACACTTCATCACTGTATATCACATCCAACTTATTGACCCATTTTTATTTCATTTAGAGGTTTATTGGGAGAAAAAAATAGTAATAGAAATATTTCCTTTAGTCTTTATAATTACCTCCATCATATGACTTTACCACCCGGGCCATGATTAGGAATTATGGGGGACATACATACTACTGAGGTAGTATAACCTTCCCCCCATGGGGTTCACAATTATTATGGTCACCTGTGTCCTCTGGGTGAAGGCCCTGTTAACAGGTGGAATGGATCTTCAATGAAAAATGCCTGCAGATGCATGGTTATGCCCCTGATCCATTTCCCCAGCCACAACCCATTATGTCCAACACTCAACCGTGATCTACCTAAACGCCACTTACCTGTCATACCCCACTCCTTTGCAACCGGCAGATTAAACATTCACAAGTACTGGGGCCTGCTCTGCCAAGAGGCCCTGCTTACCACTATGTAGTATGTTTAAAAACTGCTTTTCCCAATGTGCCAACGTGACTTTGCACTTTAGGTTCCTGTAAGGTTATATCAAATGAACAAAGGGAGGTACACTTGGAAACTTGGGTCCACACCCAATTTGAGGTGAAGTTTACATGGGGATTGACAGGGGGAAAAAGAATGACTAGGTGTGGTCCAAGAACTCTTTATCTCAGCCTGGAGACTACACATATTTACTTTTATTATGCATTTTGGCACGAGAAAGAAGCCAATTAACCTGACTGTATGTTTCTGGAGGATGGGATGAATTCAGAGCACATTGAGAAAACCTGAAAAACTAATCAATATCATACCCAAAACCGCAGCCCTACAAGGCAGCAGAGTAAATCACTACCATGAAGTGAGGTATGAAAGTGAAACTTACTACTCCTAGCCCATTAGCAATAATATAGGCCAAGAATAAACAACATGCTGACCAAGTAAGAACTCAAAGAAAAAGAGCAAGCTGAAACCTAATATAGAGAAATCTTGTATCTCGAGCCCTATCAGTATTCTGCCAAAGAATATATATATCTATAAATGTTATAAATGTTACAACATGATATTTCATATAATAGCAACTTGTATCTTAGGCATTAATTTTCTTCTAACTTTGTGTTCTGAATATACAGCTATTTATCACATTTATTGCAAATGTGCAAAAATAAATGAAGCTGTCATTTTGTTTGACAGTCATAACACTGGTTTATAATGATTTATTTGCCTCATATTTCATTTCTTCTAGTAGGAATATTTAGTGACTGGAGACTGGGAAGATAATTAATTATACAAGGATTCGTGATATTCAGTATCTTTGTCAAAAGTCATGAAACTAATAGTTGTACTAGGTGCAAAAAATGAGTCTTTTATGGGTTTTTAATAGGGTTGGCAAACTACGTGCGTTGTGAACCAGAAATAAAGTTTTGATGCATTTTCGTGTCACCTGGAATCGGTGGGGGAAAACAAGTAGATTTTGTAAAATACAGTATATTTTAGACCTAATTCATGGAGTGTAATCTTTAAAGAAAAATTGAAGCAGTTGGTGCACCGATACACAGGCTTGTTTAGTCGGCTCACCTAATCAGTAGACTGAGTGTGCCAGGTTAGGATAATGGAATCATTCAGCCTTCGGCCCAGTGTTTGGATCACATGGGGGACCATGCAGGACCATCAGTAGCAGATTGCATTCACTGCATGAAATGCTTCTCCTTTGCCTGGTCTGATATGTGGGCAAGTCTCAACCAGATATCAAACAGTGAGATTGGCAGAGTTGGCAACCAACATCTTACTGTGTATAGGCACCTTAACTAGAGGATCCCTATAGCGCTATTATAGAATAATTCTATTGTTCTAGTATAGAAATGCTATACAGGTATAGGATCCCTATCCGGAAACCCATTATCCAGAAAGCTCCGAATTACGGAAAGCACGTGTCCCATAGACTCCATTTTAATCAAATAATTTAGAATTTTAAAACCGATTTCCTTTTTCTTACAGTACCTTGTAATTGATCCCAACTAAGATATAATTAATCCTTATTGGAGGCAAAATAATCCCATTGGGTTTAATTAATGTTTTATTGATTTCTTAGTAAACTTAAGGTATGGAGATCCAAATTATGGAAAGACCCCTTATCCAGAATACCCTTGGTCCCGAGCATTCTGGATAAGGGGTCCTATACCTGTAATAGAATATTTCAAAATCTCACTTGTCCAAACTACCTATTTAATAATATGATTCAATACAACAGTATTCTGGCTTATTCTTCTTTCACTAAATTTGTCAGGCCTATATCGTTAATTTAAATAATTAAATCCATTCAGTGATTAATTGCAAGTGTTCAGATAGAATATTACCTTATCTGATATCTCAAGAACAGCTTGGTTTTGTTAATGATAAAAATGAAACTTTAAAGGTGATTTGCCATGCAACAAAAGTATAAAACATCATGTTAGATGATAGGTGTTGATACTGAGAAAGCATTTGAAAACATTTGCTGGTTTCATAGGGTGTTTAATAACTTTGGAACCAGGAGGAGTCCATTCTTTGTTTTTGGGTTGATCTATTTCAGTCATTCTACCACAGGTGACAGGTTGAACCATTATTATATTTTAAAGGAGAAAGAAAGGTAAAAACTAAGTAAGTTTTATTAGAAATGTCTATGTAAATACAGCCATAAGCACTCACAGAAAAGATTTGTTGTGTCTGTAATTCATGTGCCAGAGACACGTAGCTCTTTGCTTTCTGCTCTCTCCTGCTCCCCCCTCCCTCAAGAATGCTAAGAAATCACTCCCCCCCTTAGGAATGTGGATCTGAGCCAATCAGCAGGAAGCTGACTCATAGTCTAACTAACTGAGCATGTACACTTGGTCTGGGTCTCGGTGAAGGAGCGAGGCATTATGGGAACTTTCTTTACGCAGCTCAGCGTTTTCACTTCTGATCATCTGAACAGGTGAAATATGGGGAGACTTAAGGGCACTATTGAGACAACTGAAGGTATGCCTTTATTAGCCTTTCCTTCTCCTTTAAAGAGGTTCACTGCAAGAGTGTTACCTTTCTGCCTTGTTATATCCTTGATTTGGACCTTTCTCATATATATATAATATGCACATTAAAGCCTCAGCTTTCAAATACAATATGCTACTAATGGTAACGAATCCTCCTAATTCCTCCCCTCCTTAGACAAGCTTAAAGGAACAGTAACACCAAACAATGAAAGAGCTTTAAAGTAATAAAAATAAAATGCACTGTTGCCCTGCACTGGAAAAACTGGTGTGTTTGCTACAGTAACACTACTATAATTTATATAATAAGCTGCTGTGTAGCCACGGGGGCAGCAATTCAAGCTGGAAAAAAGGAGAAAAGGCACAGGTTACATAGCAGATAACAGATAAGCTCTGTAGAATACAATAGTGTTTTATCTGTTATCTGCTATGTGCCTGTGCCTTTTCTCCTTTGAATGGCTGCCCCCATGGCTACATAGCAGCTTATTTATATAAATTATAGTAGACTTTCTGAAGTAAACACACAACTTTTACCAGTGCAGGGCAGCAGCACATTATATTTTAGTTACTTTTATACACTTTCATTTTTTGGTGTTACTGTTCCTTTAAGTAGGAAAGGCCCATTAAAAACAAATATTCATCTTCCATTGAATCTTACAAACCTTTACTTTTTTAATTCCTCTGCAATAATTAGCAAGATGACACATATATATACTTTCTAAATGAACTTTTATATCTTTAAACTGAAAAGGATTGCATTTTTCAACACATGATGATTTATCAAAATTTTGTCAAAAGAAAGAAAATAAAACCCTTGAGACTGCTCTCAATAGATTATTATGCAATAGGAAAATCCATAGAATCTCTTTCAGCCTATCAACCTTGACTAGATATTTAGTCAAGATATTTAGTTGAACTTACTCCAGTATTCTTCAAGTATGTTCAATATATCCATATCGTTTGAATTTAAGAGAATATTCTGCCTAATTATGAAATTGCATGTATATATGTATATGTATGTATAACTTTATTTATAAAGCGCCACAAGGGTACGCAGCGCTGTACAATCTTACAGAATACAAAATTAAACACAGGGAGGACAAGTGATATAATAAATAAATACAATAAATATATATATATAAGTGCCATGTGGTATGAGACACAGTAGGAAGGAGGTCCCTGCCCTGTAGAGCTTACATATATATATATATATATTATATATATATATATATATGTATATATATACATACATACAAGAGCCATGAATATGCTGTAAATTATACCCTTATAAACAGAGCTTAATTATCTCATGGTCGGTGCTTAGTGATGTGATTTATGTCATATGACTCACTGAAACTTGTGTATTATAATAAATAAAGTACAATATGAGGATATTATAAGTACCTTATGTACTCGAGTATAAGCCGATCCGGATATAAGCCGAGGTACCTAATTTTACCTAAGAAAACTGGAAAACGTATTGACTCGAGTATAAACCTAGGGTGGGAAATGCAGCAGCTACTGCTAAGTTTTAATAATCAAAATAAATACCAATAAAATTACATTAATTGAGGCATAAGTGGGGTATATGTTTTTAAATATTTATTTAGAAGAAAAATGGTAAACTAGTGGAGGAGAGGGTCAACGAAAACAATATGGTATCAACAATGATACCTTAAGAATGGGCCATGGCACTGGAGGGTCTGGTTGCAGGTGGCCTAATTTGCACACAAAGGACAGAGGGTGCTAGTCTGGAGGGGCCCATGGCACCCGACTCGAGTATAAGCCGAGGGTGACTTTTTCAGCACATTTTGGGTGCTGAAAAACTAGGCTTATACTCGAGTATATACAGTAACCTCAGAGTTCCATGACCTGTATAAAAGGTCATGGAACTCCTTGGTGATTAATAATATCCTTATATTTTACAAGGGGTTACTTTATTCACCATATATATATATATATATATATATATATATATTGATTGCCACTGTACAGCTACAGTCCACATATTGTAGCTTTCGTAATTATTTATGTTTTAAGTTTAAACAGTTAAAAATATACATAATAGAGTCAAAACACAGTTCCAACTTTTCTAGTGATTGTATTTTGTTGGGATTTTTATGTATGAAGCCTACAAATCGAGTGTTGTCGCTGCACCAAAATCAACTTGCTTGACCCAATAAGAAACATTGAGCAGATCAGTTTGTGCAAGCGTAGCCATAAGTTATTGGGCTGAATGAGCTGATATGCTGGGAAATTTTAAAATTCAATCTAGGTAACAGAATCAAAGTGTTATGAAATGCATGTTTTCTATTGGGCAAATTCCATAGAAAGGGGAGTCCAGGAAAAATGCTGTACTTGTGCATTTGAATGTTTGCATAAAGGTAATTACGATATATTACTAATGGCAATTTGGGAATTTTTGATTATAGATCAAAATATGGAGCCAATATGAATGGATTTGGGTTACGCTGACAGTTGAAATACATAGTTAATCACTTTATCACTCTGTACTGCTAAAAAATGGGCCCTAATATTCACCATTCATGCGAATTTTATTTTGTTTTTAGGAAGTAAAAAAAAATCTAAAATTTCATCTTGTATCAAAGGTTTAAAATGATTTATTGGTTGCATGGGAATCATAAAGTTAAAAGAGGATCAAAACTGACTAGCTATCATATATTATTAACGTGTATTTATAAACCGCCAACATATTCCGCAGCGCTGTAAAATAAATTAGGGATGCACCGAATCCAGAATTCGGTTCAGCATTCAGCCAAATTCATGCCTCTGGCTGAACCGACTTTTTGTCAAATAAACACAGAGGTTGAACATTTTTCATTTTTCTCGCGACGCGCGCAGTTCTCTTTAGCCCTTCCATGCCAAAATTTGTTTATAAGTTTGATATTCGGACGAATCTTTCGCAAAGTTTTCAGGGTTCGGACGGATCCTAAAATTGTGGAATCCCTACAATTAATCCCTACAATTAAGAGGTGCATACATTAAACATACGAGAATGCAAACAAAAATATCCAATAACCGTGCCCCAAAGAGTTTAAAAAGGGGGCTACATGAAGTTGTACGGTTTGTGAGCAGGGTCGGAATGAGCCCCGGCGGCCCAGACCCGACCCTTACGGCGCTCCCCCTCCCGACTACTCCACCCCTGACACGTCAAATTTACACGCTCGGAGGAGGACGTCGGGAGGGGGGCCCTGCGAGGGGGGTTAGGGGGTCCCCTGCGGGGGGGTTAGGGGACGTGCCTGGCTGGGGGCACCTGCAGGGCACCTGGGACAGGAGTCCCGGTGGGCCCTTCCCCCCCCAGTCCGAAACTGTTTGTGAGGTTCGGCTTTCTCGCAAGTCTCACATATACGGAATAATATAGTACATAGGAGCTTTCCAAAAACATACAGACGTAGCATATTTGTGCCCACCCAAAAAAATAGTTGCATTCTTCATTTTTTTTACACAAGTGACAATTTTTTTTTATGTGAGCGACAATTTTTGGTCACGTGGCAAAGTTTTCATCTGTGAATTTTGACGCCTGTTTTGCAAGAAAATTCGCCACTGGTGAAACGCAGAAATTTGCAGCAAATTAATGGCTGGCAAAAAATGTCATTCATCTCTAGACAGGACCCAGGGCTGCAAGGCAATAGTGTAAGCCTTTGTGCTACAATGCCACACAGTACATAAACTCACACATTTTCCTTTATAAACACTTTATGAAACAGATATTCTGGATTATTCTCTTTAACACCTTTGCAGTGATATGGAGACTTTTTTTTAGCAGTGTATTATATTTTATTACTTTCAGATTCAGGTATGTCTGTTCCCCATTCTCTATTTCCAGGCCTCAGCTCTTCATTAGCCCCAACCATTCTGGAGCCATTGAATCAGTTCTGTTTGTGATAGTCACCTATCCATTAAAGACAACAGTTTGTTTTACAAATTCTCATATTTCTCATTTTGATATTTTTTTTTAGCAGTTCCAGATTGACCTCGGTGACTGCAGATCGCATTGTTCCCATGACGTCACGGCAGGCCTGTTCCATGTCTCCATGTATTATTTCCAGGGCTGACTGTTTAACTCTGAAGGTGATTTATGGATTCCCTTTTCCTCCCATACATTTTATCCTGCTTCAGTATGTTTAACACTTGTCACAGATGTTTTATAAGTGTGATATATCCTCATCTTTCTGCCAAGAAACGAGTGGGGGCTAACAGGGCCTTATATGTAAACGACTAACAGAGAGAACATTCTTGTTTGAAAGACTGCAGACTGCTAATTGCTTTCCATTCCTGATAACTGGTTATCTGTTTAGGGCCGAGACAAAGAGGGCCTATGAGCCTATCCATCCTCTACTCCCACCACTTAATGGCATCTCTTCCAAATAAAGATAGTGAGAGGTGATTCATATTGCTATCAAGACATTTATTGTTTTGCTCACAGTGCCAGGAAATGGATAATTTGTGGAACAGAACTCTTTTCCATGCTAATTAAACAGACTGCAAATGCTGATACCCGTCATTACTAAACAGCACCGCAGCGGTGCCTGCTAAACTACTCTCTGCTTTGGAAGAGGCTAGCTTGGAGCAGACTTCTTCTCCTGCGGATTCACAGCTTATTGACTAATGTCTCTACTAGCTTGCACCTTTGAAAGCAGCCGCCAGAATGCTGTTTTAGACCAGGTGTCAGCGTTGGCTCTGCCAGTTGCTGGACGTAGAGAGTGTTTTGCAGAGAAAGCAGCCAGGCCCAGGTGTGCTCGGCCGGCACCTGTGCGTAGATGTATGTAAGCTCATCCATAACTCTTGACGGGAAAAGGAGCTGCATCGTGAAACGATACACGTGAGATCCTACCATGTAACAGGGTGACCATATGGTGCCGGCTCATTTTAAGCAAGCCTTCAAAACAGACGCCTGAAAATTAACCTGTGCGCTGCAAAGCGAGGGAACAGAAGATAAATTCGACCAATTAGGTGGTGTCGCCGTTAACAAAAAAAAGAAAAAATGCTTGTAGGATACAAATGAGCCAGTGGCTGTGACATGTTAAGGTCTGGCTTGCTTATTCAGTGTTTGCACAGATGTCTGTTTTATTCATTTTTTGCATTGTGCTGGTATTGTGTTACTTTGTGATATATTACCCTATCATTTTACGAGCCTTTGAACACATTGCAACAAGAAACGTTTCCGGTATGTCAAACAAATGTGATAGCCCAGATTGAAGGCACATAAGAGATTACTGTAAAATAAATAAAATATCTGCCTACGAGGCAGCAGCTACATGAAAAGCAATTACACAACATACCCTTTCTCCTGCAATCAGTTATCTAACATTTATAGATAGAAAATCAATATGCTACTCTATAATGCAACAGTTTGTGAGTGAAACATTACAAGAAATCAGGCTCAGTGCTTTCCAGAAGACCAGGTGTCAGCTGAGACACTCACTTGGAATGCTACAGGCAGCCTTTAGCCCAGGTTACATCAATGAGTAAATTCAATAAGTCAACACATGATAGATAGGTAGAGCCATGATAGCCTGAGGTGCAGCCTATTCCACTGAGTTTAATGGGATTGTCAACAATGACAGTGGGTGACCACTACTGCCTGCACAATGTTATAGAGTAGCTTGATCCATACCAAAGCCAGCTACATCTGAACCACAGTAGATACATTTTAGCCTTGATACCTGTGTAGCCCCAGGCTTGTTTAAGGCTAAAGAGGAAAAGAGGGCATTTGCCCCTAGCATCAGTATTCTCTGTTTTCTTACAGCACGAGTCCAGTATCAATGGCTACGTCAACCAGATACCATTTTAAACTGCAAGCTGGAAGTAAGCAGAATAAGAAGGTAAATAATTACATAAAATTGAATAGAAAGAAAGGTCACTTGAAAAGTTGCTAAGAATATAAGAATCTATAAATTGCAAAAAAATGAATTATAGGCAAATGGCCTCAAAAACAAACATAAAAAACCCTTTATGCTCTTGCTATGACTAGTGGGTGCAACATGGGGTGTCACTTAATAGGCAGCATGTGGGCAGAACATGGGCATACACCTAGATGGCCTTTAAATGCACACATTTCAGCTGAAAACTGCAAAGTAGTAGCAAATGGCTAAGGTACCACTGTGCCTACCAATTGTAAGTGAGCCTTCATATCTCCGATTGTGTTGTCAGTGATGAAGAGTCAATATGAAACACACAGAGCTAATACACACTTAATAACCTATTCTCTGGGTTCCTTTAACTAGCCTGAGTGTCTTATGAGTCTAAATTAGGTTGTTTATATATACTATTACTGATTAGTGATGGAGCCACCATGGGTGCATCAGTATACTGAGGTTCAAATTCTCTTAGGGGTCAACAGTGTCCTAAATAAGGAAAGTCCATGCAGTTCTTCCTTTTTTGTTATTCTGCCCGTGCTCTCATCATTTGAGCCACAAAGTTGCTCTTTCTGTAAATGGATTCTTAATAGAGGGATATAGGATATACTCACAACCCACCAAAGCACAGGTAACTCAGTCAGCAGCACATATGGGTTCAGCAAAATAAATCATCTGTTTATTGATGCACCTATGTTGTCATATATTGATTTACACAAGCATGTGAAAATAATTACAAGCAGAGGTATAAATAAATGGCACTGGCCTATTAGTTCCATGGTTGTGATTAGCTAACATCTGGACTAATCAGTTTCAACAAGTTGAAAGGTTTTGAAAATTTAGAATAACCCAGGGCATCCCTTTTTAAATGAATAGCGTAGTTGTAAAGTGCAGATTACTCTAGGCTGCAGTTCTGACTCAGGGATGGTTTTAGGGTAGAATGTGTCCAGGTAGAAGTTCTCCTTGGGTGGAAGATGGGGAGAAAAGCGCATTGAGGAAGAATTTTTGATTGATGACCTTTTTAGCTTGTGCAGACAATCATGGCTGAACATACTCAGTGGACCCCTGTGGGTGAAGTTAGTAGCTCATGCAGTTGACAAATGCATCCAAGCATCTTGGTCCTTCCCATGTTTGACCAAGTCAATAACATTTTTTGATTGATGACCTTTTTAGCTTGGGCATACAATCACAACTGAACATACTCAGTGGACCCCTGTGGTTAAGGATAGTAGCTCATGTAGTAGACCAATGCATCCAAGCTTCTTGGTCCTCCCCATGTGTTACCGGAGAAAGAAGCATGGTGTGAAAAAGGATGGTACCTCAACTAAAATCAATTTAACTTTTGAAACCAATTATATATAATTTTGGTTTCTCCATAGTAGAATGTTGAAAAGAACAAACCTAAAGCAGTATTGTAGAGCTTTCTGCATAGCCACATATGGAGCATTTCTCATAAGAATATCTGGGGATATTAGAAGAAGCTAGAGGTTATGAACAATAGGACCTCTTTCTGGTTAATGCACAAAGTAGGCTGTCTGCCAGCTCCCTTCTCAAGGGTGATATGAGGTTGCTTCAGACTTTAAATCTTGACAGAATACCTAGCCACTCAACAGTTTAATAGGTTGTTACACAAAAGCTTTAACCTCTTCTTTTGGCTGCCAACTCATGGAGTCATTCACACGAACCATAAAAAAGTTAAAAGCGTATCATGCTCACGTTGGTTAATGGACTACATTCTGCTTTAATGCGGTGCCCAGACTGAGTGCTTTGCTTTTTTATAATGTAAGTTAAGCTCATCCCATTCTATCACTCCTGATTGTAAACCTTACAGCTAGGCCCTGGAGGTGAAACAGATTACAGGGAATATTTTTAGATGCATATTGTACTTGCAAGTCTGGAAAATAAATGATTGGTTGCTAGTGATCGCCCCACCTATCTGAGATTTTATTCTTTTTGCAATTTTATTCATTTGGTGCTACAGGTTAACCTTTTAATGGATCCTGATTCAATTCTTAGCCATGGCCACACGCAGGTCAAAAAACATTTCTTTTTTATGACACAGTTAGTTGAGTCAAAAATTAGTAACCCATTGATTAACTTACTTGTGCTGATGCAGGAAAACTCTCAAAGTCAGGCTTGTATAGAGATGGAAGCTTGAAATTGGCATCCCAAAGAGGAGCTGAATTGTACCAATAGGGGGAGTTTTCCTGGAAGACTGGAGCATTTGTGAAATCAAAGTATAAGGAAGATGGGTTGTTTAAACTATTAGAGCCTTCTTCAAACAGCAAGCATTCACATGGGCAAGCACAGTGGCCCAGGGATTAGTACTGCACAGTTGGGTTCCAGGTTTGACCCCAAGCAGAACTTTTATTCTCTCTCTATGCTTGCATGGGATTCTCTCCCACATGCTAAAAACTTACAAGCAGGTTCATTGGTTGATGAAAAAGCTGTACATAGCATTTGTAAACAAGATAATGACCTAAGTTTCTGTAAAGTACAGTGAAATATGTCTGGTTTAGATACAAACAGGAACATTGAAGTAGTCCTGTGTATGATACAAAAACACTAGAGGCTATGTAGCAAGAATTATTACATTTGCTCCATAATCCATTTCTTTACTAAAATTAAAGTCACATGGAGATGCACCTGAGATTATGGTTTGATAAAACCTGCTTATTATAGTAAACCGCAAGACATCAGAAATTTTAAACACCACTAATTACGTTCCAATAAAGGTTGCAGTTGTCAGCAAACATTGTTATTTTACCCTGGCCATCTCAGCTACTTATGGGTTAGCACCTCCCCTTTGACCCCAGACAGAAAACCTTCCCCTATCAAAAACTTTAAAGCCTTCCCCTTCCCTTTCTCAGGGGTATTTTTCCTTCTGCCTTGGACCTCAGGCAGTTAGAATATTTTTTTTTTTTAAAAAAGATTCATCTCAATTTCCTAACAAAGGGCTACTGACTTGTGCGCGTAAGATATTGCATCAGATACTGGTTACTGCTTGCTGGAAGAGCAGTATGCATATGCCCTGGAACTTAAGGCCCCACCGAGAAGGCGGGTGTTCCACATTTTCCCCCGGTATGTCCTCTCAAATGGCCAGCTAAGGCATTCAGGAATACCGGTTGTGGTGGTCTAATATATATTCTAGATATATATATATATATAGAATATATATATATATATATATATATATATTCTAGTGCAGGGTATATGGATTTGTAGCAAAGATTTGTAGCAAAAGAGGGAAAGTTGTGCTCAACCACTAAATTTTAAACCATTAGGCGGGGTTGCAATGAGGTTGTGACCACAAAATGGCAATTAGGATCACTTAGTAATTGTATACTTTGTATATTACTATAGGCCCTTTACATTTAAGGCCACTCAGTTATTGTGTACTGTACCAGGTATAGCACTACAGGCCCTTTACAATTAGTGCCACTCGGTAATTGTATACTGCGTATAACACTGCAGGCCCTTTACATTTAGGGCCATTCAGTAGTGTGAACTGTGGATATCACTGCCCACTTTTTACATTATAGACATTTAGTAAAATAAAACTGGGTATAACACAAGAGTGGGTTGGTCTTTCTAGGTCTAAAGCCGTAGAGCATACTGATACTGACACCATGGCTGCTGGCCATTGGTGATCCTTGATGTTTTATTCCATTTAATGTACTTATACTGAGTTGTCAGTGTAAGACCTTGGTATCTAAAACATTTAAAATGTTTTGTGTGTGCCACTGTATATGGTCAGTGCCAGCCTTATGGTTGTAAGCCATTTAATAGGTTGATGATGGATTTTCAGTGTTAGCCTCCTAGTTCTAAGGTTATTAGTAACGTATGTGCATTGCTATAGTATTTACAGTTATGGACATTTAGGGGCACATTTACTAACCCACGAATCCGAATTGGAAAAATTCTGATTGGAAAACGAACATTTTGCGACTTTTTCGTATTTTTTGCGATTTTTTTCATCGCCGTTACAACTTTTTGTAAATTGTCGCGACTTTTTCGTAATCATTAAGACTTGCGTGAAAAGTTGCGACTTTTTCGTGGCCATTACGATTTGCTCGTATCTTGTTGCGACTTTTTCGTATTGAGCGCTCGTAAGCGGTGGGCGTAACTTTTAAACTTAGCATGATTTTGGAAGCCTCCCATAGGACTCAATGGCACTCTGCAGCTCCAACCTGGCCCAAGAAAAGCCTCCCATAGGGCTCAATGGCACTCTGCAGCTCCAACCTGGCCCAAGGAAAGCCTCCCATAGGGCTCAATGGCACTCTGCAGCTCCAACCCGGCCCAAGGAAAGTCTCCCATAGGGCTCAATGGCACTCTGCAGCTCCAACCTGGCCCAAGGAAAGCCTCCCATAGGGCTCAATGGCACTCTGCAGCTCCAACCCGGCCCAAGGAAAGTCTCCCATAGGGCTCAATGGCACTCTGCAGCTCCAACCTGGCCCAAGGAAAGTCTCCCATAGGGCTCAATGGCACTCTGCAGCTCCAACCTGGCCCAAGGAAAGTCTCCCATAGGGCTCAATGGCACTCTGCAGCTCCAACCTGGCCCAAGGAAAGTCTCCCATAGGGCTCAATGGCACTCTGCAGCTCCAACCCGGCCCAAGGAAAGCCTCCCATAGGGCTCAATGGCACTCTGCAGCTCCAACCTGGCCCAAGGAAAGTCTCCCATAGGGCTCAATGGCACTCTGCAGCTCCAACCCGGCCCAAGGAAAGCCTCCCATAGGGCTCAATGGCACTCTGCAGCTCCAACCCGGCCCAAGAAAAGTCACCATACTGAAGCTTGAATGAATCCGAAACTTTCGTACTCGGCGTGAGAGCTGCGAAAAAGTCGCGACATTTTGCGAAACATTCGTAATGGCTACAAAAAAGTTGCGACAATTTCTGAAAAAAAATCGCCGATCATTACGAAAAAAACGCATTCGGACGCCTTCGGACCATTTGTGGGTTAGTAAATCAGCCCCTTAGTTTACTAAACTGAATGCTTTAGGCCAAGCCTTCTGTTTAGGTCATTTGTTATAATTTGAGTAGAGGTATGAGACCTGTTATCTAGAATGCTCAGAGCCTGAGATTTTCCTGATAAAGTATCTTTCTGTAATTTGGATCTCCCTACCTTAATTCTACCAAAACATCACTTCAGCATTAAATAAACCCAATAGGATTGTTCTGCCCCCAATAAGGATTATTTATATCTTAGTTGGGATCAAGTACAAGGTACTGTTTTATTATTACAGGGAAAAAGGAGTCTATGGGAGATGGCCTTTTTGGATAATGGGCTTCTGGATAACAGATCTGGATCTAAGGAGGTTCTGGGCAGACCTCCGGGGTCTAATACCATTTAACATTCTGTATACAATTTGGCACTGGGGGTTTTAAGGCCCCTTTTGGGTTTAGGCCATTGGGTATTTTAAGACTGTGTTTATTACTACAAGCCTCAAACCATTCACTGTAGTGCATTGTCTATTATTGGAGTGAATACTGTTTTTTTTATGTCAGCTTTTATTCTCGGTTGTATTAAGGCAGCTGCTCTTCTGGTTGTATTTGGTTGTAACAAGAAAAAAGTGAATGTGGAATATTTATATGATGTTCTGTGGTTTAGTTTTAATAATGGATGTAGCTCAGGCACTGATGCGTCAGTAAGTCCTTTAAGTTTTTCTTTACTCAGATATGGGTAATTCAGTTCAGTTTTAGTCCTTGGTTGTTCCACTCAAGGTCAGTATTGTTATACTAATAGTATATAAGGCAGTATGTATTGCTTCAGTTGGTCAGTAGTATGATCTGTATAACTGCATCGTGACCCTCTGGTCTTTGATTTATGGCTGTTTGAGGTACAGGTATAGGACCCATTATCCAGAATTCTCGGGACCAAGGGTATTCCGGATAAGGGGTCTTTCCGTAATTTGGATCTCAATACCTTAAGTCTACTAAAAAATCAATAAAACATTAATTAAACCCAATAGGATTGTTTTGCATCCAATATGGATTAATTATATCTTAGTTGGAATCAATTACAAGGTTCTGTTTAATTTCTACATAGAAAAAGGAAATCAGTTTTAATATTCTGAATTATTTGATTAAAATGGAGTCTATGGGAGTCGGGCATTCCGTAATTCGGAGCTTTCTGGATAACGGGTTTCCGGATAAGGGGTCCGATACCTGTATTTATACTGTGACAGTGCAGTGTATTCATAAGGGGTATATTCTATAATTGAATATAAGTAGGATATTGAAGGCTACAATTCTCTTCACTGATTCTGGTTGTGTTTCTAAAACTAATTATTGGTATGATGTTTTTTAACTACACTGGTATTAGTTTCAGCAGTTCCGCACAATAGATATACTCCCTATTACACAATTGGTGTATACGCAGTTGAACTTCTCAACACTACATTACTCCATTGGGTTTTTAATGCAGGGCATAGCAGGGCATTTCATTATTTATTGGTGCTATTGTGACTTTGTGCTTCTTCTCAGTTCTATAATACCAGTATTTGTGGGTTAGAACTACTCATAGCACAATTCAGTATTTTACAGACTATTGATACAGATTAAGGACAGGTACTGCTTCTGGTGGCACTAGGATTGCTGGGATGCAGATTCATATAAGATATATTCAAAACATAGGATAGAATAATTATAAACACAGGACTTTCTTGCTGCTGTACTAGAATCCTAGGTTACAGTGGACATTTCCAATGCAGGCCTATTCTGAGTATTTAGCATATGTGAGTTCTGGAAATGTCTTTCACTATGCCTGATAATCAGGAATTTTGTTCCGTGTTTAATATGGCCAAGTATTTGCGCAACTTGGAAAATGAAGCAACATGTATGCCTTCCCACCGATTTTGGGGGGACTTGTCGCCTGCAGTGGCCGAGATTTAACCACGGGCGACTGATCTCCCAGTGGGGCATCACCTAAAGGAGTCGCAGCTGCCAGCAGTGAGGTGACTGGGGCACTTCCCATTCTGAGAAATATTCTAGGAGGCAGCTTTCCAAACTGTACAACAGAAGATCTTTTGGGATAGGGAATAACTGGTTATTCTTATCCAAAGGCTAAGTGAGTGTGAATGTTTATTTTCCTACACATGAGGAGATCCATTGCTAAAATTGCCTAGTCATCTTACACGACTGCAGAAGCTACGTCATTAACAACAATGGAAAAAAAGGTTTTTTTGTAAGCAACTGAAAATAAAGCAGGCCATAACCATAATCTCCATGCCATTCTTTGCCATATATCTATGAACACTGGAATGTTTCATCAACATTTAATTATCATTTAGGAAACATATTTAGAATTCTAGTTTAAAACTGGCCATCCCAAATCTTTATGTTTCCCTGTTCTGAGATGCGTGCATGGAGGTGAAGAGCACTGTGGGTTTTTGGCAGGATATGTACAGTTTATTCCTGGGTAATCCCCCTCAACTCCATCGTACCTTCCTCTTTCATTTTACAGCAAAGAAAGAAAAATCCAGCGATGACAGGTGATAAGTGAGAAAAACCACGAGCAAACAGAGCAAGGAGCTTTGCAAACAGTTAAATGTCAGACAGGGGCCTCTATTCAGCTGAAAGCAGACTTAGAGCTGTAATATTTATGGCCAATTGATGTCATTACAAAGTAAATATGGCCTCTCTTATACAGAATTAGGGATGATGAAGAGCAAAGCAAAAGTCTGTTTATAATCTAGGAGTGCCAAGGCTAACAATGATAGGTAAAATTACCCAAAATGCTGCTGGATGGGATATCAGAGATAAAGTGTATATACCTATAACCTCTGCATAGGACAAATATTAATTAGGCCTCAAAAGCTATCATACCATGTTAAAAAACCAGAGCTCCTTTTCTCCATATTGAGATATTAAATCCCCCTAGGTACCCTCATATAATATACAGTGGTGTGAAAAACTATTTGCCCCCTTCCTGATTTCTTATTCTTTTGCATGTTTGTCACACTTAAATGTTTCTGCTCATCAAAAACCGTTAACTATTAGTCAAAGATAACATAATTGAACACAAAATGCAGTTTTTAAATGAAGGTTTACGTTATTAAGGGAGAAAAAAAACTCCAAATCTACATGGCCCTGTGTGAAAAAGTGATTGCCCCCCTTGTTAAAAAATAACTTAACTGTGGTTTATCACACCTGAGTTCAATTTCTGTAGTCACCCCCAGGCCTGATTACTGCCACACCTGTTTCAATCAAGAAATCACTTAAATAGGAGCTACCTGACACAGAGAAGTAGCCCAAAAGCACCTCAAAAGCTAGACATCATGCCAAGATCCAAAGAAATTCAGGAACAAATGAGAACAAAAGTAATTGAGATCTATCAGTCTGGTAAAGGTTATAAAGCCATTTCTAAAGCTTTGGGACTCCAGCAAACCACAGTGAGAGCCATTATCCACAAATGGCAAAAACATGGAACAGTGGTGAACCTTCCCAGGAGTGGCCGGCCGACCAAAATTACCCCAAGAGCGCAGAGACAACTCATCCGAGAGGCCACAAAAGACCCCAGGACAACATCTAAAGAACTGCAGGCCTCACTTGCCTCAATTAAGGTCAGTGTTCACGACTCCACCATAAGAAAGAGACTGGGCAAAAACAGCCTGCATGGCAGATTTCCAAGGCGCAAACCACTTTTAAGCAAAAAGAACATTAAGGCTCGTCTCAATTTTGCTAAAAAACATCTCAATGATTGCCAAGACTTTTGGGAAAATACCTTGTGGACCGACGAGACAAAAGTTGGAAGGTGCGTGTCCCGTTACATCTGGCGTAAAAGTAACACAGCATTTCAGAAAAAGAACATCATACCAACAGTAAAATATGGTGGTGGTAGTGTGATGGTCTGGGGTTGTTTTGCTGCTTCAGGACCTGGAAGGCTTGCTGTGATAGATGGAACCATGAATTCTACTGTCTACCAAAAAATCCTGAAGGAGAATGTCCGGCCATCTGTTCGTCAACTCAAGCTGAAGCGATCTTGGGTGCTGCAGCAGGACAATGACCCAAAACACACCAGCAAATCCACCTCTGAATGGCTGAAGAAAAACAAAATGAAGACTTTGGAGTGGCCTAGTCAAAGACCTGACCTGAATCCTATTGAGATGTTGTGGCATGACCTTAAAAAGGCAGTTCCTGCTAGAAAACCCTCAAATAAAACTGAATTACAACAATTCTGCAAAGATGAGTGGGCCAAAATTCCTCCAGAGCGCTGTAAAAGACTCGTTGCAAGTTATCGCAAACGCTTGATTGCAGTTATTGCTGCTAAGGGTGGCCCAACCAGTTATTAGGTTCAGGGGGCAGTACTTTTTCACACAGGGCCATGTAGGTTTGGATTTTTTTTCTCCCTAAATAATAAAAACCCTCTTTTAAAAACTGCATTTTGTGTTTACTTGTGTTATCTTTGACTAATAGTTAAATGTGTTTGATGATCAGAAACATTTTGTGTGACAAACATGCAAAAGAATAAGAAATCAGGAAGGGGGCAAATAGTTTTTCACACCACTGTACATGTTATTTAGACATATGAAACAATTATAAACATGACAAATGACTAGCCATACCAAGTGTACGTGTGTTAGAGAATACATGTTTTCTCATATGGGACCAAGCATAAATGAAGATACAAAACAGGGTTCTAGCTACAGCGGTTTTGACTGCATACAGGACTTGGAATCTAAAGGGAATGTACCCATAAAATAAACTTAATTATCAAAACAGATGAAAATGAATGTGCAGTCTAAAGGGGAAAAGACACAAGTCGATAAAATGATCCCTAATTGCTTTAGCCATAACCAAGCCACCATACAATTTGCTGTCTGCAAGGTTTGAGAAAGCCCTATATAGGTATGGGATCTGTTATCCAGAATGCTCGGGACCTGGCAGTTTCGAGATAGGGGTCGTTGCATAATTTGGATCACCGTGCCTTAGGTCTACTAAAAGATAATTTCAGTATTAAATAAACCCAATAGGATTGTTTTGCCTCCACTAAGGATTAATTATATCTTAGTTGGGATCAAGTACAAGGTACTGTTTTCTTATTATAGAGTAAAAGGAAATCTTTTTAAAAATGAGAATTGTTTGATTATAGTGGGAGATGACCTTCCTGTAGTCCTGAGCTTTCTGGATAAAGGGTTTCTGCATAATGGGTCCCATAACTGTACTTAACACTTGCTAAGTGGTATTTTATATATGCTTTGCTAGTGGCACCTACACATGCTCAGTTTTGCATCAGCAGAATCACATGCTGTACAACTGAGGGGCTTGTACGTGCATACCCACAGCCTGGAAAAAAACACCACTGATTCAGTAGACATGGCCAACATCTTGAAACCAATATTTTCTTTGCATAAAAAAGATGGAATGTTCAAACCTATTTGGAGAATTTCCCAGGAATTCCTTCCTTAGAACACCTCAGGAGACACACCTTAGGATTGTTGACGTGGAGCAAAGAGCCAGAGATCAATGCCAGGATCATGCATAAATGTTTGTATAATATGGCAAGCCTGTAACATCAGCAAATGTTCCTGTGCCAATACAACAACAGTGATGCAAGGCATTAATATACATGCCCAATGCCCTGAGTTGAACTAGTAATGGATTTTTAGTCTTAATGAGACATTCCAAGCTGCAACCACTGACATTCTCTTATTCACCTCCACCTTCATCGCCTGCCCTCGTTTTTCTTCTCAGCTCTGAAAGTATTGATAATTTGATCTGCTATAAAACTTGACACTGCTTTATAAAGGCCTGGGATGATCGTCGGGTCCATCGATAAGGTAGCTGTTAAGACTAGACTTCCATAAGACGACATATTGGCAAAATGACCACTTGGCAGTCAATGGTTTACCTTGTCTTGCATCAGAGATTGTTACTCCTGCGTCCTGCTACTCAAACCTCTACATTTGTTACATCAGAGATTGTTACTCCTGTTTCCTGCTACTCAAACCTCTACATTTGTTACATCAGAGATTGTTACTCCTGTGTCCTGCTACTCAAACCTTCACATTTGTTACATCAGAGATTGTTACTCCTGTGTCCTTCTACTCAAACCTTGTTACTCCTGTGTCCTGCTACTCAAACCTTTACATTTGTTAAGTCAGAGATTGTTACTCCTGCGTCCTGCTACTCAAACCTCTACATTTGTTACATCAGAGATTGTTACTCCTGTGTCCTGCTACTCAAACCTCTACATTTGTTACATCAGAGATTGTTACTCCTGTGTCCTGCTACTCAAACCTTCACATTTGTTACATCAGAGATTGTTACTCCTGTGTCCTTCTACTCAAACCTTGTTACTCCTGTGTCCTGCTACTCAAACCTCTACATTTGTTACATCAGAGATTGTTACTCCTGTGTCCTGCTACTCAAACCTTCACATTTGTTACATCAGAGATTGTTACTCCTGTGTCCTTCTACTCAAACCTTGTTACTCCTGTGTCCTGCTACTCAAACCTTTACATTTGTTACGTCAGAGATTGTTACTCCTGCGTCCTGCTACTCAAACCTTTACATTTGTTACATCAGAGATTGTTACTCCTGTGTCCTGCTACTCAAACCTTTACATTTGTTACATCAGAGATTGTTACTCCTGCGTCCTGCTACTCAAACCTTTACATTTGTTACGTCAGAGATTGTTACTCCTGTGTCCTGCTACTCAAACCTTTACATTTGTTACGTCAGAGATTGTTACTCCTGCGTCCTGCTACTCAAACCTTTACATTTGTTACATCAGAGATTGTTACTCCTGCGTCCTGCTACTCAAACCTTTACATTTGTTACGTCAGAGATTGTTACTCCTGCGTCCTGCTACTCAAACCTTTACATTTGTTACGTCAGAGATTGTTACTCCTGCGTCCTGCTACTCAAACCTTTACATTTGTTACATCAGAGATTGTTACTCCTGTGTCCTGCTACTCAAACCTTTACATTTGTTACATCAGAGATTGTTACTCCTGTGTCCTGCTACTCAAACCTTTACATTTGTTAGTCAGAGATTGTTTCTGAATTTCTGAACCTTTTTCATCAAGGCTTTATATTTTATTATTATGAACCCCAAGGCTTCACCTTTTTAATTCCTCCCAAAATGTTTAAAATTAAAAGTCAGGACCACTTTAGCCACTCCCCTGATTTTTCCCATCCATGCCCTGTCAAAACATGCCCCTGATCTGCCAAAAACCTTAAAGGAGAAGGAAAAAACTAAGTAAGCTTTATCAGAAAGGTCTATGTAAATACACAGAAAATCTGCAGCTGAGTCCTCTAGCAAAAGAAACACAGGTTTATTTGTCTCCTTTTTTGTAAACATGTTCTTAGGGTATCTGACTTCCTTTCTCAGAAAAATCCTTCATTTCTGGGGCCAGAGTCTGTGCCGTTCTCTCCCCTCTCCTGCTCCCCACTCCCATAAGTATTAATAAAACTCACTCCCCCCAGCCGTAGGAATGTGTGATCTGAGCTATAACGGCTAGAGCTGCAGCAGGAAGCTACTTAAAATGGCAGCTGCTGTCTTAAACAAACAGAGAAAGCTTCTAGGGCAGGCATGGTAATGCTTTCTGCAGAATTAATATAGTGTTCTAGGTGGCATTAATGTGGCAAATCTATTGGCAGTAAAATGCCTTTCCTTCGCCTTTAAAGGACAAGTTAACCCAGAATATAATTTTTTGCTTAATAAAACAAAATCCTAAGCAACTTTGCAATATACGTTTTTGCGTTATTTGTATATATAATTGCTATTAGAAGCAGTGTTTTCCTGTCCCTTTCTATTCTCTGCCCTGGTGGCTCTAGGGTTTGAAACAATGTAACACAAGGCAGCCAACTGACAGACCTGTATTGCTAGAGGAGCCAGGCACTTGCAACATTGTTTAAAAAGAAACAACCAGGAGTTCAGCAAATGCTGCTTTCAGTAGCAATTCCATTTCCATATAACTTTTAAAGCACTGAAAATGTGTAATAAGTTCATATTGGAAAGTTGTTTAGAATGATGTTTTCTTTTATAAGGCACAAACTTATTGACATGTCCTTTAATGTAGGATCAAGAATCATCCGCCTAAATAGGGGGCGTTTGGGGGATGAGATACATACCTGGGTACATTTTTGGTACATTAAGTCACATATTCTTAATATTATACAGCTATGCAATGTGAACTTTGAGAACTCCTTAACATACAGAAAAATAAAAATAAACGTATCCTTTCTATTTAATGCTGTGTATATGGCAGCAATACGACCGTTGCAGCGATATTATCTCAATACTATTTAAATGTCATGTAGCTGGTATGGCTATATGTGTACTCATACAGAAATAGCTTTCATCTATCCGAATGGGTTAATATGTAATAAAAACCTTTATGCCCATGAGCAGACACTTCAGTTGCATCCTTAGAATCCCCCGTTTGGGTCCTTTATAGGCAAATTGATGCCAGGCACAGGCTCTGCCCATGAAATCCTTTGATGTCGTAAAGATTTGCTTTCAAGATGATTAATCTCAGGGCGCCCAGCACACTGGATCTCAGCATAATGGCAGGTGCCTGCGCTCACATGGTACCACTGTCAGGGCTGCTAATGGAAGTGTCTGTTTTACAGCCCAGCTGACAGCAGCATTGTCCTGGCTGGGTTACAGCCCTGACATGTGGAATCAATCTTTTTAAACTGTCAATTAATCAGTGGGGCAGCTGTCAGCTCCGGCTGAATGGCCCAGAAGGAGAGCACCTCTCCCAGGCACACTGCTGAAGCTATCAAACTGTTTGCAAACTGAAAAAGGCAACTAAACTCGGCACTGAAAATACTCGTTTTACTGCTGCCTCGGAGGAAAGCAAGTGCATATTGCTAGGCTTAGTAGAGACAAAAATAACAGTAAAAACTGAGGCGGGATACAATTCTGTCAGACAAAAGCCCTAGAAACACAGGGACCTCATCCAATTGCTGCATTTTGTAGCTGAGTGAAGGTTTTACTATTTGTTATTTATGGAGGTTGTGAGGTGCACTGGGGAAAGAACTACAGATTCCAAATGCTGTGACTACTGACACCTGCTAACTTCACATAAGGATATGAACCAAGCAGCATACGCTCCTACCTCATTTATTGTACATCAGGCCTAGTTTACTAATAGGGACTAGGTGCAAAATTAAAGGTAAACTGCATACAAACACAAATAAGCTTTTTAAAAAGTAAACATAATTTCAAGCAACCTTGCAATATACATCAATTAAAACATATGCAGCCTTTTTGATGATTTTAAAATAATAATATGGTTTGGAACAGTTCCCTAAGCTCAGCCCCCTGCTCCCCCGTTGACCTGGCTGACTACTTTCAGACTCAAATAAAGTGTAACAGTACCTGACTGTCCTCAGCCTGCCTTCAGCCTGCATCCTCCCAATCCCACAATTCCCTGCACATGTGATATCAATAAGGAAAGGAACATCACAGTGCAATGCATGTTGGGTTATGTAGTTCCTGCATGCTGCCTGTAAGAAGTGGAGAAGTTATTACAATTTGTAACGTCAATGCTTTAGCCCCTCCTCCCCTGCCAGGAAATAATATGATGCAGAGAGAGAAGAATGGTTTTGCAGCTGGATTTCAGCATATGAAAATAGTATTTATTCATACTTTTTGAAGCAACAGATTACACTGATAGGTATATTAGGGGTTTTTGTACAAATTTTGTCTTTAACAAATTTTGGTTTGAAAGCCTAAGTTCCCCTTTAAAAAGTGCACCCAAAGGAAGTTGCTGGAAATTTTATATGTACCTTGTACCAATTGGTATAGCCTGTACAGTGCAAGTTGCACACTTATCAATATTATTGTCCTGTAGACTGAACATGGGTATATACTGTGTGTAAGAGTCTATGAGGATACAAAGCCCAAACAAGCTTTATACATTCTCCCTGGTCAGTTGCCGGTGTAAATTACAGGACTCCCTTGAGCCTTTGCATGCTGCACATTTCGTCTTGTGCCTCAGTCACAGGAATAGGCACAGTGGGACCCAATTCATTAGAAGACAATTATTCTCAGAAAGGTTGAAAGGGAAACGAGAAATAGGACAACAAGCAAGAAGATGGATAGACTCAATGATAACAATCATGGGCATGCCACTGAAAGCCTCAAGGCCTAAAGAGCAGACAGGACATTCCAAACTATCCATATGGTAGCCAGCAGTTAAAATCAATTTGGCGTCACGTCATGTAATAATAAAACCTCTCTAGGTCTAGTGACCATATGTTACACTCAACGTGTATTACAATATAACTTAATAATCATATAGGGCATATATTTGTGCTCATATAAAACTAAAATAGGCATCTTGGACTTCGGTAACCAACATAAAGGCACTTAGCTTGGGGCTTTTTCTCTTTATATAGTCATGGAACTCCTTTGTGTGTTCTAATATCCTTACACTTAACAACAGGGGGTAAATTACCCCTAAAACAAGGGAGTGTGCCATGGGCCAGAGGGTTTCAACAGTATCTGTCTCTACCCTGTATAAGGATCATGGATCCCCCCTGCAAAGTAGAAACAATGCACATCACATGGCACGTCTGGGAGAACAGTGTGCGTTCCAGTGTCTTGGTAACAATAGTTTAAAATAAGTCCTGCAATGGTGGTTGATTTATTGATATTGCCCTAAATCCAAGGTTCAGTTTAGAAGCCTGCCAAACACAGGATTTTGTAGGATTCGGATTTTGGATGAATTCTGAGTGTCTGGCCTGAAGATTAGAGAAGCATTTTTGCCAGGTGATACAATTTGCTTTGTTTTGAATTTTGCTCTGTTCTGTATTTGGCTAAATATGTTGTGGAGTATTCAGAAAAACACTTGAAGGAAAGTCTAATTGAAAAATCTTAGATTTCAATCAAAACAACATGTTCATATATATGTATAAACATAGATAAATAGATTACATTAATGTTCTTTATAACATAAACCATTGCAAGCACAATGTTGATTCTTCCCTTTCCCCAGTCTTACCCCCGCAGACCACCAGAGGTCCACAAACTGCAGCTTGGAGCCATTGCTTATAATAATACTTACAATTCTGCAATCAAGCTATTCCTATTACTTTCCAATATAACATTTTCCCACCTAAGGAACTTTTTTGATATCTATGAAAAGTCAATGTTATATTTTTAATTGTCTAAACCATTCATTAACATTTTGGGGGTATTCGGCAGTGTTATTTGCAGGCACAGATAACCTTTATTATTGTTTTCATGATACACAAACTGTAGATGTAAAAAGAAAGTTGTTTTGCTGTCTGCTGTATTATTTAAGGAAAACTGAAAAGTCTGAAACTTATTTATTATAAGTTAATAATTTATGAAAAATAGGTTAGATCACTGACACTGCACAAAATAATACAAAGGTAGAATCAAGTAGTACCATGAGTTTCAATTTATGCATTTAACAGAATATAGTGTTGTCTGTACTGCTTTTTTAATAAAATTCTTTGGAAGAACAGAAATTATTAAGCATTGATGTACAATGTCCTTACTATATTTACAATCTGTAGTAGTTTTTGTGACCTGGGAAGGGGGTACATCTATACACCTGTTATGCTCTTGTAATCTAATGCAAGTACCTGTACAGGTATTGGACCCCTTATCCGGAAACCCATTATCCAGAACGTTCTGAATTACGGAAAGTCCGTCTCCCATAGACTCCATTTTATTCAAATATTTCACATTTTTAAAAATTTCCTTTTTCTCTGTAATAATAAAACAGAACCTTGTACTTGATCCCAACTAAGATATGATTAATCCGTATTGAAGCCAAAACAATCCTATTGGCTTTCATTACTGTTTAAATAATTTTATTAGCAGACTTAAGGTAGGAGGTCCAAATAATGGAAAGACCCCTTATCCGGAAAACCCCAGGTCCCAGGCATTCTGGATAATGGGTCATACCTGTACTACCATTTTAACTTACCCAAGCTGCTATCATTCAGCCCTTGGATAGAAATATCAAATATGGTATTTATGGTATGGATCCTCCAGAAACCCATTATCCATCCTTACTGCTGCTGCATGCCTCATCCCACCTGTACCTAAACCTTTCTCCAACAATTCACTCTCCTGGTTTCCAGTCAAGTGGTGAATAAATGATAAAATCTACTTCCCTCACATTCCCATACCCTCCCTCTTGGTCCCTACAATCATCTCGGGACAATCTATTGACCTCAGAAGAGTTGAGTTGCACATTAAGTCGCTCTGATCAAGTCAGGTCTCTGGAATACTCTACCATCTTGAAAAAGGAAAGCTTTCACACTATTTCTCTTCTCAAAGCTCCTTAAGGATCACTTTCTAGAGGAAGCACTTCACTAATCCTCTTCAGCATCAACACACCCTTGACGTATACATTTCTTTCCCACCCCATGTATCCTCTTCCTAATAGATTGTAAGCTCTTTGTGAAAATCATTCCAACTACGTATTGAAATTCCTAGTGCTTGTGTGTTTAAGCTTTGTATATCCCTGCACACATTTGCATTATAACCGTAGAATACCAAATCCCGTTCCGACGTTCTAGCTACACCCACATTATCATGAAAGCTCTCTGCCTCTCTAATAGAAAGATATACATGCCATTCTTTCAGAGAATATGGGACTACATTAATCCTTTCTACATATCCTTAACCACAGCAGAATCTGAGCAGTCCAAGGCCTCCATTCCTGAGATCCCTAAGTCTGCTGGAGACACCATGAGCTTTCGTGAAGACAAATTACTTCTCGTCATTTTCTCCGCTGGTGGGAGGGAAGCTAAGGGGAACCCGTGCCAAAATGTCGCTCTATGATTTTAAATGATTGATTTTCCTTAAAGTGCTTCCCCGTTCCTGGCTTCAGATGTGCATAGACTAGGCAATTATAGATTGTTTCAGTGTCAAACTGGCTGAGAAATGTAGTCATGAGAGCAAAAAAGAAATAAATAAATGAGTGGGTTATAAATATTACAGTAATGACCAGCCAGATGTTTTGTTTCTGACAGTTGGGGATGTGCATTTAGGATGTGGAGGGGGTCAAGGAGAAACTCTGTTCATTACCAGTGAGTGGGAATTTCACATAAACTCTCCTGAAGAACTATATTTATCAACTGTGCAAAAGAAACACCTCTCAGAGTTATCAACAATATAATTGGAGTGGTTTTCTTTCAGTGTTATTAATCATTAATATACATACAGGTAATGAAAGTCTGAAACAGGCTCAAATAGAAGCACTCAGCTGCCACAACAGAATATGTTTCCAACACCTGCAAAGCAAACAGTGTTCTGATTGGATGCACTTTACGTAGTAGCTACGCACGGAGTCCCACTGAGCATGGACTATGGGCCTACTCACTTCCAGAAATGGCCGTGCCTGAGCCTACACACTGCAACACTAGCTGGGAGACCTCCTCCCCTATTGCATCCTTACAAGGGGATAGGTTGAATAATTAATGTTAATAGGACTGTTGCTATGTTTTTTTTAGCATACCCAAGCAAATTTTCTCCACATTGCCACCCCCACTACAATATCCACTGCCAGAGGTGGCCTATTCCTGCTTTAGACTACAGCTTCTATTCTTATAATAAATTGGCATCTTATCAACCAAATGCAGGACACCCAACATTAGAATTCCCCAAATAGGACAAATAAAACCATACTCCATCCCACTCTAACCATCCAAGTTAGGTCTTGATCTTCCTCAAACTCTGCTTATTTCCCATCAAGTGCACCCCTATTTTAGATCTACAATTTAGGACTGTCTCACAGAAACAGGGCCATTAAGAGGTATGCAAATGGCCATATACTGCAGGCATGTCAAACTTAGATGGCAATGGGAAACCAAGCATTAAGAAACCATCCATTGCCATAGACAGTATAAGAAGGCCTCAGTTCAACTTAGACTCCTATAATGGCATCATGGATATGGGCATACATGTAAAGATAAGCTCCTTGAAGAGTGGATGCCATTATCCTTGTTGATAATTTTATCAGTTCAATGTGAGGGTTAGGGGTGGAGGATGAAGGGTATTGTACACTGAGTAGATTTAACAATTCATCTCTTTAAGAAAGGGATAAGTGTGAAATATATACCCACAGTGAGGTACCTAAACCCACATCTAATAAAAGGTAAATTTTACCTGCTGATTGGTTGCAATGGGTTACTAAACCTGGGAAAACATAGTTCCTTTTGTTACATTACAATATATATCTGACCCTGGACATGTATTGTTTCTGCCATAAAGTAAGACAGTGCTGCTGTTTTACAACAGATGGAAAGAAAAGGGTGACACACCAGAAAATACCTGTTCCCATGCAAGTGCACCATGTGATAACAACCATAGATGATAAGCAACATTTACCCAGCGGGCAAAATGCAGTTTCGGGTGTAGTTTGCCATGTTTTTTTTACCCATAAAAAATTGCAATAATTAGAGAGAACAGTAGGATGCTGTTATTTCTAGTAGGATGCTGGGTTTACTTGGAACGGTTGAACTTAATGGACTCTTTTTTCAACCCTTTGTAACTATTTTTGGAGTCCTAATAGTGTTTAGATGTGACTTGAATTGCCCCTATCTTGAGGTTGGTGGTATCTCCACGTTTTGTTGCTGCTTTTATATAAATATATATATATAGTGATGAGTGAATCTGTCCCCTGTCGCTTTGCCTAAAAATTCGGGAAACTGCGAAAAATTAACCAAACGTGTTTGTTACACAATTTTTTTGTTGCTCATGCCCTTTTTGACGCAACGTGCCCTTTGTTTACATGGCCCTTTTTTTATGCAATCGTGACTTTTTTTGACACACAACAAATTTTTCGCTGCTGACTTTTCTCTAAAGTTTTGAAAAACAATTCGCTAATGGCGAAATAGGGAAATTCGCTGCAAATCTAGGCCTGGCAAAAAAATTCACTCATCACTATATATATACTGTATATACTGTATATATATAATATATATTTTACTAGTTGGATGAACATGCCCAGTTGTCCCAAAGATTAAGTAGGTGTAGCTAGTTTTTGAGCTGCCCATAGCTGTAAGTCACTAATGAGCAGTAAATACTGAAGTCAGCGCCTTGGAAATAACTGCTTATTGCACAACTCTGCTGTGTGTTAAATAAACTAACAAACAATGACACCATCCTCTGAATCATCAGTACCCAGCACAAAGCATTTGAAGACAAGTGCCGTCTGTTTCCTTTACCTTATGGTATACAAAAAACCATTGCCTTTAATATGCATTTTTCCAGTTTGCTAATTGTGCACTCTGGAGCTGAAGATGCATTAACATATACACTATACAAGTCTGTTACAAAAAGTAACAAAAATAAAAATATGTTTTTAATAACATTGTTAGTTGGTGAAGGGGTTAAAATAAAAGTATTCCTGGCCGATCACTTAATGAGTCCAGTTTTCCTCCAGAGAGTTACCTATCTCTGGACAAGCTGTCATAACCTCAGTTTTTACTTTCCCTGGATATCCATAAAACACAGTAATGATGGTACAGATTTAACAATGGCATAGTGAATATTGGATGGAAAATAATATGTTATTTCAAGCCTTACGTATTTTACCTAAAGAAAAACAAACATCTGAATTGGGCCTGGAGACACCTCTGAAAAGTTCTTTTTTAAAGGGAATGTTCTAGATCAGAAGACAAAAAGAAAGTTGAGATCAAAAGAGCTTGACTGTGTTTGGGGCAAATGATGAATGTGGCTATCGGAGGAACAGATTGGCTAAAATGTCATTTCTTACATCATGGATGGAATTATTGATAAAATTCTTGAAGGTCCTATTAATATAGTTTCAGATTTGTGCTATTAGTAATACTAGTATTATTTTGGCCCACTGTGAGGGTATCTGGCTGTTTGTTTTTAATAGTTATTCTGACATGTTCAATGATAAGGATCTCATCAGTGTCACTATTGATAAAGAATAAATTCTGTGTGTGCAGATTCACCCACAGGCCCCGCCTGGATTCTGTTTCCAAACTAGCCTTAGTTACGTCTACTATGGCCTTGGAGACAGATCCACCTATTTGGCAAAGAGCTGCTCCTTGTTTTCTGTGCTGTGAACAGATATTTCAATGCAGGTACACTGGTAAACTGGTAATGCCTATTCTTATACATTTCCTATGACTTATGCTACAATGACACATAGTCTATAACACCCAGTTCTGTCTTTGTTCTCTAGTTCTGACTCTTGGCTTTGTTCAGAACCCATGTACATGTCTAATAAATCTTACCTATTTACCTCAAATGGCTTTCGGTATCTGAAATTTCCATAACACTAGGCACAACAACCACAATCATTGTTTTGAAAATCCCCCCATGCCACCATTCAGCCCAGCACAACCAAAAAGCTACAACACTTAGACCTGCTTTATAGAGATGTAGCGAACTGTTCGCCGGAGAACTAATTCGCACGAAAATCGGGTGTTCGCAAGTTCGCAAGTTCGCGAACTTTTAGCAAAGTTCGCAATTTTGGGTTCGCCTTAGCTGGAGCCAAATTTTGACCTCTCACCCCAGAGCCAGCAGATACATGGCAGCCAATCAGGCAGCTCTCCCTCCTGGACCACCCCCGGACCACTCCCTTCCATATATAAACCGAAGCCCAGCAGCCATTTTACATTCTGCCTGTGTGTGCTTGATGAGTTAGCATAGGGAGAGAGCTGTGCAGGGGTTTGAGGGACAGTTTAGGTAGCTTTTCTGACTAGTAATCTACTTTCTACTGCTCTGTATGTAGCTGCTATGGGCAGCTGTCCTGCTGATCTCATCTGCTGTAACCCAATACGTTACACATAGTAGTGACATTGCATTGCAATAAAATCACCTGAGCGATGTTTTTCCACCAGCAATAATATATTCCGTATCCAGTACTGCGGTGTTTTGTCTTTGCGTGTGAACCGGCTGTAACCTTTACACGACTTGATTGGCATGTAGACGCCGGACGTTTTAAAGCAGTTTATTACACAAGTTTAGAAATGTAGTGTGATTTCTGCCCTTTACAGCACAAAACGCAACGCTGTGTCAACAACGTATTTTTCAGATAAATTTTTGCCCTTGATCCCCCTCCTGCATGTCACTGTCCAGGTCGTGGCACCCTTTAAACAACTTTAAAATCAGTTTTCTGGGCAGAAATGGCTTTTCTAGGTTTTAAAGTTCGCCTTCCCATTGAAGTCTATGGGGTTCGCAAAGTTCGCAAAAGTTCGTATTTTTTGGCGGAAGTTCGCGAACGGGTCCGCGAACTTTTTTTGTGAGGTTCGCTACATCTCTACTGCTTTATTCTGCAGCCCCTGGAAAGCTAAAGTAGGTCTGTCAGCCATGCAGTGCTGAAGTATTCTTTGTACTTGAGTCTATAGAAAGATTATAGGGCTCATTTAGGTTTGTTTCATTCAGTTGCAGTCTCCACAAGAAATACTTGCAAAAAAATGCACTTCTATATAGTTGCACCCAGTGCTGCTGCTCAGCAGGGCCGCCGCTTCCTATAAGCAGAGTACTCAGTCTGCATAGGGCACCAACTCCCAGGGGGGCACCATCCCAGCTGCTCAAAAAAAAACATATTTATATATTATAATATACCCCCAAACACTGTCCCACCGGTTTTTATAGCGCATCCCGCTGTCCCGGATAGTTCAATCAATCTATGGGGGCAACTGGGGGAACTTACTATGGGGGCATTGTCTATGGGGGCAATTGGGGGCACTGTGTGTAGTAGGTGTTTTTTTTTATTATTTTATTTTTACTTCCGTAATATTTGGGGGAGGGGGCACAAAAGTAAATTTCTGCCTAGGGCACCCATTTGGCCAGCAGCGGCCCTGCTGCTCAGTCGTTCCTGCCTTCCGTTCCTAGTCCAGAGTTGCTGCACCTACTTACACAGAGGAACCATGGAGGTACCTAAGTGGAGTTTCCTAAGAATTAGGAAAACCTCCCCTACAATTTTGGCAAAAATTGGTGGACGATTCCCTTCCTAGTCATAAACTGACCTACCTAGCAAGAGGGTGCCCAGATAAATTCAATGCCATGGGGTATATGGTTGGACCTATAAAATCTTTGATTATGGAAAACTCTCACTTCTCTTTTTTCTTTGCTTTTCTTTCTGTTGTTTATCTGTTTGTATTATAAAATATGCAAAATAAAATCTTAAAAAAAAAAATAATTAGGAAGAGGCGTCTGATATACCAAACGCCTGATGGAAAGGCAGAGAAAGGCATGAGAATTCGCAGTCATTTTGGAGCACCGAACACACAATTGTGGTAGGCACAGCTCAGTTGTGCCCAACACATAGTCCCCTTGTGACCGCAACAATGCTAGAATTCGTAGGAAAAAAATCTACATTGTAGTAAAAAACATGAAGACTGTGCTTGACATTGACTTTTGCTCACTGCACTTGCAAATGTAAACAAGCTCTTATGCCTCAAGTGGCAACGAAGTAAGAAAAAAAATGTCAGCATCAAAGTAGCCTCAGAATAATACATTTTTAGCAAAGATTGCGTTTTTTAAATAAGCGAAGCTAGGAATATTGACAATATTCTCAAACATTTTTTACTACCTTGATAAGACTAAAGAATTCATATATATAGTTGAAACTTTGCAGCAGTACCGTAATCCAGACCATTCCATAAAATAGAAGTTATAACAGGATTATTCTTAGATGTTGGTGGGGAAAGGGATGTTGTAGAGTCCAACATGAATATAAAACATTATTGTTGCCATCTTGCTACCCCCACTCGTCCTTCTGCTCTAAAGGGGCCTACTATGTGGCATGGGGAGGGGGAGTCACTTTGATCTGCCTGCCCCTCTGAGTCTTGATTAATTTGTTCAACTGTTTTTGTATTTATGTTTGCCAATTTCCCCCATAAGATTAAATAACCGAAAACCAAGTAGCTGTGCAACTTATCTGTCTGACACCAAACCTGCTACCTTCCAGATGTTATTGACTACAACTCCCAGAATTCTCGACATTCATACAAACGGCGGCATATTCCATTGTTAAAAAAAAGAAAGAAAAATGTCTTTTGGCTCGTCTTAGACATTTGTGTTAATTATGTTTTTATGCTCCCCATGGTCTGTCACATTTTATCCTCTTCTATCTAGACCTGCCTGCTCCTATGTATATTTATGTTGTTATTATTTAAGGGTGGCTCCATCAAGTAAAATGGATCGGCTATTTTTTTTTTTTTTAAAGATAGTTCAAGGTCTCTTTGTTTGCCAGGCTCTGGAGCATCCATCACCCAGTTTAATTCAGTAATATCATCACTGTCAGAGCACATTCCGCGGCTGGGAGCTATTGGTCATCCCAGGCTGACACAAACTCAATATATACTCTATAACCCTTGACAGCCGCTAGCAGATTAGCCTGGAATGAACGATTGCACAGCCAACACCTGCTGAACCAAATCAGCGCATTGACGGATGGTCCTATTCTAAGGCCTGACCACAAGTGAGATCAGTGGAAGAATGATTTTATACTTTACCAGAAGAATTAGGGGTGCTGGCTGCTTGCAATCCTGATGGGTTGTGATTTTCCTCTTCACAGACGAGAAGATTAAACAGCTTGTCTTGGTGTTTATGGATTGGAGTCAAAAGGTAGAAAGGTCTTGAATGAATGGCTAGAACAAGTTTCGAAACTTTGATTTCATCATAATTATAACCGTTGGTACTGTATATGTGCTACATATATATTTTCTAGACGCAGAACAATGTTACGGGATGCAGTCTGCAAATACATCAATTACAGTGCAATAGAGTTTTATATGCAGCCACGTATTTGTTAATTTTTTAAAGGGGAAGGGCTCATTGTAGAATTAGTAATAGAATGCTGTATTTTGGGCTGAGCATAAGAACAAATGATTATAGCTTTTACATGTCTGCTTAGGCCAGATCCTATTATTCTTCACGCAGGTAGGGCACTTTAGTCACTGAGGGTGTAGGAAGGTCACGGTACAAGTTTATTTATATTTCCTCCACCGCAAGAACTAGGGGCAAATACAATGCAAGAACAAGAGTGAAGCGTTTCTGTGATTTAGAACCTATTGTGACTGATATTATTTAATTAAGCCCTACCTCACCCCACATTGGGTAGGGGATAAGAGTCAAGGGAATGACCCCCCTCCACCCTGGGAAGGTTGAGTGCACAATTCACTCCATATTTCCATGCTATTTTGATGGCGCTCCACTGTAAGCATACAAATATGGCTGGAGTTCAGAAAAAGGTAACCATGTTTCATATTGATCCACTTCAACTTTGTTAACCATAAAGGTTAAGTTTTAAGGTGGCCTTACACTGGAATTTTCATGTTGGTAGGCACATCTCTGTAATTAGTAGTAGCAGTAACAATAATGGAGCTTACAATCTTATTTCTCCATTAAAATTAAATGTACAAATACAACAGGGTAAATTGCAGAAAGAGTACCTGGAAACCCAAACATATTTAGTAAGAACAATCAAGCTCTGTGTTGATATTTATCTTGTCAGGATTGAGCCAGGGAACCCAGGGGTGCAAAGCAGCAGGGCCACCCATTGTAATATTAGTTTGGTACACACAGCAGATGACTGCACAACAGATGACTGCTTAGCTTTCTGGTTTAAGTTTAGGGAACTGACCACCCTTCCTTGTGCAGAAATACTGAACTTTAGGGTCTCTCAGAGCTGTTTAACAGAAGGTACATCTTGTTCAAGCATTCTGGTGCACAAAGGGACACAGCAATGGGTCAGTACAGTGCCATGGACCAGTGATTGAGAAACATTGACTAAAAGGATACTGGTTGTGAGATTTACTTATGGTACATACAGTAAGTGATTAGTAATAATATTTCCTTCTTGTTAATGGATGTAAGTCACCCGCAAGGGGTCAGTTGGTGAAAAGCAACAACCTGAATGGACAGCATGTATATAAAAGGAGATTCCAGGCAAAGGGATCTGCTGATAATTTAATTTAGTCCTCTTGCAGAAATGAGCCTCGGAATAGTAATGCCATGTAAGCAAATGCTGTATACAAGGAATCACTAAGTAGCTGCAGACAGAAAGATTGATTTACAATGGAATGTATTTGGGACTGGTTTTTACAGATTTACAGACAGGTAAACCCTATTTTCTATTGTTGGGGACCATTTTCTCCCCCAAGCAAAAATGCACAAGAAGAATATTCTCCAAGATGCCAATTGCCAGATTTTTTACCAATGCTTAACTTTTCTATTTGATGATTTTGAATGTTGCCCAACATGCCACCAATGGCCAATGCTGCCCAATATTGCCCATATTATAGTGGTTATAGTGGCGTCTGTCTGTGTGTTAAAAAAAGAGATTATTGTGAAGCTTTTTGCATGCAACTCAACTGTTCTTAAAAGTTGAAACAACATTTTTACTCAAGTTCACACACAAAAACCCCCTGACCTTTGAAGTAGAAATGGTAAAATGTATCAGTATAGAAAGTCAGGTCTGGAACCATGTTTAATATAAAAGATAAAGCAGTCTGACCCAGGGCACAGTGGAACTGAAGGGCTCATTTATAAAAGCAGCTTCAAGTGCAATTATGCAATAATGGATGTAATTTTTACACCATTGCACCTGTCTAGTCTGTTGTGATAAATTGTGCACAAGTGAGTCTATTGGCGCTAATGAACCCTGGAGTTATGCCAATCTGAAAGTGGTGGTATTTCCAAGCTTCCCACTCCTCTCTCCTCCGACGTCGCGTCAAGGGCAGTGCCCATGAATGCCACGTGGAATGCGGCGAAGGTTTGTGATGTCATCATATTGTGCCTGAAGTGAAAATAAATAAACGCGAAAGACCCAGGTTCAATGCCTGAATATAGGTCTTTCTTCATGAAGTTCCTGGGTGCACCTGAACTGTTCTGACTTGATCTCGTTTCCTGATTTCCTGTTCTGATTCTGACTACAGTTGATTGCTGCCTGGTCTGACTTTTGCCTGAATATTATTATTATTATTAACATTTATTTATAAAGTGCCAACATATCCCGCAGCGCTGTACAATAAGTGGGTTTCATACATTGGACATACAGAGTAACATATAAAGCAATCAATAACCAATACAAGAGGTGAAGAGGGCCCTGCCCAAAAGAGCTTACAATCTACAAGAATGGCCTTGAGCTTTCTTTGAACTCAGCTTCCTACTAGGTCCAAACTTTTAACCTGTTAAGGGACATTGGGCCTTGACATTACTGTGACATGCACCTAAAGAATAACACACAAATGACATATTAGAGCTAAATGTGGAAAATGACACACTTCTCACTCGTAAAATTATGAGCACATTAGCTACAATTTGCGGAAGGCCAAAATTACACTGTAATTGTGAAGAAAAATCAGCATTGTGGGTTAAAAAAAAAACAAAACAAATGACACTTTGCACACTGAAACTGTATTTGTAAATGTTAATGTTCAATAACCAAAATCAATTACTATAGCACTTTTATGGTAATTAACATTTAGTCTATACATATTACATATTAAATGCATAAAATGACTTGTTGTGCACCTTAGCCCTTTTGCCACCAATACTTTCCCAGGCTACCTACAGTAGAACATGGGTTACATTAAGACCCCTTAAACAGTAATGTATTATATGAAAAGGTAAATTGACTGAGCTGTTTATAGCAGCTTGCCCAATGGCTATATCATACGAGGAGGCATACAAAGTATTATTTCATGGCGCCATTTTACATACAGACATTTTAGTGCTCCAGTGGGTCAGCACAGGCTTATATCATATTTATCATTTGCCATTAATATTATAACTTGAAAGCAAACTTCCTACTGTGGTTCTTCCATGTAGAAATGCCAGGACTTTACTGCTAACATTCCTGCTGTTTTTTTTTTTTTGATGCATCCTAATGAATTGACAGCAGGTAATAGCATCTTAGGGCTGATTTTGGTCACATAGCCAACTAGTGAAACAGAGCTGCATTGATCTTCCAGGTGATAGATGAGTCTTGCTTAGAAGATCTATCCATGTCAAGGGTGTCACTGCTGCTGCTCATTTGTATCTCACACATTATTTCCCTCTCATTACAGCAGGAAAGTCACCCAGTGTGATATTGTTACAGCCCTATAAAGTTCCTGTGGTTTCAGCCATAGCAGATTGCCGTAACTTTACAATGAAGGATGTTCACTTAATAGGTCATATATCCATCTGTTTTGGGATCGAGCTTTATTGAAATGATGATGTCATACAAAGAAGTCTATGGCAGCCTTGTGTGGGGGTTATAAAAATGCTCATCTTTCTATGGCTTTCTGAAAAGCAATAAAATGTACAATGGCTAATGTATGGATACATTGTTTGTATATATATCTGTCCATGTAAGCATGTTAGCTAGCATTCATGTATTATAGTTTATTAGCCTTGCTACCGTCTGGCCTGTAATGAAAAACTCCTACAGTATTGCAACCATGTCCCTGTTTGTAACAGAAACCTGGGGAAATGTGACAACTGTGCCTTTAATGGTGTATTCCCATTCTGTCTGAGCTATCACTTTGTTCTCATTGTTGTCACAGACTCATACAAGTTCTTCAGTCCCAAGACTACAGAATATTGACAGGGTGCCGAATAAAATTGAGCTGCTTTGCTTTATCCACTGGGGTGATCGTTCCGTCGGTGCTCTCTGAAAGCCATCAATTCCTATATCATTGGGCTTAAAATGGCAGCAATTTGTTGACCCTTAAGTCCCAGCTTGTTCAATACTCAGGTGCTTGTATCGACAATGGTATTGACAGGTCTCTCACTGCACGGGGAGGGAGGATTGAGAACGCCATTGAGAACACTGCAAGGCTGAAAGGGTATTGTATTGACAGAATGTATTTTCAGCCAACCTCTTCATATTGGTGGGGTGCCTTGGGATAAATGAGTTAATGATTTAGAAAAAGAAATAAATGCAATGAAGGGAGAAAACCGTATTATACTGCAGCTTGAATCAAACTTTGCACCTTTCATTACATACATGCAGACCCAGACTGGGATTCATTTAGGCCCCGGAATCTAAATACACAGAGGCCCAAACATTCCACTACCAGTAATAACTCTCTATGGTATCTTACAGCAACTCCTCAAATCCAAAGATTGCCATTCCTGGCCTGAACACATGGTTCCCATAGTAGGAAAAGGCTTCTGACAGTAGTATTTTGGATGAACAGTCATTTTGTCCTTGTTGGGTATCCTGAGTTATCTCTTAGCCTGAAATACATTGTCAGAAATTACTCATAATTACTTTTTTACTCAACTTCCAGAGTGTCTTTCAGTGATGAGCTGTTAAACATGGTTGGTTGAAAACACATTTTCTCTGGACAACTAAACTCAATGGAAAGCCCCTTTCCACAAAATGTCCTTCATAAAATTAAATCAAGCTTCTGTTTGCTACTGACTGTATCCAGCCTGTGGCCTTTTAAGAATTGCTGGTGTTTTGATGACCAATGAACTACAGTGTTTTGAGGAACTATATTTTGTATATCCTTGATTTACACAACTGTTTTATTGTCCCAGTTAACAAGGGATCAGAGGTAAATATGTTTATGGGTACTCCTGATAGATCATGAATTTATGGATTTATATGTAATAATATCCAGTTTACTGTAGGGCTAGGGCCACATGGGCAATTAAGTTGCCGATTAAGACCCTATCTGGTATCAGCAAAATGAGCTTCTACCAATGCTATAGCTTCCAGTGCACAAAACTAAGCCTTTTCCATGTATTATGTCAGGTATTACATACTGCGCATTGTAGGCTGGTATGAGCCATGTATAGATTTTGTAACATTTATATATGTATCATTTGGCCACTATGTAATGTTCATTCATTATCACTTGGAAATGACTAAACTGAAGGATGACAAGGGGCACTGTTGAACTTGTTTATTAACAGTCACCAGAATAATTCTGTATGAAAACTTTCCACACAGTTAAGGTTCCCCAGGCCATTGGATCCCAGCCTGATGCCTATTTCCCTGCTCCTAACTTCCCTCAGGGATGATTTACCTCCCATACTTACAGATTTTCAGCATAGGGGTCAGCCTTGTGTTGGAGGCACACTAGGCCCTATATAGCATTGTCCCTCTTCCACTGGGAGTCGTGCCACCGGGACAGTGGTCCCTCTTTCTCTCCTTGTTGGACCCTCAACTGCTTGTCTACTTCTCCTTACACTGACTCTTACCACCTGCAATGATCTCCAACAAATCTACCCTACTACTAACTAACCTATTTCTACAGGATACCTCTCTGAAGTGGCCTACTTCAGGCTCCCTGGCATCATGAATAGGGATGTAGCGAACCTCAAAAAAAAAGTTCACGAACCCGTTCGTGAACTTATGCCAAAAAGTGTGAAAGTTTGTGAACTTTGCGAACCCCATAGACTTCAATGGGAAGGCGAACTTTAAAACCTAGAAAAGCCATTTCTGGCCAGAAAACTGATTTTAAAGTTGTTTAAAGGGTGCCACGACCTGGACAGCGGCATGCAGGAGGGAGATCAAGGGCAAAAAATTCTCTGAAAAATACTTTGTTGACACAGCGTTGTGTAAAAACGCAAGCTATTCCTATGTATACGCAAAGGCAGCTGGCAGACCTAGTGGAAATATGTGGCGTTTTTTGCTATTTCGCACTATTAGCACCATGGAAACGGGATTTGCTGAAAAACGTCATGTGTGGCTTGTGCGGCGTTTTTAGGCCGAGAAAAAACTCTGCGGAAAAACGCCACGCGAACCCAAATTGCGAACATATGCGAAAAGTTCGCAAACTCGCGAACTTGCAAACACCCGATGTTCTCGCGAATTAGTTCACCGGCGAACAGTTCGCTACATCTCTAATCATGAACTATCCTCTTCTCATTGGTCAAAGAGGAAGTGACCCCCCCCCTACCTTCCCCCTGTATAGCATTATAAACATTCATACATTATAATTTACACTACACCCTTCCATTCCCCTTGGTTAACCTAACAACGTCCCCGTTGTTGACCTTCTAAAACACACTCACACCTAACCCTTCTCACAAATACCCACATTATAGTGGTTTTGCATTTGCTTTTCCTATAGGATAATGTGAATTTGTGCACACTATCCTCTTAACCACATTGTTTATTACAGTTGTCAGAAATATCAACTCTAAAGCTGATTGTTCTGCAAATGCGCTGATCCTAAGGGATATCTATTTACGATGCAGGAAGTATTTATTTCAAGGATACAATGCCCTTGCTATATGTACAACTGCATTATTTTAGAACAATATACCTAGGGATACTTGCTCATTGGAGCTGCATAATTACTTTACACATATGGTTTTATCAACAGCTCTCAGGCAAAATGTTTGGCTATATTCACATACATGACATTGCTATAACCCTAACTTTGGTGACCTATTGGCTCAGGCTCTTATACTGAAGATTAAAACAGGTGAAATAGTTCATGAAAAGTATTCGTCTTTCTTTCTATTAACCCATTTGCTATCGTCTGAAGTGATAGATGGTTATTTGCTGAAATCCTCATTATTAGTGTATATGTATATTGTTTGTGTAAGTGGAATGTTAGATCAAAAGCCAGAAATACAGTCTCCAGAGAGGAACCTGTTTAACTGGAAATGCAGAGTAGGTAGCAGAGCAGGTATTGACTTCTGCTGAGAGAATACTAGGATGGATTGTCCTTAAAGGTAAATATTGAGTTTGGCTCTGCTAAGGTCAATGTTTACCTTCTGGCTCCATAAATCACAGTGATTGGCTGTACAGGATCAATATTTGCTGACTGCTGACTTCACAAGCATGCCCCTGCAGTAGCAAAAGACACAGTGAGGTGTTACTACAAATGAGGGTGGGGAAGAAGAGATGGCATTTATGGTGCATGGAAAGGCTAAAGCAGAATTAACTGGTGTGACGTGCAAGAAAACACTGCGATAGTAACAGCTTGGAAACAGGCTTCAAGGGCAGTTTCCCATGTTCTAAAGCTGTGCAGTGTGAACCCATCACTCAAACAGAAATGAATTCATGCTTCCGTGTCTACAAACAGACTCGTGAGAAGTAAAGGGGAGGTCAACTGTGACTCCTCTTAGACCCATTCCACTCTGTGTAGCACTCAATGAGGTAAAATAGAAGTTCCACATTACACTGGTGACTTTCACCTGACTTTGTAGGAATGCCTGGTTAGTAAGATACCTATAAACATTTTCAGGCAAATGCTAATACTATTTGCTGACATGATGGGAATAAGCGTTGTTCTTTTTGTGCACAGCCTGTTCCTCTGCACTAAAGGCGTGCTAAAGAACATTCTTCAGTAGATTGCTGTATACTCTTAATCGATAATCCTAAAGGGCAAGGTCAGATCTATGACACAGGAAGGATTGTCCTAATTAGTGGTGGCCAGGGAAAATACCTTGTATGAAGAGCCATAATTATTCTTTTAAAACTATAACTACCAAGATCTCTAGCCTAGATATAAATCTATGGGGTGCATAAGTATTCCTTATGAATAAAAATGCTGTTTTTTTTGGTTCCGGACAGGTTGGTCACCTGTGTTTACACTGTCAACAGACATCTTTGTTCTTACTCCTGTATGTAAGACCACAGTAATTACAAGGGCCTCCACTTGGCTAAGGGTGGTGGGTAGGGAATTAGAACAATGTATCCACATTGGGCTCAGGTTCAGTTATATCACACAGGGAAATGATAGGCATATAAAGGACCAACAGTAGAAGCATGCACTGAGGTGGTCCAGGTGATTTTAGTCATCGTACGATGAAGGTTTAGCTATCAATTGGACGCTCTAATGGAACAATCTAAAGTTAACATTCAGATAGGAATTGTAGCAGTAAAATCCTAAAAATAACAAACAGGACAATGTTCTGTCCATTAATTGACAGACAATAATCGTTATGTCCCGGAAATAATAGTGACATATGGAAACTTATAGTACATATAGTACATAGTGATAAGCAAAATTTTTCGCCAGGCATGGATACTCTGCGAAATTCAGCATTTTGCCATTGGCAATATTTTTTTGTGAAACTGCCACAAAAATCCACAGTGACAAAATTCACTGAGTGAGGAAAATGGTCGCAGTTGTATTAAAAAAAAAATCGGACTTGCATAAAAAAAAGTTGCGCATGTCAAAAAAGTCACGCAGTAGTCCCATTCCCAATTTTTCACCGTTTCCCAAATTTTTCAGCAGTTTTGTGAATTTTTCAGCGAAGCAAAATGAGACAGATTGGCTCATCACTAATAGTATGTGTTTATATTGATGGACGTGCTACTGCGAAATTACTATTTTGAAAAACAGATTTTATTTTCTGAGTGCAGAAATATGAATATATATATATATATGAATCAGGAAAAGAAGAAGAGAACGTGTTCTTGTTGGAGTATTGGCTTTTAAAGCGTGAAACTTTGACTAAAGTACTGTACCAAATTATCTGTTTCCTTCTGGGTAGCCTGCCAAGGTAACAGTCTGGTACAAAGTAGAGATAACACACGCTGTATTTATGACGAGAGTGAATGCAGCACTCTCTGTTGTACTAGAACAGGTAAATCAGAACCATAAAAGAATAAGTACAAAGAATGTCAGTAAGAACAAATACAGTAACACAATTTATTAATCCCTGTGCACCACATATAACTGAGAGTTCAAGCCTGCTTGTTGTGTACACTATAGGGGTATATTTATCATGCTGTGTAAAAAGTGGAGTAAAACATTACCACTGATGTTGCTCATAGCAGCCAATAAGATGCTTTGCTTTGGTTTTCTAACTGTTGAAATCTAATTGCTGATTGGTTGCCCTGGGCAACATCACCAGTAATGCTTCACTCCACTTTTTACACAGCCTGATAAATATAAATATTTAAATATAAATATACCCCAAATGTTGGTGCACACTTATCTGTGATCCAAGTTGTAGCACACATAAGATCCAGTACTTTAGATTTGTAATTCGTTACTGGATATCCATCCAGTGTTCCCAGGATTTCAGTGTACAGAATTTAGTCCTGGTTCTCTTCTTGGATAGAACTGGGCCACTAACTAAGCAGAGTTCACTTGACCCTAACAGGCCCTGGAACCTAGGGCACTAACCTACTCTGATTAGAGGAGGGTTCTGACTATTAAACGTTCTGGTTGTTATAAGATTATTCCCTAAGTCCCTAACTGGGCCCTAATGCTGCACTAGTTACAGTATACACCTATTGGAACAAGGACCTTAAGGCCCTAAAGTGCAAGGTGTGTAAAAATCCCTCCCTGACGGACACTCATTGGCACACTAAGGGGAACCTGTAGTTGGCGCAAGCTTTCCTGCACTTTACCAACAATGCATCCCGGGGGATCTCTCTCTCCCCACTGCCAGATCTGTGCTCTCTCCTTGCCCCATTGCCTTGGCCTCCTCTTTCTCATCTCTCCTTGTACAGTCACATGGTATTAGCCTTGCTGTTTCCAGATTCCCTAAGGCTGCCATCTGCAGGCTGGAGGTGGCCTTTACGTGGTCTTTATTTGCCTGCCTATCACAGTACATAAAGTTCCTCTTTGGGTGTGTGCATTTTGTTTTAATATCATCCATAGATATTGTCAGATTGGCAATACATGCAAAGATGTTATCATTATCCAACAGAGATTTTCTATCCTGTACAATCAACAAAATAACTGATTGACTGTGTTTCATATGATTATTTTGGCACTTGTATGGCCAGCGTTAGGGAACAGACAACTATGAACAGCAACAACATGGTCTTATAGGAAATGGAAGGATCTACAAGGTTCACAAAAAGTTCTTTGTGACCTGCCCCTCCCACGAATCTATACTTCTCTTCAAACCATTCACTGCAACATCTGGGAGAAAAAGAGATAACTAAGGTGGGTATTGAAAGAGATACCTATTACCAGTACACTCTTCCATTGCAGACTGATACTTTCCACATCCCTGGTTTGGCTAGAGTCCCACACAGGTCTGCCCAACCGGTCCTGCTGATCTGCAACCCGACCCACATTCACCACTAGTGATGAGCGAATCTGTCCCGTTTCTCCGCAAAATTCGCAAATCTTGCAAAAGATTCACAAAACACCATGTACCAGAAGCTATGTCACTCCAGCGGTGGATCAACCAAGTATAGGAAAAATATGCTGCTTCTCCAGGGGCCTGCAAACTGCTCGTCCATTTGGTTAATCAGGGACTTCCTACCAGAAATCCGACTACTTTGTGGGTATTCAGCAGGTACCCAGGTTAGGCTCTGTGTGAAAGCCCTGGGTGAACATTAATAACGTTATAGAATCAAAGCCTAACCCTACAGCCTCATTCTATTTCACCCTCACTGAGAAATATCTATCTCCTTGGCAATTGGACATTGATTCTCTCATATACTGTAGTACAAGGAGCAAACAATCAGCTCTTTTTATCACTGTCTCCTCTCATGCCTGGAGTGGCAGATATATTACTGAAGGATAAACCAGTGTTGGCTTCATGCAGATAATTAAAGACCATTCCTGAAAATTGCTATTCCTCAGCAACAAAATAAATAAACAAATAAATAATAGAGCTGCGTTTGAGCCATCATTTTCACTCCTAACTCAATTGCCCGGCTTGGAAAGTGATTTACTCATAGTTCTGCTCAATACTTTTCAGTTTTATTTAATGTAACAGTTATGGCACATAAAAACTTTATTGGAAATCCTTTGGGAGTGTGATTGAGCAGGAAACAGTCATTGCTAATAACATTAGAACAGCAGAGAGAGAGGATCTATCAGAGCTCGGTCTCACACTGACCTTTTATGGCCGTGCCGATGAAAGGTTCCTTTAGAGAGTATTTCCATTCTGTTATTGACTGTCGAATGCTGGCTGCTGGCATGTTAGATTTTAGTGCTGGCAGCTGGATTAGTGCATCAGTGTTGGTATAAGAAGGCCACTGCCCATTTCCGACTGTGAGCTATAAATGATTTACCTGTGCCAGTGACATTTCCCAGGCACCTACATACAAAACCTGCAGATTGGCTTACAGTCTGTAAAGTCTTTTATCCTTAAGCCAAGGGCTTACTTTGCATGTACACAAATATAATGTCATAGAAAAATTCTATCACAACATCTCTTTTGTTACTCACACTTGTACCCTTTGCACCAAATTTCTTCATCTGAATGTCTAGCTGTGTACTTACCATATATCTCTATGCACATCCCTACAACCAGCTGATCCCCTTTTTTTTTTATTTTTAACTTCATTAATATTTCTCTTTCGTGCCTATTTTCTGTCATGACCCATATGCTACATTTTACCTCTTCCTCTTGCTGTTTGCCATTCCACAAGCCCATATAAAGAGCAGGCTTCCATGTCATCACATCAACTTGTTTTCTGAGGCTTATTCCCATGCCAAGTACGTTGATTTCATTAGTTTTACAATATTTAATACTTTCTACCATGTTACTACCAGGTCCTACCTACCTAACTTTACTCAGTTCACTTGCTCATATTACTCATTTTCCGTTAGGAAATTACTTTGATTCTTAATGGGGTTGTTTACCTTCAAATAAAATTTTAGTATGATGTAGAGAGTGCTATTCTGAGACAATGTTTTTTTATTTGTGGGTTTTGAGTATTTTGCTCCGCAGCTCTCCAGTTGGAATTTCAGCAGCAAACTGGTAGACCCTTCTATAACATACTAAAATTTAACCTGGAGGTGAACAACCCCTTTAAGGCCCTATTTATTAGAGTACGTAGAGTATATTTAAAATCAATAGAAATAAAGTGTATGGATGTAATACATGTACAGTACAGTATTTTTTTTTGATGTGCCTATGGTAGTTAATCATAGCATGAAATGGAACCTACCTTCCAAGATAGATTTTCTCTGCGGTGTAAATGTAGGGGTGCTATAATGTCTCCACTGGACTCAGGTGACCCCCAAGCCTCTTGGATCACTGAAAGATGGACAATGTAGTCCGTAGCCTAGGGTAGGAGGCTATAAAGAAAACGTTGCCTTGAGGCAGGAGGCCTCAGAAAAAAGTCCAAGTCTGGGCAAGGGGACATTGTGAATGAGTGGTGGTAGATGTTATGTGTAGATTCTCTAGGACCCAAAAAGCCTTTACTCTGTAGGGCTAAAATGTTATTGTTTTTGTTACTTTTTATTCCTTATCTTTAGATTCAGTCCCTCTCCTATTTATAGTCCTGCCTCTCATTCAAATCACTGCCTGGTTGCTATGGTAAACAAGACCCTAGCAACCAAATCGCTGCTAAAATTCCAAACTTGGAGCGCTGCGGAACAAAAAGTGAAATAACTGAAAAAACGCAAAAAATAAAAAATGAAAACCAATTGCAAATTGTCTCAGATTATCAATGTTATGTCATACTAGGGGGCTGATTTACTAACCCACGAATCCGACCCGAATTGGAAAAGTTCCGACTTGAAAACGAACATTTTGCGACTTTATCGTATTTTTTGCGATTTTTTCGGCGTCTTTACGAATTTTTCGTTACCAATACGATTTTTCGTAGCCATTACGAAAGTTGCGTAAAATCGCCCGATTTTTTCGTAGCGTTAAAACTTACGCGAAAAGTTGCGCATTTTTCGTAGCCTTAAAACTTAAAAGGTGCGAAGTTTCGCGTAAGTTTTAACACTACGAAAAAAGCGCAACTTTTTGCGCAAGTTTTAACGCTACGAAAAATCGCCAGATTTTACGCAACTTTCGTAATGGCTACGAAAAACTTGCGTTTTTACGCAAAAATCGTATTGGTAACGAAAAATTCGCAAAAAATACGAAAAAAATGCAAAATACCGATCATTACGAAAAAAAACGCAATCGGACTCATTTCGACCCGTTCGTGGGTTAGTAAATGTGCCCCTAAAAGTTCATTTAAAGGCGAACAACCCCCTTAATGCTTTTTTACCTGTTTAACCAGAAGACAAACCTTTTCAGTATGCGCAGTAGATCAGCGCCACTGGCCATAATGTATCTCATTTACTGATTGTGAATGTGGTCTCTGTGCTTCTATTAACCTCCACATCGTCACAATATTTGCCCTAATTACAGTAATGTCCCTCCAAGCAGCATTGGTGGACACTACAGGGCGGCACGGATCTCAGTACTATGCCCATGTGTAGAATTTGGCCACATCCCCAAAAAGAAATGAAATTCTAAACACAAAATCAATTATTCATTTTTCTTTGAACACAAATATTTGAGAAACTCTGACTCCGGGTATGTGTTCATAAATGTTGAGGCACAGAATCAACAAGCAACCAAATTCGAGAAAGAGGGAAAAAAATAAGATTAGAAAAGTGAGTTCTATTGATCGGCTGAATGAGATTGATCTCACAGTAACTGCACGGCCAGAAAACCACATATTTTTGGATAACGTTGATGAATAGATCTTTCCAAGCGTAGAAAAACTCAGCTTAGCTTGCTTGACTGATGGGGTTTTGCTGTTCTGGTTGGGTTCTTTGCTCCTTTATTTAACCCTTGCCCTGCTGGAAGGGTAAAAAACACAACCAGGAATGGTTGGAGAGAGGCAAAAGGCCAGGCTGTGATTAATGTGCAGTCTTGGCTGGTAGAAACCTGTAACTGATGGGTGCAAGAATAGGCTGGCAGTGTGGGAGTGAAGGTCAATTGAGTGTTAGGAAAATCTGTATTAAAAAGTATTTGTTCTGGAAGCATTGCTGCACGCAAAGGTGGCACATCATAGAACAACTGTCCCATGAAAATTGGAAATAACCAAGCCCTGAAAACTCTTAGGGAAGGAGAAGGACATTTATCATCCTGTTTTCTGTATTTCGGAGAAGTAATATACAAGTGAAAGGAGCTATATCATTGTTTTAGGGCATTTCTCTATGTTATCATTTTTCTGCAGAATGGAGAAGTGGCATTGCAGAGAGATCTGAATAGCCAAAATAGTTTCAGCATTCCTATGGCCATTGCATGCTTCCACACATACCATGTGACCAACTGCCAGTGTGAAAAAACCCTGGAACTTTGGGTTGTGGTTATTGTGATTTCTGCATGGGTTATGAGAGTTGGGTCATGGCTTGGGAAAATCAGTTTTTAATTAACTGGGTTTACGTTAAAGTTATTAAAGGGAAACTATGCCCGTCCCTTTTTCCCATGAGCTTATTACAGTTACGCTTATGTAGAAAAGATGCTTGAGATGTATTTTTTTTTACACATACATAGATTATTCCACAGGTTAAAAGCAAACCATATATGTTTACCTTTAATCCTTGATACCACTTCCCTACCACCCTTAGGGTCACAGTGTAATGCAGCCCTTTCCCACATCTTCTGCCATTGTGAAAGTCCCTCTGCTTTCCACAGAGAGCGGTACATAGAATCTCTGGCAAGCAGAGAGACCCAAAATGCCTTTCATAATTGAACATAGTGAACAAGGTATTGAATGATTCTGAGAGCCTAAAGGGGCGGGGGTAATGGTTTCTGCAAATCAGAATTTAAAGAGGCAGTAAAGTATAATGCCATAATATGCCCAAAGGCTCCCAACTGTGTGCCTGCTGCATTTTCCACCAGTTCTGATGGGGCAAAGATCTCTCTGTGCCCCTGGGAATATACAGTGCAGCTGCTGGCAGGAAAAGCAGTTGCAGGGGGTTATTAAAATTTGTACCAACCCCTTTGGGCCCTCTATCATTATATGATAAAAGGAAAAAACAGAAATCAAACACCTAAAATAAATTTTGTTTATAAAAGAACCGTAAATGCATAGCTGCTTTTTCTTCTTTTGACATTTCTTTATTTTTTTTTAAGGTAAGGCTCTAATTTGAATGAATGAGTGACCCATTGGCTGTGCAGCTGTTTTGGCCATTTCTCCCAAACGCATGTATGCTGGATCTTGTCTCTGACACTGTAAATGTTCTTACATCACACCGATCCTGGTTTTTCTCAGCTGGACAGAAAGCTCTTCAATCTTTCACAAGAGATTTTTTTAGTTGAGAACCTCAACTGGGTTTAGCCGAGAGACATCTGTTTTATAACTCTAAGCAGAGCATCCACGCATTTCGCATAATCAATCACACATTAAGGACCGACTAACATAGTGATGAATTATTTCTTTTGCTCTCATTTTTTTCACAGTCCCAAGATAGTGTGTTTCGTATTTATGGTTGCGAAAAAGAGTACATACACTCTCTGCATTTTAGATAGTGGTGGATCATTTCTAAAGGTGCACAGATAAATTAAGAAAGGAGAAGGAAAGATGAAAACTAAGTAAGCTTGATCAGAAAGGTATATGTAAATACAGCCATAAGCACAGAACTATTCCTCTTTTTATTCTGTATACATGATCTGTCAGACTTCCTGCTCTCATAAAAATCCTTCAGTGCACGGCACAAGTCTGCTCAGTTTGTCCTCTCTCTTGTCACCCCTTCCTTCTCTTTCTCCTCCTCCCCCTCCCATCTCTTCTCTCTTCCCCTCCCCTCTCTGCTGTGTAATCTGAGCTTAGAGCTGTTACAGGAGCAGCATGCAGGGAGGGAAGTGAAGTCAGGCTGAGTTAAAATGGCAGCTGCTGTCTTAAACAAACAGGGAAAGCGTATATGGCTGTTTACTCAGGTATGGTAAGGGCTGTGACAGACGGGAAAATTAGTCGCCGCGCAACAAATCTCCCTTGTCATGGACAACTAATCTCCCCGAAATGCCATCCCACCGGCTAGAATGTAAATCACCGGTGGGATGGCATACGCGGCGCGTTGATTTGCCGAAATCACCGAAGTTGCCATGAGAGGAAACTTCGGCAATTTCGGCGCCTCGTATGCCATCCCACCGTCAATTTACATTCTAGCCAGTGGGATGGCATTTCAGGGAGATTAGTTGCCCGCGCCAAGGGAGATATGTCGCGTGGCGACTAATCTCCCCATCAGTCACGGGCCCTAAAGCATTCTGCAAAATATTTTAGCTTGTACTATGGTGACTAATCTATTGGCAATGAAATGCATAAATGCCTTTCCTGCTCCTTTAAGCCAGAGTAATTCAAATTATAAACAGCATGTTCCCTGGCTTAATTCAAATTGTGGCTGTTACATGCGATTCGCCACTCAGCAGTATTTGGCCCAACAATCTATAGCAGCCAATGAGCAGGAAGTATTTTTTGGTTACCTGCAATCATCTTATCTGCTTCTGTGGTTACTGCACCTGGGCTAAATAAGTACCTATTATTACATAGGTGTAAGTGGGCTTACTGGTTTATGGTAGATTGGCTGCAATTAGTTCAGGAAAATAGGTAAAGATTTAATTACCTCTTTTTTGAATTAATAATCATCTTTAAAATTTGCTAAATGTCTAGTTACCCACAGCAACCAATCAGGAGACAGCATTTACTGGTAAGTAAGGTATCTGTGCCTAGACCTAGGCTTAATTGTCCCCTTTTATTACATTTGCCCATTAGTTTTGTTAGTACAAGAAGAAGTGACAAAATATCCATAGACAGACATGGAGATCTGTTACTGGGAAACCAAACCTATTCTGCATTGCCTTTTGATGCACGTTTCTTATGTGTCACGTTGTGTTTTTCTTCCAAACATAGCCTACGTGGAGACTGAAATGCTTCATAAAGAAAATAATGTAATGTTCATTTTGGAGCAATTTTCTGTAATATAACAGAAATCTGCATTTAATAACAGATGACAGCTAAAGCTTTAGATCAGACAATGGAGTTCTGAAAGGTCTGACAACCATGACTTGACATCAAGATGGATGGCTGAAAAATAAAGCAAGAGGGAGTACAAATTTTTATTAGCAGCAAAAGAAGGGCTGGGTCCCATGTAATATGCACTTTTCCTGCCTGTAAACAAAAGACTGCCATAGCCCAAAGGCAACGTATGGTATTAACTGACATTAATAGGTACAGCTCACTACTCAAATATTTGTAACATACTGTAGATTAAACCAACAATTAATTAGCTGTATACGACAACACAAAAGAGCTCTTTATGTCCACAAGGGCAATGGGCAACTTGTCTTTTCCCCAGCAATCATTTGCATGTAAAATCACTCTCATTAAAGGTACTTATGTCAGAAAGCGCTCCATGTTCTCCCCTATAGTTTCACTAGGTGACAGTCCTTCATTCTGTTCCAAATAGGGTGCTGCTGTGCCACTTGACGCAGAGGAGCCCTGTAGCTACCTCCACCTCTGGACCTGTGCCCTTCTGCTACCAACCTCAGCACCCTTCGTTATTCGGCACAGTTCAGTTGCGCCAAAAGAATAGGGTGCACACGTCACTCATATGCCGAACACAGTAAATTACACTTCGAAAATATTTGGCGCAATTTTTGGCACTCAAGCCTACGCGCTCATTTATTAATTGCTTGGGCAGAGTGCAAGTTAAAACAAAAGGGTGCAAACTGGCATGTTTTTTGCACTTTACATCCTGCCCGTGGCTTTACCATGGCTTGTCTATTTATTCAGAAGCACATGTGGTGCTGCTGCCCCTGACACTTCATTTAGATGGGCAAGCTAGGGAACACCATTGGTGCAGGATGTATTGGAGCCTCGTAAATACTGATTGCCTATAGCAGGGGTTAAAAACAGGGTCCCATTTTCCCAAGAATTCTGCTATCCCCTTACCTCGAGTTTGCATCAGAAATCATGTGATCTTTGGATGGGTCCATTTTTGAACCAGCTAAAGCTCTTGCACTTGTGCCCACAGGGAGAGTAAATGAGCCCTACAGCCTTTTAGCTTGCATTCTGTCCTTTTCATTCATATTTTATATTCGCAGTATGGTTAGACATTTACTAAAAAGAGTTTCCATTCAATTTATATTCATTGACAGACTGAAATATAATATAATGCTATGGCTAATGTCTTTTCAGCTGGGATCCTCTTGATACGAGATTAAGTGACTGAGTTTCCTATAAAGTGAGACATAACATAGATGTCAACCACTTGCTTGATCCTCTCAGCAACATCTAAATGTAGGTTATTCCAGGTATTCCAGTATAGCTTAGGAACATTGGTTAGGTTAGGATAGGAACATTGATTATGTTATTGATTTCAATGCACCTATGGCTTGAGCAGTGACCAGAATACTCCAACCCTCACAGATTGTGTGGGACTTTAGTTAATGTACAAGAATAGATCAAGGAAAGGGGCAGCTGAATAGTTCTTCCTCAGCTGGCAAGTGGGAACGAAGCATGGGGATTATGAGACTGTTTGCCCATTTAATACAAACACAAAGCTAGGCTAGGAGTAAATTCATGATGCCAGAGTTAGACAGGTGCTGTATAGTTTTTACTCTATAAAAGGGTGGCCACTGACCACAGTAGCCAAAAAACTTTTTCTCTGTGAGACTACAATTGTATTGTTATTGTTACTTTTTCCTATAGGTATGGGATCCCTTATCCAGAAACCCCTTATCCAGAAAGTTCTGAATTACGGAAAGGCCATCTCCCATAGACTCCATTGTAAGCAAATAATTCTAATTTTTGAAAATGATGTCCTTTTTTTCTGTAATAATAAACAGAACCTTGTACTTGATCCCAACTAAGATATAATTAATTCTTATTGGAGGCAAAATTATCCTAATGGGTTTATTCAATATTTAAATGATTTTTGGCAGACTTAAGTTATGGAGACCCAAATTATGGAAAGATTCCTTATCCGGAAAACCCCTGTGACATTAGTTACAAACAATGTCTCTAACACAGCAACCCTAGAAATATGTAATAAGGAAATATAAATCATAAGCATTTGGACGCAATAAAATAATCTAACTCTTCTTGTTTATAAGTATTGTTTTATTCTTTAATAAGCATTTAGTAAATTAAAATTGTCTACCATTACTTGCTCAAGGGGGCTTTAAATGGCATTAGGCTTGGGATTTAGGTATTTTGTCTCAGTATATTCAAGCAGTAAGTTAGAATCAAGGCAGGAACATGGCGTTGAATGTATTTTTAAATTTGTCTTAGTGTGCTGCTGTTTATGAAGGCTGAGAAAACTGGCGAACGTGTTGACAAGTTCATTCTGTTGATTTCCATGTTGACCATGTTACCCAAGGAGTGAATAGTCATCTCAGTAATGGAAGCCCGGCTTCTCATGAGATTACCCGATGACAGCTTTTGGTTTAAAATCTGCGAGATGCGGGAATGTTTACTAACAGTTCCTACTGACGTGTAGAATGTTGGATTTGGAGTTAACATTTTGTAAATAATTCAGCTGAATTTATGATGACACTGTTGCTACCCATGCTTCTAAATCCTGGAAATTCTTTCAGTAACTCTTTGCAGACCCTTTTTCTGTTACCCTTTGCCTTTATTATCCATTTGTATCATTCTGTTTTGAACTGGGGCAGTTAAAATGTTCAATTTATCTGGTGCTAACATATGCTTTATAGGGATTATATGTCATTCACATCAGTCCCTGCCCCAGTGGAGATTACAATGTAAGGTCCTTATCACATTTATAAATAATAGCATCAATTTTATAAGGAGCCAGTTAATCTGTCATTTTTTAGAGGCTGGAGGAAACTGAAGTACCCACAATGGATATATAGGTACCTGAGGGCCTATGCCTAGGGTGGCAGCTTTAGGGGTGTGGCCTGCAGCTGCTTATATCATAAAAAAAAAGAATAAAGAACTTCCCCAGCCTCCAGATGATACCTCTGACAGAGGAGCTGGGGATATGAGGGTGCAGAGGGCAATCGCAGAAGGGATGTGACCACATCTGGGGAAGTGACATCATGTGTAGAAGCGACTTCACTTCCAGCCATGTGTGTGACATGACTTCCACAACCTGCGGGGCGTGTTTAGGTCTGGTGACGTACCTAAATACAGCCCTGGATAGAGCCTGGGTCAGACTGGAGGGTGCAGGGCCCACCAGGGCTACTGCCTCAGGGGTCCTGCACCCCCCAATGAGCTTCACACTGCCCCCACAGGGGCCCCCACCACCTATCCGACCCCCTCTCCGAGCACGTGTAAGTGAAACTTACCTTCAGCAAGTCAGGGAGGGAGACCAGTGGCTCGAGGGAGTGCCCTGTGGGGATCGGGTCTGGGCCTCTGGGGCCCAGTCCAACCTTGTATAGAGCCATGGTCAAACCATATTACCGATTACTGCAAGGCAGCAATGTTAATGTGTCACCAGCTATGAATGAAACTTTTCAGCCCCAATTTGTAATTTCAGCTTGAGCTGCTTGTACCACTAAAGTCCTTTTAAACAGCCCCTTTTCCATATGTCATCCAAAAATGGCATCCTTGTGCAGAGGGTGTCTGCCTCCTATTTCCGCCAACTCCTAGCCCACTCATAGTCTAAAACTCTACATCTATGTGCAGAATTGAGAGAATTAAACATTTTCATATAGTTAGAATTCTTTCATTGGCTTAACTGGTCTCTGCCAATTAAATAAATTAAGGCATTTTGACCATATGAAAAAGGTGCTTTGGAGTGCTGTTCAGACCTGTGGGGACATAGTTTTGTGACACAGTGGGATGTGCACCCACTATACAAGGAGTCCCGTGAGGTGGTGACTTTCATCCTAAAGGGGTGGTTCACTTTTAAGTTAACTTTTAATATGTTATAGAATGTCCTATTCCTAGCAACTTTGCAATCAGTCTTGATAAAAAAAATTTTTTTGAATGATTTGCCTCTTCCACATTTTTCCAGCTTTCAAATGGCGGTCACTGACCCCAGCAGCTAAAAACTATTGCTCTGTGAGCTTACAATGGTATTATTGTTACTTTTTATTCCTTATCTTTCTATTCAGCCCCCTTCGATTCATATTCCAGTCTCTCGTTCAAACTACTGCCTGGTTACTAAGATAAACAAGACCCTAGCAACCAGATGGCTGCAAAAATACCAATCTGTAGAGCAGCAGAACAAAAAGTATACTGAAACCACAAATAATAAAACATGAAAACCAAATGCAAATTGTCTCAAAACATGTACAGGTCAACAACCCCTTTATTACTGTTTTGGTTGGTAATGATAATGCTGGTTGAATTAGATGTTAGGGTAAACCCCCTACTATTTTTACCAAAAATTCTTAAAGGTGATAAAGTTTTTATTATTAATTCTGGGTAATACAAAAAATGGCTAGAAGCAAAATGTGGTTGTAGTCAAATCTGGTCATAACCATGATGCAGCGGGTGGAAGTATTTATTCCCTGAAGGCTGGTGGATGATTGAAATGGTTTATGCCTTATTAAAATGGAAATCTGCCATTCGGCATAGTAAACTGGTGTTCCTCCACTGGTTTCTGGGCAATCCTTAACATATACACAATGCCCTGTAGGTGCTACCAGAATAGTATCCTCTGTAAGAGCACTCTACACTCTACTACTCCTCTATACACACTGATTGGTTAGTTTTACCTGTTAGTGTTTATTCCAACAATAACCCAATATCAGTTGCAGTAGGTGCCCTCAAAGTTGACAGTTTTGGACAACTTGCACATTTACCCACACATGTATTACCTATAATCTTCCTCTCTTTGTTAGTATAGCGTCTCATATATCAAGCCACTAATTTCTGTATAGGTTCTATATAGGGGTAGTTTACCTTAATATTACATTATAGTATGATGTAGTCTGCTTCTCTCCTGTTTGGGATTCTATTGGTTAAAACCTGAAATTTAAAATGTACTTTTGGTACAGAAGTCGTGAGATACACTGTAGGCGAGACACTATTTTATTGTCTTTGTTTGGTATTAATTTTCAATTTATGAATTCCTTCTGCTACAGACAGAAAGGATCCATGTTTAATTTTAACTTTTAACAGATGTTTTGTGCAAATTCATTATATGAATAGACCACTGGGAATTATACGCTTATCTTGTTTGTAATTGGAGGGCCTGATACTGACTGTAGGGTATGCTTTGCTTTCACTGCTTGGTATTTGGTTAAAAAAAATGCTATTATCCTGACTAAGCAGGCTCCCTTTGCACCTGAACCTACAGTATCAGAATACCTTTATCATTCATTGTAGGGGAACCCAATGACCCGAGTAAAACGAAAGGGAAGAAGGGCATGACTAAGCTAGGAGGACAACCCCCCCCCCCCCACAGGATATCCCACTTACAGGTTCAGGACAAGGAATAACCAGACTTTCGGCGGGCAGGAGGAGCAGGAGCCGACAGCATCCCTCCCTCCCTAATAGGTGGGAATCAATAGTCGCAGTGCAGGGGTGTGTGGTCGACTTTGAGCCCCAGAGGAAATTAAAAAGGTGCAGTTGGTAAGGTGAGTGGGTACCTGGGTAGGCCTGGGGTCCCCAGGGAGATGGATAATCCAGAATGGGACTTGGATAGTAGACAGGACACAGGCTCCAGGCCTGGGCTCAGGGTCAGACCTCTTTAGGGATATAAGTTATTTGACTGTTGTTTAATGTTTGGATTTACAAATGGTTTAATAAAAGTTATGGTTGTTTATATCTACTGTATATATAATTGTCTATGAAGATTCTCATTCATCCAGGTCATGATATACAGTATCTACAGAATTAAGTCTAAAACAATTGGACTTTTCTGAGTTTTTTCTTGAAAACGTTTCACCACTCATCCGAGTGGCTTCTTCAGTTCAAATGACTGGTAGGGAATTCCCCGGTATTTAAACTCTTGATGGTAGTAGAGTCACAGACATCCAATCACAATGGTTCCATTGAACTTGTTCAGTTAGGTGTTAGCTGAAACTGACAGGTGTAAGAAGGTATGATCCAATCACAATGGTACCAAGATTCTCATTGATGAAGGTGTTAATCCTTTAAAGTACATGACTGGAAGTGTGAACTGTTGTGAAAATGCCGGGGTAAGGATGTCAATGCGCCATTGTATGTATGTAATGCCTGTAAGTGCTTGACTGGTCAACCAGAATGTAAAACATACAATAAAGCTATATCAGCATTATTGCATCGTGAGAGAAATCGATCATGCTTGGCATAATGGAAACAGGCCATGCTCTAGCCAGCACCAGATTTGTTATCCAGGCGCCCCAAGCCCACCTCCATTCACGCCTACCAATCAGGGCCTGGCTCTAGCAGGGGCCCACACCACCAAGAGCCTGCTTTGGCATGTTGCAGCATCATAGCAGTGACTAGTATACACAACACTAGAATGTCATTAACAATAGTCATCTGACTAGTTGGTCCTAGAAAGCATGTACTGCACAGCCAAGAGAGAATTTAAATAGAACTTAGATTTATTATAATTCATGACCCTATTTCAAATGGACCAGGGGTTATTTAAATACAGATGGCACAGTAAAAATTGGCACAGTTTTACCTTTTATAGTGTTGCCATTTGTCCTAATCAGACACATTACTGCAGTTTAATAATGTTTCTTTGCAAAAAGCTCAGCTGCTTTAAATAAGGTCACGTGATGTGACTGAAGGACGCTGGAGAGATAAAAGGTCAGCGTTGGAGCCTTCTATCTAATAACTGCAGTGCCAGTGCATGCCGACAAGTCATCCATCACCGCTCTGTTACTCCATTAGGCCATTGCACATGAAATATGTCCTGCTCACAAAGCACAAGCCATACATCTCCAGTCTAGACACCTTCCTGTTGTGTGAAGATCAATGCGGCCTCCTCATGCATCATGTGCCTTCCAGGATCCCTCACTGTAATAATCTTGTCTATTCTCCAGTCAGCAGTATAAATTATGGCAATATGAGAGTGCTATATTATTCAGGAGCCTGGCCGCTAATGGATGAGCTGTTTATTGGCCGATAATGTGCTTTCATTTAGCTGGCTCCTTATATATGACCTGAATTTCTGGTAGTACTCCCTGCGCCCTCTTACAGCATCTGAAAATTGTGCATTCAAGCTACCTTTCTGCTACAGCCATAAAGAATGCTTCTTATGCAAGGTTGCTTTTTTATTTTGTCTTAAATATCTCTCTAATATGAGCTGTAGAGACACCACCAACCAGAGGCTCTTTAGATGCTGCTGAACTATGGTTCCCAGCATCCTCACTTGATCAAAAATGTTGTTTAAGAAGAAGAATGGTACAGGTATAGGACCTGTTATCCAGAATGCTCGGGACCAAGGGTATTCCGGATAAGGGGTCTTTCCGTAATTTGGAACGCAATACTAAGTCTACTAAAAAATCAATAAAACATTAATTAAACCCAATAGGATTGTTTTGCATCCAATAAGGATTATTTATATCTTAGTTGGGATCAATTACAAGGTACTGTTTTATTTCTACAGAGAAAAAGGAAATGAGTTTTACAATTCTGAATTATTTGATTAAAATGGAGTCTATGGGAGACAGGCTTTCCGTAATTTTTTTTACAGAGCCCAATCATAACTTATGTGCAAAGCTGCAGCCACAAACTACACTTTTCCCCTTGCAATTCTGTATATATGAATCTGCTGCAATGCCATTTGTTGCACTAAGATCTGTGCTGCAGCACATGGCCAGCACTAAGCAGCCACTTATTAAATAATAATTCAAAAGAATGCTTCTAGGACTAAAAAGATTGAAACTAGGGTCAGAAGCTTCCTTAGATAAAGCATTATGCAAATGGCTGCCACTGCCCTGCACTTTATCCATTGGCTACTGTCAGGGTAAAAAGCAAGCCTTACACATTTGCAGCCAAGGTGAGATGGTCTGTAAAATGGGCCAAGGCACAGGCACAATTTGTGTTGTTGCTAGTGATAATGTGACAATCCTGCTTTACTGCGTTCTTCATAAATGATCTCCGTCATCTTCTCCAAGACGTCTTATTCCAGCCTGTTAAACCTACCCAGAGCATATAGTAATTGGTGCAGTAAAACTCACAGTGGCAGCACTACAAATCTATCCCAGGCCCATCTTCTCCAGGAAAATTACAATCTGCTCCGGGATATTGTTTCTTATCTAGAAGGAAACAGATAAGAATGGTTATACTTAGAAGGTTGGATTCACTGTTGTCGGGAGACTTTTGCAACTATGAAATCTGTCAAGGATGTTAGCAAAGGTTTCTGTGCAGAATCATCTAACCAGTATTAATATGTTATGGATTATGGACTAAAATATATAAATGAATGCATAAATGTATTTTAAATTAATACGTGGAATAAAGTGCTAAAGGACCATTTACAAAGGGATGGGTGCAAGAGTGCTAATGGTTGCTGAGCTCCATGCAGTAAGCCAGGGGTCCCCAACCTTTCTTGCTTGTGAGCCATAGTCAAATGGAAAAAGACTTGGGGAGCAACACAAGCAACATAAAAGTTCATGGAGGAGCCAAATAAGGGCTGTGATTGGCTATTAGGCAGCCTCTATGCACACTATCAGCTTACAGGGGGCTTTATTTGGTAGTAAATCTTGTTTTTATTCAACCAAAACTTGCCCCCAAGTCAGGAATTCAAAAATAACTAACTGGTTTGGGGTCACTGAGAGCAACATCCAAGGGGTTGGGGAGCAACATGTTGCCCCCGAGCCAATGGTTGGGGATCACTGCAGTAAGCTATGAACTCTACTCTGGATTAAAGATCTGTTGCAGACTGCAAAACACAGTAATTGGGGTTGCCACCTTTCTTTATGGGTTGTGGGGGATGGGTAGTGATGTCACTTGGGGTGGGAAATAGGCAGGCCAGGCGGGGGATTGGGTAGATGGGGCGGGGGAATAAATGGACTGGAGAGGGGAATGGGCAGGGCAGAGGTGACCTCTACTTAAAAAGGGGTGATTGGCCACAGAGAGGGTCAGGGAAGGGTCGTATTGCCGCCCTTACAAATTTACAGGCAAATGTATTGCTGGCAAATATGTCATACCAACACCGTCTTAGTTGGCTAGACTGTTCAAATACCGGCTGGGTGGCAAACAGTAACGCAGGTTAATGTCTGCCGCAGGTGTTCTGAAAAATGTGCAAATTAGAGGTGTTTCAGGGGACTGACATATGCAGGTAGCATTTTACGAGGTATATAGAGCAACTCTTTGCTCTGCATTTCAGGGGGCCTTACGCCTCAATACGCAAATCTCCAATTGGCATGATGAAGGGTACAAGAAGACATGGTGCTTTGCCCCATCTAAGCTTGATGTGTCGAATGTAGAGTGTAGAATATTTTTCTGTAATGCCAGTTACAGTATTATTGCACATATTTGTTATATTTTGATGCTTTTGGTTCACATTGCTTATGGCACCAGCAGAATTCTCCCAGAAAGGCTATATTTTATACGTTGGGCTTAATCAGCAAGATAATTGTCTCGGGGACTTTGTCACAATGAAATGAAAAGGGGGCACAACGCTGAGAAGCCGTCATAAATCACCTGCCGCAGACAGGGTGAGGAAGAGTGAGAAGATTGTGACTTCATTAAGGATTATGTATTGTGTCATTAAACGGCAGCAGGGGTCACCTTCAGTGTCATGGGCACAGATCTTGATGTATTGTGTATCTGCTACGATTTAGAAAGAAAGGGACATAGAGTCATCTGGGTTTCTCGGGAGATGGACCCTAGGCCTCTGAAATGTTCTGGTAGTTCAGGCAAACAGCAGGGAAACTGATACTGGAAATGAAGGCATTTACCTCTGCCATCCAGAGTGAGTTGCAAGACTTTGATGCACTTACACAGGGCTGCATATGGAAATCAGCGTACTTAACGTTGATAAAATATGCAACCAAGTGAAGGCACTTTAAAGGTTGAGTGCTTGTAATGGCAATTGCCCCTGTTAATTCAGTGCTTGGTAAATGCTTTTAATACCTATACCCTGCAATTCAGTATAAGATGCTAAACTTTTATATTACGTAGCTTACTCTTCAGCGCTTTCAGCTTTGTGATTAAAGTGATTGCTCTTAATTAAGATACAGTACGGCACAAACACATTTACAAGGTCCCTTTGGAATTTACCATTTCAGTTCTGTTGTGGATATTTAATACCTTAAATTCTGACCGTGTCTGAATTCATATAAATTTAAATTGAATGTAGGACCTTAATACTGCTTACTGTAAGGGGCTGATTTACTAACCCACAAATCCGACCCGAATTGGAAAAGTTCCGACTTGAAAACGAACATTTTGCGACTTTTTCGTATGTTTTGCGATTTTTTCGGCGTCTTTACGAATTTTTCGTTACCAATACGATTTTTGCGTAAAAACACGAGTTTTTCGTAGCCATTACGAAAGTTGCGTAAAATCTTGCGATTTTTCGTAGCGTTAAAACTTGCGCAAAAAGTTGCGCTTTTTTCGTAGCGTTAAAACTTACGCGAAACTTCGCACCTTTTAAGTTTTAACGCTACGAAAAAGGCGCAACTTTTCGCGTAAGTTTTAACGCTACGAAAAATCGCAAGATTTTACGCAACTTTCGTAATGGCTACGAAAAACTCGTGTTTTTACGCAAAAATCGTATTGGTAACGAAAAATTCGTAAAGACGCCGAAAAAAACGCAAAAAATACGAAAAAATCGCAAAATACCGATCTTTACGAAAGAAACGCAATCGGACTCATTTCGACCCGTTCGTGGGTTAGTAAATCAGCCCCTAAGAGTAGGGCTAATAGGCAGCCATGATGACCTAGGGGAAAAGGAGCATAGGCAGCCAGGGGTTGGGGTATCATTGTTGGGGTTCAAAAACACAAGCATAACCTCCAAGGTTTCAATACTTGGCCCTGTCAATGGGGGGGGGGGGGGGGGGGGGGCATTGAGAATCTGTTCTTTTTTACAGTGATCAAATAAGTACAAAAGTCAGGGGATCAAGAACATTACCCCCAATTAGATTTGGGCCCCACACAAAGGAGGCCCCAACTGTTGACAGCAAATCACAGGCAAAAAAAGTTCTACACTCCTTAAATTAAAAAGAAAAAAAAAGGTTATACACACACATTGATATAATACTAATGAATGGGTGGGATTTGCCTTGAGCCTTCTCTTTATTAAAAGCACTTCTAATTTTCTTGATACACAAGTGAAATAAGTGCTTAAATGGGAAGTGCTGAAAGACAAGGTCGTTGACAGGGGAATCAGTGAGAACATTTGAAATTCCCCAAATCGGTGGATGTGTCTGGTTTAATTTCTAACAGCAGCCAAAATAAGATGGGAAGAAGAACGGAAAAATGTAGCAGGAACTAATTTGGAACAGATGTCAAGAAAGCAAACTTCCTGTCCGCAGCTTTAAACAGCAAAGAACAGATCCCGTCCGGGCCAAAAAGCTTAGGCCATTTCAGGAACGATCAAAAGCAATTGGGTTTTGCAGAAATAATAATTTCTAATTGCACCCTCCAAAGACACCCCAGGGAACAGTGTTTGATGGTCAAATGGTCTGTAACATATTTGAAAGTAGTTCCCAGGCCTTAAGTCAGATTTTCCATAAGTCTTGTGCCTGATTCCCGAAGGTAATTATGAGGCCTTTTGAAGGAGTGCGGTTTATTTGGAAATAACTTCCCCAGCAGACATGTCAGGAGTACAAGCTCGCATCAAAGGCCTGCCAATGACTGTGGGATGTTTCCATTCAAGAGGTATGGGAGAGAAGAAGCCTCAGTTATCCGGTCTAATTCTAGCGTGTAATAAGCAGTGTTTATCTTCTTCATTTAGTAAAGCCATTCACTGTCAGGGAAGCCATAAACTGCAATTTTCTACGTATAGCCGAATTCAAACACCCAGTTATGAATCAATAAGTGAGCGCTAATGCTTATTTATAAAGTGCCAGCAAACAGTGGCGCAGTTCAGTGGGATACAGGCACACTACTAACAGGAGACTCAGCATCTAGAAAATTTGTAGTGATGGTGGCTTATAACGTGTTGCAATCTATACTGATTAGGCGAATGTATTTTCATCCTGACTCGCTCATGAGATTATCAGTCAGTGCCTGGGCCCACAGGACAAATAACTTAATCAGTCAAACTCTGGTGGGACTGACCGAAAAGGTCTCTTACAATATTTCTGCACAGGTCTGTGGCCCTGTGCTTAAATGATGCTCAAGATGGGTAATGGGTGCAAAATACAGCACTGTATTTATCGGGGGGACAGACGCCTCTGCAAAATTAGACCTGCAGGGCAGGAAGCAAAGTGCAAAAAACATTGCAGAAGGCGCCAAATTATTTTGTACCCAGCCTTAAGGTGGCCATACTCTGGCCCATTCTAGCTGCCGATATCAGTCTCTTAGACCGTTTTGGAAGCTTATTGCCTGTGTATGGGCACTGACCTGCCTGCCTGACCATTATCTGGCCTGAAATCGGGCAGATCTCGATGGGCAGGTTTAAAAATTTAGTCAGATTGGGGACCACAACGGCTTGTTGATGTGGTCCCTGAACCGACGGACACCTATACACGTCGTTCTACTTCAATCGTTTGGCCCCAGGGCCAAACCACCGAATTAACCTGAAATAGCCCGATATCGCCCACTCCTTGGTGGGGTAGAAAGTGTTGCTTAATATGCCCCCTATTCTTAACATGGGGTTGTATGGCTGTTATTTACACGGCTGTTCTGGCTGGGTTGGCAAATCTAAGGGCAGTTTACACTATAGAGAATACAGAAGGGAAATCTTTGAGCCACATTTGCTACAACACCAAAAATAACACCCAAAGTTCAGTTTGGGAAAAAAAAATACAAAATAACGATTTGATTAATTCTAATTGGAATCAGCATCATTCCCTCTGTCCTGTTTCATTTAAGTACCCATGTAGAGACCTCCAATACCCATGTAAAGACCCCCTGCTTTCCATTCTGTTTCAGAGAAGAGTAATTAATCAGACAGGGCATTTGAACACAACCCAAGTGATGTGACAGTGTGGATTGTTAGAAAAACAATAATATGTCAGGCTCAGAAATATAAAGTCACAAAAGCACATAGCCTCTTTGATTCACACCTCTCTGAAATCAGACTGGTGACAGAACAACACACGACATCAAACACTTCCTTCTCTCTCCTCATCTCTCCTTCTGATCATCTGGTTAGAATTGGGGGCTCTGATATTGCCGAGAACACTCCGTTTCCTCCCTGTCAGCACCAATGACACTAACTATATGTGGATTTGGGAAACCGCTGCAGTCATGTTGAGTTCCTGTCACTCAGCGCATCAGTTAATTATATATGGTTTTAATTGCAAACCAGCCTTGCATAATAATCTCACTTGTAAAAAAGCCAGCGCTCTGCCACTGAAGGAGTTAATTATACTTTCATTGATGTACTGTCTTCTCCTTCTCTTGTTCCATGCAACATCACATCATCATGTATCACTGCAGATTTCCTTTTCTATGTAGAGTCCCAGGGTTCACTTTTGCACTTTATTGAACAGCTGATTATGCAGTGATATGTATCATAGCAGCCATTTATTCCTGGGTCACTGACTTGCAGTTGAACCCTAGACTTGATTTCAGCCTTAATGGCCTACTGGCTGTGCATATGTGGTCCCTTTGGGAAATGGTACTATACTGACATTCACAATCGGTTTGGCAAATCTGGTCTAGTGATACTACCTTTTGGAAGCAGATTAGTAAACTAGTAAAGTGACAGGGGTTGGGAACAAATGTGTCACTTCCACTCTTATCTCCTTTGAATCATCCCATAGATGAGTACCATTAGATGATCTATGTACAGCAGATAGCCAAACCAGACAATATTTCTCAGACTGAGCATGGCTACTTTTAAGATGCTCACTGGGAGATCTAGTGGAACTTTCAACAAATCTGTCTTTATGGGGATCATTTACTACATGCAGGTAGGGTGAAAAGTGCAAACAACCAGTGCAACCCCCAAATGTTTTTTCACTTTGGGCCCTGCATCTAGAAGAATTGCTACAGGTTCCTGTGCGCCAGAGTGGAGCCCATTGTCCTACTTCTCCTGACAAATACAGCTCTGTGTTTATTAGGGGCAGGTGGTGGAAGAAACATAAACATCTCCCTTCTGAGTGCGTGTGTGTGTGTGTCATTTTATCTTGCTGGAGGAGTAAGTGGAGAAAAGAGCCAATGTATTTCAAACTGCTGAATCTAGAAGAACCAACCTAAATCCTACACCAAGGTTATGTAACAACACTAGGGAGGTATAACGAGTTAGCACTTTGAGTGCCAAATATTATATATCGGTGTACTGTGAAAATACCTGGGGGGCGATGGGGATGCCCGAAAGCTCCTCCTGTGTGTGCTGCTCTCTGTACTGTTCTTTTTTCTTGAAATGGGAGGAAAGTTGTGTTGTCCTTGAGGCCTTTTTGGATTCTGGAGCAACTGGGAATTATTTATATGCTAATTTTGCCCACAGACAAAGCATTCCCATACTTCCTCTTGCACCACCAGTCAAACTTTTGGCCATCAATGGGAGTCCTTTAGGTAGTGGGTACTGACTTTTAAATCTGATAATCTCACTATGTCTATTGTTACTACCCACTCTGAACAAATATCGTTCCATGTCATTAATTGTCCAGACACTCCTGTGATCCTTGGCCTCCCATGGTTACAAGTGCTTAATCCCCATATTGACTGGGTAACCAGTAAGGGGGGGGGGGGTGGGCTGTAGGGAATCTTGTCTTGCTTCACCCCATACCTTAGCTGCCACCTCTCTTGAAGGTTTAGCCTTCTGTTACTTGGCCTTCTCAGATGTCTTCTCTTAAAAGGCAGCTGAGACTCTACCTCCACACTGGCCTTATGATTGTGCTATTGATTTAATTCCTGGTTCTTCTCCTCCTATGGTTAGAACATGTGCTCTTTCTCCCTGAGGCTTAAGCCATGAAAGAGCACATTAAGGAAAATCCAGAGATAGGGTTCATATGGTCTTCTACCTCTTCTGCTGGTGCAGGCTTCTTCTTCTTTGTAAACAAGAAGGGCAGTGGCTTGAGGCCATGTATTGATTATAGAGGTCTAAATAAGATTACTGTCAAAAATCAATATTTAGTGATGCCCTTTAGTTTTTGTAATACCCTGGCCGACATCCAAGAATTTGTTAATGACATTTTCCATGATCTTCTGGAGGGCTATGTGGTGGGATACTTGGACGATATCCTAATTTATTCTTCTAATTTAACTGATCATTATGCTCATGTCCAAGAAGTCTTACGTGGATTGAGGCATAATCAACTATATGCTAAGTTAGAAAAAAATGTATCTTTGAAGTGCCCTCCGTTCATTTTCAGGGGTATATTACTTCAAAAGAAGGGTTAGAGATGGATCCAGCCAAGGTGGGGGCAATTCTATATTGGGCCTAACCCCTTTCTTAGGGTTTGCTAATTATTATAGACAGGTTTTTCTACCTTGGTGGCCCCGATCACTGCCCTTATCAAAAAGGGGGCAGATCCAAGTATGTGACCTGATGAAGTCATGAGGGCCTTTAAGCTTCTTAAAGAAGTATTTACTTCTGCTCCAGGTGTCCACCACCCAGATTCTACTCTTTTCTTGTTGAGGTTGATGCATCTGAAATTGATGCTGGAGCAATTTTGTCCCAACTTCACCCTGTTACTGGTAAAATTCATCCTTGTGCCTACTTTTCCAGAAAATGTTCTCCTACAGAGGTTAATTATGGCTATGGTCCTGATCTTGGGTTTCTGCTTCAGATGTGTGGGCTGGCCATCTTAAACGAGGGGGATAATATGAAAATACCTGGGGGGTGGCAGGGACACCCGCATCCTCCCAGGCATGCTGCTCTCTCTACTGGCACAAAATTCAGACATTTAAAGGCGCCACAGCTATTTTCTGTTGCCCAGCGTAGGTCTATCCTGTATAGTTCCTGAGTGCACTTCTTGTCTGATCTTGTGTTTCTGACCTTTGCCTGTTCTTTGACCATTGCTGTTTCGCTGCCTGTACCGACCTATTGCCTGTTATTGACCACGATTCTGGATTACGATTCTGTGCTGCACTAAGGGTTTGGTTATCGACCTTGGCCTGTTTACTCGACTACACTCTGCTCTTCCCTTGCCTGCCCAGGCAACTTCTGCCTTGGTTCTCTTACTTTAAGACCTGGTGGCATCCGAATAGGGGAGGGCTCCTCCTGAAGTGAAAGGCGGCTGTTAAAGGCAGAAGCTGAGCTCTGACCAGGACCTTGGCATTAGTTCAGGGTTTTGGGATACCAAGCGTGACATGTAGATAATGAATGTCCCCTTCATGACATGGTTGTTAAAATGACCTAACATTCTTTGTTCCAAGAAAGCACTGTACTGCATCTGTATTGTACCATCCTTCATACTAAGCAAGGGCACATCCAGAGTTTGCTATAGGGGCTCTTCTTCAAGTATAATTTTTGCTTATGGAGTCTACCTTTAAGTGTGAAACTGCCATTAAAAAATACCTTCATTGGATAACAATAAGATAAATAAGATATTGTTGCACATAAATAACAGATAATAGGTAGATAATGTTGGGATACTGTGATCTAATGGGGGCCAGTGAAAGATCTGCTGTCTGTCTGTCTGCTGTAAGGCTTAAGTATTATTAGTGCCATAGTCGATTGTAGTGGTCCTTTGTCAACAACAGCACAACAACTTTCAGAGCAGGGAAAGAAAGACACAAAATAAATCCTCAGTTAACATTGGTAGCATCTTATAGGGCCCCTGCAAAACTTGGGAAAGCTTCTATGTTCCATAGACATATATCATAGGGGTATCTTAGTACCCCAGGCCCAGCAGCCCACAGGGTCTGCTGCCTCCATTGCTACACCTCTGCTCTGCTCAATTCTCAGTCTCTCAGTTCCGAGTTCTTTGGGTTGTGTGTTCTAGGTGACCTTGAGAAAGTGAAATACTCCCTCGGAGTTGTTTATTTATGAGCATAGGTGCAAAAGTGCTCAAGTGCACAATTAATCAGTTATTAATTAACTTTGATCACTCAAGTACATGTTAGACTAATTACATAAATGACTGATTGGCTGCTAAGGGTTATCACACTTTTGCACCTAGATTAGTTAGTAAGCCTTGGGGGTATGTATATATACATATATATGTAAAAGTTGCTGTAAAATAAATGGCTTACATGTTAATTAACATTATCGCTTGCGGTCATGGAAAGAATACATTACAAACAGCTAATGATCTTATCTCTTATCCAGAAACCCAATATCCAGAAACCCCCAAATTATATGAAGGCTCCCATTTTTTGGAAAGAATACATTACAAACATTTAATCATGTACTGTATGGGATCTCTTATCAAGCAACCCAATATTCAGAAATCACCAAATTATAGAGTTCCATTTAAGCAATTCATTCTTTTTCATGGAAAAATACATTACAAACAGCTAATCATGTACTGGTATGGGATCTCTTATCCAGAAAGCCCTAAATAATGGTAAGGCTCCAAAAGAAATCAGTAAATAATTCTAATATTTAAAAATACTTTCCTTTCTCTCTGTATTAATAAAACAGTTCATTGTATTGATGGTAACTAAGCTGCATGAATCCATATTGGTGGCAAAACAATCCTATAGGTTTATTTAATGTTTAAATTATTTTAAATAACGTTCTATGTGGTGATCGAAATTACGGAAAAATCACTTGTTCCAAAAATTCAAGATACCAAGCATCCCCGATAACAGATCCTATACCTGTATTGATCAAGGCTTTTCTGTTTTAATGCCAGATTAATACTAAAAATGATGCCGTTACTTTACTTCAACATAGTCCTGGTAAAACCCATTGCAGCCAATGTGACAGAATTCCTGGCATGGAAATTGGTGTAAAATGCTTTGTAGAAAGTTCTGGCACTCAATGCCAGTATTTACAAGGTTTTTTTTTCCAACCAACACATCTTTTGAATGTCAGAATTTTACACTCAGTTACACATTCAATTGAAACAACACAACCTAGGTGTGATTTTACATGTACCATGGTATTAAAATGGGAATGTCTGGTGTATTTCAATCCTGTTTTTTTAAACGCCCTAACGAGTGTGGCCCATAGTAAGCCTAAATAATAGTGTGTGCAGCACTGTGTAAATGTAACTGCTCAGGATAAAAATAACTTTAACAGTCTTAATGCTATATAACATGTGGGACAAGGATAACAAATGCACATAACCAGGTTGGATTGAAGTATTGGCAGTTTAAAGTCAAGGTCATATATTATCTTTGTACTGCATTGTATTGGGACAATTCCAGTTATTTCTATATTGAGCAGTTATATTTAAACACACCTTTATTTGCTAAGTCTCATTTACTAACTTAAATGCAAAAACTGAATAAACAGTACACCCAGTAACACAAGGGGCATTAATAGAAGAAAATTAACCAGGTCTCAGACTTTGGGCTCCGTCCCCAGTGTGATTAATAAAATCAGGTTTACTGCAAGTTTATGTTGGGGAGCAAGGACAGCCATACAGCAGACCATACAGTTCCTTGGGGGCTCAGATCATGGGGTCTGTTGTATTGTACATTCTGCCTACTCTCATTTGCAGCAGGCAGGAGACACAGAGGTGGGAGAAGGAGTTGGGTATTGGGATTTGTTAGGGGTTTTGAGTCAGGGTTGGGAGGAGGCTTATTGAAGGTAGATTACCATCAAATTGGTTTAGATTATTGCTTTAGAAAGAAAGTTGGTTTGTATGTACATTGGTAGGAAGGAGGTGTAGCACAATCCTGGTTAGATATGCCCTGTGGGTGGTTTATACCTTTACAGCGATGTCTGATGATTAACCTCTAGCGCAGTTAACCCCATCCAGTGGTTTGTGAGCAACATGTTGCTCACCAACCCCTTGGGTGTTGCTCCCAATGACCTCAAAGTAGGTAATTTCTGGTTAGGAGGCAAGCTTTGGTTGCCTAAAAACCAAGTATAATGCCAAACAGAGCCTTCTGTAGGCTGCCAGTCCATATAGGGGCTACCAAATAGCAAATTAAAGCCCTTATTGGCATCCCTAGGAACGTTTTTTTCATGCTTATGTTGCTCCGCAACACTTTTTCCACTTGAATGTGGCTCACGGGTATAAATGGTTGGGGATCCCTGCTAGTGGTATAATAGGCAGGTAGGGAGGTAGCCTGGGAAAGGCCCGAGAGGAGAGAGGATCTTGAGGCAAAAGAGTACTTTATTGGTAGATGGTAAATAGCAGCTTAATAGCTCTGGTAATTAAAGATATTCAGGTCAGAGTTAGTAGTTAAAGTTGGTAAGCCACTTAGAGTTAGTAAAGTAGACTTAGGTAAAGTAAAAGCTACTGCAGGCCACCAAAAGTTTTAGCAATAAATTGTTGTCAGCTTGTCTAAAGACCCAGTGAAATTCTCCCTCCAGCCTACAGCAAGGGCCTACCTCAGAAAGGAAACCTCAGTGACCAGTGCTTTGCTGGATTAGCCTGAGGGCGGTCAGTATAGTATTACACATATATTCATAGTTACTTCCATTGTGAAAAGTGGTGACAAAGTGTGTGCACCCTCTACATCTCAGAATTATTTCAGCCCTTCTGTTGTGTTTATTTTCCTAACGTTTGCGTCGGTTAAAGTTGAAGCTGATACCCGAGCAGAGACTGCTTTGTGGTCTAAAAGCTTTAAACAAAGGAAGCTGCCAGACCAGACCCCCTTAATAGAATAAAATATTCAGGCCTCTGGGAAGGAAAACCCTTCTGGGATCAGTTACTATGTAGAACGTCTGTCAGACATGTTTGGGGCCTATAGCAGGCCGATGGGTTACCTTACAAATAAATGATTTTTTTTACAAATCAACTCAAAAGAGTAGAAAAAAGAAAAAATGGTGGAAAACAAAGAGAAACAGGATAGAGTCACTTTAAGCAGCGATCATAAAACCATGTTTCATGTACATTTAGATCTACATTTTAATATTATTATTATAATGTTAAGAGGTTTAATATGAACTTACTGTATCAATAGCCAACACAGTCATTTATAATGGAGGCAGGGCGTGCTAGATTGTTTTAGGCCCATTATTTTACTATATCTTCTGTTCCCTCTTTATCTTACTTGCTGTCATAGAAGCTGAGGGTTGCCGTCAGTCTTAGCTGTAGGACCTCAAGGAAATCCATGTTACACACAATGCTACATAATACCATCACCCTGGCTGTTCCACAAAGACAGCTCTGAGGAACCAAGCATTCACGTTATTGTACTGGTTTCTATATTTGCAGCATTTTATGTCTGGACTTCCTACCCAGCTCTTACATGACCATCCAGGCCTCCATATTAACTCTGTGTTCTTTCTCAACATCAGCACAAAAGAGAGAGAGAGAGAGAGAGAGAGAGAGAGAAAGGGAGACAGAGAGAGACTGTGAGGCTGCAGAAAGTATTTAAAATTCCACAGGCTTCCACTTTAGCATTACCATGAATCAACACAATAAATGAACCCCTTCAGAGCATGGTAATAAGAATTTGATAAATCATCAGCCAAAAAATTAACTAAATGTCAAAACAATCTTGGGGAAGTGTGATGGATTAGGGGTGATGGGAACAATTAATCTCGCAGCAGGAGTTCAGTGGTGTAGACAGAGCGCTGTGAGATGGATGGAGGGGAGGGCTGGACAAAGGCTTTTTAAAGGTCACAGCAGCGAGGACTGGAGTGAAGAAAGGGTGCCGAAAAGGCCTCAGCTACTAAGCAGTGAAACGGCGGGTTCAGAGCAGCAGCTTTTAAACTGGTCTTTCTGACAGGTACATCAAATGTGGGGCAGGAGGTGCGTGTAGTGAGATCTCTACCTCAAAAGCACATGGTGTAGGGTAGGGCCACTTTAATTATAAGAAAATACATATTTGTAAAATAAGTCAATGAAAATGTTTTATGTATTTAAGCTCTTTTGGGCAGGGCTCTCTTCACCTCTTGTATCGGTTATTGATTGCTGTATGTCCAATGTTTGAAACCCACTTATTGTACAGCGCTGCGGAATATGTTGGTGCTTTATAAATAAATGTTAATAATAATAATAATATATTGCTATGCAGCTTTCAGGGCCCACATTGGGGTGACTGCCTAGGGACCGGTGCCTAATGAGACACAACTTGTATGTGAGAAGAGTGAGTCAGCTGTGGTGGTTAAACTTAGTCAGCTCAAGGTCTAACCTTGGTGGTCTAACCTTTTGGTCAGGGTCCCTGCTAATAACAAGGTTACAGGTAGGGAAAACATTGGTACATCAATCATTCAGACATAGTACTCAGAATATCTAGGACATCAGATAATTCTGAAAGCAGAATGACCAAAGATCAGCATAATTGCCCTTCAGGCTAGGCTCCTTCCCACCCCTGCTAACAGCACTGCTCCAAGCCGCCCTAAAGGGACAAGCTCCAAAGTTCTGGGAAACTCTAGGTTAGTGGTTCTAGTAAGGCAAGATAGCACAGAGTAGGTCAAGATGGAGACACTAAGGCCACATTTAGGGGCTGATTTACTAACCCACGAATCCGACCCGAATTGGAAAAGTTCCGACTTGAAAACGAACATTTTGCGACTTTTTCGTATGTTTTGCGATTTTTTCGTATTCTTTACGAATTTTTCGTTACCAATACGATTTTTGCGTAAAAACGCGAGTTTTTCGTATCCATTACGAAAGTTGCGTAAAAAGTTGTGCATTTTTCGTAGCGTTAAAACTTACGCGAAAAATGAGCAACTTTTCGCGTAAGTTTTAACGCTACGAAAAATGCGCAACTTTTTACGCAACTTTCGTAATGGATACGAAAACTCGCGTTTTTACGCAAAAATCGTATTGGTAACGAAAAATTCGTAAAGAATCCGAAAAAATCGCAAAACATACGAAAAAATCGCAAAATACCAATCATTACGAAAAAAACGCAATCGGACTCCATTCGACCCGTTCGTGGGTAAGTAAATCAGCCCCTTAGACTTAATATTTGTAGGTCAGATTTCAGGTCAAATTATTCAGGATGGACTCAATTGGCTAGGGTTTGGTAACTTTAGTCCAATGACAGATTAAGGATCCTAGATCTTCCAGTCCTACGTTATCTAGATACATTTGCTTTGGTGCAAGCCTGCATAACGAGGCAGATTTGGCCTTTTTTCATTTTTTTTCTCCAAAAGAAAAACTACACATATTTTTCACTAAACTCTGCTGCCTTTTTTATTGCAGGGCTGTTGCTACTGTTGTTTATAGAAGACTTGTGCCTCAAGGCTATTGTAAGACTTCTGTCTGAGCAGTAGCAGCACCATCGTTAAACCTGAAGGTGATTAAAAACCAGTGAGCTTACAAGTAGCAGCTACTAATCTCTCTGTCTGACATTGGCTTAAAAGATGATTAAGATCATTGTGCTTACCTTTCCCAAAATACTTTGTTTTATGATGGAGCCGCCAGCTTGTGCAGGGTATCGAGCCTAATATTTACACTCCAAAAATATGTTTTTATTTTATCTCATTATAATCTAACTAGTTAATCATAGTGCCACACTGCTTTCATTTATCAAGGCTCCATGCAATTCAAGAAGGATTGACTGCTTTTTTGTGCTAAAAATTCTATTTCTATAATTCTTGTCAAGAAAAAATGTAAATCAAAAAGGCACCAAACCTATTCCCCGCCTTGGAATAGATATGTTTGGTAAGTTTCATTGCAAACAACTGAAAAACAACATTTAGCTTACACTAGGCAACATTTTTCAATTTGGTTTAAAGATCTTGATGAGAAGATCCCAATGCTGGCTCTTTTGACCTAAGCCTTATATCCTTTTTTTGTACCTTATACATATATATATTTTCTTAGATTGCATTGTTGATAGCACTTATAGGGTTAAAAAGTAGTGGTTTCCAAGATGAATTAGTTTACGGTACCGACTGGAGGGCACTGCGTTCCATCTCATGAAGGTTGCAATAGTCTTGATTCCCCATTTCCTAATACGGGTCAGGGGCTGTCAAATTAAGGACTTAGAAGGACCATCTTACTAGAAGCTAGGATCCAAGACTAAAGAGTTTATATACCAGTGAAGAGCAATAATCAGTGCAATTTGCTGTGTTTTTTCCCCAAAATACAACATTCCTTCCCTGAATTCCAGCCCAAGTACTAGGGCCTATGATATATTTACATTCTCCTAAAATGCATGCAAACCTAGTAGTTACTTAAAACATGCTAAGCCCTGTACTAACCATCTGGTCAAGGCAGGAGTTTGGTACATTGCTCCCTTGAGTTCTTGGACTAATTAGGACCAAAGCATAGGGCTACAGAAGCTTCATTCCTGGTACAATGGACACCTGGTGCATCATAAGGGCCCTAGTTCAGAACGCCTGACTATGACAGCGTCAAGTAGGCAGGAACAGTTTCCTGGCCACCATACTTTCCAAAACCCCCCCTATTCCCTATTCAGGGAAATAATCATAAATAACAGAACAAATTCTACAAAATTAGTTTAGGTAAAACAACCTAACAATACCAAGGCCCTGCCCCCGCCCCACAAGGAATGCCTTTCAAAAGCATCACCAAACACAAGTCTTCTTGGTCTACTGGTCATGGCAGCCATTGAAACCCGAGGGGTCCAATGGGCAAGTTAAGACTGTTCACCACCTGGAACCTGTGCCCTAAAAGGTGGGCGGGATGCATGAACATCATGTAGCACTTCCAAAAGCCCAGCTATTTAACTGACGAAAAGTTATGTCATGGCAATTGAAGGTTATGTGTTTCCAACTTAGGGACAGGGCCAGTGGCTGAACCAATGGGCATTTTTAAAAATTCAATAAATGTTTTAATAAGCCTCCAAAAAAATGGAGGAAACCCAGGAACAACATTAGGTGTGGATATCCATTACACTAATACTGTGTTACTTCTAAGCTGATACAGTTAGTACTAGCCATAAAGTACGTTATTTACACCAGCATGACATCTTAGCTTCTCAAGAGACACTTGAGACAAGCAACAAGTAGTAGATTATTAAATGTAATTCCTGTTACATAGTTACATAGTTACATAGTTACATAGGGTTGAAAAAAGACCTGTGTCCATCAAGTTCAACCCATCCAAGTAAACCCAGCACACCTAACCCACACCTACCAATCTATACTCACATACATAAACTATAAATACAACCACTAGTACTAACTGTAGATATTAGTATCACAATAGCCTTGGATATTCTGATTGATCAAGAACTCATCCAGGCCCCTCTTAAAGGCATTAACAGAATCTGCCATTACCACATCACTAGGAAGGGCATTCCATAACCTCACTGCCCTCACCGTGAAAAACCACCTACGCTGCTTCAAATGGAAGCTCCGTTCCTCTAATCTAAAGGGGTGACCTCTGGTGCGTTGATTGTTTTTATGGGAAAAAAGAACATCCCCCAACTGCCTATAATCCCCTCTAATGTACTTGTACAGAGTAATCATGTCCCCTCGCAAGCGCCTCTTTTCCAGAGAAAACAACCCCAACCTCGACAGTCTAACCTCATAGTTTAAATCTTCCATCCCCTTAACCAGTTTAGTTGCACGTCTCTGCACTCTCTCCAGCTCATTAATATCCTTCTTAAGGACTGGAGCCCAAAACTGCACTGCATACTCAAGGTGAGGCCTTACCAGGGACCTATAAAGGGGCAAAATTATGTTCTCATCCCTTGAGTCAATGCCCTTTTTTATACAAGACAGCACTTTATTTGCTTTAGTAGCCACAGAATGACACTGCCTGGAATTAGACAACTTGTTATCAACAAAAACCCCTAGATCCTTCTCCATTAAGGAAACCCCCAACACACTACCATTCAGTAGATAGTTTGCGTTTATATTATTTCTACCAAAGTGCATAACTTTGCACTTATCAACATTGAACCTCATTTTCCAGTTTGCTGCCCAGTTATCTAATTTTGTCAAATCGCTCTGCAAAGCGGCAGCATCCTGCATGGAACTTATAGTTTTGCACAATTTAGTGTCATCAGCAAAAATAGAAACAATACTGTCTATGCCCACCTCCAGGTCATTAATAAACAAGTTAAACAGCAAAGGCCCAAGGACTGACCCCTGCGGTACTCCACTAACCACACTGGTCCAATTAGAAAATGTTCCATTTACAACCACTCTTTGTACTCTATCCTTCAGCCAGTTCTCTATCCAATTACAAATATTATGTTCTAGGCCAATATTCCTTAATTTGATCATTAACCTTCTGTGAGGTACTGTATCAAACGCTTTAGCAAAGTCCAAGTAGATGACATCAACTGCCATTCCAGCATCAAGGTTCCTACTCACCTCCTCATAAAAGGCAACTAAATTAGTCTGGCAAGATCTGTTACGCATAAAACCATGCTGGCACAAACTAATAGTATTGTGAACTGCAATGTATTCAAGTACCCTATCCCTGTGTGAAAAATAAAATGGCAAACACCTGTTCCCATCTCTTGTTATAAAACACAAATTATATCTAGTTCTTTATGTTTTTATTAAACTCATTTTTCTACTGTTATTTTTTTTTAAGCAGGATAATTTTCCCCATGGCCATTTTTGAGTCTAGGTTTGTATTGAAAATAATGCCAACTATGCATGCTTTCTCTTCTCAGATCAACTTACTATGCCCCAAATATATGTCCCACTGAATAGTGTCTGGAATGAATATCAAGTATAGTGGGGCAATAGCACTCTCTGCACTATTGATGTGGCCCCCCCATACCCACTCTGACACTGAAAAGGTAAGAGCCGAGTGGGTGAGGGGAGGACTGCATTGGGGCTGTTGCTTTAAGCTGCAGCATCCCCAGAGATGTCACTGTAGTAGGGTAAGATAGTGCCTGTAGCAGTGAGATAATAGTCTCTGGGAAGGGACTATGGCTGTGGGATAGCAGGTATAGTAGGTAGAGATGGTGCCTATAGTAGCAGTGGGGGGATAATAGCCTCTGGGAAGGGACTGTGGCTGTGGGATAGCAGGAATAGTAGGGGGAGATGGTGCCTATAGTAGCAGTGGGGGGATAATAGCCTCTGGGAAGGGACTGTGGCTGTGGGATAGCAGGAATAGTAGAGGGAGATGGTGCCTATAGTAGCAGTGGGGGGATAATAGCCTCTTGGAAGGGACTGTGGGATAGCAGGTATAGTAGGGAGAGATGGTGCCTATAGTAGCAGTGGGGGGATAATAGCCTCTGGGAAGGGACTGTGGCTGTGGGATAGCAGGTATAGTAGGGAGAGATGGTGCCTATAGTAGCAGTGGGATAATAGCCTCTGGGAAGGGGCTGTGGGATAGCTGGTATAGTAGGGAGAGATGGTGCCTATAGTAGCAGTGGGATAATAGCCTCTGGGAAGGGACTGTGGCTGTGGGATAGCAGGTATAGTAGGGAGAGATGGTGCCTATAGTAGCAGTGGGGGGGATAATAGCCTCTGGGAAGGGACTGTGGCTGTGGGATAGCAGGTATAGTAGGGAGAGATGGTGCCTATAGTAGCAGTGGGGGGATAATAGCCTCTGGGAAGGGACTGTGGCTGTGGGAATAGCAGGTATAGTGGGGAGAGATGGTGCCTATAGTAGCAGTGGGATAATAGCCTCTGGGAAGGGACTGTGGCTCTGGGATAGCAGGTATAGTAGGGAGTGATGGTGCCTATAGTAAGAGTGGGATAATAGCCTCTGGGAAGGGACTGGGGCTGTGGGATAGCAGGTATAGTAGGGAGAGATGGTGCCTATAGTAAGTGGGGTTAATAACAATAGGGCAGTTCCTGCCATAAGGCAAGGCAAAAACCTTGTCTCAGGCGGGCAGTTACCAGGAGCGCCAAAAAATGACCTCAGATAACTTTAATAGGGCTCATTGCATTAGCAATGTGGCCCATGTGGACCCACCCTGAGTCTGAATATGTGGAGCGGGTAAAGGGGTGGCAGCATCGGGGCTGCTGTAGTAGGGTGATATTATGCCTACATAGCAGTGGGAATAAATACCACTGAGAATGGACCATAGGATACAAACAATAGCACTTTATGAGTATTGCACACACTGTCTGTGGCCCTTCACTTGCTATTAAAGTTTCTCAATTCTCAGCACCTGCCAAAAGCCAGCGATGTTGGGGTTGTACTTCATCAACAACTGACAGACCCTCAGTTGGATAGTCCCATTCTAAATTAATAACGAGGCAACACAAAGCTTATTTGTTCCTGGTCCCAGCAACCACTAAAGACACCTTGTGCTTACTTCACACTTAAATCTCAAATTTTTCTCATCTTTACGTCACCGGCAAGCTTCACTGTATTTTCTAATTAATCATTAAATCACTTGTTACCTCATTATCTGCAACTCAAGATTTTAATGACACTTTCCTTCTCCTTGCATGGCCTCTGCCCTTCTGTTTCACCAGACCATCCTTCAGAATATCTATATCTTCCTTTATCCACATAATCTATCTAAACTGATCATCCTTGGTACCTCTGCTGATGATTTCCCCAAAGTATTGAAGCTATGCCTGCTTTCATGTGATTAGTTCCTAGCAGCTCTTAATCCAGGGGAAGGTCAAGCTTTGCAGTTTGATGAACAGCTGACACTGGCAAACAGATGTTCAAATGGATGAGCAAACACATCTTCAAATGCTGTGTCCCTTTGTGATTTTTAGTGTTCTGGGTGACAATGATGCTCTTGAATTTTGACCCAGGGACCAGCTGACTACCCGTCAAAACACACTAAGCACTGCTCTTAAGGTTCCACTTATAAGCTGATGGAGTAAAGGGCATCTGTAATTACTGTTCCGTATAGGCCAGCACTCAGTGTTGTTCCACACCTCCATGAATACCCATGTAAAACTATTTACTTCCCCTTTGATTATATGAACCTGCTTTGTGGACCTGGACTTCTAGGACCAGTGTAACTTTAATAGTATGAACTCTAAACACTTTAATGGAATTGCACAAGCTCAAGTGGAAATGCCTTGTCTCCAACACAAAGTAAACCAGACAGTTGGAAGGTCCCATGCCCTCTCTAAAGCTTTTCCTGGGGAGGGCATAGAATAATGGGAAATGGGCAAGACTCTATAATAACAGTTCCTAGTAGTTGTTTACAAATGTTGGGGAAGGGTGCAATGTGCAATAAACATGGCAGCTTGCCACTTTTTATTTACCCCTTTATGTGAATCCACAGCCACAGGTCCATGAACTTAAAAAGGAGCTCAAAGGTCTGCAGTTTCCTGATGAATACAGCATTGCCTGCACTCAGTAGCACTGTATTCACGTGTGCACGAAAGGGGGAGGCACATAGGTGTCCCCCATCATTCAGACATGCACGTTAGGGAGCAGGCTGGGAGCTCTGTCCTTTCTTTCTGACCTATGGCAACCGCCAATGTTGTGCCCTGCACCTCTCAACGGATAACAAATTTGTGTCTAGAAACTATAAATGGCATCTTCTATAACTACCTATTGTTTTCCCCACTCCACTCCAGACCAAGAAACAAAAAGGTGTGATTCATAGGTGGAAAGAGGGAGAGTGGGTGTGGCTTGGGTGGACCACATTCTACATATTAATTGTGGCCACATTCTATTTGTTGGTAGGGCCCACCATCAGAATGCTCAGATGACTGGTGGGCCAATTACTGGGCTCTATGATTTCTGATGGTAACCCTGAATGCAATAACTGCTGAGAGGCATCTGGGGAAGCATAGTGATGCTTATAAAGCAGTATATCTGATGTCTATTACTATTCCTAATTCCTACCCATGGCCTGCCAGCAGTTTTTGCACTTTTATTTCTGACAGCTGAATTATGTTTTTGGAAAGTAAGCCCAACTAATTTATTTTTGCTGGAGGGCCATGTGACTTCTGTGGTCCAACACATATTGGGCACTTTGGTGACTAATAATGCAACTGCCAGCCTTTCCATTTGTTCTGTCTCTGTTCATAGTTTTATTCCCCACATGCTGCACGCAAGTGACATTTTAATACTTTAATACTCACGAACACAGACCAATTAGGAAACAATCACATATGCTGCTGTTAGAAGTGATTTCCCACCCTGTGCAAATACTAGCTTTGGCACTCCTCTGCAATGTGCTTGCTTCCTTACTGAATGGCTCGTGATGTGACGGTGCAGCCAGTATACACTCTATATCCCAGAGCGGCCGTGCCCTAACAGCCTGTGTTCCCCTGATAGCACAGAGAAGCAGAGTCTCTGCTCTAATGCAATCCAGAGCCTACCGCATGCTGCATAATACATCCATCATGGCCAGCACAATTATTGACATGTTGATTTTTCTGTTTCTGATTTAGGCTGTCAGTCTGGGTAAAACTGCCAGACAGCCTTTAGTGCACATGGCAGCGACTTTGACATGATGTAACTTAAGGCTAATTAAAGCTGAGAACCTAATAAACAATCCCGCTAGCCCCCAAAACCTCATTTCCTCTGGTGTTGAGTTGGCTCTTGGCTTCCACGCAGGGGGTGGGGGTGTATGGGAGACCGAGTAACCCTTCCAAAATATAAAACAAATAGACTTGAGTGAAACCCTGAAGCCAATCAAAAAGGCATATTTTAGAAATAACAGCACAGCTTGCTTCCATGAAGAAATACAGCCTCGCTAGATACAAAGGCTCAGTTCTTTTAAGGCTTTAAAAAATATGTTTCTCTTTTTGCATATTTTTCCAGGCTATCAGTAGGAATGTGTGTGTCCGATAAATCTCTTCCAGGTTTGTAGTCAGATTCTAAAAGGTGATAAACAAAGAGTGGGTAGGGCAGCTAAAGCCTTATCATGGTCAAGCAAGAATGCAAGCTTTTATTCCATAGGTGCTATGTTGCTCAGGGTATATAGCGCTGACAGTGGCATAAAGTATAAAAACTTAGTATGCTCTTGTCTCTCTATTATGATACTGAGGGGTAGAGATGTAGCGAACTGTTCGCCGGCGAACTAATTCGCGCGAACATCGGGTGTTCGCGTTCGCGCAAATTCGCGGACTTTTGCCGATGTTCGCCACTTTGGGTTCGCCTCGTTTTTTTTTGGCGCCACGTTTTTTCGCCTTGGTTTTTCCGCCGCGTTTTTTCGCTTCGTTTTATCGCCTATGCATATACATAGCTTGCGTTTTTTTTTGGCGTTATTTTTTGGCGGGTTTTTTTTGGCGGTTTTTTTACAAAGTATTTTTCAGAGAAGTTTTTGCCCTTGATCCCCCTCCTGCATGCCACTGTCCAGGTCGTGGCACCCTTTAAACAACTTTAAAATCAGTTTTCTGGCCAGAAATGGCTTTTCTAGGTATTAAAGTTCGCCTTCCCATTGAAGTCTATGGGGTTCGCAAAGTTCGCGAATATTCGCGAGTTTTGGCGAAAGTCCGCGAACGGGTTCGCGAACATTTTCGGCGATGTTCGCTACATCACTACTGAGGGGGAATTAAATCAGGGGGAAAATAAAGCAAGGATACCACTATAAATCTATAGGGGGCAATCAACTGCAGTTCCCCCTGCTGGAGGGGTGTTAGTAAATGACAACATATCAATAATCTATAAAGAAAGACCTGGATACCGGGCGCAGCATAGGAGGAGGGCCCACATGACTGGGCAGACAATGTGAGCGCCGATTGGGCAGCTCGGGCACGGGGTTAGCAGGGGTTAAAAGGGGGGAGCAGAAGGAGGCGCCAAGCAGTTGCGCAGGAAGACAGCTGGGAGATAGGATAGGCAGCAGCTGCGCGAATCCCCACCCTCCCCATTGGTCAATTTCTTCGGCCGGGGGAATTCTTGCACGCTCAGGGATAGGGATAGGGCCGGTAAGAACCTAGGTCGGACCCAACATAGGTAGGCTAGAAGGGCTACCCATTAGTCACAGCTTTGGCGGGTCCCTTGCCAGTCTGCCGGGCATGTTGGTGTGTTTTGGACAATACTGGACCATTGAGGCAACCCCTAAGGTGGGTACCCACGGTGGTGTTGAATATGTTCAGTTAATTTCCCCAGGGCTTGGTCCCTTGTGGATTGTTTCTGTTTAACAGCTATGGTGTGGATATTACAACGCTATGCATACTCACTGAGCTAGGGGCAAGCGGCTAGTGAGCATTGCTGGCATTTGGAAGGGCAGACTGGCAGAGGGCCTTACCAAGGGCTACTGATTGTTACCAATTGTTACCAATTGCTGTCAATTATTATTACAAATCGTTACAAGTTTTGTACCATGTTATTAATGACGTTTTTTCTGCTATGTAAACAATAAAGGTATTTCCAAATGACTGTTGTACAAATAAAAGCTGTGGCCATATCATCCAACAAAAAGTGATGTCATGCGTGTTTTATTTAGAATGGTTGGAGGGAGGAGTGAACAATGGGTCATGCCACTAGTCATGTAATATATAATAATAATATAATCAATAATCAATATGTAATATAACATAGCAGCATAACCAAAGTGACTGAGTTCTTGGAGTGGACTCTTATAAAAATTTTTTTTATATCTATGGGTAAAAAAACATATTCTTTGTTTCATGGGACCCGCACTAAGATATCTGGGCCCAGGAGCTATATCTAAATATCTATATATATATTTATATATATATATATATAGGTATTAGAAGCAGAATACTGCAGCACTGTATATGTCAATGGTGCAGGTTTGAACTGTTGAACTGGACTGCCAGAGTACCAGAGGATCTCCAAGTGGATTCAGTCCCTAATGGGCTCCAGCTATGGCCCATTTCTAGAAAAGCTCTCCATAGATGTATATGAAACCTATAACATTTTCATTACAATTTTGTAATAGTGGGTCCTGAATGTCTGGTTGTCTGGTTGGAGGCCCAGCGTACAGAAATATATACTATATACTGTTTTTAACAGTTGCTCTGTAGTATACTTAAGTAAGGTAATGGAACTCTGTGAGGCAGAAAAATGCCAATGGAACTCTCCCAGGCAGAAAAATCTTTAGAGAGGCCTGGCACACAATGACTCCTTCCTAGGAAGTGTTGAATGGAAAGTAAAAGTAATTGCCTGCCCCACCTTTATGCCTGAGACATAGAGGCGGGGCAGGCAATATATGATTGATAGCTTAGATTTTTAAATACATTTATACCTGTTATAGATGTTTTAAAACAAAAACATTTTGGGTTTCATGTTTAATTTGCAAAGGATTTTTTTTTATACAGCTTTTTATGTGTGGGTGACAGGTCCCCTTTAATACAGGTGGCCAGATCAGACAGCCTCTCCATAGCTCTAATAGAAATTAGCCGTAATGGATGTGATTGTTTAGAGACTCAGTGACCAGTCTTACCGAGCTGCTACTGACAAATAGCACCATGCCTACATAGCCCACCCAGTGTCAGTGCCAGGGGGTGCAGAGGGAGGCTATTAATGCTCACCCAAGCTTGCCAGTCTTTCAAGGTGACATCAGTTAAATACACAGTTACCAGATCTTCATAAAACCACTCCACTGACCCAGATATAACCCCTTAAAATGCTGTTTGTACACACTGTTTTCTTCAGTTCCAGTGGGCATACTCTGTTAGCTCGCTCTGTTATTTTAAGTCTGTCCTCACCCACAAGAAGTTCTGCTGAGATGACTGTTGTCATGGCGGTTTTGATTTGTTGACTGTGTGGAATGCTGTTTTGCAATTACGGCATTTCTACATCATGTGTTCTCCGGTTAAACGTCGCCATAACAAAGATTTGAAACTTAAGGACAACACATATATAAATATATATATGGGTTTTTTTAGATCTACCCAGTTCTAAGTGGTGTTTATATTTCATTTATTTTCATTTAAATAAACCATTATGTATAAGGAAATATCTTATTGTGTGCACAGAGCTTTTCTTTTTATATATATATTCTGGCATAGAGCTTGCATCTGAGCACTTTTGCATTTTCAGATCTGACTATGACCACTAGATGGTACTATTCTGTTGTACAGATAGAGAATGTAAGGCTCATTTGCTGGCACAAGTACAAAGTAAAGCTTTTTACCTGCTCCTATACTCCATACTATTTTTTTGATCTGCACTTGATCAATTTTGTGTAAAGCATGGATTGCAAAGGAAACTTGGCTTTAGCCTTGATCTGCTGATAATTTCAGGGTCCTTTAGTGGGTTGGGCTAATAAATGCAACTGACTTGCATCCAGTAAACTTGACGCAAATAATATTTTAAAGGTTTGCCTATTACATTATTGCTTAAATAAACCTATTCCTACATTCATTTTATATAAATTCATGAATGTTAGGTTTTTGATTTGCTTTTGGTTATCATCATTTATATATATATATATATATATATATATATATATATATATATAGCAGCGAACCCAGGGTGGCACTCTGCTTCAGCTCTTAGCTCGGGTGCAAGGTAAATGACTTAAATATCCAAAAAAGACCAGAAACACCGAGTTATGTTCCAAAAACAATCAACTGTGTATTAAAAACGCATGAACAGCCAACGTTACGTTTCAGTCCCCATCGGGACCTTTCTCAAGGATGGGGACCAAAACGTAACGTTGGCTGTTCATGCGTTTTTAATACATAATTGATTGTTTTTGGAACATAACTCGGTGTTGCTGGTCTTTTTTGGATATATACATATACAGTATATAAAACAACAGCAAGTTACGCAGTGCTTTACATTCATTTCTAACTATTCTCATGTTTTCTACTCTATTAAATTCTTCTGTTAAAGGTTACATTTGTTAAAGAGCCCCCACCACACAGAATCCCCTAATATACCCTTCACTGTAATCTGTTTCTTCAAAAAATATGGCTAAATACCATTTTTATATGCTGAAATCCAGCTACAAAACAGTTCTTTTCTTTCTGCATCATTTGAAATCCTGACAGGGGAGGAGGGACTAAAACATTGATGATTGCAAACTGCAACATCAATGTTTTAGTCTCTCAACTCTTGCCAGGAACTACGTAGCCAATATTTCATTGCACTGTGATGTTCCGTTCCTTATTGACATCACATGTGCAGGGAATTGTGGGATTGGGAGGATGCAGGCTGAAGGCAGGCTGAGGACAGTCGTTTACTGTTACATTTTATTTGAGTCTCAAAGTAGTCAGTCAGATCAGCAGGGGAACAGGGGGCGGGGCTTAGGTAACTGTTCCAAACCATATTATTACAGTAAAAAATCATGAAAAGGCTGCATATTTTTTGATTGATGTATATTTTTTGATGTATATTGCAAATCTGGTTGAAACTTTAGTTGTGATTGGGTGGAGTTTCCCTTTAAAATGTTTAAAACTATACAACTATATATATAATAATTAAGCCTTTTTTATATCAAGCATAATTTGCTGATAGTACAACTTATTCAGCTTAAAGAAAAAGATAAAACTGCAGTTATAAGACACTTGCCTCCATATGTAATAAAAGGCACTAAGTTTGCTCAGGAGCAGTAACCCATAGCAACCAATAAGATGCTTGCTTTTAAACAGGTGACCAGTAAATGCTTTCGGCTGATTAGTTGCTATGGGTTACTGCTGCTGGGCAAACTTGTGCCATTTATTACATAACTTAACAAGTTCACCAACACAAATAATAGGCGGTGTGCCTTATTTATAAAAAAATAGTTCAAGATGTAAAGTGCAAAGAACAGGTACAAAGTGGTACCTGGATTCAGCATAGAGGAGGGGTGGCAAGTGGCTAGCCCTGGAATGTGCCTAACTTGTGTGCTAGGGAACTGCTTATGGCAGGGGCTCTGTACCATCCACTGTTATAGGTACAAGTGCTTTCTTTTGCATTTTTGTCTCTACCATTACTTGTGTCTCAACCCTTTCTCCTTGTAGATTGTAAGCTCTTTTGGGCAGGGCCCTCTTCACCTCTTGTATAGGTTATTAATATTGCTTTATATGTTACTCTGTATGTCCAATGTATGAAACCCACTTATTGTACAGTGCTGCGAAATATGTTGGCGCTTTATAAATAAATGTTAATAATAATGTTAACATTAATATCATTAGTAAATGAGCCTGTATGTCTCTTATGTTAATGCTTAACACAACCCTTCTGCTATTTTTTTTTTAAACCCCTCATCTTTATGCTCCAGTTCCTTGGGAATATATGGTGCAGGCTGCCCCACATTTAAAACATGCTTACCTTAATGTGCAATCTGTTTTACATATCAACTTCCATCAATAACAATAAAGATGACATCAAGTGGGACAGGCCTAAAATATAGTTTCGATATGAATCATGACACCTTACAAAAGCATCTATCGTTCTTCTTGATGAAAACAAGTCTCCAGATTTATGAAATGTTGCTAAGTATGGCTTTAGCTGGGACATTTTAATACATTACTGGCAATTACAACGTAGCTGCCCTGCCTGTCAGGAATGGCATGTGTGCCAGTGTGATTTATTGCCCATGTGACGTGCCAGTCGTCTCTCAGTATTCAGTGCTCCTGATTTGCTTGGCATTACATTACACAGCCGGCTGTTACCACACAAAGAGATGGGAATGAGCTCTCTGAAGCCTCATCACTCAGGTTCTACAGGATTCTATTATTATTTATTACCATAATTGTGCTGTTTCCTGGGGCGATAAATAAGGATTGATGGGGTCTGATGACAGCTTGAAGAGAGAGAGAGAGAAACACAAATCTATTTCATATATCACACATTGTTGATTTCAAAGAGTTCAACTATCTGATTCCTCTAGGTGACTGGGATGAGCCAAGTCAGTGCACATTTCTTATTTTCTTTCAGGAACACAAATATGGGATATAATCTCAGGGACATGTGGTTTTCTGGATACGGGGTCTTTCGCAATATGGAGAACCAAGACGTAAATTACCTAAAGGAAAACTATACCCCCAGAATGAATAATTAACCAACAGATAGTTTATATCATATTAGTGGGCTATAAAAGAATCTTACCAAATTGGAAAATAAATATATATATATCAGTAAATAATGATGAGCGAATCTGTTCCATTTCGCTTTGCCGAAAAATGTACAAAATTGCTGAAAATCTGCATAACTGCAAAAAAACAGCGAAATGTGGCTATCGCACAACTTTTGACGTGCAACTTTTTGTTTCATGCGGCTACAAAATATATATACTCATAAACCATGTGTATATTTTGTAGCTGTATTACCCCTTGTTGATCACTAGGGGGTTTCTCTGTCTACAGCTCAATTTAGTTTTATGCCCATATTAATTAACTTCTTGGGCTCCTTAATTGTTTGGTTGTCATTATTTTTTTGACGTGGCTGCAACTTTTCTGACTTGACTGCGCCTTTTTTGATGTGATAGTGCCTGTTTTCATGGCCGCGCCCTTTCTGGCATGACCACGCCTTGTTTGATGCAACCACAAATTTTATGCATCAAATATGTGGCAAAAAAATTTGGCAATGGAGAAATGCTGAATTTCGCTGCGAATCTATGCATGGAGAAACAAATATTTTTTGGGGGGAGGGGTGGGGGGCTGGTGCAAACTATTTACGCCATTAATGAAAACAAAAATGTTAGAATGGCTGATCATTTTATTAAGCTAGTCAAACATTTGTTCACAATGATTTGTTCACAATGGAAGACTCAGGTGACCTAGACAAAGGACTCAATGGCAAATGAAACATTGGTACTTTAAATAAAATATACATTTTTTTACTTTATTTCAAGTTCTGTAAGTACCTTGCTTTTCTGCCAGTACCTATCTTTTTGTTTTGTGCTTTATTTTAAAGTGAGTGCAGCTATTTTGGATTTTTAGATATTTACAAATATATATATTTATATATTAGTCTCTGCTTGTCCCTGACAAAAGCTCTATCAGGGGGCACCAAAGGAGTTGGGCTTGCTGGGAAGTGAGTGGGGATTGGATCGATCATGGGCAGGCTTTTAGCTTAGCTGGCTTATGGCAAGGGTAAATTGGGGGCGTAACTGTGCATGCAATGAACATTTTTGTTTTCACTGGGCCCCATTTTACTTGTTGGTAGAATTCACTACCCAGGGGACCCAGGCAATCGTTAATAATTGGGGCTCCTAGTGGGGGTTTGCTTACATATTGAGCAGTATTGAGGACCATGATTGTTGTGCCTAAAACCACTTTTATTAAAGGTACTTCAATAAAAATGCACCCGTCTTCCCTAAAGTTATACTCAGCACCACTCAGTCCTTCCTTCCTCCCTTCCATTCCTTCTGCTATACCTACTGATGCTTCCTGACCAAACAGTAGCACCAGGGTTCTCTCAGCACCCTGCATCACTTTTATGTTAAACACTTGTAATTCCACCAGGCAGGCTTAAAAAACATTTGGTGCAACTGTGCGGTTGCAACCATTTTGGCGAATCAGATGCAGCTGTGATGCAGTGCAATTGCATTGAGAAAATTACTTGTTTGCTTCCGCACCTGACTTCCAGGGGGAAAAGGTGCATTTTGGAGAAAAAAAACCCACGCTGATTGCACTTGTCTTGGTAAGTATAGAGTATAAATTGAAAACCTTTCATGTCCTCGTATCTTTCACCTGTTTTGGACTCCTCATACTGTATAACTGTCCTTCCAGAGCAATAGAAAATGTGATGTAAGTCTAGATCTTTGCCTAAAAATGTTCTATAACAGATATATAACTCCAATCCAATCCTCACTAATGGCTGCAAGTACTGGAAGGTATTTATTTTGTTCCAATCTGTCACTCTAGTTTGTCAATTTTGTTGTAAATGGACGTTTGTTATAATATTATTATAAAGGGCTTTAAATTTTACTAGGGCTATATAACTAAAGAATAATTGCCCCTACAATTGCCTTGTAGTTCTGTGATTTGTGTGGTTTATAATATATTGCATATGATCAGGAAACTTATTGGTGGCTCTCAAAAAATCTATATTAACATAATTGGGAATTTTCCCTTATATTTTATTTCCCAGGATATAATAGCTTGTGTTTGGTATGAATAATATAGTGTTGCATATCCCTTATAGAATAGTAGGAATAGCATCAATTAGGTATAGGGGATATTTTGAGAGTAGAGTGCTTGCATCATGTGGCTGAGATGTATTTGCATATTTGGATGTGTTTGTGCCCTTACCAGTCTCAGAAAGGATTGGCAAATACATACAAAATGTAATCCTCAATCAATATGTTATAACCGGCTATCAGTCAGTGCCTGACTTCTGTCTTCTCCGGTCATTAAACCTGTCACTCAAGCAACTAAGTCTTTAGGATATCTTGGGAGCAGGACTGACAGATGTCTGTCTTCTGCCACTATTGTGTTTTATGGATTCCTTGTCAGAGGACAAGACTTGCAATCAATGAAGGCAAAGAACACTGGCAGAGTGAGAGATATCAGCAACAGCCACAACAACTGGCTAAAATTAGGAAGAGGTATTTTTCACAGTTGGAACCCCCGGTTTATAACTGAGTGGCACCATGCGGGCAATGGATAGGGGTATGTTCAGTTCTGAAATGTGCAAAGCAGCACCTATCATTATCATGTCAAAAAGTAGGCATGATACAGTGGTATCCCATGGGCTGCTCAATTAACTCATTATTCTTCTGTCATACCGAAAAACAATTAGGAATTACTGAAAGGCGCACATAAGATTGAGGCTTATGGTTGCATTGTGTAAACCTCTTTAATGTGGCCTTGTTATAGTCTGGTATCCAGCATCATTTATCAGCCCATACTCTTAAAAAATTACTTGGTAATAAGAAAATAATAATTCCTTTCATAGGGCATTTAGACTTTTCCTCTTGATTCATATAGAACAGGCAGAAGAATGGAGTTGTTTCACTCTGTGTCTTTAAAGGACAAAGAATGGCTTAAACACTAAGGGGTAGCAATTTGCTAGGAACTTCCCCAATGATTATAGTCACTCAGACCCAAAGCCGGCACTCCCCTTCACTAAAAAATGCACTGGCCCAGGGTACTACTCTAGTTCTAACCCATACCAGAATCCCACAGGCCTTATGCCCATCTTAACTTATAAATACTAATCGAACACCATTCATCAGCATCCAGTGCATCTTTGTACATACATATTCAGTGTAGCAAGCACTAACTTTCTCTTCTTCCAGCTTCAGGCAGAAACAAATAATGAGCAAATTTAAAAGATGCATCCCTTGCTTCACGCAGTGACTTGTTAGGTGCTCCATACAGAACTGCCCTAGCTGGCACATACATACACAATAATGCAGTGTCATACCTCTTAGGGCCCACCAGAAAGCCTGTCATCCTGGGCCTACTCTCACAGAAATTAAAAGTAGCAAGTGACATATTTTTTTGTTTTTTATAGGCCCGCAGTAAGAAAAAGATGATCTGATAAGGTTTCTACTAGTCTGGGGCCTAGTAGGGCCCACAAAATGCTGAATTCTGGCTAATGCCAGATGGGCTGCTGTAAGATGCCAAAGACACTCAATATTTAGTGGACTGGTGGGATGCTGTTTGGGTGTTTGTGCACCTGAAATGCCAAGAAGCCCAATCCAGACATTGGATAGGCCAGTTCAACACTGCACTAAGGCTTAGAAGGAAACTAGAGTGCCCAGTTTGAAGATCAAGTAGCTTATGCCTAGTTTCCAAGCAATGTGAAGGCGCCAACGCTGCAAGTATCAGTGATAACTACTGTGCCCTGTCTCTTGTTACTGGCAGAATGCACTTCTAATATCTACAAATCTTATTGCCTTTAACAGTAAAATTCAGCCTGCTTTTTTCTTCTCACAGAAGCAATTAATCCCGGAGCACATGCGCGTCGTTCTGTAAGATAAGTCCCTGTCACCTAGAATTAGGAGCGGCGACTGAAGTCAGCCAACTCTCATTTGACACTTGTGATCTGCCAGGCTCCAAGTGACTGATAACCTGTCAGAATTCATGCACTGCCTGTCACTGTCCTACATTAATAAATGAATTTATGGGAATTGGAAATTAGAACTTAGCATTAATTGGGTCAGTGACCCATAACTTAATAGATGATGATGAAAGATGTAATTAAATTAATGGAGAAACTTCAGCTATGATAAAGGAAAAGAAAATAGTTGTGTAAAATGCTCCGTGGATTTCACTGCAGATAACAAGCCTCCCATACCATTAAATGTAGGCAACACTCCCACTGTTTCCCAGCAGCCCCAAGTATCGTTGCTAGGAGTCGTTGCTGAACAGAACCTAGTGGGCCGCAGTTTGCCCTTCCTTGCTGTTTAAGCTGAAAAGTTTAATTAATATGAGACAACATGGTATTAATAAGACTGTGCAATAAGAATGCGTTTTTAATTTCTGTCTAATTGAGATGAAGGAGGCATGTTAGTTAAGGGTGACATTTTATTTGGCAACATATGCTGCAATGAAATGAATGCAGTCGTCCATGAAGCAGCTTCTTAATCATTGTTAGGCGTTGTTTTTCATTTTTATAGATAGCAATACTGTGTAAATAATAAGCAATTACACTGGAGCTGCCATCCTATCTGCATTGGAGATGGACATGCTGTAAATTAAGTCCACATACTGAATAGCTAATTAGCAATTAATATATACATGAATGCTATAAGTTGCATGGCTGCACAGAATTCAGTGCAGTCGGCATCCAAATTAGTATCTCATTGTCAAAGCGTGCAGGTTGGTGCTCTCCCATGATGTAATCAAACAGGACAGCCACTACTAATTGATGTGTGAAATTTGCAGGGACCACTCTTCTTCAATGACTGAAGCCATTACTTCTGTATACCTTTTAACATTCTACATAAATTGATGGGACACTGGGTAGTGCCGAGTGTGCCAAATCTCTTGCAACCCAGCATCAGATGTTTTTCTTGCCTATTAAGAGGATATACCCATGGGGATTTCTTGAAAATATTTTTTCCTCCTTTCAGCACTGCTCTTGTCCCATAGGCGCAAAGTCATAAAGCTCAATATGACCAATTACATCCTGTGGTGCTAAAACACAAGGCAAGAGCAGCATAGAAACCCCCATGGGTACATCCATGCATGCCTACATTTCCAATAAATAGGATGGATGGTGAAATATGCCTAATGTGTGGTTACATATCACCTTGTACATTACATTTTTCTTTCCTCTTCAGAAGGTGAATGTTGGCATGTACATACAGCTGGGTCCATTAATCAATGCAAGTGATGGTTCAAAGTGCTAAAATGGATGCAAAACTGAGCTTTGTGTGTAAATTCCTTCTTCTGCATTTTCACACTGTTAACATATTTTACAGACAGCAATTCCCGTTGATCTGGATGCAAAGTTATTTCCAACAGCTTTTTCGAGAGTGAATATTTCTTATGAGTGACCAAATGCCTAATCTGCCATCACCCATCACCACAAAACAGTGACGAGAGGGTAAGGGCTGTGACAGATGGGGATATTAGTCACTGCGCGACAAATCTCCCTTGTCGCGGACGACTAATCTCCCCGAAATGCCATCCCACCGGCTACAATGTAAATCATTTTTTTTCCCGAAGTTGCCTTGAGAGGAAACTCCGGCGATTTCATTGCCGAATATGCCATCCCACCGGCGATTTATATTCTAGTTGGTGGGATGGCATTTCGGGGAGATTTGTTGCGCTGCAACTATTCTCCCCGTCTGTCATAGCCCTAAAGGGAAGCGCTGTAAAAGTGTGAAAACAAAACAATGCTCCATTACTGCTTTATCAAAGATGCATTTTACCCTAAAGAACAGGTAGAATATAAAGGTGTACATAGGGGTATATGGCCCCTTTCACATCAGCCTTAACCTGACAGTAATTCTGGGGTGCTCTTAGCAGTCACACCTATATATTAAAGGGGTTGTTCACCTTTAAGCTAACTTTTAGTATGTTATAGGTTGGCTAATTCTAATCAACTTTTTCTATTAATTTTAACTTTTATTTTTTTATAGTTTTTAAATTATTTATCTTCCTCTTCTGCCTCTTTCCAGCTTTCAAATGGAGGTTACTGACCATGGAAAACAAAAAAACTAATGCTCAGTGAGGCAACAAAGTTATTGTTACTGTTACTTCTTATTTCAAACCTTTCTATTCAGGCTATCTCCTATTAATATTCCAGTCTCTTATTTAAATCAAAGCCTGGTTGCTAGGGTAATTTGAACCCTAGCAACCAGATAGCTGCTGAAATACCAAACTGGAGAGCTTTTACATAAAAAGACACATAATAAAAAATGAAGGCTAATTGCAAATTGCTGCCAACTTACCCTTATGCTTACTTCATGCGTATACCCATTTCTGGAACCCTTTCCACCAAGACATAAATAATGACATCCAGGTTTTGGGATAGAGAAAGTCACAGCTTTAATTACAGATTAAAATACATGTACATTAACATCATCAATGTATAAACTTATCAACCTATATGTTTTTCAACTTTGAGAAAAGAACCATATCCAAGGAATGCTTGCCCAAAAACCACTTCTATACTCCTTCCTGGGCTACCTGGTATGTCGGCCACCCAACCCTGTAGGGGGGCAGATGGGCAAGTGAGAACCAGGTAACCAACTTGTCACCCCTCTTGGGGGAACCCATGCCCGACAATAAGTCATTCTGGGCCCCCGTCTCATTTTGTATCTGTGCATCTTTAAAAAAGAAGGTAAGGCTAAATCACTGGGGGCCAGTGATTGTAATCACTTACCTGATACCCCTGGCTGGTACCACTGTTAGGAGAAAACTGCACCAGCATGGGGTATATGCGAGTGAGCACACTTTTGTGTGCAAAAATCATGGTAGTATTCTTCACTTTGCAAACAGCACTGCTTTCATAAATGAGCCATCTTGAGCGTTCCATTAGGAGGTATGTGTATGTGCATTATTTTGTTTTGTTTCCATTGATTTCACTAAACTATCCCAAATGAGGAATTTGTCTTGTGACAGCCGAGAAGATTATAATTATTACCTTTTATTTAAATAGCGACAACATATTCCGCCGCGTCTCAGTGATCATACATCATTCCTATCAGTCCCGCCGTGCCGCCTCCTGTAATCTGGTCTCATCTAGAAATGTTGCAAAGAATATTTATCCTAATTATAGACAAAGGGAATAGCTTTGTTCCTGACAAACTAAGTTATTGCTCAATGTGTTTTTTTCCCATTAGGATAAATGCAGCATTGGAATTAGTTAATAGGTGCACAGACAAAAGGCAGGGAAATTTCTGCCTGAAATTTGTAGCACAGATAAAAAAAATGTCCTATGAAAAACAAAAAAACTATTGTATTCACAGATGCAAAAAATGGTATTATTTAAACGGTTCTAATAAACATTAGTAGAATAGCAAGGAATAACTTCTCTGGTGTTGGTTAGGGGCAACTAGTGAGCCTAGTGATCTGCGAGATCTGGAGAATTGTTTCTTGTGTGATTTAATGAGGTTGTTGACCTTTAAGTTAAGTTTGAGTATGATATAGAGAATGAGTAATATTCTTAGACAATTTGCAATTTGTCTTTTTTTTTGCAATTTTTATTATCTGTAGTTTTTTAATCATTTAATTTTTTGTTCAGCAGCTCTCCAGTTTGGAGTTTCAGCAGCTATATGGTTGCTAGGGTCCAAATTACCTTAGTAACCAGTTAGTGGTTTAAATGAGACACTGGAATATGAATAGGAGAGGACCTACATAGTAAAATAATTTATAAAAATTAACAATACCTATACAGCAATCATTTTTTGGCTGCTGGGGTCAGTGACCCCCCATTTGAAATCTGCAAAGGAGCTAGGAGGAAAAGGCAAATCATTCAAAAACTATAAATAATGAAGACCAATTGAAAAGTTGCCTAAAACTGTCAATTCTATAACATACTAAAGCTTAACGTAAAGGAGAAGGCAGCACTATTTTGTTCTGTTCTAGAAACACTGATATCCCCCGTTAGTGGTTTTAATGCACAAGTCAGTCATACAAAGCAGTTGTATCATCCCATATTGAAACACTGCCGTTTTAAGTCAGCACTGCCCTCTGGTTAGTATGAGGTATTGTGTTCACACACAAAGCAAGGGCACACACATGCTAGGTTCCACCAGCCAATGAATGGATAGAGTGGTGTCTTTTCCTCTCACACTTCTTCCTGTTACTGAACCTGCATTAGCTCCTATCAATGATATATATGTAAAGCAGATTTTTTTTTAACCTCAAGGCACTATTTTGTAATGGTTTGTGTGTCACTCCCTGACCACCTGACAGGAAATAATGCAGGTTCTATAGCAGATGGAATGTGCAAGTAAAAGACACAGCTCTGTCCACTGATTGGCTAATGGAACCTAGCATGCATGTGTGTCCTTGGTTTGTGTGTGAGCACAAGATCTCATATAGGTCATGGGAACAGACTTAAAGAGATACTGACACCAACAATTAAACCTTTCTACATCTATAGTAACATTGTATTTCCATCGACTGCAGAAAGACAACACCCTCAGCAGCAGAACGAAACTCAGTCCCAACCAAGTATGTTTATTGTTAGATTTGTGCCTGAACACCACATACTTCAAATACAAGGACCAATTTTACAGGCAAAAACATGGCTGTGCAATGGGTTCACCAGTTTCTCCCATTGTAGCAAACTTGTATATGGAGGAAGTGGAAAGGAAGGCCCTACTTACATTCAATGGAACTACACCAAGTCACTGGTTCAGGTATGTAGATGACACGTGGGTTAAAATCAGATCCAACGAAGTGGCGGCCTTTTCAAAACACATTAACTCAGTGGACAACAATATCAAGTTCACAAGGGAGGATGTCCATGAGAACAAACTTGCTTTTTTGGACTGTTTGATATCCATTCAAGAGGGGGGTATCTTGAAAACAGAAGTATACAGGAAACCCACTCACACGGATCAATATCTGTTGTTCAATTCCCACCATCCGCTGGAACACAAACTGGGTGTCATTAGAACTCTACACCACAGGGCGGAAAGTGTAACAACTGATACATAGTCCAAGGACAAGGAATGTAAACATCTCAGAGGAGCACTGAAAGCTTGTGGCTACCCAGACTGGGCCTTTGTCAAAACAAGAGCAACTAAGCCCAACAGGAACACCAAAAGGAATAACCGTCCTGAGGCAGAGAGAAGGCGCAATATAGTCATCCCATATGTAGCAGGAGTGTCGGAGAAACTCAGGAGAATTTTCAACAAACACCACATCCCTGTGTTTTTCAAACCTAGCAACACACTGAGACAAAAACTTGTACACCCAAAGGATCCAACACCAAAGGAAAAACAAAGCAATGTTGTATACGCAGTCCACTGTAGCGAGGAGTGCACAGACCTTTACATTGGTGAGACAAAGCAACTGCTCTCTAAGCGAATGGCTCAGCATAGGAGGGCGAACACTACAGGCCAGGACTCTGCTGTCTTTCTACACCTAAAAGACAAGGGACACTCCTTTGAAAATAGCAATGTCCAAATTTTGGACAAAGAAGACCGCTGGTTTGAAAGAGGTGTAAAAGAGGCCATTCATGTCAAAGTGGAGAAACCATCCCTTAACAGAGGCGGGGGACTTCGACACCATCTGTCTGCTACATACAATGCTGTTCTAACATCTGTACCCCGGCAGTTTCAGAACTCTTCACACATCCATTCATGCAACTCTAACAAGTAACACCTGTTTGAAGAGTTGCATGATACTTTGGTAATCCTTTCAAAGTAACTCCACAGCATTCACACCTCTGTGAGTTTCAGATGTCACCTTTTTGAAGAGTTACATAGTGCCATTGTGATTGGATTAGTGGAAGAGTATATATGCTGAGGACTTCCCATACCAGTCAGTTGAACTGAAGAAGCTGCTCGGATGAGTAGTGAAACGTCTTCAATGATTACTAAACAAGTCCAGTTGCTTCAAATTTATTTATACTAGATATTGTATTTCCATGATTACAATTTTGCCTTAAACGTATTTGCCTGGTGCTTTTACATTACCTGTCTGATCTCCCATGTTTCTCAAAGAGGGGGCTGCCATATTTGTCCGTTAGCATTGGAAGCTATAACTAACAGGCTGAGAAGGGATAGTCAAGTTGGCAAAACAGTCAGGTCTAGGATCTTCAAGTAACAATTACTTATAAATGCAGCCCTATCAGCGAGAAACTATCTACATGGCCTATAGGGAACTTTTTAGGTACATTAATATTTTGAAAAGTTGTTTTTTAGTGTCAGTATCACTTTAAAGAAGGACTAACCACCACCCCCCCCCCTTCCCAGTAGGGTTGCCACCTTTTCTGGAAAAAAAATACCAGCCTTCCTATAATTTGATCATTTTCCCCTATAAATAACATTGGCATCAAGAAGCAGGAGAATGAGCCCCCTCTCCTGCTTCTAAATCTTCATTTCCTCTTCGGATCAGTCCAGCGACACAGAGCTTTCTGGCACATGAGCAGTTAAAGATTCTTGGGGATCCCAACTGTGCATGCTGTGTGTCGCTAAACTAAACCGAAGAGAACACAAAGCTTCAGAAGATGGCGCCTGCTAGCTTCCCTGCGCTGTTCTGCTTGTATAGGTCAGCTTTACTATCAGAGACACTGTTTACTGAAATAGACTTGGGGAGGGAGCAGGGAGGGGCTCAGTAGATGGCATTAGATAGGGGCTTTTTTTGGGGGGGGGGTTAGTTCACCTTTAAGCACTTACAATGCTTCAATATGGGATTACTAATTACTATTAGAAAGACATATTTTTCATGATAAGACTGCATATAGGTTATTTTATGCGATACAGTTCCTTGGAGACTTGGAAAAATCAGTGTATAGTTTCCCTTTAACTTGAGTCATATATAATATGTGACTGGTGATCTGGTCAGCCTGAGCAAATAAAACTGAATATCTGTTTAGTTTAGATGGAAAGGATGATCCTTAAAAAATAGTTGTTGGGGGTCCCTCAGGGTTACCTTCCCTTATGGCTCAGGAGCTTCCTCTGTAACCTATGTCCTGTGGTATATAGAGGATTCACAATTCACCAAAGAGTGACTAATATCTGTCCCTAGTTTATATATGGAAAGGGAGCATCCTCTTTGGTCTCTACCTAGTACCAGGGGCGGATGTGCTGGGAACCTAGAGCATAAGGCACCAGTGTCCACATTTGCGCCTTAAGGTGACCAAAAACCTTAGAGAAGTTGGGGGCAAGGGACCCCTTAACTAGGTAGTAGTACTTTTGTCAGTCAGCTCTGCCCTGACACACTCATGGGAGACTGTGTGATAAACAGGACAGCTTAGCAAATACAGTATTTCATTCCACCAAGAAGAAGTAGTGTTGCATTAGAACTCCTCAGGCAACACCCAAGTGTAGGGACCCCAGATGAAAAGCATGGGCTTTGTTCTTTACTTGGGGCTTCTACTGGAGGACATCCATGTCACTTAGGTATCTCTTTTCTAGTGAGACCATTTACATTTGCTCTGTCTCCTTACCTCACCACTGTACCCAGGAAATCCCTTAGGGTGAAGACTTATTCTTGTTATACCACTATACTTTCAATTTACCTCACCACTGTACCCAGGAAATCCCTTAGGGTGAAGACTTATTCTTGTTATACCACTATACTTTCAATTTACCTCACCACTGTACCCAGGAAATCCCTTAGGGTGAAGACTTATTCTTGTTACACCACTATACTTTCAATTTACCTCACCACTGTACCCAGGAAATCCCTTAGGGTGAAGACTTATTCTTGTTACACCACTATACTTTCAATTTACCTCACCACTGTACCCAGGAAATCCCTTAGGGTGAAGACTTATTCTTGTTACACCACTATACTTTCAATTTACCTCACCACTGTACCCAGGAAATCCCTTAGGGTGAAGACTTATTCTTGTTATACCACTATACTTTCAATTTACCTCACCACTGTACCCAGGAAATCCCTTAGGGTGAAGACTTATTCTTGTTATACCACTATACTTTCAATTTACCTCACCACTGTACCCAGGAAATCCCTTAGGGTGAAGACTTATTCTTGTTACACCACTATACTTTCAATTTACCTCACTACTGTACCCAGGAAATCCCTTAGGGTGAAGAGCTACTAATAGCAGCCACTTGTTGTGGCTACTGAGATGATGCTGACAATGCTGATCATTTACTGATACCTGCCTCTACGTGGGTTTTACCAGAGGCAATTCTCAGTATTGTCTATGGCAGAAAATACCCATATCTGCCATTTAGTAGCCGTGAAAAAGTAGCTGCTACTAGTAGCTCCGTGTGTCTTCACCCTTATTTATGTTACTGTGGAATAATAAATTATCTTTCTGATTAAGAACCACTGGTGCCTAATGCTCTCTGCAAGTTATTTATGATGAGGGTTATCAGCATCGTTCTACTGGTCAGCAGATGTGGTAAAGAAACATCATATGACCCAGAGTTACACAATTATATATTAAAAAAAAGTGTTGGAACTATACAAACACAACTTTAAAAAAAATTATATACTGGCCCCTTAAAAGACTGCAGCCCTGAGCATATGGTAAATATACCCATATTTAAAGCACTGAGGGGGAAAATAGATTCTCCAGCAGGCAGTGGGTTAATTTTCAGAACATTCAGCAGATTCATCCTCCCTCTCTCTCCCCTGAGACAAATGGTGCCATGTCAGGCCTATTTTTAACAAATGAATTATTGACTTAAACTGGCACAATTAATCACAATATAATGGGATCAGAGGATGTTAGAGTGCCATTTATCATAGAAGAAGATGGGTGCCGAGTCTTCCGAGAAATGAGGCTCCTTAATCACTCCCAGATTAAGCAGAGCAAGATTTCAATCATCAGAAGTTGGCAGCAATAAGAGGGAGCGAGAAGCAGAGACACACAAAGAGAAAGAAGGACTCATACAAAGAAGGAAGTGAGGAGACTGAAAGCGCGAGAGAGAGAAAGAGGGAGAGAGAGACAGCTAGGAATAGGAGAGAGACTTCCACAGATACAAAAGAATAGACAGACAGACAGGGTAACAGTGAAAGTCAGGAAATACAGACAGACAGATACCAGATGAGACATACAGAAGAAGATGATAGTTATAGAAACAGGCTGGCTCTGAGACAGCTACAAACAGGATAAATAGACTACAAGTAGGGATGAGCACATTTTGGCAGGTACAATTTTACAGCGAAGTCTGCAGTTTCACCAACAGGAATTTTTTTCAATTATGCAAGGTTCACTATGTGTTTTTTTCTGGGGTAAAAACATGGTATGTTGTGCTGGAAAAAACACGGATGTCATCACACTTTGATTCTTGCCTCCCACATCAACCAATGGGATCAGAGCCCTCCCCAGCCCCCCCCCCCCCCTGTATATGTAAGGGGTTGTCCGGGCTCCATGTTTTAAGATATTGGCACTATAACTGTTCATTACAAACAGTTATAGTGTAGTGTTGTTTCTCTAACATTGTAGGACAATGCTATTCCAGGGCTAAAATGCCTTAACTGCAATGTAATGTTCCCTTATCATTGACACTCTCATTTACTCTCATATGACCCCTTGAATGCTCTCCATCAGTTGGGCCCATAAGCTGGTCATTTTGCAAGCTTACCTGATTGGCCTTTGTAAAGATTTATTTAAGGAGAGACAGATTTCAATACATACAGGGTGAAACAGACTGCTAGTGATAGCCATGAAAGACTGACTACAGAATGACTGACAGAGACAAAGCTAGGGACAATCAGAGGAACAGACTGGGTAACTGAGAGTGACAGCTAGTGACAGGAGGGAGTGGAGCAGATCTATTGTGTTAGAGACAGTTAGTGACAGGAGTGAGTGGAGAAGTATGGGATAAATGAAGAGACACATTATGATGGGATAGAGTTGAAAGATTCAAGATGACAGACAGACAACTATTGAGAGCCAGAAATGAGACACAAATAAAAGGTGACTGGAAGATATTTACTAAAATTTAAGAAAAAAATTCTCAGCCTTTCTAAACATTTCTCACCAAGAAGACAACATAGAGGTATGTAGACCCAAGGCAGAAGTGCAAAAGCATGCCCCTTAGTGGTCTGGCTGCACTCTAAACCTCCTGCTAGATAGGAAAATCTTGTGTAAGGTACTGGGTACAGGGCCAGCGATTTACATTCTAGCCTGTGGGATGGCATATCGGGGAGATTAGTTACCCGCGACAAGGGAGATTTGTCGCGCGGTGACTAATCTCCCTGTCTGCCACGGCCCTAAATGATGTACAAGTTAGGGAGTGGTAGGGAGATGCCAGTCTCCTATGAATACAGTGCTGCTGAATGCAGCCAGTTTGTCACACTCCATTCACATGCGCAGGATGGGGAATGCCCAGAGAACTGCTTCCATGATGTGCCTTTCACCAGTGCAGAAAAGCATCAACAATACAGACTGAGACACAGGCATTATACATTATACACACAGGGCCCATACACACACCATTGGTTTCTGGATACAGAGCAAACTGTAGCAGAACTAAACAGATTACTCTAAATTAGGGGAATTACGTTCCGTCCAGAGTGCGGCTCACCAGGGTCTGAAATATATCATCAGTATGGAGGCTGAGCAAATGTAAACATCTTAAGCATGAACTGGATGTGATGCACAGCAACATCACTTAAGCCTGTAACAAATTCTCTGATTAGTTTATACAAACTGATGTACTGCAGTTGTGCTCATTCATTTCATACCAGTCTTACACATTGTGCTCACCAAGCTCTCCATGATATTGCCCTGTGCTCCCACACCACCTGTACAGGGGGCACATCATGCATTTTTCTCATCTTAACATTTGTATTGTAAGCTTCATGGGATTTGTATTTTTGATATACTCTGTATACGCCCTGCTGTTGTACAGTGCTGCAGAATATGTTGGCGGTATTTATAATAATAATAATGGGGCCATGCATAAATTTCCTAATCTTGATACCTAATCTTGATGCATCTATTGCAATACGATTTGGATACCTTTAATTCCAAGCTGGTGTCTGGTATGGTATGGAACCCTCTTTAAGATGGTATAGAGCACAAGGGGGTGCTGCCAGCCCTCCTCAAGTTACCAGAAGCAGAAAAAAGCTAGTCTTGGTAACTTGGTAACAAGAGCTGAAATTCTGATTTTTAACTCTAAATTTCAACTCTTCTAGTGCGGAGAGTGCTTTTGTGCTCTCTGCACTAGCAATGTACCCCCCCCCCAACCCCATCCAATGCAAAAAATGTGTGAGTGGAGAGGCATGGGGTATCCTATTGAAGGCATCCCCCAGGACACTTTAGGGTGGCTGTAGGTGTCAAATTGCCTCTGCCTGAGCAAGCAGCAAGCGCCCACAGAGCTGTGGTCTTTACCATGCACCAGATTCGCTCCATGGATGGGTCCTAAGAGGCACAATTTTGCCTGTGGAATGTGTTACAGGGCCTAGTGTGCAAACTGTATGAGCTGCATGTGCACGGTGAATAAAATAATATTGTTCACTCATGACAAAGCTTCAGGGATTAGCAATGTTTTCTATCATCTGCCTATAATATTCTCTATCTATATCCAGCCATCTATCTCTTCCAAGCAATAATGAATTGGAAAAACGTGTCTCTCGAAATGAAGGATTGCCGGAGAACTTCTGAGCAAAGTCTGCATAAAAAAAAACCCAGCAGAGCAAATGTGTTTTTTGAAGTAAAACAGTCTTCCGTTTCTATGCCAAGCATTTCACCAGATCCATAAACTTCTTTGTAGGGGTCCAACCCAAGCCCCAGTTGCCTAAATCCTTTCTTTTCATTCCTGGCTCAAACGCAGGCCTACATTCTGTCTCCATAAATAAGGCTTCCCTTTCAGTTGTGTCAGGGGAGCATAAGAAAGCTGTATATAATTTCTGGCATTCCAAGGCCTTTCTTCTCTTGACATCTGCCTGTGTTTGTGACAGTGAAAATACATTCCTAACTCATTATCTGGGAAGGCAGTGGAATCCAGGCTGTGACACTGCCATTAATCAGAATGAAAGAAGGACAAGCCTGTAACTTTCTCTGCCCTGTCATTCCCAGTTTTAGACAAGTAGCAATCCATCTTTCCCAGTGACATTCCTGATAGAGGGCATTACTTATTCATGTGGTTGTATGGGAAAAGAGGGGTCAGCTGACAGCAAAGTGCAAGGATCTGCACAAAGGTCCAAATATAATCTTAAGTGGGAAGCCTTTAGAGAGAGAAGGAAGGTGGGGGCGGTTTTGAAGGGTCCAGCCAAAAGTAGCAGAGGCAATAGTGGCAAGAATCTGTTGATTTAATGTTAACTGTTGACACAACTGAAAAGTTGATCCGGCTGCCCCCAGCTGCTGCTGAACAATAACTCCCATCACCCTAAGTAGTAAGACCAAGGATGGAGTTGCCTATGTGAGGCTCAATGTAGTGTTATATAAATTAAGCTATACAAATTATGCCTATAACCCTGCAGTTGATGTGGAACTTCAGCTCTCAGCAGAACTTTGTAGTTCAACAACAGTTTTAGAGATATGGTTGGACAGTCATTATACAAGGCCCTTAATTACCAGCTACAGTGTTGGACCAGCGGGACACCGGGAAAAAACCCAGTGGACCCCAGTCGTTAAGATCGCAGAGAGGCCCTTTAGGTTGCTGCTGTTGTGGGCCCCGGACATCCCAGTCCAACACTGTGGGTGCAGAGCTATGTACTAGGACTTGTACAACTTTTCATCTATATAAAAATCATTTAAAAGTTCATTTATAACCCTAAGTGCAAGTGTGGTCATGCTAAAATAGGAGCAAATGTTATGTGTATTTACACCATTCTTTAAAGCTACTTGTGTCCAAACATAATCCTTGTACTTTTATATAGTTGCACTAAGACCTACTGCGTCAGACCAGTCTGCATTGATGAACTGTATGTTAGTGCGCCCATTTACATTGGCAAACCCTGAGCGCAGCAGTAATTCCAGGGTTCCCAAAGCAGGCCAATAGACAAGATTCAATAGCCACAACATACTTGTGGCAAAAGAATTAAACTCTAATGTAATTTTAATGCTTTGCTCTGGAACTGATGCAATCCATATATTGACATATATTGTTATGCTCACCATCTCACTTTATTATACACACCCACAGAGTGAGCTGCAGCCCCTTTCCAGCTACATCCCTCTAGCTATCAGAAGCTCTGCTAGGTTCCATAAACAAAAAAGGATGGGGCTTGCACCTCGACAAATACCCACCCGCCAGCACCCACTGACAAGCGTAGGTCCACAGGTTTTTCTCTGCAAGATTATAGCATAGAAAGGGAATCAAATAGCAAGCAGCAGGGATAATAGCACATGAATAATAGCATTCCATAAGGGGGCTCTGCTAAAGGGAGTCTGTATCCTTTGGCTTATGGACTACTGTATCATTCACAGTGTAACATCATTTATTAAAGCAGAGGCTGCCTGCATCAGCGAGTGGGTCTATAGAATGTTTAGGTCATCACACAACAAAAGGTGGACAGCACTTTCATCAATTCCCTCATCCATCTCAGCTGTCCATTTTAGCTTTCTCCTTCATCCCATCCATCTACTCCACACATATAACTATGACATCGTCAATCATTCATCTTGTCTGTGCTTATTTTCATATTTTCTGTATCCCTTTCATCCGTTCCATCAATTATTTATATAGTCTGCAAAATACTCCAGTTTAGAGCTATGCCATAGTTACGCTGGGTGGTTTGCCATAACATAGAGGACTTGATAGCATATAAAAAAATCTTCTCTGTAATTACAATTAAATACTTCTTTTGATGCATGGCCCAATTAGAAAGACTTGGCACTCACAACATGCATGGAGGGACTTGTTTCCTTAAAATGACAATAATATGCAAAGAAGGCTGTGGATGGTCTGTGGTCATAAAAAGCCTTAAAGGGCTGCGTCTGGCCCAGGGGCCAGTAGTTTGACAGCCCAGTTTCGACCTGAACATAATCTCAATGAGGTTAGATAGGTTAGGTACCCTTGCAAGTAAAGCTGTCATAATATTGTACATAATATTGTTCCAAACAAGGGAACAATGGAAAGGTGGCCATACCATGTATTGTATCCGGCCTGGCATGCCAAAGGGTAGGATACCTATGAGGATCAGCCCATGTATGATGCTTAATGGGTTTAAGTGACAGCATACAGTTATAGGGATTTAGCCCATGTCCTACTGAAGGCCTTGATGTGAAGTGGTTAAGGAGGTAAGAGTTGCAGAAATGCAGATGCATGCATGTGTGATGCATGAAACACAACACAGTTTATCAGGGCCACACATATTTAAATGATAGGGACTATTTTCAAGATTTTTCATTTGAAAAAGATAAATTTGCTAGCAAAATTCTGTCAAGCTTCCATAAACATCAATATTTAACATATTTTTTTTTTTATCGGACGATGAAAATCAATATGACCAAAGTAAAAAGTATATATATAATACCTTCAAAGTAAATAATAGTGTTATATACATATACTCACTGAAAGCATACAGATAGGGGCTGATTTACTAAGACACGATTTCGAATCCGAATTGGAAAAATTCCGATTGGAAACGAACATTTTGCGACTTTTTCGGTAATTTTGCGATTTTTTCGTATTTTTTGCGATTTTTTCGGCGTCTTTACGATTTTTGCGAAAAAACGTGAGTTTTTCGTAGCCATTATGAAAGTTGCGCAAAGTTGTGATTTTTTCGTAGCGTTAAAACTTGCGCGAAACGTCGCGCCTTTTTAACTTTAACTTTGCGCAACTTTCGTAATGGCTACAAAAAACTCGCGTTTTTTTCGCAAAAATCGTAAAGACGCCGAAAAAATCGCAAAAAATACGAAAAGATCGCAAAATTACCGATCATTACGAAAAAAACGCAATCGGAGGCATTCGGCCCGTTCGTGGGTTAGTAAATGTGCCCCTTAATGTCAGCTCTGGACAATAAGTGGGTTCTGCCAAATGCCATTGAGACTGCTGTAAGATGCCATAGACAGTCACTATTTAGTGGGCTGGTGGGGGGCCGTTTGGACCTCTGTTTACTAAAAATGCCTATTTTGAATCTAAGTCCAGACATGGTTGATGTATCAAGCAGTTCTTATCAAGTGACATAATGAATGCAATAATGCGATCATGTTTTTCAGATTTAAATCTTTTTGTAAATATGCAAGAGATCAAGAGAAAAAACTTGATCAAGTTAAAAAAAAAAATGAAACTAACAAATTGGGCTCTGAGTGCTGTCACAAAAATGTCAAGTATTTCCTTTGCTTCTGGTTCATTTTATTACTATGAAAATATGTTTCAGACTCTTAATTCCTTTATTTTCCGAATAATGTATCTTATATGATAAGTATTAGTTGAGTAAACATTGTATTATTATTTTATAAATTAAATAAGTGCAGTTTTAGTGGTATACTCAGACATTTGGACCTCGCTACTCCTATAAATCATAATGGAGGGAGTAGATCCTCTGATGTTATATGTTTATAATTTAAAGAGTAACAGATAGAGGGGAAGGTGTTTCCAGAGATCAAAAATCAGAGGTCCATAGGACATCCTCTGTAGAACTCTTGACCCGGAGGAAGCCAAATAATTATATGAAGGGGAATTCCTGTCAATTGTACCTTAAGAGAAGAAAATAAATTCCTTCCTGACTTCAAACGGCAACTATATTTCTTCCTGGATCAACATTCTTCTCTGTTTATATTAACTGTTGTTAACCTGAATACCCTACTTTTCCAAAAGGATTACATTGCCCTTTGAAGGCATTAATAATTTATAAAGTACAAATGAATGTTTAAGCCTGGTAGACTGTTACAATAACAATAAAATGCTGCCAGTGTGATTGCTTTTCAAGCCTCTTCCCCACATGCGTGAGTGGGATGTTAATTCACTCAGAGCTAGGCATGCAGAAATCAAACATCAGCCTCTGATATCACTTTCTCTACATATGACATCACTTCATTTTTATTCCTCAGCCGCCTCGGTTTCCACACAGCTTACTTGCTTCATCCCACCAACGCTGCGCAGCTCATCCCTTCAGCTGTTAGCAAGATGAATAATATGCTACCATTCAACATAAAACTTCACTCACCGGTGTTATACTCAGCGAGACAACTTTCATACTACATTGCAAAAATGAACGCTCTGGGTAGCTAAGTAACATAGTAACATAGTAAGTTGGGTTGAAAAAAAGACATACGTCCATCAAGTTCAACCATAATGCCTGTATATAACCTGCCTAACTACTAGTTGATCCAGAGGAAGGCAAAAAACCCCATCTGAAGCCTCTCTAATTTGCCACAGAGGGGAAAAATTCCTTCCTGACTCCAAGATGGCAATCGGACCAGTCCCTGGATCAACTAGTACTAAGAGCTATCTCCCATAACCGTGTATTCCCTCACTTGCTAAGAATCTATCCAGCCCCTTCTTAAAGCTATATAATGTATCAGCCAGCACGACTGATTCGGGGAGGGAATTCCAGAACTTAACAGCTCTCACTGTAAAAAATCCTTTCCGAATATTTAAATGGAACCTCCCTTCTTCTAAACGAAGTGGGTTCCCTCGTGTCCGTTGGAAGGACCTGCTGGTAAATAAAACATTAGAGAGATTATTATATGATCCCCTTATATATTTATACATAGTTATCATGTCACCCCTTAAGCGCCTCTTCTCCAGTGTAAACAGACCCAACTTGGCCAGTCTTTCTTCATAACTGAGACTTTCCATACCCTTTACCAGCTTAGTTGCCCTTCTCTGGACCCTCTCTAACTCAATAATGCCCCGTTTGAGCACTGGAGACCAGAACTGAACAGCATATTCTAGATGGGGCCTTACCAGCGCTCTGTAAAGGGGAAGAATAACCCCCTCCTCCCGTGAATCTATACCCCTTTTAATACAGCTCAAAACCTTGTTTGCCCTTGCAGCTGCTGCCTGGCATTGCTTGCTACAGCCAAGTTTATTATCTACAAGGACTCCAAGGTCCTTCTCCATTATGGATTTGCCTAGTGCAGTCCCATTAAGGGTATACGGGGCTTGCATATTTTTACATCCCAGGTGCATGACCTTACATTTATCCACATTAAATTTCATCTGCCACTTAGCTGCCCAGATTGCCAGTTGGTCAAGATCCTGCTGCAGGGATGTCACATCCTGGATAGAATTGACTGGTCTGCAGAGTTTTGTGTCATCTGCAAACACTGATACATTACTCATAATACCCTCCCCTAAGTCATTTATGAACAAATTAAACAAAAGTGGACCCAGTACAGAACCCTGAGGGACCCCACTGAGGACCTTATTCCAAGTAGAGAATGTACCATTAACAACCACCCTCTGTACCCGATCCTGGCAGATGAGATTTGGGATTTAAAATTGTGCAAGTCACTTATAGACTTAATAAGACTAATTTAGGCCAGGCCTAAAAGAGGAGGACCTGAGTGTAATTGTCAATAGTACTTTTAGGTATAGCAAGCAATGCCAGTCAACTGCAGGCCAGCAAGGTATTGCCTTATATTAGGCGTATAGATTGGAGAAGAGGGTAATTTTTCCCCTTCCAAAGCACTGGTAAGGCCCCAGCTAGAAAATGCAGTGCAAGTTTGGTCACCAGTGCCTAAAAGGGATATTACCAAACTGGAGAAAGTCCAAAAAAGGGAAACTTAGCTGTTAAGGGTATAGAAAATTAAAGTTTTGAAGACTGGCCATTTTGGGTTTTTTTACACTGAAGAAGAGATGCTTAAAAGGGAGATATGATTACTATGTCTAAATATATAAGTATAAATTCCCTAAAGCTTTATTTACCAGTAGGTCCTAGGAAGTTCCTAATCTGATAGGAGAGATATGGAAGGTGTCAGATATAAGTAAAACTTGGTCAAATTGCTATGTTTTTCATTGAAAACATGGCACTTAAGGAGAGATATGATAGCTATGTTTACAGTGTCAGACTGGGGGTCTGGGGCCCACAAGAGCTGTCACCGAAGGGGCCCACACCCACCCCTGGGGACTCCTAATGGTGAAGTACTCCAATGCAGCACCCCCCTTCACGTGTACCTTGAACTTTTCCCTTGGGAGGTGGTTAGGGGAAGGCACATATACAGTCAGGTGGGGAGTCAGGTCTGGGTCGGTAGAGCCCATGGGGGCTGGAACCCACTGGGTTTTTTCCCCGTGTTCTGCCATTTCAGTCCGACCCTGTATGTATAAATGTATAAGGGGGACCACTACTTATTAGGGGACTACATGTAAATCACCTGTGTACATTCACTGGGGGGGGGGGGGGGCAAGGTGTCCAGCCGGGTTGCCTGGGTTGCCCGGTTGGCTTGGCCTGCCCCTAAGCACAGTCCATCAATAAGGCAGGTGGTGCGAGTGTGGGGGGTGGATGATCAAGTGTAGGGGGAATGAGAGAGCATGCTCGGGGATGGAATGGGGGAGCAGATTTGGGGTGCACCTACTATCTAATCTAGTAAGTAATGAATTTTAACTGAATGCCACCATATTGCCACAAATACCCAAACCCAACTAATTACTGTAAGTAAATATATGAAGACTGACTGTCTGGGAAATTAAAGCTAGGAAAACATGTGATTATTGTTCTACCATTGGGAGTGGTTTCAGAAAGATTAACTTGACAAATAAGATTCAACTGTCACTAGTGTTAAAAATATGTGAGAACTGTTAAATGTTCCCATAGTCAATTGCTGTAGGAAATTGGCTCTGCCTGTTGCCTGTTTACTGGTAAGGGCGAAGACACACAGAACTACTAGTAGCAGCTACCTGTAGTGGCTACTAAAATAGACACTAAAATAGACAATGCTGATCATTTACTGATAACAATCTCAACATGTGTTTAAGCAAAGGCAATTCTCTGTATAGTCTATGGCAGGGTATTTTCTGGCTTTTATTAGCCGTGAAAAAGTAGCTGCAACTAGTAGCTCCATGTGTCTTCACCCTAAGGGGCACATTCATCAATGTACAATTGAGTCAGAATACAAAAAATTCTTATTCTTTCTAAGTTTTAGAACTGTGCGTATTTTCTGCGATTTTTTCATTAATTTGCGTACTTTTTTTTTCGGACTTTGTGACAATTTGTGCGACGAAATCATATTTGTTGCAACAAGTACGAAAGTTTTGGAATTCATTCAAGCTTCGGTATCGTGACTTTCCTTGGGCCAGGTTGGAGCTGCAGAGTGCCATTGAGCCCTATGGGAGGCTTTCCTTGGGCCAGGTTGGAGCTGCAGAGTGCCATTGAGCCCTATGGGAGACTCTCCTTGGGCCAGGTTGGAGCTGCAGAGTGCCATTGAGCCCTATGGGAGACTTTCCTTGGGCCGGGTTGGAGCTGCAGAGTGCCATTGAGCCCTATGGGAGACTTTCCTTGGGCCAGGTTGGAGCTGCAGAGTGCCATTGAGCCCTATGGGAGGCTTTCCTTGGGACAGGTTGGAGCTGCAGAGTGCCATTGAGCCCTATGGGAGGCTTTCCTTGGGCCAGGTTGGAGCTGCAGAGTGCCATTGAGACCTATGGGAGGCTTTCCTTGGGCCGGGTTGGAGCTGCAGAGTGTCATTGAGCCCTATGGGAGACTTTCCTTGGGCTGGGTTGGAGCTGCAGAGTGCCATTGAGCCCTATGGGAGGCTTTCCTTGGGCCGGGTTGGAGCTGCAGAGTGCCATTGAGCCCTATGGGAGGCTTTCCTTGGGCTGGGTTGGAGCTGCAGAGTGCCATTGAGCCCTATGGGAGACATTCCTTGGGCTGGGTTGGAGCTGCAGAGTGCCATTGAGCCCTATGGGAGACTTTCCTTGGGACAGGTTGGAGCTGCAGAGTGCCATTGAGCCCTATGGGAGGCTTTCCTTGGGACGGTTGGAGCTGCAGAGTGCCATTGAGCCCTATGGGAGACTTTCCTTGGGCCGGGTTGGAGCTGCAGAGTGCCATTGAGCCCTATGGGAGACTTTCCTTGGGACAGGTTGGAGCTGCAGAGTGCCATGGAGCCCTATGGGAGACTTTCCTTGGGTCGGGTTGGAGCTGCAGAGTGCCATTGAGCCCTATGGGAGACTTTCCTTGGGACAGGTTGGAGCTGCAGAGTGCCATGGAGCCCTATGGGAGACTTTCCTTGGGTCGGGTTGGAGCTGCAGAGTGCCATTGAGCCCTATGGGAGACTTTCCTTGGGCCGGGTTGGAGCTGCAGAGTGCCATTGAGCCCTATGGGAGGCTTTCCTTGGGCCGGGTTGGAGCTGCAGAGTGCCATTGAGCCCTATGGGAGACTTTCCTTGGGCTGGGTTGGAGCTGCAGAGTGCCATTGAGCCCTATGGGAGACTTTCCTTGGGACAGGTTGGAGCTGCAGAGTGCCATTGAGCCCTATGGGAGACTTTCCTTGGGACAGGTTGGAGCTGCAGAGTGCCATTGAGCCCTATGGGAGACTTTCCTTGGGCCGGGTTGGAGCTGCAGAGTGCCATTGAGCCCTATGGGAGACTTTCCTTGGGACAGGTTGGAGCTGCAGAGTGCCATTGAGTCCTATTGGAGGCTTTCCTTGGGCCGGGTTGGAGCTGCAGAGTGCCATTGAGCCCTATGGGAGACTTTCCTTGGGCCGGGTTGGAGCTGCAGAGTGCCATTGAGCCCTATGGGAGACTTTCCTTGGGCCAGGTTGGAGCTGCAGAGTGCCATTGATTCCTATGGGAGGCTTCCAAAATCATGCACAGAGGTTTCAAAGTCGGATACGAAAATTTCGGAACTTTCGGATCATACCACAATATTTTCGTACCACCGTGATCCAAAATTTTCGTACTTTAAGCGCACATCAGAAAATATAGGATTTAATCCAAATTTTTGTATCGTGCTTTTTAATGTCCGAAATTCGGACTTTGATAAATGTGCCCCTAAGTGTTATTGGCATTGCCATAGAGCTGTCAGTAGGATCACCCTGGGGAAGGGAGTTCGGAGATTATTGTGTGTTGAATTATAAGTGAATTATTTGTAAGTGCTGACAAAGATATTAATAAAAAAATGAAAAGCAAAAACATTGATGATGTTTTTAAATAATACTATTAAATAATACTTTTGTTTAAATAAAAATAATATAAAATGCACTGAAAAAATATATCACATCAATAGCACAAAAGAAAGAATGGAGGGAATTGTGCGGGTTAATAAAAGACCACTAACTCGTTCAATCTGTCAGTTGCTGTGTTAAGACCTCATATTCTACAGTCATAAAATGCAACGTTGGAGCTAAAAGTGCAATTAAGCATTCATTGCTTAGCAAATGTGAAATGTAAAATTAATCAAGTGGCCACTACCTCACTGTGTGCTCGTTAGCAACAAAACTTGGAATTAATTATCTGAATTGTAACTTTATTGAAACTAAATGTAATTATTATTAAATAGGACATTGGGGATACTATATGAAGGTTTTATGTCCGTGCCAAGGTAAGAAAAAGGCTCTTTCAATTCATGCCATTAATATCCTCATACATTTATTTTTAAAGAATACTGTAGGAATCCAGCATAGGTTTTTCCATTTACTCTAATATCATTTATAAGTGAAGAACATTTAAAGAAAACATATACCTTAGGATAATCTATTACATTTTATTTCATTGTTATTCTTGTGTAAGCATGTTAGGGTGAAAGCACAAGGTTTGTGTACACAAATATTGCTTGGTATCTTGGTGTAACATGTGGATAGGGTTGGGGTAATGGAAAATTCTTGTTACTCCAAATAGATTACCCGGTCAGGATAGGCACAACTCCCAGCAACTCCCAGTATGTGAGTCTTCTCTCTCAGCTGGGCCCTCAATGTACTCACACACAAGGCTTCAACTCTTAAATAAAGTTAGGTGCCAGTAGTTCTTTAAAAACAGATGAAGCACTTTATTGAAAGTTGTTACACAAATTCTCTTTGGTGGGTGCTGATTCTGATGGTACAATATGGCGAAGTTACAGTGGTTCTGCACTCCAAGATGTGTCTATCCCTGAGCCTAACCACTTTAGTCCCTTATCTGGTGGCTCTCTCACCACAGGACACTAACCCAACTGGCCTCCCTAGTTGGATCCTCTAGCTGCACTACTAACTACCATGATCCTGTCTTTGATTACTTGAGTGACTTTTAAAAAATTACCTTTGCACTTACTTCTCCTATACTGAAAGCCCCCCAAGCCCTCCAGCACCGCAACAACTCCACCACCAAGTGGGAGAACCGAAAGAGAATAACACATGGAAACTTTCCCTTTTTTTAACCTAGGGGAAAACTGAAACCTTACACTTCTAAGGGATATATCCCCCCCCCCCCCCCCACTGCCAACTGCAATAAAGGACCCGGTTTAGCTCTTGGGGAACTAAGAACATAGTAACTAAGTAACATATTATTATTATTAACATTTATTTATAAACCGCCAACATGTTCCGCAGGGCTGTACAATAAGTGGGTTTCATACATTGGACACACAGAGTAACATATAAAGCAATAAAGAGGTGAAGAGAGCCCTGCCCAAAAGAGCTTACAATCTACAAACATAGTAAATTAGGTTGAAAAAAGACATACATCCATCACGTTCAACCATAATGCCTATATATAACCTGCCTAACTGATCCAGAGGAAGGCAAAAACCCCATCTGAAGCCTCTCTAATTTGCTGCAGAGGGGAAAAAAATTCCTTCCTGACTCCAAGATGGCAATCGGACCAGTCCCTGGATCAACTGGTACTAAGAGCTATCTCCCATACCCTGTATTCCCTCACTTGTACTGAGAGCTATCTCCCCTACCCCTGTATTCCCTCACTTGTACTGAGAGCTATCTCCCCTACCCCTGTATTCCCTCACTTGTACTGAGAGCTATCTCCCCTACCCCTGTATTCCCTCACTTGTACTGAGAGCTATCTCCCATACCCCTGTATTCCCTCACTTGTACTAAGAGCTATCTCCCATACCCCTGTATTCCCTCACTTGTACTGAGAGCTATCTCCCATACCCCTGTATTCCCTCACTTGTACTAAGAGCTATCTCCCATAACTCTGTATCCCCTCACTTGTACTGAGAGCTATCTCCCCTACCCCTGTATTCCCTCACTTGTACTGAGAGCTATCTCCCATACCCCTGTATTCCCTCACTTGTACTAAGAGCTATCTCCCATAACTCTGTATCCCCTCACTTGTACTGAGAGCTATCTCCCTACCCCTGTATTCCCTCACTTGTACTGAGAGCTATCTCCCATAACTCTGTATTCCCTCACTTGTACTCAGAGCTATCTCCCATACCCCTGTATTCCCTCACTTGTACTAAGAGCTATCTCCCATAACTCTGTATCCCCTCACTTGTACTGAGAGCTATCTCCCTACCCCTGTATTCCCTCACTTGTACTGAGAGCTATCTCCCATACCCCTGTATTCCCTCACTTGTACTGAGAGCTATCTCCCATACCCCTGTATTCCCTCACTTGTACTGAGAGCTATCTCCCATAACTCTGTATTCCCTCACTTGTACTGAGAGCTATCTCCCATACCCCTGTATTCCCTCACTTGTACTGAGAGCTATCTCCCATAACTCTGTATTCCCTCACTTGTACTCAGAGCTATCTCCCATAACCCTGTATTCCCTCACTTGTACTGAGAGTTATCTCCCATACCCCTGTATTTCCTCACTTGTACTGAGAGCTATCTCCCATAACCCTGTATTCCCTCACTTGTACTCAGAGCTATCTCCCCTACCCCTGTATTCCCTCACTTGTACTGAGAGCTATCTCCCATACCCCTGTATTCCCTCACTTGTACTGAAAGCTATCTCCCATACCCCTGTATTCCCTCACTTGTACTGAAAGCTATCTCCCATACCCCTGTATTCCCTCACTTGTACTGAGAGCTATCTCCCATAACCCTGTATTCCCTCACTTGTACTAAGAGCTATCTCCCATAACCCTGTATTCCCTCACTTGTACTGAGAGCTGTCTCCCATACCCCTGTATTCCCTCACTTGTACTGAGAGCTATCTCCCATAACCCTGTATTCCCTCACTTGTACTAAGAGCTATCTCCCATAGCCCTGTATTCCCTCACTTGTACTGAGAGCTATCTCCCATAACCTTGTATTCCCTCACTTGTACTAAGAGCTATCTCCCATAACCCTGTATTCTCTCACTTGTACTGAGAGCTATCTCCCATAACCCTGTATTCCCTCACTTGTACTGAGAGCTATCTCCCATAACCCTGTATTCCCTCACTTGTACTGAGAGCTGTCTCCCATAACCCTGTATTCCCTCACTTGTACTGAGAGCTATCTCCCCTACCCCTGTATTCCCTCACTTGTACTGAGAGCTATCTCCCATAACCCTGTATTCCCTCACTTGTACTGAGAGCTATCTCCCCTACCCCTGTATTCCCTCACTTGTACTGAGAGCTATCTCCCATACCCCTGTATTCCCTCACTTGTACTGAGAGCTATCTCCCATAACCCTGTATTCCCTCACTTGTACTGAGAGCTATCTCCCATACCCCTGTATTCCCTCACTTGTACTGAGAGCTATCTGCCCTACCCCTGTATTCCCTCACTTGTACTGAGAGCTGTCTCCCCTACCCCTGTATTCCCTCACTTGTACTGAGAGCTATCTCCCCTACCCCTGTATTCCCTCACTTGTACTGAGAGCTATCCCCCCTACCCCTGTATTTCCTCACTTGTACTGAGAGCTATCTCCTATACCCCTGTATTCCCTCACTTGTACTGAGAGCTATCTCCCATACCCCTGTATTCCCTCACTTGTACTGAGAGCTATCTCCCATACCCCTGTATTCCCTCACTTGTACTGAGAGCTATCTCCCATAACCCTGTATTCCCTCACTTGTACTGAGAGCTATCTCCCATAACCCTGTATTCCCTCACTTGTACTGAGAGCTATCTCCCATACCCCTGTATTCCCTCACTTGTACTGAGAGCTATCTCCCATACCCCTGTATTCCCTCACTTGTACTAAGAGCTATCTCCCATACCCCTGTATTCCCTCACTTGTACTAAGAGCTATCTCCCATACCCCTGTATTCCCTCACTTGTACTGAGAGCCATCTCCCCTACCCCTGTATTCCCTCACTTGTACTGAGAGCTATCTCCCCTACCCCTGTATTCCCTCACTTGTACTGAGAGCTATCTCCCATACCCCTGTATTCCCTCACTTGTACTGAGAGCTATCTCCCCTACCCCTGTATTCCCTCACTTGTACTGAGAGCTATCTCCCCTACCCCTGTATTCCCTCACTTGTACTGAGAGCTATCTCCCCTACCCCTGTATTCCCTCACTTGTACTGAGAGCTATCCCCCCTACCCCTTTATTTCCTCACTTGTACTGAGAGCTATCTCCTATACCCCTGTATTCCCTCACTTGTACTGAGAGCTATCTCCCATACCCCTGTATTCCCTCACTTGTACTGAGAGCTATCTCCCATACCCCTGTATTCCCTCACTTGTACTGAGAGCTATCTCCCATAACCCTGTATTCCCTCACTTGTACTGAGAGCTATCTCCCCTACCCCTGTATTCCCTCACTTGTACTGAGAGCTATCTCCCCTACCCCTGTATTCCCTCACTTGTACTGAGAGCTATCTCCCATACCCCTGTATTCCCTCACTTGTACTGAGAGCTATCTCCCATACCCCTGTATTCCCTCACTTGTACTGAGAGCTATCTCCCATACCCATGTATTCCCTCACTTGTACTGGGAGCTATCTCCCATACCCCTGTATTCCCTCACTTGTACTGAGAGCTATCTCCCATAACCCTGTATTCCCTCACTTGTACTGAGAGCTATCTCCCCTACCCCTGTATTCCCTCACTTGTACTGAGAGCTATCTCCCATACCCCTGTATTCCCTCACTTGTACTGAGAGCTATCTATTCCTTCACTTGTATTCCTTCACTTGCTAAGAACCCATCCAGTCCCTTCTTAAAGCTATATAATGTATCAGCCAGTAAAACTGATTCGGGGAGGGAATTCCACAACTTCACAGCTCTCACAGTAAAAAATCCTTTCCGAATATATAAACGGAAAGGATTTTTTACTGTGAGAGCTGGGAAGTTCCCTGCCCGAACCAGTTGTGCTTAAACTTAAGGCTGGCAAAACCTTTGACCTCCTACACTGGTATTTTGCTTAACCCAGTGCTGTCCAGCTTTTCCGTGTAGCTGGCTAACTATGGTATGTCATATATTTGTGGTGGTTATTATTATTATTAATAAAATGCTCAATAGTGTGCATTCTGTAAAAATAGTGTGTAAGCTGTAAATCCAGATAACATCTTGGGGTGCCAGGTCGGTTGGCCTTAAATGCTTAAATTATCTGAGCACCAAACAAGGGCACCATTTATTTATAGTCAATAGATGGTGTTGATTGAGCATGTTATATGAATTCCAGGGTCTGGAATGTGCTTAATAGGACTGGTGTAATTACAGAAAACAACAAATCAGCAGTTCATCAGTGGTCTTCAAAATAGAACTGAAAGCAAATATCTGATTGGTTGTTATGGGTAACCACACAGTTGAGGTTCACAATCTATGTCAGCAAATAAGTGCCACAATCCCTTAGAGAAACAATAGAGATTATACATGCATAGGAGCTCTGGGACATCATATTGAGCTACTGAATAGCTATGGAAGTGTGGGCAGAAAAATATCTTAACTGAGGATTCAGTAATACTGATGGCAGGAGTAAACGTGAGTAGATAGAGTTATTCTGGGGATGATCCTTTAACCTAAGGTTGAAACTAATGATATTTGACCTTATTATGATGTGCATATAAAGCTGCCTAAATTCTTTATGAATAATATTATTGCTTTTATTGTTTAATAAATGTGGCCATTGTTGAAGAATCCACTGTCACCTACCTAGAACTTAGGCACTTCTCTTGTTTAGTGGAGGCCATTCTCAGTTTCAAGGCCACTGTAGTCCACGTTTTACTGTAATACTAGCTAATAATGCCTATAGGTAGAAATAATGGTCCTATTTCCTGATGCATAACCATGGGGAAAACAAGGAAAAAGATCAGAATCGCATTCCATCTCAAGGTACAATCCATTTAGATTGTCCTTATGGCGCGGTTGACCATAGAGAATAAACCAGCGTACAGCAATAGGAGTGATTTTCCTTTGATCTCTGAGGCAAAGCAAGCTTCCTTAGTATAAATAGATATTCTATAAACATAAAGCATTCTATATTTTCTGGCAATGTCCGTGAAAATAATTTCTTTGGTACAAAAGCTCCATAATCTCGGTTTAATCTCACTCTCATGAATGTGAAAGCATGTTCCGCGCTGCGCTGCATCTGTTTACTTACAGTTACTTTAGCTTTTAAAAAGCATTAAATATAAAGAAGGGACTAGAATAGCTTCTTGATTAGAGATTAGCTGACCTATTTTTTTGCCTGTCATGTTATACCCAACATTGCATGCACTGCAGTTTGTGTAACAATAACTTTTGTTGAACACTAATACCAAAGCTTCCTCAAATCATAACCAGTGACCGAGATGTCTCTACTGAACTTGGCCTTGAAAACACTGAAATGTTAGGAGACACAATATTAGAGGCTACAGACCCCACCAAATGCATCTAGCCAACTCCAAGCAACTTTCCAATGTGAATGTATTGAATATTGTGTTTTAAAAGTTATTTGTAAATGTAATTGCTATTGAAAGCAGCAAAGGTCAGTCTCCTCCAGCAAGACAGGTCTGTCAATCTGCTGCCTTGTGTTACATTGTTTCAAAGTCCAGAGCCACCAGGGTAGAGAATAGAAAAGGAATAGCAATTATACAGTGGTATATACAAATAAGTAGAAAACCATATATGTAATAAATGTATATTGCAAAGTTGCTTAGAATTATGTTTTGTTTTATTAGGCAAAAAAAATCTATTTTGTGTTGACTTGTTCTTTAAGGCTTCTATCGCTGTCCATGGATATTTTATTCAGAGGGTATATTGCACAGCTTGTGAAGATTGTTTAGTGTCTTAAATGAGTGCTTTCAAAACAACAGGTAGAATACTTTGAATATGTGGAATATTAAAGCTGTTCTATAACACTGTAGGGTTCATAAATGAAGGGGTAAGTAGAGTGACTGGGGTTTAAAACTCTGTAAGTTAGTGATCCATACACATTTCACTTGCGCCTGGGAAATGGTGTGCCAGTAGGAGTGTGCTTGAGGAGGTCAATGGGTTGTAATGCCCTCCATTCGCTCACTAGTGTTTTAGTGTCAGTGCAAAGCAAATAGCAGGTAAGCTCAAAGTACAAAGGGAAATGCATTGCTAGTGACAAATATTACCTCGCTTATCCAGTAAGCAAATACATAACATGGGGAAATGTTCCCAAAAGTTGAATAACCAATTCAAATACAGGTTTGGGACCCATTAACCAGAAACCTGTTATCCAGAAAGGCCCAAATTACAGGAAGCCTATAGACTTTAGTTTTTAAAAATTATTTCCCTTTTCTCTTTTTACAAAACTAAGATATAAGTGATCCTTATTGAAGGCAAAACAGTCCTATTGGATTTATTATGTTAAAATGATTTTTCAGTAACTTAAGGTATGAAGATCCAAATTACAGAAAGACCTATCTGTAAAACCCAAGCATTCTGGATTACAGGTCCCATAGCTGTATTGTGTTCCCTTGTGCCCAACTGCCCATTGATTTGCACTTTGATCACTGTTAGTCAGTGATATCCCTTCTCCCCTAGTTCATTTTGCTGCTGAATTGCCTCTTTATAAAGGTCTAGGAGCAAATTAAAGTAAATTGAATACTAAACCAAAAAACAATAGTTGGGGAGGAAATTGAAGGACACTGAAATTGAGATTTAAGGTCAGATTCATCAAAATCCGAATTACGATTGTTTTAAAGTCCGATTGATGAAAATTGGTATTCTTAACAATAATTTCTGATGTGCGTAAATGTTACGAAAATTCATAATATTACAATCCGAAAATATCGTGGTACGATCTGAAAGTTACAAAATTTTCGTATCCAAATGATCGTAAACAGCATGAAAAACTTTCAGACTTTGAACCTTCTGTGCATTATTTTGGAAGCCTCCCATAGGGCTCAATGGCACTCTGCAGCTCCAACCCGGCCCAAGGAAAGTCTCCCATAGGGCTCAATGGCACTCTGCAGCTCCAACCCGGCCCAAGGAAAGTCTCCCATAGGGCTCAATGGCACTCTGCAGCTCCAACCCGGCCCAAGGAAAGTCTCCCATAGGGCTCAATGGCACTCTGCAGCTCCAACCTGGCCCAAGGAAAGTCTCCCATAGGGCTCAATGGCACTCTGCAGCTCATACCCGGCCAAAGGAAAGCCTCCCATAGGGCTCAATGGCACTCTGCAGCTCCAACCTGGCCCAAGGAAAGTCTCCCATAGGCCTCAATGGCACTCTGCAGCTCCAACCTGGCCCAAGGAAAGTCTCCCATAGGGCTCAATGGCACTCTGCAGCTCCAACCCGGCCCAAGGAAAGTCTCCCATAGGGCTCAATGGCACTCTGCAGCTCCAACCCGGCCCAAGGAAAGTCTCCCATAGGGCTCAATGGCACTCTGCAGCTCCAACCCGGCCCAAGGAAAGCCTCCCATAGGGCTCAATGGCACTCTGCAGCTCCAACCCGGCCCAAGGAAAGTCTCCCATAGGGCTCAATGGCACTCTGCAGCTCCAACCTGGCCCAAGGAAAGCCTCCCATAGGGCTCAATGGCACTCTGCAGCTCCAACCCGGCCCAAGGAAAGCCTTCCATAGGGCTCAATGGCACTCTGCAGCTCCAACCTGGCCCAAGGAAAGTCTCCCATAGGGCTCAATGGCACTCTGCAGCTCCAACCCGGCCCAAGGAAAGTCTCCCATAGGGCTCAATGGCACTCTGCAGCTCCAACCTGGCCCAAGGAAAGTCTCCCATAGGGCTCAATGGCACTCTGCAGCTCCAACCTGGCCCAAGGAAAGTCTCCCATAGGGCTCAATGGCACTCTGCAGCTCCAACCTGGCCCAAGGAAAGTCTCCCATAGGGCTCAATGGCACTCGGCAGCTCCAACCCGGCCCAAGGAAAGTCTCCCATAGGGCTCAATGGCACTCGGCAGCTCCAACCTGGCCCAAGGAAAGTCACGATACCGAAGTTTGAATGAATCCGAAACTTTCGTACTCGTTGCGACAAATACAATTTTGTCGCACAAATTGTCGCAAAGTACGAAAAAGTCACGGAAATGAATGAAAATATCGTAGAAAACACACACAGTTCTAAAAGTTAGAAAAAATACAACCATCTAGATGCTATTTTATTCTAGACTCCTTACTACCCCTCTTGTTACTACAATAGCTGTAATAGCTGTCCAAGGCAAAAGATACAAGAGACAAAGGGCAGGGAAAAGAATAAAAATATATTAAAGGGACAGTAACACCAAAAAATGAAAGTGTATAAAAGTAATTACTATATAATGTAATGCTGCCCTGCACTACAACTGGTGTGTTTTCCTTAGAAAGACTACTATAGTTTATATAAATAAAGCTTCTGTGTAGCCACGGGGGCAGCCATTTACAGGAGAAAAGGCACAGGTTACTTAGCAGATAACAGATAAAACCCCATTATATTCTACAAAGCTTATCTGTTATCTGCTATGTGCCTGTGCCTTTTCTCCTTTTTCCCCAGCTTCAATGGCTGCCCCCATGTTGACATAGCAGCTCATTTATATAAACTATAGTAGCCTTTCTGTTGCAAACTTACCAGTTTTACCAGCGCAGGGCAACTGTACATGATATTTTAATTACTTTAAAACACTTTCATTTTTTGGTGTTACTGTTCCTTTAAAATCCTGATCTTGACTAAAGTCTGATGTCTAAAGAAATGACTTTTTACAGTTCATTCCTAGGGGCATTCCTGCAATAAGCAAAACGTATATGCTGTAACATCTTAAACAAAAGAGCAATAGATCAATAAACATTCTATCAACACTGTTGGCTGTGGAACAGGAAGATCCAGGATATGGGTGAACATTACTTTCAGCAAATGTTCATAGAACAAAGTCAAGGGACTGTCTGTCTTATGCACACATTGCATTCCACATTCTGACATTAAACAAAAGATGGGGTCAGATACTTTTACAACTGCAGGTACAGTGACAGCGGCTTTAGGATGTTATTTTTCAGAGCAGACACTAAAAACAAAAGAAAAGAATGTTCTATGCTTCATATAGAAAATGGTATCGTTAAATAGTTTCCAAGGTACTGTGTTACTATAAATTATCTATTCTATAATCTGCAGAGCAAAGTTTTTATCCCTTTCCATGTGTATATATGCTATAATCCATGTTGTCATGTCATGTGTGCTCATTTCATATCTCATATCTATCTGTATTTGTAGTCAACATACATCAGATAATAGAAATAGAATATTTAGAAGAAAATTGGGAAAAGGGTTCCCATTAATTATCTTTTTCTTTCTGAACTTTGCATTGTCTATTACAGGACAAAGTATTTATAATATTTCAAAATCAAAATGATCGAAATGATTCTCTACCCAACTGTATGTTTTTTTGCATCATGAAAGAAAATGTCATTCTAAGCAACTTTCAAATGCACATTCATGAAACAACATCAGTGGTTTTACAGTTACAGGTATAGGACCCATTATCCAGAATGCTCGGGACCAAGGGTATTCCGAATAAGGGGTCTTTTTGTAATTTGGATCTTCATACCTCAAGTCTATGAAAAAAATCAATAAAACATTAATTAAACTCAATAAGATTATTTTGCATCCAGTAAGGATTAATTATATCTTAGTTTGAATCAAATACAAAGCACTGTTTTCTCTGTTTTTACAGAGAAAAAGGAAATCAATTTAAAAAATCTGAATTATTTAATTAAAATGGAGTCTATGGGAGACAGGAGCTTTCTGGATATCAGGTTTCTGGATAACAGATCCCATACCTGTTCTAGTATATAGAATCCCTATTGAAAGAAGTGTCAGTCTGATTGTTTGCATTGTCTGCACTGCTGTCTCTGACTCTGAAAACAATATTTTCTGAAGCAGTGTTGCAAGCCAGCCAATTAACAGACCTGGGGAGCATGAAAGTGTTGTGTTGTTATGGTTTCCCCATTGCTAGTAACCTAATGCAGATTTCATTTGTTTTTAAAATGGCCAACCAGTAACTGCTATCTGCTACTTGGGTGTTATGGGTTAATAAACCAGTAGCAGTAACATTGCACCTTTTATTACATTAGCCCCTAAATGGATTGATAATTGTGACCCCTAGAAATGTCACACTTTGCAGAAGGGCTTCCCCAAAATAATGACCTTAGGTATTTGCTTTCAGAGATGCTTTTCCAAATGCCAGTGGAGCATTTCAATAAACGAATGACCTGTTGTCAAGTTGGAAGTGCAACATCTTACATGTTGTCACGTCTTGTTACATAGCCTTTTCCCTTATGGCCAAAGGTATCATATTGCAATGAATTGTTTAGTTCATCAAGGGTACAATGACATACAGTAGCATTGTGTTTTACATTTGTGACCTTAAAAGACAAGGAAAGTCTTGTCCACTAAGGAGGTATCAATATGTTAGTTTAATCTCCAAGTCCTTTGCCTCTTTTTTGGGAAGCAATACAACGACCTGGGGAAAACAGTGCACCGTGCTACCATCTTACTGTATTCCCAGGCATCCTCCACTTGGGTTGGGATTGTGCAGTAGAGTGATGGGTTATCAGTGCTAGGGACACCTGGGAATGGTTAGTAAAATGCCAATATTGCACTACCTTATTTTTTCCCCTGGGCTGGTGCATTATTTTCATAGAAGGAGCCATTAGCAATTAGATTTACTGGGAATGCATAACATTTCTTACTAAAGAGTTAGAAGAAGCAAATAATTCAAAAAGATAAAAAATAAATAATTATGGGCAGTTTAAAAGTCATTTAGAATTGGTCATTCTATAATACACTAAAAGTTAAGTTAAAGATGAACTGTCCCTTTATAACAGAAAGTAATGACATTTGTAGTATTTTACTTTACTTCTTATTCATCATCTTTCCACTATGGAAGGCAAATACTCTACCAGCAAACTACTGAAGATATTGATTGCATATGGAGCACACTCATATAAGGATCTGATTAAGATCCCAACCTATGATGAAAATACTACTACCCACAAGGTGCCTTAAAGGGATTCTGTCATGATTCTTATGGTTTCGTTTTCATTACTAAATTACACTATGTACATTACAAATAATTCATTCGACCATTTAAAATTGTATTCTTGTACCAAAAAAATATATTCTTTTTTTAGCTGTAGGCAGCCATTTCAGGTCATTGTGCCTGATCCTGAGCCTTTAGAAAGCACTACACAATAGAACTGCTTTCGGATAAGCTATTGTTTCTCATACTCAATGTAACTGGAGGAGTCATGAATTGGATGAGCCAAACTTGGATTTTTACTATTGAGTGTTGTTATCATATCTACCACTAGGTGGGGCATGGGAGCATTTTAGCAATACAGGTGTCAGGTAGCTGCTACTTTTCCATTGTTCTGCAAAATGGGACATGGATTCATGGTGAAATTCCACAAACTACAGAAAAAAATTGCAGCAACAAAAAATTTGCTGAGAAAAAATGCCCATTGACTTTAATGTATCTGAAGCAAGGACAAAAGTCATGGTTGCATGCATAAAAAAAAATTGTTGCACTGTAGAAGTGGAAAAAAAATGCCCATTGACTTTAATGCATTTGGAGTGAGAAAAAAGTAATGTAAGAAAAAATTGTTCAATGTAAGAAAAGATTGTCATATGTACAAAAAAATTGTTGCCTATTGACTCCAATGCATTTTGACTTCAGCAGTTTGGCAATTTTTTTGTGATGTGTCACTGGACAGATTTGCTTATCGTTAGGGGTGAAGTCACTCCAACTTGCAGCACAGCAGTAAAGAGAGATTTAAGTTTAGCAGAGCATAAGTCACATGGCTGAGGGGACCTGGGAAACTAAGAATATGTCTAGCTTCACCTCACATTTCAAAGTTAAATATTAAGAGAACTGTTTGCTATTGAAAAACAGATTCCAATGCAGGATTCTACTGGAGAAGCTCTATTAACTGATGGGTTTGGTAAAAAAAACCATGTTTTCCCATGGCAGAATCCCTTCAAGTACCCTGTACCTTGAGTATATGAATAATAAAGTCTCTTGCTTTTCAGTAGAGGTGAATCATCGTGCAAATCACATTCGGTCATTAGTCACATTAACTTGGTGCGTGACACTCACAGAAGAGGGAGTGTTGTGCGCCGCTCATTTACAAAGAAAGCAGGACAAAGGTTGTTTTTGTCATCACAGTAAGAAGTAGAGTAAACTCCCAATAACAATATTAGGTATGTCTCTGGCAAAGTCCCCAAAAGCCTAAGCCTGAGAACACATAAAAGCAAACTCTTCAGAACAGATGGCTACAGAAAGTACAAGGAGAACTTTCGCCATTAAATATGATCCTCGCATCCAGGCCAGCGCATACCTTAAGGAAGTGTGGCAGGATGAATATTTTTCTTCTGTATTAAACCTAAAAGATGTTAACTAAAACAGTAATAATTCTTCTGTAAGGAAGAAAGATGTACCATGAACCTTTCACACAGAATCATTTTAGGGTTTTTTTTTTTGCCAACTTTGTTTTAAACTGCCTATACATCATGCTAGCGCCGTGATTAATGAATATGAGTAAGGAGAGATTTGGAATTGCATTTTTCCTGCATTTATTGTCACACCAATCACCTAGCGCAGCTCTTAAATAGGAAAGCATCTACTCTGTGCCAGGGGGCGAGAGTGTTGAAAGATACTGGCTGGCTATTCACGTTTTGTCATGCTGGGAGGGCTGTGTACATTATAGAGGATCTAACCAGACACGTCCATAGTCAGCAGTGAGCTGATTTCTCTGGCTCTTCCATAACAGCAAGAGATAGAAAGAAAATTATAGGTAGGTATTTAGATAATGAATATTTATTTATCTTTATAAGCAGGTTCTGCGCATTCCGCTGAAGCTTTTGCAGAGTAGGCAGGTTTCAATTCCTGAGTGGCTTAATATTCTTTTTTCTTTGGCATCAAATCTGAGGCTTTTATTTATATTTTTTTGCTCTGAAACAGTAATCATTTACTGAGACCTCCGACCAAACAGTAAGAACACTAAGGGGAGCAAAAATGTGCTCCCTTAGTGGGTGGGGGGCACCTATGTGCTTCCCTCTGCTCTCCATTCATGAATACAATGCTTCTGAATATAAGCTGCACTGTATTTATTGGGTGAATGCAAAATGTAGTCCATAGAGCAATGACAATTTGCCTATGTGTGGGCAGGGAGAGACATGTACAGATTGAGATACCACATCCCCTCTAAAATTTCAGGTACGCAGAGACCCAACCAGCTCCACCCCCATCACGCCCCCACCCACTGGCCCAAATTGTCACATTTTATGGCATCTGAAAGAATAAGTAAACTTTTAAAAAAAAATAAAAATCTCTAAAGTTACTTTGTACAGCCCCCAGGATAACAAACTTTTCTCCTTGCATCAAGATTTATTTAGTTTCTCTATTACAGTCAGTTCAACTGCAGCTCTTTCACTGACTTCCTTTTACTTCCCTTTACTGTCTATCTCCTCCCCTTTTTCTTTCTGAGCCCTCTCTCTCTGACAATGAAGAACTCGGTGAGGTACCTATTGCACATGCCTGATTGATTTTATTTGGAACAGAGGCAGTTAGCATGTCTAATAGGCTCCTCTTTGAGTTTTTCATAGTCAGAGAGAGAAGCAGTGCTAAAGAAAAGGGGGCGGAGACTCACTCTAGACAAAGAAGTCAGTGAATGTGCTGTAGTAAAACTGCCTGTAATAGAGAAACTAAATAAATCTGGGTGCAAGAAGAAAGATATGTTATTTTTATTATTAAAATAAAAGGCTTACTTGTCCTTTAAAGCAGGTGCTCTTAGACATAAAGTTCAAAAAACATGGTGGATTGAACCCATTTTTTGGCACTCTGTGCCCTGTCCCTCATGTAGTAAATAAACCCTATATTATGGACATATTTATTCATTTGAGTATGTTACATGTAAAATAATAAACAAATAAAGGCCCATTAAAGCTGGCCCATGAGGCTATTGATCACTGGTTTCCACCCTCAGTCCAAAAATCTGCTATGAAAACTGTTTGTATGCCTGGGATAGAAAAATTAGACTGCAGGTTCCACTGGGGCAAAAACAATGTGAATAAAAGATACAATAATCTCTGCTAAGTACCAAGAAATTAGTCACCAGTGTAATGTAAGTAAAGGCTTAACATACTAATACTCTTCTAATTCCAAAACTTGCAGCGTGTGTTTTTAAAAAGTCCTAAACTGAGCTTATAAATATAAATGCCAATCTGATGCATTTGCTGACCCCTGCCATGGTCTTAGTGCGTCTGATCCACAAATAAACTGGGATCCTACCACATACTTCTTGTCCTGGAGAGACTCAGGAGTGGCTCGCTGCAGATTGGGTGCACGCCCAGAGCATGTCTTTCAGCGGTGTTTTTTACACCTGGTTGACTTGATGAGAGCTTTATGACATGGTGTGTAAAAAATCGGCGACAGCTGTGAGACAGGAGCCAAACAAAGCTGCTGAAGGGTTGATTCCCACCCATGACATATGCGAAGACATCACTCGTCGGCCTGCGCAACTTGAAAGGGAAAAACTCAGACCTGATCAGACAGAAAGCAAACATATCTGTGAAGCTGGATTACCCTCTGATGAGTGGCAAACAATGCTGACTCTGTAAAGAGAACCTTTCCTCTTGCTGCTGGAAGCTATGAGACATACAGTACAATGTCATGCAAATCACGAACAAAGACCTAAAGAATCACACAACAGCCCAGTATTATACAATAGTAACGGCAGGTATGTTTTAGGGCCGTTCACTTCACAGATCAACGTGAAAGGATACTAGAGACACATTAAGACACATTAAGAACAAAGTGTAGCTTTAAGGTGCCCAATGGCCTGTTCCTTTGAAGAGAAAAGTCTTTGTAGATAATATTCAAGGTGTTATGTCCTTAAATGGTCACTCAGATATACTGTAGTTGCAGAGGGTTTGCAATTGATCTTCATTTTATATTATTTGCGGATTTTTAATTTAGGTTAATGCCAGACGAGCCGTAGGGCGGATATTTTCGGCAAGCGGAAAAATGCTTGCCGAAAATTCCGTCCCACTCCTCCAACTTGTGCCTGCACCCAAATGAATAGAATACGTTCGGGTGCAGGCAGTTTGAAAGTCTCGTGTTTTTATGCGTATTTTCGCTACACGTGCCTGCACCCAAGCGTATTCCATTCATTCGGGTGCAGGCACATGTAGGAGGCGTAGGGCGGTATTTTCGGCAAACGTTTTTCCGCTTTTCACACCAAAAATATCCGCCCTACGCCTTGTCTGGCATTAGCCTTAGGTTTATGTTTAGCAGCTCTCCAGTTTGGAATTTTGGCAGCTATTTGGTTGCTAGGATCCAATTTAACCTAGCAGCCAGGCAGTGGTTTGAAAGAGAGACAGGAATATGAATAGAGGAGGGCCTGAATAGAAAGATGTCATAAAAAGTAACAATAATAATAACATTGCAGCCTTACAGAGAAAGAGTTCCTTGGCTGCCGGGATCAGTAGCCCCCACTTAAAAGTTGGAAAGAGTCAGAAGAGGAAGGCAAATAATTCAAAAACTGCAAAAAATTAAGATTGATTGAAAAGTTGCTCGGAATAGACCTTTCTATAATATACTAAAAGTTACATTTCTAGCACTATCCAGATTTGTCCATGTTTATTGGCAGAACAGCCGGATTTAAGCTTGCCCATGGTACGATTGTGGGTTACTAAAGATTTAATAAAGCAAAGCTTTACCTTGATAATACAGGTACATTGTTATTTTTTTTCTTGTTGTTTTTGAGATATAAATGGGTTGTTATTGTGCTACCCCAACCTAAACTTGTTTCCAAATGCAAACAAACCAACCGTGCTGTATGTCAGTAGCGCATTGCAAATAGCTGACATGCTGGAATTAGTGCAGGTGAAATCTGTCAGCGGACCACAGCACAAGTGTGTTGTTTGCTTGTTTAGCAGCTAAGCTATCTTAATGGCCAGATTCTCCAAATATGCTGTAGTCTCAGGGTAAGAAAATCAGAAGAAGACCCTTCAGTAGACCCTGCATCCCCAGTCCGACCCGGAACACATTTGTCTGAAACTGCACAGCTGTAGGGTCTAAAGATGAAGATACAAAATAACCTAAAGGAACAATAACACTAAAAATTAAAAATGTTTTAAAGTAATTAAAATATAATGTACTGTTGCCCTGAACTAGTAAAAGTTGTGTGTTTACTTCAGACAGGCTATTATAGTTTATACAGTATAAATACCCTGCTGTGTAGCCATGGGGGCGGCCATTAAGCTGGAATAAAAAGAGGCACAGGTTGCATAAGCAGATAACAGATAAACTGTGTTGAATACAATGGAATATATGCTATTAATCTGTTATCTGCTATGTAACCTGTGTCTTTTCTCCTTTTTTCAGTTTGAATGGCTACTTCCATGGCTACACGGCAGCTTTGTTTATATGAACTATAGTAGGGTTTCTGAAGCAAACACACAACTTTTACCAGTGCAGGGCAACAGTACATAATATAATACATAATATAAAATTGATTTCCAAAAATGAGAGTGGAAGAACCTGACTGGCTTGTACCCTCAACTGAAGTGAACATAGCAACATAGCCTACATGCCAGATCTGATCAGTCAACTTCAGTGTCCAACCTCGTATGAATGAAAGCAAATCCCACCAATGTTCCAACATTAAGGGGAATATTTATTATGCTGTGTAAAAAACGGCAACAAAATTCGCCGCACATTGCCAGGATTCGCATTTTTTCCTCCACCGGAACTTAAAATAACAGTTCAACTGACTGTTACAGGACATTCTTGACATTTAAATTCTACCAATAATCAAATCAGAATGGTGCAACGTAACTATTCAGAGAGGTGACACCTGATTCACAAGTGTGGATGCTGTGAGGTTACAATGATAAAATTACCAAGGTGTCATGCAACCCATAGAGGCAGATGTTGCTTGTTGCAAGAATGGACTCTCACAAGTAACACCTGTCTCAGCATAGGAAGGCTTCTCACAGGAGGGGAACTCTACAGGGTGAGACTCAGCTGTCTTTCAACACCTAAAAGACAAGGGACACTCCTTTGAAGATAGCCATATTCACATTTTGGACAGAGAAGACCTCTGGTTTAAACAAGGTGTAGAAGAGGCTGTTAAGGTAGAGAAATCATCCCTAAACAGAGGCAGGGGCCTTCAACACCACCTGTCTGCTACAAACAATGCTGTTCTAACATCTGAACCCCGTGGTTCTACAAATCTCACAATTAACCCATGTCTCTATGAGTGCATGATACCTTGGTAATCACTGTAACCCCACACTAACCACCCCCCCACCCCGCCCAGCATTCACAACCTCTGTGAGTTTCAGTTGTCACCTTTCTAAACAGTTACATTGCAGCATTGTGATTGGATTAGTAGAAGAGTTTATATGCAGTGAACTTCCCATATCAGTCATTTGAACTGGAGAAGCTGCTCGGATGAGTAGTGTAGTAGTCATCTTCAACGATTACTCAGCAAGACCAGTTGCTCTAGATTTACTTATACTATATATACATTATACAGAAAGCTCAGAATTTCAATTTTTTTAAAAATTATTTCCTTTATCTTTGTAATGATAACACAGTAACTGGTATCCTTATTGGAGGCAAAACAATCTTATTGGGTTTAATCAATGTATAAACATCTTCTTAGTAGCCTTAAGGTATGGAGATACAGAAAGACCCCTTATCTGGAAATTCCCAGGTCCAGCATTCTGGATAACAGGTCCCATACCTACGCTGTCGTTTTTTAAATTAAGTTTTAATATTATATAATTGAAGCTTTAGTACCTTTGCACCTGGATGCAGTCCTTGAACTTTGGGATGCATAACACACAAATGCTTGAGGATAATAAATTGCCCTGTTATCTATGAAGAGCATGTAAAATATATCTTTCTTTCTCTACAGGATGAAAAAAAAGGTGAATTTTGCCAAGGTTCCCAAGAGAGCTGCAGTTACACCTATCCAGAAATATAATTATTTGATGCCTCGTTGTTGAAGGGTTTCACAAATGGTGAGTTGAGGTCAGTGATGTAGGGGGGACAGCATCACCTAATCAAGTTTTCTCTGCTTCCTGGCGAATTGGAGAGTCACACCTTCTATCTCCGTGTTTCTAGACCCCGCTGGCTTTTGTCATTAAAGGATTACACTTCACCCAGAGTAAAGGCTTCTTCAATCAGCACGGAACCTAAAACTAAATTTACTCTCTCCTCTACGGCCAGTGTTCTTCACAGCTCCTGTCGACACCATTTAATGGTTCTCCACTAGATGTGGAACCGCAGTTGAATGTTCTGAATGTCATTAGATGTTACAAAAGTGGACAATAAATGTAACCCTTGGCATGCAGGATACTGTCCTAATATACTAAACTATGGTAAGAATTATAAAGGTCAAAACGCATTGTGTTTTTGAATAAATTTTGTATGTTTTCTAAGGAGTGTCCTGTTTTCTGTACTGATTATTAGTATAGCGGCCCCTACAGGGAGCACCCTTGCTTATTTGGATAGTTTTTATGGTATCCCATTCTAAAACCAGGAACAGTGTAAAAATAAAACTGGGTACAATAGATAGACTGTGCAAAATAAAAAATATTTGTAATATAGTGAGCTACATTAGCCAGGGCATTACTTCCTCCTTTACAGCTCTCTAAATTCTAAGTTTGTCAGTCACTTTGAAGGGGGGGGGCACATGGGACATAACTGTTCAGTTAGTTTGTGAGGACACAGGTCAGATTCAAAAGCAAAGTAGTGGAACAGTTATGTCCGATATGCCCCCACCCCTCTCAAAGTCACTGATTGGTTACTGACTGCTAACAGCTTAGAGAGCTGAAAGCAGGAAGTAGTGTTCTGGTTATTATGTTAGACATCTGCCCACTCTTTATAGATTAAATTTTTCCTGACTAACTATATTGAAAACATTTTTTATTTTGTGCAGTCTATCTATTTTACCCAGTTTCATTTTTACACTGAACTATTGCTTTAAAGGAAAGAACCAATGAGAAAGCATGTTTGGGGGTATAAGCTGCATATAACTGGACAGTATAGGTAAGATGAAATTCCATGTAAAAATTGTGCAAGATTTAAGGGGTTGTATTGGAATTGTACACCACTTTTTATTAGGTGGTCTTATTTTTGAGGGCATTGTTTGAGTCTTTGAAGTAGTATTTTTTATTCTTCTGCAATTCAGTAAAATATGGAATAAAGTATGCACCCATAATTCTCTTTTGCCTTTGTGTATTGCTTTGGCAGCACTGGTTACTTCAGTACCATTCATCACAGAGGTAGCACCTTGAAATCTGACTTAATGAGGCTATTGTTGTAAATTGTCTCATTCAATCTCTCTTAACCTTCCCCAACTAAGGGGCCATAAACTTTCCTTTTCTGACTTGACCCTGAACACAGTGAAGCATGGCCGTAATCCCTTTAAGTTAGAAAAAGATAAACCAGGCACAATAGTGGAGGTGTAACCATGTAAGAGTATGGAGGTTTAGATTATTATCAACCAAGAGCAATATGTATTTGTGTGTGTCATTTATCATTTGTAATGTTCATAGAGATAACTGGGGAAATCTTTATCTGCACTTTCCAATGTATGGTCAACAAATACAGGTATGGGATCAGTTATCTGGAAACACGCTATCCAGAAAGCTCTGAATTACAGGAAGGCCCTCTCATTTTAATAAAATAATCCACACATATATATATATATATATATATATATATATAAAAATTGTCAATATGACCAGTTCTTGGAGCCATGTATTTGATATTATAGTGCACACATCACACCTTTATGTTTTTGGGCCCATTTACTCAACATGGAAGCACAAAAACCAAAACAGACCGTTTTTGATCCTTCACTGGCCAAAAAAATAAGCCCTTTCAGATTTAATACGTTTCGATGATCTTTGACCAAGACACGGCAACCAAGAAAATACAGCCATAAGTAAGAAGGTGCCTAAGGTGTCTAAGAAATATGCACTGGTTGGCAGGCTTTTTGTTGTTTTGTGTTTTTGAAATGTATGTGATTGAGGAGAATATAATGACTGGAAACATACAGAGCCAAGGAATGTGCATGGATTGTTATTTCTTTGTTTGTCTGCCATGTTAGGAACAATATTGTAATTCTGAAATTAGTACTAGATGTGCTCCCAGTACTCCCTTGTAACCTGTCAAGTAGGGTGAGACATGCCAGGAGCATACTGTCTTGATGCACATTGCATACACAGCGCCATACTTTTTCTCATTTAAATGAATGGTGTGCCAAGTGTAGCAGATGCCTAAGAAGAACCAACAAGGTCGGCTCCATCTGTACATATGGTAATCTTGTAAACATCTGAGAAGTGTTAGTGGATTGCAGTTGAGTAATTCCTTACTGGTCACACCACAAATGTTTTTTTGATGCATTAAGGCTTTATTTTATTATTTACAGCAACTGGGTCTCTTGTCCAATTATTCACATTTGATTTTTAATGGCTATGATGGCTTATGCAATGGGGAAATATGCCAGAGACAAATGGTGCATAACAGTAAAGCATGGACCAAGACGGCTTCATGTAAAAAAAGTAAAAAAGACTTATAATAATTATAATAAAAAATCAGAGTGCAATGAGGCAGCAAATCTAGCCACTTACCTGGAAAACCTGTTATCCCAAGTATTCCGGGTCAAGTGACCGGTGACCCGTAGCAGGGCGTAGGGAGGCAGGAGCATGACAGCGCCGTAGGGGTTGTAGGCCACTCCCAGCTAGGTTGGGATTGGTGGGTTCAAATGGCTGCAAGTCAGGGGTATAAAAGGTGGCTCTGTGCTTTCCCACTTCCAGTTCCATTTTAGGCATTACATGAAAACGCCCACCCTCCCTCCCCAAACAGGTGAGTTGGTATTATAGTTTGGCTGGCGGGGTGGTTGAGGCCGGGAACCAATGGTTGCATGGTTATTGGTGGTTGGCACGCCTGGCACCTCAGGTCTAAGGAGGTGAATCAGGAAGTGAATTTGTTGAGGAGTAGGTGGTTCCGGGCTAGGATGGCAGCTGGCAGCGCTAGTGGCGTTGCGCAGTTATTGGATCGTTACAGTTGTTTGTTATACAAACTTTCAAGTTATCATATGTTCATGATATGTTTATCTTATTTTCATGTTATGTTTGTTTATGTTTATCATATGTTCGTGTTATGCTATTTGTTTATGGTATGTTTTAAATTAAACTTCAGTTGTTAATAAATGTTCTGTGGCCCTTTTCATCCAAATCTGGTGTCCGTGTAATTCTTTTGGGATTGGAGGGATAGGAGGGGTGGTGTGGGGTGGTGTGGTAGGTTCCCAACGATGCGCCTGTCATGGATACCATACCTTTTTACAAGATTAATGCACTTCCATGTCCAAGTCTTCAGTTAATCAGCGCACTTATTATTTCCATACTTCCTTTTCATTCATAAATTTTGAATTTAGTTAAATCATTTTAGATATGTTGTGAATATCCACCCATATTTAATATCTGTCCTTTCTTTCTTTGCTTTCTCTAGGGAGTAATAGAACCTACCTGTTAGGGTACTAACAAATCCCACCTATTTTCAGATGTTCCTTAGCATACAGTGTATAAGGAAACTACAGGTTTGGGACCTGTTATTCAGAAACCCGTTATCCAGAAAGGTCCGGATAACAGAAAGACCATCTCCCATAGACCCCATTATAAGCAAACAATTTGAATTTGTAGAAATTATTTCCTTTTTCTCTGTAATAATAAAACAGTACCTTGTACTTGATCCCAACTAAGATATAATGCATCCTTATTGGGCGCAAAATAATCCTATTGGATGTATTTAATATTTAAATGATTTTTGCAGACTTGAGGTATGGAAAGCCAAAATACAGAAAGATACAGAAAACACTAGATCCCACACATTCTGGATAACAGGTCTCATACCTGTACCATATTTCTCTTGCAACCTGTCATTGAAGAAGGGGGGATATAGTCAGGGTCAGACAAGGCAGATGAGACACCAGGAAAAAACCTGGTTGGCTCCAGTCCTTGTCGGCTCCACCGACCCAGTCCTGCTTCTGGTCCTCCCTCCATCAATAATGATGATTGCATGCATGCGTGCCGCGGGGGCGGGGTTACATTGCAATCTTGACCTGCGGAGAAGTGGTCACTGGGGTGGGGGCCCCTGAGGTGGCAGCCTTGGTGGGCCCAACACCTTAGTCCAACACTGGATGTAGCCCAAAACCTGGGATGGAGGGTGTTCAGGGGTACTCAGAAGAGCCCAAGTCAGGGTAAGAGGAACAGGTTTAGGTGTTTTAGGAACAAATATCCAGTGAGCAAATTTGAGTTTGAGTGTGGTTGGTACCCTGGGTAAGAAACCTCTAGTTTATAGAGCCTAGCTGCGTGTGATAGACTTGTATGCTTGTTTCATCATTACTTGACTGGATATTTTTGCTGTTTATGAGGCTAAGTTGTTCCTGAATATTCCAAATATTCCAGTATATCATTTTATTAAACCAACCCATAGCAAAGTTCATCTCAGTTTAAACTAACGCATTCCTATGCAGAATAGTTCAACCGGTGTGTATAATTCTTCTGATGTACGGTTGTTTAAAAACAAACGAAAGCAGTTGATTTTAAAAGGACACATTTCCATAAATACCATTTGAGTTACATTATAAGGACACTTCCTTCTAACCACTTGCAGCAGCTAAAAAGTTCTTCCACGTTCCAGGCTTCCAACTTTAACTATGACAACATTGATTTTAAAAGATATTTAAGTTCCCCGGGGGGACCACTGTGGCTTTCTCCCGTGAAATGTTTGCTCAGTGATAAATAGGCTGCTTGCACAGAGAATCAAGCTTAAACTCTCTTCTTCTGCTCTCTCATCTCATTTTAAGTATCTCTTTATTCATCCCAATAATTACCTAATCGTAAATTTCTTCAGGGGGTTCATTGCGGAGAAAATGAAGATCAGAGCTTGGCAGTTAAATCGGTTTGGAATGTATCCAAGGCACTTCACCTGTGATTAATTAAATTCTTTTTTGTATCATCAGGTGCCAGGAGATGACTGAGATAGAAAACCCGTCTGTGGTTTCTACAAGCTTTTTTGGAGAGAGAAAAAAGGAAAGGCTTTCCAGATTTCTGAGGTCTCTTCTTTTTACCTCTCAGCAGGAATACAATATAACATATATGTCAGAACCTAAGGAGGGCTTGTAAAGTCAATTGAAAGCTCAAAATGGCACTTCAAATATGTTCCTAGGGATGTCAATTCTGTTTTGGCATTTAGGTAATCAGTGTCATTTTATATCTTTAATCTGGATTAAGGCTTTATTATATTACTTAGAGCTAATGGGTCTCTTGTCCTGTTATTTATTTGCTCACATTCAATTCTGAAGGGTCTTGATGACCAATGGGGCAGAAATGCCTATGGATAAGACCCAGAGACGAAAGGTCCCAGAAGTTATTGCAGAGGAATTCAGTCACTAGTATTTTAAGGGTTGATGAGCAGGAAGCTGAAGGAATGTAAACAATTAACTGATAGTTTATTATTATTATCGTGCAAGGTGCATTGTGAAAAAATAGACCTACTTCGCTTCAGGGTCTGGCTGTTTTCTGCAGAAAAATCTGGTGTGAGGTGCAGAGTGCAGCGTCAGTATATAAAGGCTATCTTATTTTGGCCTGCTTCCATTGCTGCTCCCTAACCTGCGCATAGGCACCCCCCTCCTGCTCCTACCAATCTCCTAACTAAGCACAAGGTAGGGGATTGGTAGGAGCAGGAGGGGGTGCCTACGTGCCTGCTGTCCCTCATGAATTCAGTGCTGCCAGATACTATGCTAAGGAAACAGCAGCAATTCCAGTAGAAAGGAAGTCAATGTGTAAGATTCAATAGCTGTATGGAAGACTGTCAGTCTTAAAGGAAAACTATACCCCAAACAATGTAGGTCTCTATAAAAAAATAAATATATATTGCATAAACAAGCTCATGTGTAAAACCCTGCTTCATCTAAATAAACCATTTTCATAAAAATATACTTTTTTTTAGTAGTATGTGCTATTGGGCAATCCTAAATCGAAAATTGCCATATTAAGAATTAAGAGCCGCCTCCTGGGATCATAGGATTCACAGTGCACACAAACAAGCCAAGGCACACATACATGCTAGGCCCCATCAGCCAATTAATGGACAGAGTTCTGTCTTTTACTCCCACACTACTTCCTGTTACAGTCAGAGCTGCATTATTTCAGCTGATCTCAGAGGGAGCACCCAGCCCATCACTAAATGGCGGCTCAAGGTAAAGGACGGAAAGGGCAATATTTATTGATATATACAGGTATATTCCAGTTTGGTGAGATTCTTCAATAAGTCACTTAAAATAATATAAACTATCTGCTGGTTAAGTATTCAATCTGGGGGAATAGTTTTCCTTTAACCAATAACTTTTTTTTAATTTCAGCTCTAACCCTATCCCTAAATCCTTTTGATTCTTTCTCGATCTCTCACACAACTGACTCCTCCCCTCACTTCCTCTTCCTTTTTCCTCTTCACAAGCCTTAACAAACCTTAGCATTCATCCCACAATGTTTCCCTGTCAAAAGTGTAAAGTGTAAAAAATCACCCATTTTTGCACACTGCCTTCGTAGCTGTAAACGACCCCTACGATTATACTTAATTGTGCTGATTTTCCCTTAGGGGAGCAAAGTGATGCACTTCTTGGTGCAATAGATTTTTTGCAATTTGCACTTTAGTAATGAAACACAGCAACATTTTGTCTTAAGTGAATATGGTTTATTTCCCGTCGCCCTATTGCAATACATGGGAAGCACACTTTTCCCAGGCTTTCCCAGTTCAGCGATGGAAAACAATATGTTACTCTTATGATTTAAGTGTGTCCATATGGAACATGTTTGTGCTCTGCAAAATCTGTTGATTGCTAGCTGGGATAATAGGGTTATTCTACTAATACTTTCTGTCTCAAAACTGATGAGACAAGTTGTGAGCTCATGACAGACAAAGCGAGTTCATAACATCTTATTAAGTGTGTTGTCAGTCTGCTGTGTTCCTTGCAGATATCTCCTTGGCATCCCTGAATTTAATGAAACCTCTTGTTCTCAGCCTCCTCCTGTGTTTTTTAAAGCCTCCTCTGGATCATCATTGGAAATGTACACAGTGGAAGGAAATCTCATCAGATCTTATTGACTATCTGTCACACCAAATGTCTGGCTCGCCATACGTGTCAAAATACAGCAGGCTGACACCCATCTCCGCTCTTAATTCCAGGTGACAGAGACTGGGAAGCAATTTCACAGACTGAAGAATGTATCTGCATGTGTGATATTCCAGGCCCTGGAAGGCATCTGACATTTACCCTGAGCCCCCAAACCCACAGCTTAATTACAGATACATGCAATTCTCTTTTCTAGGTGTCAGCTCTTTTGTTACCCTGCTCGGAGCTCATGAGGTTATGTTGCTGCTTCACATTACCAAAACAGACTGAACATTGAGGCTGCAAAACAGGTCTGTTGTAATGCAGTCTTATAATGTGCTGTATAAAAAGGCACCATATATGAACTTCCTTTCATGTAGGGGCTCATTTACAAAGGGCAAACACGTCCTTTGACACAAGTCCTAGTGTCAAAAATTGCACCATTGGTTGATAATAGTTGTCTAAAATCTCTAATTTTCCCACTTCACACCTATCAGCCTTATAGTAAATGATCCCTGTTTCTACTGCAGTTGGCAAAAGCCTATACTGTGAGAGGGACCCTTATGCTGGATAATTTCTTTATACAATTCAGTCATTTCTCGCCACTCTGTATGATTGTTGAACCATATGGGCCTACGCCCAAATCCCACGACAGATCTTAATACTGAAATGATTACTTGTACCTTGTTTTATATTTTATTAATGGAAACTGACAAGCAGGTTAATTAATGGCAGGGTTTGGGGCCATCATTCAACACACAGGGAGGGTTCTATTTATGCCAGGTTTTTTCACTCAGCTTCAAATAAAATCATTATGCAGTTTTATAAATATGCGTAATTTTTACATGGCATAACCATAGCATTAAAGTGGCAGTCGGATGAACTTCACTGACCCTTTTCTAAAGCTTTTTATGTCCACAAATCGGTTAAAACAAAAGCTGGCAAAGTGTAGCAACTTCGCCTGATTCTGGCACAGTGGCTTCCCTAGTAGTGCAGGGACACCCAACCCATGCTTGTTCCCTTTAACTCATAGTTAACCCATAGTAAAGTGACACTAGCACATGCTGTGAATTTATGTACTAACTGCTACCCCACCTGCTACCCAATCTCTTCCTCAGCCTTCTACATTCTGGAACCCAGTGCTGCCCTGTCTTCCAAACTGATTCCAGCTTCTCTGCTTCAGGACACTTTTAAGGCTACCATATGTGTGTTGGGGCTTTCTGCCCTCCTCATTTTGGTACAACACAAACATCTTGGTGGTGCCAATAGGATTTGCACCCATTTATACCATTCTGAGACCAAGCTAACTTACTTTACAATGGCAGTTACATTTCTTTATACTCTCATATTTTGATTTTTTTTCTTATTTAAATAAAACACATGGATCATAGTTATGTCAGTCTCCTTTACATAAATCAAATTGAATTTACATGTCTCCATGCAGTTATTTTGCTTTTTACTTTATACTATTTCCCCTAGGAATATAAATGTTTTATTACTTGATTTAAATTGGTCTGTGACCAGCAGCATTGCTCCCTACCCAAAAAAATTATCATATTAAAATGCCATTATACAGACACATAGAGAAACAAGCTTTAGGATGTTGAGAGCCAAAGGAGAACTGTTGGGAAAGGTAATCTGGAAGGATCTTGGTGTAGGAACCCTCCCAGTAAGAAGGAGGCAGTCCCAGAGGCAATAAATTCCACCACCCTTTGGCCAAGAAGAGACACCTGGAGCTACAACTCCTAGAAGAGCGAAGGAACCGCCAACAACCAAGATGCACTGCTATTAAGGGTGTCAGCACTCAGAGACACAGCCCCATATATACCAGGTTTACCACTCACACCGCTAATTCTGCAGGGGATTGTGACCATGAGCTCTCCCTTTAACACAGACACAAGCACTCAAAATGGCACAGAATATTCACAAAGTCACAAAAGCATTGACTCTCTTTTACACACACACACTTGAAGCACCATATAGAGAAGCACTCTCTCATACACAAATTTCAAACAATATCCTATGGCACCTTTTTCCCCCCCAACCATACTGTAGAGTGCACTACCCACTTGGGCCTTTGCAGCTTACTTTTCACCCTAGGTTCCAGCAATCTACTGACTTAAGATGATCTTCATTTCCCAAAATTAAGTGCTGTTTACTGATTTTAAACAAAGTCTTTTTAAAAAAACATTTAAGTAGCCCATTATTCTTATTGTCACAGTGATCACTTTCAATTGGTTTGACCTGGTTGCTTATGTTATTTTCCCATTGTGTCTCTAAAAGGTAATATCAGGTGTTTGAGCAGTAAAACAGAACATTCCAACTGGCTGCTGTCAGCACCATCATAATACCATGTACAATGCTCCCTCCCTTCAATTGCTATGTAAAAATAGATAATAACCCTTTACTGCTGCAGGGGCCGACAATACTGAGAGCTAAGCAAGCAGTGACAGGGATAATAATGGATAAAAAGCCTTATTAGACTTAGCCTGCTTTAGCAGATTTGAATTATCCACTTGAGTGAAAGATGATCCTGTTAAATTGGTGCTGAAAAAGCTCCCCATGCCTCATCTTTCAGGACTTGTCTGTTTGATGTTGGACAGGCATCAAGACTCCACAGGCATCTCTTCCCACCTGAATGTGCTGCTCCACTTGTATGTCTGCAGCTTTTGATGTTGACAATGGGACGTTCAATTCAATGCACAGTAGATACTGTCTGTCACAGATAACTACAGGGACAGTCTGGTTTTCAATGCTTCCTTGCTTCCAAGTAAGAAGCTACACTTTGTGATGTGAAGGGGATGGGAGAGTCCCTACAGGTAACCTCCAAAACCTTTAAAATTGGAAGACAGCAAGGTATTGCTCAGAGCTAAATGTAGAAAGTTTCCATACAAGAGTCTATGAAGTTCCTTTTTGGTTCGAATTTCCTATTACTTTGTTTTTCGCTGAGGTAATCAGAAAGATGCTAAAGAATTGTTATTCTTGCAGATTCACAGTGTCCATCATAAAAAAAGATGATCTAAGACAAATTAGAACTGTGAGAGAAGTTGCTATATTCCAGTGGTCATGAATCCTTCTCAGCCTATGTGGTAGTGCAGATGGGTCCAGGTTACAAGGCTTCTTACAGACATCAGTGTGTGGCCTAAATATATGGATATCAGATGTTCATGTATTCACTGATCTTCAGCCATTTCTGGGGATATCAACAGCTCTAATTATGTTGACCAGTTATTGACCCTGCCCATTATTGTCTCAATCTTCTGTTCCTGGTGATCTTTTGCTGCTTTAGATTTATTCTTGTCTAATTTGTAATTTGGCCCTCTTTTCTCTCTTATCTCTCTAAGTTCCTGTATACTTCCCAAGGGGCACTGGAGTAGTCAGCTGTATGGGAACCCATCACTTAACTGGCATGGGTTATAGTGGTGGCTCTCAGTTGTTAGTACTCTTTTAGGCTCTATCCAAACACAGATCTAAGATACTGTATATCCCACCTTTACCAGTAGCTCCAGCCCCTGACCTATTTATACCATTGATTATATCTGATGCTGCTGCTTCCTTTTCTTCTGTTCCTACTCTGGATCCTAGAATTCCATAGTATATTTTTGGATGGCAGAGCTCAGTCCATGATTTTTCTGTGACTTTATGTTTTTAATTTAAACTTCAGACATTTTATACCAAACAAGCTAAAATGTGGATTGTTTGTTAGGACCTGCTGAGTCTAAAACCATTGACCTTGTATTTGCTGGATGCTGCTCTTCCTAGTTGAACCACAGAAGGTCTTGTGGGCTCAACCTTGTAATCAATGGTAAAAACGAATTTCTCTTTTGTTCATGACTTTCATGGCTCACATATAAAAGCTAGGTCTAACTGTAGTCAATACCGTCATTAAGGTGTTATTTAGGCCCTCATTTCACTCTCTTTGTGCAGGATCCTTCATTTATTTCTTGATTTTGTTCTGTGGTCTGTCCTTGTCTGAGCCCTGAGTTTGTGTGTTACTGAGCCAAGCATCCAGTACCTGATCCAGACCTACTGTGTGTGTGAGTTTCAGTCCTTATTCTGTTGACCTGTTGCCTGGTTTGACATCTGCCCTGTCTCACAGACTTACTGTTTGCTGACCTCCTGCCCTGACCAGTGGCCTAATAACGAACTTGATCTCAGGCTGCTGTCCTGTTATAAGGAAATGTCTCTTAGTCTGCTATTCTGTTGATTTCACAAGTCCAGTTGCTTTAAATTATTTATACTAGATATATCATGACCTGGATGAATGACAATCTTCATAGCCATACTGTCAATTTCAGTTTCATTAATTTATAAATAGTCACTTTGCTCCTAGTTTTTTTGTACACAGGAATTTTGCTCATCTGCACAAGCTTCCCCTCAAGTCTTAGTGGCATACTTATCAAAGAGTAAAATTAGAGCTCACCATACGTCAACCGAGGGATATCTTATCTACTCTTATAGTGGATTTTAAGAGGCATATTTATTAAAAGGTGAAATTAAATAAGCTGTATTATCACCGTTTAATAAATATATCCTTAGATAGCAAACCTTGATGAAGTCTGGTATCACTCTATGATAAAAATGCCCCAAGAACCAATCAATTTAGCAGATCTTCTCTTTTCCCTGTATGAATAATGTGGCCATACGGCTATACTCTCATTGCACATGCTTTTTATCAGGGCAGCCGAGGCACTTTGCTAGGGCATAACAAAGAGGGGGCTCTGGGTACATAGTTACATAGTTGGGTTGAAAAAAGACTAAATCCCATCATGTTCAACCCTTCCAAGTGAACCCCAGCACACACATAGACCCATACTGACCTATCTATCCACTCACATACAGACCCATACTGACCTATCTATCCACTCACACACAGACCCATACTGACCTATATATACACTCACATACAGACCCATACTGACCTATCTATCCACTCACATACAGACCCATACTGACCTATCTATCCACTCACACACAGACCCATACTGACCTATATATACACTCACATACAGACCCATACTGACCTATCTATCCACTCACATACAGACCCATACTGACCTATCTATATACTCACATACAGACCCACACTGACCTATCTATCCACTCACATACAGACCCATACTGACCTATATATACACTCACATACAGACCCATACTGACCTATCTATACACTCACATACAGACCCATACTGACCTATCTATACACTCACATACAGACCCATACTGACCTATCTATACACTCACATACAGACCCATACTGACCTATCTATACACTCACATACAGACCCATACTGACCTATCTATCCACTCACATACAGACCCATACTGACCTATCTATCCACTCACATACAGACCCACACTGACCTATCTATCCACTCACATACAGACCCACACTGACCTATCTATCCACTCACATACAGACCCATACTGACCTATCTATACACTCACATACAGACCCATACTGACCTATCTATACACTCACATACAGACCCATACTGACCTATATATACACTCACATACAGACCCATACTGACCTATCTATCCACTCACATACAGACCCATATTGACCTATCTATACGCTCACATACAGACCCATACTAACCTATCTATACACTCACATACAGACCCATACTGACCTATCTATACACTCACATACAGACCCATCCTGACCTATCTATACACTCACATACAGACCCACACTGACCTATCTATCCACTCACATACAGACCCATACTGACCTATCTATCCACTCACATACAGACCCATACTGACCTATCTATCCACTCACATACAGACCCATACTGACCTATCTATCCACTCACATACAGACCCATACTGACCTATCTATACACTCACATACAGACCCATACTGACCTATCTATCCACTCACATACAGACCCATACTGACCTATCTATACACTCACATACAGACCCATACTGACCTATATATACACTCACATACAGACCCATACTGACCTATCTATCCACTCACATACAGACCCATACTGACCTATCTATACGCTCACATACAGACCCATACTGACCTATCTATCCACTCACATACAGACCCATACTAACCTATCTATCCACTCACATACAGACCCATACTGACCTATCTATACGCTCACATACAGACCCATACTAACCTATCTATACACTCACATACAGACCCATACTGACATATCTATCCACTCACATACAGACCCATACTGACCTATCTATACACTCACATACAGACCCATACTGACCTATCTATCCACTCACATACAGACCCATACTGACCTATCTATCCACTCACATACAGACCCATACTGACCTATCTATCCACTCACATACAGACCCATACTGACCTATCTATACACTCACATACAGACCCACACTGACCTATCTATACACTCACATACAGACTCATACTGACCTATCTATCCACTCACATACAGACCCATACTGACCTATCTATCCACTCACATACAGACCCATACTGATCTATCTATACACTCACATACAGACCCATACTGACCTATCTATCCACTCACATACATAAACCATATATACCAACATATACAACAACTATCACAATAGCCTTGGATGCTATGCTTGTTCAAGAACTCATCCAGGCCCCTCTTATAGGCATTAACAGAATCTGCCATTACAACATCACTAGGAAGGGCATTCACCAACCTCACTGCCCTCACCGTTAAAAACCCGCCTACACTGCTTTAAATGAAAGTTCTGTTCCTCCAATATAAAGGGGGGGGCTCTGGTGCGCTGATCATTTTTATGGAAAAAAGAACATCCCCCATCTGTCTATAATCCCCCCTAATGTACTTGTGCAGAGTAATCATGTCCCTTCCCCTAGTTTGAATTTCTAAAGCTGCCTGGTGATGCGTGATGGATACTGCACTCGTCACCACAGCACATTGTTCCATCATGCATTGCAATGCCTCCTCCTTCCCACTCTGCTCTGTGCCACTACCGCTGGGCAACATACTGCTTTCTATAATTTAAACTTCCCTGGTTGCAATTAAAATAACAAAACACTTAGTTCAACTCATCTTTATGCAAATCAAATTATATTAGGGGAACTAAATAAACTAAAGAAAATACAATACAACCAATAGAAGCTAAGCAATTCCTAACAAATATAGGCTTTTATGATTATATTTCTGACTTTGGGATGCATTTAATGTGAGGATTTAGCATCCATAGTGTAAAAGGATTAGGTGTTACTAGCAGCACTTGTTTTACGTGTGAAAGAACCTACAGTATAACTAATATTCAGTCCACAATTACTGAACATAACCTTGCATATACTTATATATCTAGAAACCATTTTGTGACAGATTCATAAGCAAACAGGGTGCACACTGATAAGTATATCTAGCTCTAGATGCATGGAAATATATAATTATTGCTTATTTGTTATCTCTATTAAAAAATAAACAGAGAAATAATGATTTTGTGAAGATGGCATAAAATAATGGAATCATGCACAACCTGATGGACAGAAGCTGCTAAATGTACTCGGTCCAGTTCCTTCTCTCTTTGTTATAAAATATCATTTACAGATAAAATTGAAACTGTATGATTTTGTCATCCACCAAAATCCAGTCAATAAAACATACGCATCTGCTTATTTATTGGTCTCTTGCGATACTAGCTGCACTAAAACTAGTAATTTGTTCTTTATCTGGCCAGAAGCTCTGTCAAGTTTATGACTCTGTCAGGGTTCCGTGTGGATTAGCATGTAGGCAAAGTACCGTTTATGCAGAGCAGAACAGCCCATATATAATGTCATCATGAAATCCAACAGGGAAAAGCTTTTTCCTTGCCAATCTAACTTTAACAGATGTAAATCTGGTACTAATGAAGCTCCCAGTACTGTAATCAGTTGATATTATTTGCTGGGGAACTCTGTAGTCAATCTTTTTACATCAAGGAACCTTGTCACCCCGTTGTAGTCATAGTCATATATAAAGGAGGTATTATGGTAAATGGAAATTTCAAATAAGCTTCATTGCATTGAAATAATGAAAGTTTCCAAATATAATCATTAAAAATGTTGACCGTTTTCAAAATCAAGTTTATCTTCACTATTTCCCTCTCAGCATCTGTCTCTCCTAATTCTCTCTTCATGCAGGAGTCTGATTTTGAATGACAGTTAGGTCTAATGCAGCCTTTGGGGGTGCTCCTTTTCCTAGAAGATGTATTAGAGCTCAGTCTCATAAAATCACCAGAAATCCTGTCTCTTTGCATACAGGATACGTGCTGAAATCAGTTATTTTGTTTGTACAGGAATCAGTTATTTGAGTTAGCTCTAATACATGTGCTAGGAAAGGGAGCCTCTTCAAGAAAAACTGTACCCCCTGTACCCATTGACCAACAGATAGTTTATATTACGGTATGTTAAGTGGCCTATTAAATAATCTTGCCAAACTGGAATATATATATTAAATATTTCCCTTTTACATCTTTTCCCTTGAGCCGCCATTTAGTGAGGGGCTGTGTGCTCCCTCAGAGATCAGCTGACAGGAAATAATGCTGAAAAAACTGGCTGATGTGACCTGGCATTTATGTGTGCCCTTGGTTTGTTTGTGTGCACTGTGAGTTCTGTGATCCCAGGGGGCGGCCCTTAATTCTTTAAGTGGCAATTTTCTATTTAGGATTACCCAATAGCACATACTACTAAAAACACTCAAACACACACAAACTTGATTATTTTTGGGTGGAGTTTTGAATTAATTTGTGCTTAAAAAATGTATTATTTCAGTATGATAAGGGTTATAATACATTTTAATTTTCGTTATAGCCCCCCTAGAGTACCCCCTAGGTACTAGAACTACCACCTTGTGGTTTTCATTTGCTATGGGCTCTCCTATAAATTACAATCTATGCAGTTAAGCTAGGGAGGTCAATTCATTGTGGAATTCTTTATTCATTGTATTCATTTTTAAACTGTAGATGTTAGTATCACAATAGCCTTGGATATTCTGCTTGTTCAAGAACTCATCTAGGCCCCTCTTATAGGCATTAACAGAATCTGCCATTACCGCATCTCTAGGAAGGGCATTCCACAACCTCACTGCCCTCACCGTGAAAACCCCCTTCGCTGCTTCAAATGGAAGCTCCGTTCCTCTAATCTAAAGGGGTGGCCTCTGCGGCACTACTGCTGGGCAAGGTACCATTTTCTATAATTTAAACATGGATTTATATACTTTGCCTATTTCCTGGTTGCAATGTAAAATAACAAAACATTGGTCTTTTAAAAACACTTAGTTCAACTCATCTTTATGCAAATTTATCTAAACTCAAATATGGAAAAAAAACCTGGAAAACCATTTTTTTTTAACGTTTTTGCATTTTTTTTTATTTACAGTCGTTTGTACGTTTAAGATAAACCTGAGCCCATTAAGTCATGAAATAAATTAGATTGCATTTAAATTGGCAGTACAGGTATCGGACCCCTTATCCGGAAACCCATTATCCAGAAAGCTCTGAATTACGGAAAGCCCGTCTCCCATAGACTCCATTTTAATCAAATAATTCAGAATTTTAAAACTGATTTCCTTTTTCTATGTAGAAATAAAACAGAACCTTGTAATTGATCCCAGCTAAGATATAATTAATCCTTTTTGGATGCAAAAAAAATCCTATTGGGTTTAATTAATGTTTTATTGATTTTTTTAGCAGACTTAAGGTATTGAGATCCAAATTACGGAAAGACCCCTTATCCGGAATACCCTTGGTCCCGAGCATTCTGGATAATAGGTCCTATACCTGTATTTCATTCATTTTTTAAAATTGGACTATTCAAAAAATTAAGAAAAAAAAATAGCTGCAGGCCAGTTGTCAATAATTCTGTTATAAGGAGCCTATTTAAGCCAGTTACTTGCTGTATACCATAGTTGGATCATTAAACCATTCTCTGTGTTCTAGCCCCCTTGTGCCTGAGTTTCTGGTTAACATTTTCCTGAGTCCTGTTTGACCCTCATTCACTCATTCCTGCTACCCATCCTTAATATCTGATCTCCTGGGTTTGACCCTTGGCCTGTTTGTCTGCTGCCTGCCTAGACCACTCACCTGATAAATACAGACTTGTCTCAGCTTGCTGCCTTCCCTGATCACTGGACTGGTCTCTCAGGTGGTATTCTCTAATTCCATTTTTTGGACTTAATTTTCAGTCTGTCTTATTCTTGGTCTTAATTCATCTGTTCAAGGTATTCAATAAGTCCAATCCACTCCCACTATCATATCAAAGTTGCTTTATGCTAAACGATTGTGGAAATAGCACCATAAAACCCTCAAAAAGAGCTAAGAATACCCAAGGTATATGCTAGCACAAGCTAAATCCCAAACTGTACTCAGATATGGATTAACTAAGACTGGCCTTTAGGGCATGTACAGTAAATAAGCTTAGTGGTTGTCATGCAGTGTATTTCACAAGTGTTCACCATGTGTCAGTGAACTATGGGGTATACCATGAGGCTGCACAGATGACACCCTCCAATGTTGACCACTGCATTAGTTGAGCTAATCTTCTGCACAGACAATCTGTTGATGTTGGTAGTTATCATGATCCCAATTGTAAGAGTAACCCTAGACCTCAACAACCAGCAGTGAGTGTGTTACTAGGCGTTACTAGGCCCCACAGCACACAGTCTCTTCAAGGTCTCATAAATTTTGGAGAAGGTTGGTTATTTTTTCATTACATATATATTTAACCCAAAATTACACACATCAAAGAAAACCCACTAGAACCTGTATACCCCTGTCTACTTAAGGGCCACTGACAGGTTTCATGTAACTGTGACTCTCAGCAGCCTTTTGGTCCCCTTTTTTAATTGCCATGCCTCTGCACAATCTTAGGCCCCTCAGCAGCTGAAGGGTCTAACACTGTTGTTTGGTTGTCTGGTCACCAAAAATACAAATACCTGTGTGTATAAGCCATTATTGAGGACACCTATAAAAACTGCAATTAGAAGAGGGTGAATTACAGGTTTGGTCCGTCCATCCTAGTTTTAACTTGGTCAGATATTTCCACACGAGCCACTAAATCGCCATCAAATCATACAATCTGATTTAACCACTTAATTGTAGAGTCCCGTAACGAGCATAATATAAGATGGCTTTAAAGCAGGCCTTTTCCCTGCGGCGGAAGAGCTGTCGACTTTGCTTTGGTTGCAATGTGAGGGAGCCTCCCTGTGCAGTCAGATAACAGGCTGTGCCATGTAACATTAATTTGACAAGCATCACCTCCCAGCGTGCTGGAACCTTTGGAGGGCTCTTAATTAAACCGTAGACACCCGTCGCTTTTATTTGCAAGGAGATTTCATTGCTAATACACAGAAGATGATTTAATTAGTGGCGTGTGCGCTGATTAGCCATGTTTAGCAGTTGAGTCGTTAGTAAAACTAGAAAAGAAATGCTAGAATAACAAGCGTACATTTGCTGGGTCACAGGTGGGCATGTGTTGTGACTGTAGCCAAGGAGAGACAAAGTGATCTGTCACTGTGTACAACATGTCTCCTTGCCCTTCGCGAAGCTGCAAGAGAAACTTGGCACAATGAAAGAAATCAATGGCAGTCTGATGGCAATTTCTGCCTCTGTAAGTGCAAACGGGTTAAATGTTGTTATCAACAGACAGTACCACAAATATACTTTTATATTGTAGAGTTAAAGATAATTATTCGTGCAGGGCATCCTTTTTTTAGACAATACTTTATATTGCCTCTAATGGATACTTTCAAGGGCAAATTCACCTTTAAATTAACGAGTGCAGATGGAAGCAATGCAATCAACTTTGCCATTTTAATTTGCGATTCTTGAATGATTTGTTCTTCCATCCCGCCCAGCTGAAAATGAAAACACCCTGTAGTTGTTTGGGTTAGTGATCTAGGCAACCAAAAAAGTAGATCAATTGTGAAGATTGTCCTTCAAGCCCTTTCCTATTCATCCTTCATTCTGACATGCAATCAGATTGGGGAACACATTTAAAAGTCATTGCCAACATGCAGTGCAGTAAAACTAATTTCCAGGAGCTGGGTGAGGCCAGATTTACTGATATAGTTGAGTTCATCATTCATGTGATTGTCACCTTATAGGCTTAATTTGTGTTTTTTTTTCTGCCCTAGAGGTAATTGTGTTCCCCCAACCAGCTGACCCTAACCCTAACCAGTAGTGAACATATAGACCATTTTATCCCTTTCATTACAGTTACATAAAATAAATGGTCATTTGATGTGTTTGAGGTGCTCCCAGCAGAGGGGATGTATGCTGGTTGTGGAACCTGCAATCCCCAACATGGGGAGAAAACCATGTCTGTACTTGAAAGGATATTAATTAGCTGGAGAGAGTGCAGAGACTGCAACTAAACTGGTAAAGAGATTTAAACTATGAGGTTAGACTGTCAGGGTTGGGGTTGTTTTCTCAGGAAAAAAGCACTTAGGAGGGGGCATGATTACTCTGTACAAGTAGATTAGAGTGGATTATAGGCAGATGGGGGATGTTCTTTTTTCCCATAAAAACAATCAACGCACCAGAGCCCCCCCCTTTAGATTAGAGGAACAGAGCTTCCATTTGAAGCAGCGTAGGGGGTTTTCATGGTGAGGGCAGTGAGGTTGGGGAATGCCCTTCCTAGTGATGTTGTGATGGCAGATTCTGTTAATGCCTATAAGAGGGGCCTGGATGAGTTCTTGAACAAACATAGTACCCAAGGCTATTGTGCTACTGAAATCTACAATTAGTATTGAAGTTAGTATATATGGTTTATCTATAGTATGTGAGTGTATAGATAGGTCAGTATAGGTTCATCAGTGCTGGGTTTACTTGGAAGGGTTGAGCTTGATGGTCTTTTTTCAACTCAACTTATTTATGTAATTGCCTCTAGCTAGCATATTAACAACTGTATAACTGAAATGAGTGCCTGGTGCATGCCCTAATCTAGTGATCCCCAACCAATGGCTTGAGAGCAACATGTTGCTCACCAACTCCTTGGATGTTGCACTCAGTGGCTTTAAAGTAAGCAATTATTTTTAAATTATTTGAGACATGTTTTCATGAATCAGCCAGATTCATTAGGTGAATGAGGCTGATATGCAAACTTACAAGATAACAAATATGGCAGTAGATACCAGTGTAAATTGCAAATAGGAATCAGGTAAAAAGTTGTTTCTTTGAATGCTAATATTGTGCAGCTAACAGTTACTCCAGCTTGGATATGGGCTGTGTCACCCAAAGCTCTTGATAGGGCAGTTCTTTCAGTCTGAAAGGTGTTCTTCAAACTTGTACTTGTTCTGTTATCCAGAATGCTCGGGACAAAGGGCATTCCGGATAAGGGGTCTTTCCGTAATTTGGATCTTCATACCTTAAGTCTACTAAAAAATCAATAAAACATTAATTAAACCCAAAAGGATTGTTTTGCTTCTGATAAGAATTAATTATATCTTAGTTGGGATCAAGTACAAAGCACTATTTTATTTGTACAGAGAAAAAGGAAATCAATTTTAAAAATCTGAATTATTTGATTAAAATGGAGTCTATGGGAGATGGCCTTTCCTTAATTTGGAGCTTTCTGGATATCGGGTTTCCGGATAAGGGGTCCCATACCTGTATCTCATTTCAATGTATAGTTCATACAGATGCAGTATGTACTTCGTATTTTTGTAACACACTTCAGGACATATTTATTAACACTGGAGACAAACTTCACTGGCGATGTTGCCCATAGCAGTCAATAAACAATTAGATTTGAACAGTCACCTACAAGTTAGAAAACAAAAGCAAAGATTCGATTAGTTGCTATGGGTAACATCACCGGTGAAATTTGTCTCCAGTGTTAATACATACACGCCTTTATTTGCACTGGACCATACAGAGCTCTAACATAGTAACATAGTAACATAGTAAGTTGGGTTGAAAAAAGACATACGTCCATCAAGTTCAACCATAATGCCTATACCTAACCTGCCTAACTACAAGTTGATCCAGAGGAAGGCAAAAAACCCCATCTGAAGCCTCTCTAATTTGCCTCAGAGGGGAAAAAATTCCTTCCTGACTCCAAGATGGCAATCGGACCAGTCCCTGTATCAACTTGTACTAAGAGCTATCTCCCATAACCGTGTATTCCCTCACTTGCTAAGAATCCATCCAGCCCCTTCTTAAAGCTATATAATGTATCAGCCAGTACGACTGATTCGGGGAGGGAATTCCACAACTTCACAGCTCTCACTGTAAAAAATCCTTTCCGAATATTTAAATGGAACCTCCCTTCTTCTAAACGGAGTGGGTGCCCTCGTGTCCGTTGGAAGGACCTACTGGTAAATAAAACATTAGAGAGGTTATTATATGATCCCCTTATATATTTATACATAGTTATCATGTCACCTCTTAAGCGCCTCTTCTCCAGTGTAAACAGACCCAACTTGGCCAGTCTTTCTTCATAACCGAGACTTTCCATACCCTTTACCAGCTTAGTTGCCCTTCTCTGGACCCTCTCTAGCTCAATAATGTCCCGTTTGAGCACTGGAGACCAAAACTGAACAGCATATTCTAGATGGGGCCTTACCAGCGCTCTGTAAAGGGGAAGAATAACCCCCTCCTCCCGTGAATCTATACCCCTTTTAATACAGCTCAGAACCTTGTTTGCCCTTGCAGCTGCTGCCTGGCATTGCTTGCTACAGCCAAGTTTATTATCTACAAGGACTCCAAGATCCTTCTCCATTATGGATTTGCCTAGTGCAGTCCCATTAAGGTTATACGGGGCTTGCATATTTTTACATCCCAGGTGCATGACCTTACATTTATCCACATTAAATCTCATCTGCCACTTAGCTGCCCAGATTGCCAGTTGGTCAAGATCCTGCTGCAGGGATGTCACATCCTGGATAGAATTGACTGGTCTGCAGAGTTTTGTGTCATCTGCAAACACTGATACATTACTCATAATACCCTCCCCTAAGTCATTTATGAACAAATTAAACAAAAGTGGACCCAGTACAGAACCCTGAGGGACCCCACTGAGAACCTTACTCCAAGTAGAGAATGTGCCATTAACAACCACCCTCTGTACCCGATCCTGTAGCCAGTTTTCTATCCATGTGCAAACGACTTCACTAAGACCAATAGACCTTAGCTTAGAAAGCAGTCGTTTGTGGGGAACGGTATCAAATGCTTTGGCAAAATCCAAATAGATTATATCTACTGCATCCCCACTGTCCAGCTTCTTACTTACCTCATCATAAAAAGCAATTAAATTGGTCTGACATGACCTGTCCTTCATAAAGCCATGCTGATTACTGCTCATAATGCCATTCTCCACTACATAATTTTGAATGTGATCCCTTAACAAGCCTTCAAATAACTTGCCCACCACGGATGTCAAACTTACAGGCCTATAATTGCCAGGCTGAGATATTATTCCCTTTTTAAATATGGGAGTGACATTCGCCTTCTTCCAATCACTAGGTACCATACCTGATGAAAGAGAGTCTGAGAATATCAGAAACAAGGGCCACTGCAATTCTGCCCCTAGCTCTCTCAGTACCCGAGGGTGTATTCCATCTGGCCCAGGTGCCTTGTTTACATTTATCGTGTGTAACCCTTTAAGCACCATATCCTGTGCCAACCACTGTGTAGTTGGAGCTGAGGCAACAGTGAAGCTATTGGGTGAGACTTGGCCCACTGGCTCCTCTACTGTATACACAGAAGAAAAGAACTGGTTAAGCACATCTGCCTTTTCTGTATCCGCTGTAACCATATTGTTATTATAACTCAATGGGGCCACACCCTCAACCTGCATCTTTTTACTATTAATATACTTAAAAAACTTTTTGGGGTTAGTCTTGGCCTCGGCCGCGATGCGCTCCTCATTTTCTATCTTTGCCTTCCGGATTGCTGTTTTACAACACTTGTTATAGTGTTTATATTCATTAAACGCAGCTACTGTCCCCTCTGACTTATATTTCTTAAAAGCTTTCCTTTTTTTCCCTATTAACTTCTTTACCTCAGAGTTAAGCCACATAGGGTGATTCTTAACACTTCTACTTTTTCTTATTAATGGAATGAATTGAGAACAGTAATGATTTAATATCATTTTAAATGACAACCATTTCTGCTCTGTATTTTTATCAGAAAACATAATGCCCCAATCTATGCCCTGAAGCGCTGCCCTTAAGGAGCTAAAATTTGCCTTCCTAAAATTCAGTGTCTTTGTTGCCCCCGTGTAAATTTGTTTCCTGCACCAAACATCAAATGAAATAACATTATGGTCACTATTACCCAGGGGTTCAACCACTTGCACATTTGCTATACGTTCTGGGTCATTAGAGATCACTAGATCTAGTATAGCATTGTTCCTGGTTGGCTCCTCAACAACCTGTGACATAAAGTTGTCGTGCAGCAAGTTTATAAACTTGTTCCCATTTACTGTCCTGGCAGTACTATTGCCCCAGTCAATATCAGGGTAATTAAAATCCCCCATTATTATCACTTGCCCCAAACTAGCAGCCTTTTCTATTTGCAACAGGAGCTGGGCCTCCTCCTCTTCGCTTACATTAGGGGGTCTATAGCATACCCCTACAATTAGCTTGGTAGATTCTTTACTATCTGTGAGAAGCTCAACCCATAAGGATTCAGCTCCCTCTGTTACCCCCATCACTTCCTCCTTAATATTTGCTTTTAAGTCGTGCTTAATGAACAGACACACTCCTCCTCCTTTCCTATTGCCCCTGTCCCTCCGAAACAATGTATACCCCCCAATATTAACAGCCCAGTCATGAGACTCATTCAACCAAGTTTCAGCAACACCAATCACATCATATTTTCGCTCCAACGCCAGTACCTCCAGCTCTCCCATTTTACCCATTTCCTAAAGCTGACCATACATGCCCTAATATGGCCTTGCATATAGTGATGGGCGAAATGTTTCGCCAGGTAAGCATTCGCGGCGAATATCCGCATTTCGCCATTGGCGCATTGTTTCGTGAAACAGATGAAAAAATTTGCCGCGGAAAAATTCGCTGCGCATCCAAAAATTGTCAAAAAAGAATAGTCGCGGGCGTCAAAAGAATAGCCGTGCGACTAAATAATAGTCGCGGGCGACAAAATAATAGCCGTGGGCGACAAAAGAATAGCCGTGCGACTAAATAATAGTTGCGGGCGACAAAATAATAGCCGTGGGCGACAAAAGAATAGTCGCGGGCGTCAAAAGAATAGCCGTGCGACTAAATAATAGTCGCAGGCGACAAAATAATAGCCGTGGGCGACAAAAGAATAGCCGCGGGCGACAAAAGAATAGTTGCGGGCGACAATTTTTTTTGCCAGGCGACATTTCCTCCGTTTTGTGAATTTTTCGGAACAGATTCGCTCATCACTACTTGCATATATAGTTTGTACAATTAAAATTTTAAGTGAGGCTGTTTTGACAATCTTGTCATCCTTCTGGACACCAGGTGGTCAGTCCAATACACATTTTTGGGATTTGGACGGTGCTAAGGTAAATGAGGAAGTCTGATTGCCCCAATGGCTGATCAGTGGCACGTTAGGCAGTTTATCAGCAACCTTCAAGCTCTGTGTTAGACCTGTACCACTTAGTTCCCATAGAGGGTACAATGCAATTGCCAACCTCAGGGTGCTGTGCACAACAAGCTAACCACAGCTGCTAGCACACTACTGTTCTCATGCTGGATTGAAGAGGCTAGTAGAGTTCCACTGTACATAAACATGTACCCTACAATGCTGCAGAATATATTGATGTCTTACAAATAAATGTAATAATAATTCAGAAAGAAAAATATTAAACAGCTTTCCTTGAAAATAATCTCAGTCCCTTAATTTTCCTGAAACGGTTGGAAAAAGTAGAAAGTGCTAAAACGGCTAAAACGTTTTAATGGTAAAAACAAATCATTGACGATGTGAATGAATTCAACTGTTGTGTCCCAGGAGAGCGCAGCCACATACCGTGGCTTTCTGTAAGACTTCTAAGTGCCTGGCCACCCTGGGCATCTTCCTCTTTATGGCTTATCATTAAATAGGCTACAGCCCCGTCTAGTGCGCCTGTTCGTGTTTACTCAGCACTTAGGAAATTGCGCTTGCTCAGCTTTTAAAGGGAACTTTCAAACTCAATCCTATTAATAATGCAGCAGGCAGATTTACTCCTGTGAATATACAGCTGACAGAAAGACTTACTCAGCTCCATGATAAGTGGAATCCTACGTACCGACTGTGTCTGATCATTGGGCAAATGCAGGGCAGCCATAGGTAACAAAACATAAAGACGAGGGTTGTCAAAACACACTGGCAACATCACATACTCTGCATGTAATTAAAGTCAATGTTTCTGAAATCAACTGAAAAGGGTTCCTTTAAAGCTACTATTTACACAGCAAATCTCAGGGAACGACTTGTCCTGAATGTACTGTCCTTTAATTATGTGCTAGTGACTATTTAATAGTCAAGTAATATCTTTATATTTAAAACCATTTCGGTGTCATTTTTACTAGTCAGTTCATCATCTGTTATATTGGCTGTCACTGCTGGGAACTTGATTAATAAAACCGATATCTTGCCAGCGTTCAGATTAAAGAAGGTATCTTGACGTGACAGGTTATTACTTTCCAACGTGTATTTTTCACTTGGTGTTCTCGGTAGCATTAAGTATTCATATGTATATTATGTAAGTGGTGGACACGGCAATGGAAACACCAGTTACTTAACTAAAAGGGTTTGTTTACTTTTATGTGGATTAAACTCTTGTTAAAGAAATATTGCGCATTTAAACATGACAGCACCCAATTCTTTGAGTGGCACTGGGGCAGAAAATGTTCTTTCCATATAAAGGCTCATTTATCTTGTAGTACCTAGGAAATTCCCAAGTGCAGACCTGGCTGCAGTCCTTGCACGAATGGGCACAGGGTGCTCTTTGCACTGCATGCTGTGGTGTAAAGCACCAATGTGCCCCACCAGTCTAACTGAATGTGGCAGTGTGACTTTTGATACTAGATTACCCTAGAGCTACCTCCAGCTAGAAGGTGGCAGTTGCTGCAGGTTTCCCACATTGGCCTGTGACTTAAGAATCAAACTGAGACACAAGCAATGGAAATAAAATACTGACACCAAAGATTTAAGCAAAGTTGCATCAGATTTGCATCGAAGCAACAGACAACAGCACATCTCTTTGGCTTCAATTATGTCAGGGGCATCTACCCCTTAAGGGCAGGGTCGGACTGGGCTGCCGGAAAAAACCTGGAGGCCCAGACCCGATCCCTGTCAGTGCTCCCCCGGCTGCTGGTGTCAACCCCCTGACATGTTTCACTTACGTGCACTTACAGGAGGACGATAGGGGGTCCTGCTGGGGGTTAGGTTGGGCGGGGGCACCTTGGGGGGTCCAGGGCCCCCCAGTCCAACCCTGCTTGAAGTCAAAATGATGCTAAAAAACATGGCAACTTGCACCCAATATTGCACTTTGCACACTGAACTTCCACTTCCATCTTTTCATGAGCCCTTCGATCTCTTAACTTAATAGAGCAAAATTAGCTAATGCAAATTATATGTAAATTTAAGCCACCGGTGAAATTCTAAACTGCTCTAAGGTGTTCAGATCGATGTTTACCTGCGGGATCACTAATGTCACATATATTGGCCAGAAAGCTGTACCATCATTCAAAATATTTGTTGCCAGAAACTAACGCCATTGCAGTGGCCACATGGTGCCTACACCCATAAACACGTGTTTAAACTCTTCATGTCTAATGTCTAATGTAATAATATGGTTTGGAACAGTGCTTAATATCTGTAATATACAATTTATCTTATCTTTTAAGTGTGTGACAAAGGAAATTCATCTTATTACCATATAAAATTTAAAGTGACAGTGCCTTTTCTTATTACATCTCCTTTAAACAATGGACTGGTTACAAATGAACTGTAGCAGCCAGATAGCTGGTGAAATTCCAAACTAGAGAACTGCCAAAAAAAAGCTGAATAAAATCTGCAAAAAAATAAAAAGACCAGTTGAGAATGTGACTGTCTACACACTAAATATATATACTAAGTTCATTTAAAGGTAAACAACACCTTTAATCACTGCCATAATCTGATGCTAAGTACAGGGCTTCCTAGCACCTAGTATCAACAGAAAGTGCTAGTTAGTGGTGTTCCAGGGTTTCCCTTGGGCCACCCTTGCTGAATCCAGTGCTTAATGCAGAGAGGCAATATATTTGTGCTCCAAAAAGGAAAAGCATAATTTGTGGGCAGGGCCAGGCTAAGCCAGCTGGGCACCCTTGACAACCCTTGGGCCACCTCACTGGGGGTCAAGTGATAATCAGGTTGGGGGGGGCAGTGGCCCGCACTAGGGGTAAGTGATAGAAGAGGTACGTGCCTAAGGTGCAACAGTGTGTGGGGATCGCTAGATCCCCACACACTGTTGCACCCTAGGCACGTTCCTTTTCTGTCTGCTACTAGTTCCACCCATCTTACTGGGTGCCCAAAGGGGTTGTGACTTGTGGGATTTAGTAAGTTGTGCCCACAGTTTCGGCATAACTGGGGAGGGGCTCAAATGTGTCATGGGCATGACCATGTATGCAAGGGGGTTTTGTTTATCATTAGGGCCCTATTTTACTTGTTATCCCACTGGTCTTCAGAGGGTCCTGTTGGCCAGTGTGCTAGCAATTAGGTTCTATAGGAGGAGGGGGGCCCTGATAACTTGTTGGTGTAACCGCAAACTGCAAATTGCAGTAAACACTACACACTGTAACAGCTTCTTGCACTTTGCATTATTGGAAAAGAGCCCTTGTGTTTTGTAGAAATACATCCCTACTGCCCCCTCCATCAGCACGTTGCTGTTCCCTGCTGACCTATTAGCCAAAGATAGCGAGACTAGAAACAATATAAATGTATTAGGAAATAAAACTGCTGCCCTGATCAACCCTTTTTCTTATGTCAATATTTTACTGGAGGAAAGTCACCAGTTGGAATGGAAGTGCTGGTATGTTATGCCAGGACTGTCTAATTATAGATTAATACCGCACATTTAGACTTCAGTGGCAGATTAAGGTGTCAGCATTAATTATTATTACATGTTTGGGATATGTCACAACCCATTTAGATCACAGGCTGCTTTCCCTAACACGCTTCTGCTGTGCACTGTCAGTCTGCTAACTGACACCCGGCTGAAAGACAGTTCAACTTTTCCATAGAGAGAGAAAGAGTCGGATATCATGTGAGGGCTGAAGCAATTTGTATTCTTGGCAGCCAAGCAGGGACACAGAGGACTGGAGATGACTGGCTAGTATATGAGGGTGTAGCATCTAGTTCCTGACCACTAATACCTTCAAGATTAGCCTGTCCCCTACAAACAGCATTTTACTAGGGGTTATGGGAAGAGGATCTAATCCACGAGGACATTGCGTTCTCACATAAAACTGAGACAAGCAGTGGAATATAAAAAACACCCTGTAATTGTAGATAATTATTAGGTACAAACAATATCTTTGAAGTTGAAAAGCTAATTAAATTTTTAACGACAGTTTACATTCCCTTAATCTGGCTCTGCATAAAGAGGCTCACTATATGGAGTCAGAGCGGCAGCCCTGAGCTGCACAAAACTTTGTGCTCTTAGTGGATCCTTTAGGACAATGTGCAATAATGTAATACTTAAAGTGATACTGACATGAAAAAAATACTTTTCAAAATATTAACGTACATAAAAAAGTTCCCTATAGATCATGTTAATCATTTTTCTCTTATATGGCTGCTTTTGTAAGTAATTATTACTTGAAGTTCCTAAACCTGACTGTTTTGCCAACCTGACTGTCTCTTCTCAGCCTGTCAGTTATAGCTTCTAATCAGGGTCGGGGCTTCTGCCTCAGAGGCCCCTGCACCCCACAGTGGCCCCTGCTGCCTTCACATGCCCCCCCCACATACCCCCAACACCCTTCAACCCCCTCCACCGAGCACTCCTAAATGAAACTCACCTGCGGCGCATTGGGGGAGGGACAGGCCCAGATTTGTGGAAAGGCCACAAAGGCCCGGGCCTAGGGCGGCACAAGTTTAGGGGCGGCATACCGCCCCGCCGCAACAGAATTTTTAAATTTGTCTCCCATACGGAGCAGTCGGGACCTCTCCCCACTGCTCCGTATGGGAGTTTAAATGCGCGAATGCGCATCGATCGCGCATGCGCACTCAGGGGGAGAGGGTGCCGCGCGATTGCGCATGCGCACTCGCGGGGGCGGGGGCAGGCTCGGGGTGCCGCCAAGTTAAATCCGGCCCTGGGGAGGGAAACCAGCGGATCACGGGAGGGCCCTGGGGAGGACTATATCTGGGCCGCCAAGGCCCACTGGGTTTTTTCCCGGTACTCCGGTGGCCCAGTCCGACACTGTTTCTAATGCTAACAGACTCCTGCTGCACATATATGGCAGCCCCCTCATAGAGGAACATGGGAGGTCTGATAATAGCAATGTAATAGCATCAGGGAGTACTTGTATGGTAAACTTATAAAGCTCTAGCAAAGACAATGTTATGATATATTTAAAAAATGGTTAAAAACAAAGTCATAAACACACCAATAATTTTAAAACTTCATATGGGGGCTAGCCATATTCTTCATTTCCCAGGGTGCCAGTCATGTGACCTGAGCTCTGATAAACTTCAGCTGCAAGTTGGAGGGAGGCAAGATAGCAGCTCCCAGTAGATATCAGAATGGCACTCAATAGTAAGAGATCCAAGTCTGGCTTAGGACTCCTCCAGTTACATGGGAGTAGGAGAAACAATAAGTTACCTGAAAGCAGTTCTAATGTGTAGCGCTGGCTCCTTCTGAAAGCTCAGACTCAGGCACAATGCACTGAGATGGCGCCTACACACCAATATTACAGCTAAAAAATACATTTGCTGGTTCTACAATAAAAAGTTTTGGGTACCTGCAATCTCATTCTAAACAAAGGCCATACCTACTTCCCACCCAATGCAATACTGTCTATTTTGGTGACAGATCTGTATCAGGCAAAAAAATATTTCTCATCTCTAATAACGAGTGAAAAAACAGTGAATGGATTTGTTTTTTAATTGAGTACCAATGTCTGCAGAAATGCCGAATTTTGTGGAACAAACATAGGGTTATCTATCTTTTGTTAGATCCAATTTTATTATTGGCACGTTTCCTGTATAACTATACAACTATATAAATAACCACAATAATAAACAGTTATTAGTTTAATATAAAACAGTAAAAACACAAAAACACCCAACCATAGGTTTTATAAAATACAGAAGTTATTAAGTGAAGAAACCTAACACTATAGGCTTATATATCTTATACTTACAAATTAAAAACAACTATAGTCAAATTAAAATAATGAAATAAAGACTCTGCCCTGTGACACTGATCCTGCCTAACACTTACATGATAATACAGCTGAATATATTGAAGATAATGATGTACAGTCTGCCTATTATCAACCCTTTTGCACATGCTCAGTGACCTGTGCCATAAAATGTATTTAATTGGGCGGCTCAGTTTCAGACAGACACATTCAGTCAGTGCATGTTGGTGTAAACAGGGGCTGTATTGCCAGCAATGTAATGAGGATGTATAGCTCAGATGTATAAAGTATGAGGCGTGGATCTTCTTAGTTAGAGCAGTTATGTACCTCAAATATATGTGTTCTATAAATAAAAATTGTGCAACATATATTAATTGGGAAATGCATGTATAAAGATAAACACATTTCTAAACACTACAGAAAACAAAAATTGCTTAATAAAAAAACCCCACAACAAGAGTATTTGGACAACTTTAAGCTGTAGTTGAATTTGCACAAGAATTTGTCTAGTGCTTGGCTGTAGTCCTAAAGATTAGGCAGAAAATTCTTGATTTCTTGTTATACTGCATGAAGTGACTAATACATAGCTAAATACTTCTATTATGGATTGATCTTCAGAGCAGTATAATATCCAAAATGGATACGAACATTATACAGGTATGACATCCCTTATCCGGAAAGCCGTCATACAGAAAGCTCCGAATTACAGAAAGCCTGTATCCCATAGACTCCGTTTTAATCAAATAATTCAGAATTTTAATTTCCTTTTTCTCTGTAGATCCCAATTGATCCCAACTAAGATATAATTAATCCTTATTGGATGCAAAACAATCCTATTGGGTTTAATTAAAGTTTTATTGATTTTTTAGAAGACGTAAGGTATGGAGATCCAAATTACAGAAAGACCCCTTATCCGGAATACCTTTGGTCCTGAGCATTCTGGATAAGGGGTCCTATACCTGTAGTAAAAAGAGGCATACAACTCAAATAAAACTATTCTATTATGAATGACTAATACTCATAAAATACTAATTGATAATCAAATGCCTACAGTTAGTGGTACAGGTATAGGACCCCTTATCCAGAAACTAGTTATCCAGAAAGTTCAGAATTACGGGAAGGCCATCTCCCATAGACTCCATTATAAGCAAATAATTCAAATTTTTAAAAATGATTTCCTTTTTCTCTGTAATAATAAAACAGTACCTTGTACTTGATCCCAACTAATCCTTATTGGAGGCAAAACAATCCTATTGGGTTTATTTAACACCTGATTTTTAGTAGACTTAAGGTGTGGAGATATACATTACGGAAAGACCCCTTATCCGGAAATCTCCAGGTACCGAGCATTCACGTCGCATACTTGTATTAGAAATTATAAGAACCTTCTAGCATTCCCTAAAACCTTAAAATATCTTGCATCAGGGAAATCCCTCACAGCAGTATTCCCGCTCTTCATTTGTATCAATACTTCTGGTTCCCTATCATGCCAAGACAAATAAAGGAGATCCCACCTGAGGAGCTACTACAAATATGGCATTTATATCCTGTCAGGCTTATGGTTAGAGTTGCCCCAGATAAGCTTATTAATTAATGGTCTGTTGTCTTGTACACAGCAAACACACTCAATATGTTTGTACCAATTTACAAATGATATCTATTTAAATCCATATGAACACATGGGGACCTTTATTCATTTATTCAAAAACACTGTGGCCGTGTCAAAATGGGCACAGTCATAGCAAATCAGGTGCGGTTGTGTCAAAAAAAGGCGCGCGCCAAACGTGTTTTGTGGATTTTTTGCAGTTTCGCGAGTTTTCCTGCCGTTTCTCGAATTTTTCAGTGAAGCTAAACGGAACAGATTCACTCATCACTTAATTTGGGAAAATAAAATTTTATTTGGTAAATAATATTTCCAAACTATGGGGGGGGATGATATTACACAATTTCAATTTTAATGCATACAATGTCAATACATACTGTAAGATGGGTGCATTGTAGTACAAACATATGGGGAGTATAGGAATAAGTTGATATAATTCCTACAAGGCAGTATGAATTATTGATTTTCCTGCAGGAAGCATTTTGTGGGATTATAATCATGAAACAGTGCTGCAATTATTTATGATACAAATATCCCAGAACTGCAAAACCATAGCATTTGCCTTAAATTCACAAGCCCCTCATGAACTCAAGAGACCTATTATATCTAGAGTCAACTCCCTAATGTCTAATTTGTCCTCATTTGTTGATCTTTAACTGCAACTACTAGTTCTTCTTGTTCCCTTTTATTTGAAGGACTCTGGATCATTAATAGATCTTATAATAGGAATCCGATAGGAACAAGGATTTATAGTAGTTACGGCAGACATAGGATCACTTTAAACTTCTATAGATCATCAGAAGGGTTCCCACAGAATTATATATACTGTATGTTAGACAAGTTTAATTTCCCATGAGAATATGTATTTTGGATAGCATAATGCTTATCCTCAGACACAATTATTTCTAATTTAATGCTCAGTTTTACCTTCAGACAAGGGGTGGGGCACCATGGGAAACAGATTTGTCTCCAGCTATGCCAATCTTTAGTTGAGTAGTCTAAAGGTACATCATTGCTACACTGAGCAACTGGTAATCATATAAGCTACAAAGTTCAAATGATTTAAGGGTTAAATCTTGAATCCAGATAGGATAGTATTGCTTCACCTTGAATGGATCAACTGATAAGGTTTCAATCACTACCAACATTAAAGAAGTGGGTACAAAAATGATATATTTTAACCAGTAGCCACTACAAATCTAACTAGTTTATAAACATACCTTAGAGAAAGGGATGAGCCAATTTTTCGTCTGGTATGGATTTGCAGTGAAACTTGCGTTTTGCAAGTGGTAAAAATGTTGTGAATTAGGATTTAGCCATGCATTTTTTTTCACCAGGGGAAAACACAGTAAAACGCAGTAATAAATGCAGAAAAGACCACTGATTTGTGGCATAAGAAAAAATGCCTATTATAATGAATGGATTAATTTAGTAGAAAATATAAGAAAAATGGAAAAAATTACCCACATTCTACATAAAACAAGTGCGCAATACTGGAGGATCTGGGAACCCTGGCTAAATTTCATTAAGCTAACCCCCCCCCCCCCCCCCCCACCGAATTGATCAGGTCAGGTAGCAAAGTTAATGTGAAGATTCTGAGATAGGATCAGTTTGTATGCTAGATATGTATATGTTATTTCTTTGATTTCCCCTCCCCCTTTTGCCTTCTGTACCCCCCACTTAAGGGTTTGAAAATAAAGAATATTTATAAAAAAAAGAAAAGAAAAAATGCCTATTGACCAATGCATTTGAACTCTGGGTATTTTATAAGCGATTATTGATTTGGGGTATTTTTAGAATGCAGATTTTTAGTGCGTACCCCTGTGCGTATCTACGGGGGTTTTTTTTTTTTATTTGGTTGTTTTTTACCATTAGGGATAATACACCAATCTAGGAATCAATCCACAATAATGTTGTTCCCTAGTGTATTAGTACCTTTTAGTACTATTTCTCAAGAATTTTATACCTATCTTCTGGGACCCTCTGGGCTGTATACTTTGAGGCCTATTTATCAAAATTCTAATTTTTAATTAAAAAAAACACAAAATTTTACAGTTTAAAAAAAAAAAAAAAAAAAACCATGAATGCAGTGAATTTGAATTCTACTCATCGTTTTCAATGGCTCTATAAACTCCAAAAAATTGAACAATTGGAAAAAAAAAGTTTTCCATGGCCTGTTTTCTAATAATGGACCAAATTCAGTTTAATGAGAAACACTTATCTCTGTCCTAATTTGATCTCAGATTTTTCCATAGAACCAGATGCAGCTAAGTGAGGTAAAACGTCCCCTGTTCATCACATGAAAACTCTATTGAAGTCTTTAGGCAAAACTGGAACTGAATTAGGAGAAAAGTTTTCTATCTGCAGAAATGTCGCCCATACGTTTTTACTTGATAAAGTATAAAATAAAATGTTTAGTTGATTAGAATTGGGCCCAATATAAAACCTTGCCTCTTGCTTAGGGTAAGGACTAGCATTTTGTTAAACCAAACAGATGCAGCACTCTCTTATTTTAGTTATTTAATTAGCAATAAGAATTAAATGCAAAAGTCGTTAATAGAAAAATTATCGCAATCCAAAAAATTACTCTTGTGAACAATTTTTCCTTTGCGAAAATTTAATAAAGCTTTTTAAATCAAGCGAGTACATAATAAGCAGCAGCCAAATATAAAATGACATTCATTCATTTTAGTGATTTATTAAACTACAGTTAAAATAAAATAAAAATATGTAAACTTTGTCATGCTACAAGTTATTCAAACATTAATATGAATATATTTGCTAGACACAATAATTAATAAAAATGTAAAAAAAAAAAAAAAAATATTATAATCTTAAATTTGAAAAATATACCTTCAATATACAGGTATGGGACCTGTTATCCAGAATGTTTGGGCCCTGAGGTTATCCAGATAAGGGGTCTTTCCATAATGCGCATCTCCATACCTTAAGCCTACTAAAAAATAATTTATTAAACCCAATAGGATTGTTTTGCCTCCAATAAGGATTATTTATACCTTAGTTGGGATCAAGTACAAGGTACTGTTTTATTATTACAGAGAAAAGGGAATCATTTAACCATTAAATAAACCCAATAGGGCTGTTCTGCCCCCAATAAGGATTCATTATATCTTAGTTGGGATCAAGTACAAGTACTGTTTTATTATTACAGAGAAAAGGGAATCATTTAACCATTAAATAAACCCAATAGGGCTGTTCTGCCCCCAATAAGGGGTAATTATATCTTAGTTGGGATCAAGTACAAGTACTGTTTTATTATTACAGAGAAAAGGGAATCATTTAACCATTAAATAAACCCAATAGGGCTGTTCTGCCCCCAATAAGGGGTAATTATATCTTAGTTGGGATCAAGTACAGGTACTGTTTTATTATTACAGAGAAAAGGGAATCATTTAACCATTAAATAAACCCAATAGGGCTGTTCTGCCCCCAATAAGGGGTATTTATACCTTAGTTGGGATCAAGTACAAGTACTGTTTTATTATTACAGAGAAAAAGGTCTTAGGTTTGATTCCAGCCAGGGCACTATTTGCAACAAGTTTGTATATTGCCCTTTTTTCTTGTGAGGGTTCCTAAGGTTATGCTGGTTTCCTCCTCACATACTAAAAACATACATTCAAATTAATCATGTAAATAAGACAGGGACTGTAAGATTCTTTGGATAAGGGACTGATATCAGTTATATATAATATCTATAATAAATATATTTGCACTATATAAATAAAGGATAATAAGGACGGAACCAGATTAAGGGTTTACTGGGTCTATTCTCTAGAAAGGAATGGCTGGGAGCATACAATGGTATGTGTAAAGCTCTCATTATTTTAAAACAAAGAGTAACAGGTGACTGTGGAGAAAATAATAAAGCATAAGGCCATGTCCCCTCTCTTGTAGCAAAGCTTACTATTTATGTGTTTTGTCTGGCCTGCACTAAACATGATGCAGTAAGTAACCATATTATAAAATAATAGAATGGCTCAGTGCAAAATGGTACTGTGGCCCTTAGCGTTCAATAATACACTGGTCTACAGCATTAAAGGAGAAGGAAAAGCTAAGTCACTTTTCTTTTCCTTCTCCTTTAATTAGAACAGTGTTCCTCAGAATTAAATGACACAGTGGCCCCTGCAATAAATGCCCAGTGATCCCCTGCATAAATATTGCACAGTGATCCTCAACAATACATGGTATAGTGACCCCCATCTGGATGCTATTAATTGGAGCAATTTATCCAGCAGTTGATTGGATAGCTAGCTCAGGGTAATCACTGGTTTCTTCCTTCCAAAAAAAGCATCAACTAAATGACAGGATTTGGTGTGGGGAGGCTAAAGCCTTTTTATACTCCACCCATTTAACTTTCATGGGACTGAACTTTTACATAGAATCCTAGCAAAAAAGGATGAAAACTTGCCCCGTGATGCATGGAACTGTAAGGGCAATGGGGAGGACCAGTGTGTCCACCAGCAGGAAAAAAATCTCTGCTTTATAATAATAATCAGATAAAGGTTACAGTTTTTCAGGACTGAGTTAAGGAAAAAAAAAATGAGGCATGGCTAAAAAAGTGCAATTCAACTGTACTTGTTCGGCAGCCACAAAACAAGGAGAATATTTATAGAGTTTTATATATATATATATATATATATATATATAGAAACAACAACAAGAGATCCTCTGCACTCACCCATTATCAATATATAGAACATTAAGACATTCGGTGCATTTAAGCTACTAAGAAATGCCCTTCCCTTTAAGCAAAACAGGGATTGTTTGTCCATATATTGCAATATACTTCAAGCTGGCCAACTGCGTCAAAGTCATCCCTTTTGACCAGTTCCTACACTGACTTATGCGATTCATTAAGAATTCTACTGCTTCAATATACATTTAGCCAAGGGACTAAGTTTTACCTGCAACTTACTTGCTTTCAAGGTTAAAACCCCCATATGGTTGCCCTTTTATTGGCTCCACTGGGATCACCTGACTGCAGCTGGGAGGGGTGGGAGCTACAACAAGAGATCCCAGCTGCAGTCAGGTGATCCCAGTGGAGCCAATAAAAGGGCAACCATATGGGGGTTTTAACCTTGAAAGCAAGTAAGTTGCAGGTAAAACTTAGTCCCTTGGCTAAATGTATATTGAAGCAGTAGAATTCTTAATGAATCGCATAAGTCAGTGTAGGAACTGGTCAAAAGGGATGACTTTGACGCAGTTGGCCAGCTTGAAGTATATTGCAATATATGGACAAACAATCCCTGTTTTGCTTAAAGGGAAGGGCATTTCTTAGTAGCTTAAATGCACCGAATGTCTTAATGTTCTATATATTGATAATGGGTGAGTGCAGAGGATCTCTTGTTGTTGTTTCTATGTATTTCGTGGTCACAACCTCATTGCACCCCCGCCTAATGGTTTAAAATTTAGTGGTTGAGCACAACTTTCCCTCCTTTTTTTATATATATATATATATATATATATATATATATATATTTGTAAATTTTTAAATTAAATTGTGCTTTATTTATATAAAAATTATGACATCAATGAACTACATTGTAGAAAAGTAATAAGTAGAGTTTACAGACAAAAATAAAAACCAAAAGACATAAAAATAAAAGTTGAAACTGTATTAGCACTATTTATATGAAATATCCAAGGTATCCCCCAGGCCTTTCTCTTCTAAATCTCAGTCTTTGCTTTATTTTATGTAGACGTGCAGTCATATAATAAAAGTTACAAAATTTGCCCCAAGTCTACTAACCCATATTAAAGGTGAAGAAAAGTTATAAATCAACAGTGGGTGCAAAATATTAGGTACCCCCCCCCCCCCCCCCCCCCCAGTGATTGTAATCGCTTACCTTTTATCCCGGACTGGTGTAGCTACAAGCCAGCGATCCTCTGCCTTCATGTCACCAGCTTTTTCACTCTACTGCCTATGCGTGGGCCCTGGGATACCGAAGATAAAAAAGAGAAGGAAGAGAGAAGGAAGAGGAGTGCTGTCTTGCAGCTACCCCGAGCTGGTGTGGTTTTCTTCTTCCAGGTGCACCAGCCCAGGGTAAAAGGCAAGCAATTATAATCAATGGGGGTGCCTAACCCCCAGGTGATTTTTACCTTTCCCTCTCCTTTAACAAATCACATTTGCTTTCAAACAGGTGACCAATAAATACCTCTCACAAATTAGTTACTAGGCCTGGTCCAAAGGTTGTGCCTTTTATTACATTATTATTATTATTATTACTATTATTTATATAGCGCCATCAATTTACGCAGAGCTTTACAGAATAGAGGGGTACAAAAGACATAACAGTTAACATGTACATATAAACAATTAGAAAAAATGGTTTGCAGTTACATTGGATGAGGATCGGAGACACTAGGGGGAGGGCCCTGCTCGCAAGAGCTTACATTCTAAAACATTAGTCCCATGTTTTAAATGCATAAAATATATAGCAAATAATGTGCTCTCTATTGTAAATTACAAAAATATCATAAATCTTTTGCCATACTTTATGTGTTTTTTGCAATGATGTTCAACTTCATGACATTTTTACTTTGTTTATACTACACACTGATGACATCACAGGAAGTGGGTTGCACACCAATTTACATAATCAAGTGGCTATTTTATGTTGTGTGATCTTGGAGCGTTTGGGATATCCTGAGAAAGGTCCTATTGGCATGACTGAAATACTCATAAACAAATGCCTTTGTGTAAAAATATAATTCTGGTGTGAGAAGGAATATGGCATATATTTAAGGAACAGTAAGACCAAAAAATGAAAGTGTATGAAAATAATTGATATATTATGTACTGTTACCCTGTGTGTTTGCTTCAGGATCCCCAATATAGTTTATATAAACAAAGCTGCTGCGTAGCCATGGGGGCAGCCATTCAAACTGAAAAAAGGCAAAGGTTACATAGCAGATAGCAGATACGCTGTGTAGATTCCAGTTGTATTCAATAGATCTGCTTATCTGCTAAGTAACCTGTGCCTTTTCTGCTTTTTAATGGCTGCCTCCATGGCTACACTGAAGCTTTGTTTACAAAAGCTACAGGAGTTTTTTTAAAGCAAAAACACAACTTTTGCCAGTGCAGAGCAACAGTAAATTATATTTTAATTACTTTAAAACCTTTAAATTTTTTTGGTATTACGTTTCCTTTACGAATATGACCAATAATTTTTTTTTATAGCTAACACATTTTGCGACTCAGTACTACCCAACCTCCATTTATATCTAAAAGTACCAAAGCTATTAATGGACCTATAGGTGTATGTGATGTGGGACTAGGTGACTGATTCACATTCATTTTATCAAAAGGTATTTTCATTCTGCTTTATGGCAGCCATGGAGAGGTCCTTTCAACTACAGATGGGGCCCAGTGCAATGTAATGCACTTTTGACCATCACTCTTTATCCTGTTTTTATTATTGCTATACTGTTTTAGTCCCCAATACCCCGTTAAACATTCATTTTTTTTTAAATTTCTTGATTTATGTTTTTAGAATGGAGGGGACTGCCTAACACCTCAGTTGTATATTTTACAGTTCCTGCCGATTTCATGCAGTTGTGCTGTTCCATTTTATGACTATTAGATTTATAACTCCCTATATTATTTATTATTGCATTGTACTGCGAGTAAATGTAATTCTTAGTTGAAAGTGTTAACATAAGGTATTGGGCTGGCCTTGATCCCTAAGAGATGGTGATTTCTTTTTTCGGTAATGCGGTTTAAGTTTTTTTAAGCTGCCAACATAAGGCGTGTAATTGAAAGTGAAGGTCTGGATACAGAGAACAGGGAAAGTGTTCATCCCGAGAGGTGTTTAATAAAACTTGCATTCAATTACAAAGAATTACATTACTATGGAGACTGAGAGAATGCTTAATATTGCAGTTTCGCTCTGCAAATTCTGCGTTGATGTCAGATCAGGGCAGAGACGGCTATCCAAATGCATAAAACACAATATGTGTGCAACTACAAATTTTACTACTTTAATGCTGTGAAAACAGACTCTTGTCAGATCGCCAGTGCCTAAATTAAAGAAATTGCTAATTGTATTTCATCTAAATTTAAATACAATTTAAATACAATGGCTAATGTCGCAGAACAGAAACTCACACAGCTAATTTTGGTAAAAGAGCGAATGATAAAGGGCATTGTTAAGTAATATTTGCTCAAAGGTACAAATGTATTGTGTGGGTGTTTATTCCTTGAATCATTTAAACTGTATTTGACTTTAAAAAAAATTCAGATTGGGCCATGTAGGAGTATCTGCAATGTTTAACTAATGTATAAAGGAAAGTTGGCTTAACCTTTTTAAAGGAGAATATAGATTCGCCACATTAGTGCCACCTAGAACGCTATATTTATTCTGCAGGAAGCTTTATCATACCTGAGTAAAGAGCCCTAGAAGCTTTCTGTGTTTGTTTAGGAGTGCAGCTGCCATTTTAGCTTGGTCTTCATAGCTTCCTCAGATTAAATATTCCTAAGGGTGGGGGGAGTGAGTTTTATGAATTCTTATGGAAGGGGGGAGCAGGAGAAGGGAGAGCAGAGAGAGCTGCACAGACTCTGGCCCCTGAAATGAAGGATTTTTCTGAGAGAGGAAGTCAGATACCCAAGAATATATTTACAAAAAAGTAGACAAGAAATCCTGTGTTTCTTTTGATAGAGGACTTAGTGCAGTGTTTCTGTGAGTGCTTATGGCTGTATTTACATAGACCTTTCTGATAAAGCTTTATCATACCTGAGTAAAGAGCCCTAGAAGCTTTCTCTGTTTGTTTAGCAGTGCAGCTGCCATTTTAGCTTGGTCTTCATAGCTTCCTTCTGTATAGCTCTAGCCATTGCAGCTCAGATTAAATATTCCTAAGGGTGGGGGGAGTGAGTTTTATGAATTCTTATGGAAGGGGGGAGCAGGAGAAGGGAGAAGGATTTTTCTGAGAGAGGAAGTCAGATACCCAAGAATATACAGTATTTACAAAAAAGTAGACAAGTAATCCTGTGTTTCTTTTGATAGAGGACTCAGTGCAGTGTTTCTGTGAGTGCGTATGGCTGTAGTTACATAGACCTTTCTGATAAAGCTTACTTGGTTTTTACCTTTCCTTCTCCTTTACAACTCCTTTACAACTAAATCTTAAATCTTTGTTTCCTTTGTTACTGGAACTTGCCTCAACTACTGTTGGTTTAGATAGGCTGACCAAAAGCTTCCTCGTGACCTTCCTTAGTAATTCTATTGTTTAAAATTCCCAAACAACAAAAGCGGACAATGATATAACTGCCCAGGTCTGTGGTATGACTTATTTAGCGAAGAGTCGGGTGAACTTTGCTCCATAGTCTCCATAGTAGGTTTTCCCATAGTCTATAAAGAGAGATACCATTAAACATACTACTTTTAGAAGGTTCCCTAGTCTATACCAATAGTGTTCCACTATGTGTACTCTTTCTGGTCATGTATGCATCATGCACTTGAACCTTTACAGTTGTGAAAACGCAAAATATTGCCTAGGGGAGCAAACGTTTTCTGTCTTCTTTTATGGTTTACCACACTGACAATGTTTTGCTGTTTTGTCAACTCACCAATCTATTTCAAAGCAAACATGATAAGCCTTAGTTAAGAGTTTAATGAATTTAATTTCATGAGCAGCTCAGTGGTAGCTATGGAAATGTACATTTGTCCCATTACATTGCTTTAGTGGTAGCAATGAAAGATTCCCATGTTTATCTACAGTATGTTTTCATTTCCATCCAGAGTTCTTCCTTGTGTGTTGACACATTAGAATGGTGTGACATAGACTTGGAAAGTTCAACTGCCACTAGTTTGTTTCTGTTGGTTGATGAAGTTTGTATCCAGGGTGCCAAGTGCAGCCTACCTCAGCCTACCTCTAGATCATTTAGCCATTAACCATTATCGTTGTTCCTGGAAGTTGAAGTCATCACTCACTAGTCCTTAAACCATGGGTGTACAATGGGTGTGCATTGTAAAAATAAATCTGCATTAAGAACTTATTTTGTATTATTGCAGCTATTGTGCATCTGTAATACTGATATATCCATATTATTTCTCTAGAAAGAAGCAGATATATGGGTGTTTGTCAAGCAGTGTGGCTAATGTTGATTAGATAAGGGATGCAGATTGATGGTTGAAGAATGAGGAACACTGAATCGTCACAATGAATTTTACATTTATAGGAGTCTGCAAAATATATATTGTATTATTTATTATTATTATTTTTTTATTTCATATATTTTTGTATTATTTTACATTGCCTCTATGGAAAAATCATAACTAGCAAGCCTTGCAATGTGATATTTGGGGACTTTTGATGTTTGTAGAAAGTGAAGAAATCATTTTGGGGATCAATTTTACTTGACCTTTATAGTGAACTTGCCCTTATAATTTGAGAACTGTATTCACATTATTAAACACCACACTATTGCATTGAGGAAATATTTCAGGGCCAAATATTTATATTTTATGCAGAAAAATATTGGACAATTATGGATTATGAATATTGATTCCCTTACTGTATCCACGAGAAACACTATCAGTAATCAAAAAACAGTGAAATAAAATATAAATACAGCAGTAATTAAAACATAAAATTAATTTTTCCCTAAACATATGAATTGGCAGATACGTCAGATACCTTTTTAAGTTAGAAGATGGGAGTAAACTGGAATCAAAGAATAGATGTATTCATTTTTGCAGTTGCTAATTGCTTACATTCCCCTCAAGATTGCAAGGACCCCCCCCCCCCCAAAACCGTGATCCCTCAAACAGGCATATCTTTAGGTTTAAGGTGGTAGAAAGGCAGAAAGAATATCGCTATTGCAGAAAAAAATCAAGATCACATAAAAATTATGTGTTCGTAGTGTTTGTGAATGGTAGCAAAACTGTGATCATATGTGTTATATCAGTAATGCAGGACAGTAATGCAGGCAGGTTGTTAAAACAGTAAACCATCTTCATTTCCTACACAGAGACTAGCTTCCTAGTCTCCTCCCACTATTCCCCAACATTCTAACAGCCTTCAAAAGCATATAACTTTATAAAACATAACACAGCTTATGCACATACATAACAGTATGGTCTTCAGAGAAGGCTTTTGTTTTTTTCTTTTGCCCTCTGTATCAACTATAAAGGAAGTATTTATCCTTTTGAAAAGGTTGAACTTGGTGGATGTATGTCTTTCATTTACTGTGTAAATTATTATATTATTATTCTGTAACCATTGTTACAGAGACTGTGAAGCTTTAATTGTGTTGTTGTTTTTAGCGGCCCAAATTCCTAATCTGAAAACTGCAGGACAAAACACAAGACTAACAATCTGTCAAAATTAACAATGGTCAAGGTCATAATATGCCAAGTGGGGACATTATCTTACATGGTATAGGGCTGCATAGTATGGGATACAGCACAGTAACAACATGCCTGTAATAATTGGATTTAATATAATCTTTGTTTTTCCTGTGGCTTTATTTGCCCTTTAAAACTGCAACATAAGATCTGTGCTATCCTGATTATGTGATGGAGCTCTCTAAGCGCCACTTTTCAGTCATTATAGCCTGAAGAAAATCAAGTTACTTTGTCACCAAACAAAAGACATGGCAGTGATTAGATCCAATACTTTCTGAACAAACTAACCATTGTCTTGATGTTTCTAATTAATTTTAATGCATACTTTTTAAAAATTTAATCAGCGCAATATCTGACTTTGTTACTTTCGACTTTCTAAACACAATATGAAATACTTACATTTACTGACTTTTATAGTGCCACATGTTGTTAAGTAGGCTCATGTTTTATTATTAATGGCCAATTTGGCAGGATCAACAAAACCTTGCAGGTTGATCATCATCGCGCGTTGCCTCGGCAACCATCTGATAATATTCTGCTGCACCCAAAATTAGAAGGAAATAGAGTAAGAGGGCAACCTGCAACAAGATGGATAGAATTTATAACATCAATTTTGAACATGCCATTAAGAAGGACCAAGAGAAGACCGTCAACAAGTTCAAATTGACTTAACGGCTAGCAAAATGCTTGTTTTCTCATTTATATCTATATATATAACATTACATCACAATAATGTGCATGGGTTGCTTCTTCCAAACATTTTAACCATATCTAAAACTCATCAGAATTCTTTGACCTTAGCGTGCTGGAAAAACAAAAGGGGAATGTACCAGCATTTACTTTTATGTCATTTCATGTGCCAATAACTTAGACAGGACTTACTGGCACAAATACCTGCTAGGGAGATCCCACTCTTACAATGAAATCTAACAAATGACATTAATAACTTTGTAATGAAAAATGTAAACAACAAAATAAAAAGTAGTAAACTCCACTGTCTGCTTGCAATTCCACAGAGCTTGCTAGGAAAATTTGGAGAGCTACAATTTCTTTAATGTAGAGAAAATTATGATATGGTTGTTATTGCTGAGATCTGGTGGGATGAAACATAAGACTGGGTTGTTCATTTAGATGATTATACACTTCCTAAAGAGGGATAGAAAGATTGAAAAAGATGAGCTGGTTTGCCTTTCTGCAAAACCATCATAAAATCTGTGCATTAAAAAAAACATCAACAGATTGCTACAGAATTATCATTGGTATATGCTGCAAACCTCCAAATATAAGTGAGGAGAATGAGGTTCAGGTACCAATAGCAAAAGCTTCACAAATAGGTCAGGTTTTAATTACCGGTGATCTTCTGCTTAACAAACAATTACAATTTCTGTTATTTTTTTCTTTAAACAAGGAAAATGAAGCAAAGCTAAACTGTTATGGTTTAATTAATAAATAAGCATTGGGATTTGTATAAAAGGACAGGGAGGTTGATGATGCATGCAAAAAAGCATAACCAAGATAACCAAAAATGAAAAAAGGCCTAAATTATTTTGTATAATATAAATAGTCAATAAAACATGTAGCAGGAGGCTGTGGGATCAAAGATAGTGGAGGCAGGTAAATTGGTTAATAGAAATAAGGATAAGGGCAATGGAGCAAGGAAAGATTAGTCACCTACTGGCTACTGCAGACAACTGATCTCCTGGAAATGCTTTTCTACCGGCAGTAAAGTTAATCGCCAGTGGACAGGCATATATGTCATTTAGTTTTTTCTGAAACAAAGTTTCCTGTAAGAAAGTTGCTTGCATTTCGGGAAGATTAGTCGCCCATGGTAGCCAAGATTTAACTGTGGGTGACTAATCTCCCTGTGAAGATTAGCAGAGATTTTAAATAGCTTATTGTCTTCAGCTTACACCAGCAAACCAATTTATGAGGGTTGACGAGTTGAAGTTAAATTTATGTTACTGGTTGTCTTAAATGGAAGTTTAAAAAAGACCAGAAGTTCACAACATAATGGTATTTACCTTATGATACTGAACTAGTTGAGCACGTTGGGTGCCATAACACTTTACTTAATCGTCCATGTTTCTTAGATGTTTGGCGTTGTACCTAGAGATTGGTACTCTAGACAGTGTCAGCAAATATCTACTATAGCGTATAAAGTCTTGAATTAAAACAGGCATTAACTGAAAACATAGTTTTGCCTCTTTATAGGTCTCTGCTAAGGCCCCAACTTTAGTCTGTGGTGCAGTTTTGGGCTCCAGTCCTTAGGAAGGTAGTTTTCACTAGTGAAAGGGTACTTGTGAGGGGATATGATTACTCTTTACAAGTATATTAGAAGTCATAACAGCTTAATAAAACAAAGGGTAGAAAGGCACAGACAACAGGAACATGAAGTATATATATATATATATATATTTACTATTAGAATACATTTCAGTTCACAATATTATGAGTTTTGTGGCAGCCTAGTTTTATGTGCATTAGATCTTGCCAAACTAATCTAATTGCCCTCTATGGGAGCAAAAACCTTGATCTTTGTCTGAAAGACAAATTGCAGACAGATTTCTTGTTGAACCAAATGGACTAGCACAGGGGTCTGTCATTACTCTACTGCTTTTCAGTTCATAAATTTCCTTGAGATGGGCAATGTAAATGCTGTGTCTGTGTTTGCTAATGATACTAAATTGTTCAAAACAACAGGTTGAGTGCAGTATGTTGTCACTTTGTAGAGTGGACAAGAATAAATGAGAGAGAATAAATCGTAGATCTGGGAAGCAAACGTGCAAATTAGGTTCAAATATGTTTGCGTGAATTTCCTTTATGATTTCTCAAGCCTGAAGCCTCAAGCAATCATAAATCTGGCTCTAAATGTAATGGCGCTGGGGGTTCTTTAACTTAGAAGTAGTGGGGGGTTATTGTGGATAACAGACTTTACCTTCTATGCATTGTGAGTTTATACTAAAGCTAGTAACGTAAAATCTTATTTAAAAAAGGGCATTACGTCAAGGGTTTAACCTACAATTGTCTCATGATATCTGGTAAGACGTCACCTTGACTATGCAATGCAGTTTTGGGCACCAGTCCATAGAATGCCTATAAACAAGGATACAATATAGAGACATTCAACTAAACTGGTAAGTGAATGTGACCTATGAGGATAGATCCTCATGGTTGGGTTTGTTCTTGCTGCAAGAGGACATAATAACCCTTTACAAAGGGACATTAGACACAAATAGCGGAAGATAGCGGTGTCATGCCAGGCCATATTGCCCGGGCATTGTAACAAGGTAAAATGGCAGCATTTGCGTTGTGTCCACCAGACACCCCTAATTAACCCAATACACGCTATCAACATCTGGTTTCGGGCTCCCGCAGAGACCCTTAATTAAATATGCAAACCGGGACTACAGGAAGGTGAGAACTTCATCAGACAATGCGGGACCAGCCCGTTGGGGCAGGAAGCTGGGGTCTTTGATCTGTTGATCAAAGAGAGGCAAAGTGTGGGCCTAGGAACAGCAGGGGGGGACAGCATACAGAAAATATGGATTATAGAAATGGATCCATATCTCCGCTGCTTTAAGGTCCACATCCTCATAAATCACATAGGAGGAGGCCCCAGGCTTCCCAATGATACCAAACAGGGGCGGCCTATAACCACCAGTTAGGAGAAATGGGTTCTGGGGGACTGAGACATGAGACCCCCCTCATGTTTGGTATCATTTTGATCGCCCATATATAGGTTAAAACAATTCCCTACTTTCATAATAATATTGAGTACTGGCAAGTACCAATATTATATGTAAAGAAATTGGCATGAGAAGTACAGCTCTCTAAAGAGGGTGGGTGGGGACCACCCAAAGGGGTCATGTGACCAGTTCCTGGGCACTCCCTCCTCATGCATACGGTAATGAGGGAGGGGCCCAGCGGGGAATAAAAGCACGCATGCCCAGGTATTCTTTAGCTTATTCTGAAGGCCGCAACTTATGTTGGGGGATGGGCTCAGAACTTCAAACTCTTGCCTCAGAGGACACAACAGATCACTCGGTAATGTACTCTGTGTTTTTATCCCCGTTTATTTTATTGACTGTTTTGCATATATGTTTCTCTTTTGTAACATCTTTTGAAAACTGCACTGTTTACCCTGGTAATATTAAATATAAAATTTAATAAGTTTAGTCCTTTGGCTCTATTCCCACGTACCTCGTATGACTGCTCAGGCCTAGGTGTATTAACTGTTTGGTGTGTGTATGTGTATTGGGTAGAGGGCAGATTCTGTGTAGATGCTAATTAACTAGTGGGCTGCTAGCAGGGGGGTGGGTTTGACTGTAATTTTAACCCTGTGGCTGCTAGTGTGCTGTTAAATTAGTGAGAGCTAACCCTACCTGCAGTAAGAAAGTTTGTGTATGAAAAATTCGTGTAATTAGGTTTCTATCGCCTGTAATGATAGATGGTGGCAGCGAATAGTTGTATTTGGGGCAGTGGTTTGTTTGGGGGTGCTTGATGTTAGTCTAACCTGTGTGAAAGGTGACTGCGTGTAACCCCCTTGTTCCCCGTCCCGGTGTCAGGCGCGTCTGTGAGTGGCGTTTCCGTGACAAGCGGCAAAACGTCTTTTTTTACACTTGACAACAGAATTTTTAATGCCCCATAAAGAAATTTGAATGTCTTCTTGGACAGTCAAAATATCCACAGCTATGGTTATATGTGTTTTTGTATGTGTGTGCCTATTTATGTGTAAGTACACATTATTAAAAGTTTTTTATTGTTGCTAATGATGCTAATGTACCTGAACCATTATCTCAATTCAACCAGAATAAACTGTGTAACTATGTAATGCTACATAGTCATTACTACTGACTAACTGATTCTGAATTGGGATTCAGATCTAGAAAATATTGCATAAGCACTCTACACTGTAATGTGTACACCTGTTTCTGTAGCAGTTGTACCTGTAGTTTTATGATTCCAGACTATTTGACCTGTTAGCTGTAACCAAACTATAGCAGCCACAGTCACACAGTGACAGTCCCAGGTGAGAGATGAATGGTCTTGTCCTTTACTGACATATAAGATGGGGAGGCCCATTTATCAACACTCATTTTCGTGGTTTTATAGGTTTTTGAAACCACAAATAAAATCATTTTCTCTAAAATCACAAATGGCAAGTTATTTTTTAAAACAGCCTTTTAATGAAATGAAAAAAAAAATGGGGAAAAATGTGAATATATGCAAAATTTTGTTTTGTTGCAGAAATAAAAAAAAAAAAAAACTGAAAATCTCTAAAACCACGAAGCAAAGAGAGGTTAGCCAAATGGAAAAGGATAACTGCCATTGACTTGACCTTGACTATAACACCTTAACAGCTTTAAGATGGCGTATTTTTACCTTTGGATTTGTCACAGTTTTGCCACATAAATGAAGAAAAATTCATGTTTTTTCATGCAAAAAAAGGGAAAAAGAAAGAAATACTAACATTACTAAATACCCCCCTTGGTGTGCCAGAGATTTATTTCAATGCCTTTTTTAATTTTTCCAGGTTTCTGGGAAATCTAAAATGTAAGAAAATGATGTTCTTTCTGTTCTAGTGCTGTGCTGTCATTAATATTTTCTTATCACTAGTGCCCTTGATCACAGCCCCCACATTTTTTTTTTTAAATTGTGGACCACCCGTGATGTGCAAACATTCAGGGGTGACCCATGGCCATGGGTTCTGCTTCCTCTGTAGTTACACCACTGCGCTTAAAGCTAGTACCATAACTATGGGGGTCCAGCCCCCCATACATTTTTTTTTTTTTAAATTGTGGACCACCCATGATGCGCTAACATTCAGAGGTGACCCACGGCTACGGGGTCTGCTTCCTCTACACCACTGCCCTTAAACCTGATGGATCATTCTCCTATTCAATATTCCATTTAACTATTGATATAACTATAACTATTCATATATATGATATCAACAGCTAGAAGAAATTCTAATTAGCGGAAAAGCAAAATGTCTTTTTCTTTTTACTACATCATTACCAACAAGGCTATTTTTTAGACGTTGCTAATTAATTATTAATGGATGATTAGTCAATAAGACAATCCCATTATGGTTATACTTACATGAATGCTTGTCACTATATAGAGATCTTTATCTACAACTGTAATCTCACTGCATATTCGCTTATATATTATCCCCTGGGCTTGTTTAGCAAAATGATAGGACAGACTTCGTCAGTGGAAGGTAAAATATGTTCAGCAAGAGTTTCATTAATGTTTGGGCGTGAAAAGTTGCATTTCTGTTTTGTAAATCTTGGCAGGCAAAGCATGAAAGCGTGATTAAGCAGGGTACAATGGGCTGCTTGTTTTTCTAGAATAAACTGCGGCACTTAAAATGCTCGATCTAAAGGCAATTAGAGAGAAAAGTTAAAAACAATATCGCTAGATATTAAGAGGTGATAAAAGAAAATGAAAAGCAGTCTGAAGTACACGTAAATATTTAATAATCTGATTTATGGCGTGTGAATCTTTAGAAGTATGCAGATCTTGATAAAGGGTTGCAAAACCATCGTTCTTTCTTTGTGTCGCTGGCTTCATTTAAAGGGAGAGGTGGATAATACAGCTACTGATATTCTATGGATAGATACATTGGAAAACATTTCTGGTTGTTCTTACATAGGTGCATTCATTTCTAATGGCTTGAATGCATATATTATGGTACAGGCCAATGAATAAAGTTATATATGTATTACTTTTTTCAAGGTGCAGGGTTTTTTTTTCTTGTCCTCTAGTTTTTCTCAGAAAATACCAAATGGCAACCAAACTAGTGCCAAAAGCTTTTTAGAAATCTGCTCCTCACATCAATAGACTACTGAGGTCCTTTAATCAGCAGGGATCCTTAGGATCCTTTTCCTGCTGTTTTTTTTATGTTGGTTTGTAAAGGTGGGCATACACATAGCAAATATGACCTTTCCAGGTTGCAGGTTGTTTCCCCCAATGAATCATCAGATATGAAGGTATAAATACAGGTATTGGACCCCTTATCCAGAAACCCGTTATCCAGAAAGCTCCGAATTACGGAAAGCCCGTCTCCCATAGACTCCATTTTAATCAAATAATTCAGAATTTTAAAACTGATTTCCTTTTTCTATGTAGAAATAAAACAGTACCTTGTAACTGATCCCAGCTAAGATATAAATATATTGTATTTGATGCAAAAGAATCCTATTGGGTTTAATTAAAATGTTATTGATTTTTTAGTAGACTTAAGGTATTGAGATCCAGATTACGGAAAGACCCTTTATCCGGAATACCCTTGGTCCCGAGCATTCTGGATAATGGGTCCTATACCTGTAATAGGGATTCTACCTCCACCTGCTGATTCAGCCCTAAACGCAGATTTTGCTTATGCGCCTTCAACAGCACCCGATCAAAATTTTTTAACCAACCCGACTGATGAGACAACATATATCTACAACCTTTGTGATATTTGTCGTCTTGTCAATCTGCCATACACACACCAAATATTTTACGAAATGAGGTTTCATACGATAATATTGGTGCGTGTATGGCCTCCGTTACTGAATACAGACTTGTCAACACCCCCCTATTTTCCCAGGAGTTACCCAATTTCCGACTCCCTCCCTCCCTCTCCCTAATTTTCCAGCTGCAAGGTCGGACTGGGGTGTGGAGGGCCCACCGGGGCCCGCGCCCATAGCGTACCCCCCCCAGGGTCCTCCCAACCCCCCTCGCAGGGCCCCCCCTAACCCCCCTCGCAGGGCCCCCCACCCGACGACCTTCCCCGAGCGCATAAATATAACGCATCGGGGCAGGAGCATTCAGGCAGGGGGAGCGCCGCAAGGGTCAGGTCTGGGCCGCCGGGACCCACTAGAGCCGGGGCCCACCGGGATTCTTCCCGGTGTCCCGGCGGCCCAGTCCGACCCTGTCCAGCTGTCCTGAAAAAAAATCCATCTTGCACATGCATAGGTGTCCAACAGCTTCAGGACAGTTAATGCGCATGTGCGGTGACAGTCACAGTTTTTAACATTTTTGCCGGCATTGACAGCCCTGCCTTAAAGCCTAATGGAACCCTAATTCCTTGCAATGCATGGGTATTGGCTAAAAATACTGCAGGAGCATAATGGAGTGCATCTGCTCTACTTTGAAGTGGGATAATATACATTGTCAAGAAAATATATAACAGCAAATCACCATTTAAAAGCAAGATTATAGCTTGTGTCACATATTGTTCTCTGCCAAAACCCTTAATAGTAATGCTAGGGGGCACATTTACTAATCCACGAACGTCCGAAAAGCGTCCAAATGCGTTTTTTTCGTAATGATCGGTATTTTGCGATTTTTTCATAAATTGTTGCGACTTTTTCGTAGCCATTATGGCTTGCTCGTAAATTGTCGCGACTTTTTCGTAGCCATTACTACTTGCTCGTAAATTGTAGCGACTTTTTCGTAGCCATTACTACTTGCTCGTAAATTGTAGCGACTTTTTCGTAGCCGCCGTGCTGAGTACGAAAGTTTTGGAATCATTCAAGCTTCAGTATCGTGACTTTCCTTGGTCCGGGTTGGAGCTGCAGAGTGCCATTGAGTCCTATGGGAGACTTTCCTTGGGCCGGGTTGGAGCTGCAGAGTGCCATTGAGCCCTATGGGAGACTTTCCTTGGGCCGGGTTGGAGCTGCAGAGTGCCATTGAGCCCTATGGGAGACTTTCCTTGGGCCGGGTTGGAGCTGCAGAGTGCCATTGAGTCCTATGGGAGACTTTCCTTGGGCCGGGTTGGAGCTGCAGAGTGCCATTGAGTCCTATGGGAGACTTTCCTTGGGCCGGGTTGGAGCTGCAGAGTGCCATTGAGCCCTATGGGAGACTTTCCTTGGGCCGGGTTGGAGCTGCAGAGTGCCATTGAGCCCTATGGGAGACTTTCCTTGGGCCGGGTTGGAGCTGCAGAGTGCCATTGAGCCCTATGGGAGACGTTCCTTGGGCCAGGTTGGAGCTGCAGAGTGCCATTGAGCCCTATGGGAGACGTTCCTTGGGCCAGGTTGGAGCTGCAGAGTGCCATTGAGCCCTATGGGAGACTTTCCTTGGGCCAGGTTAGAGCTGCAGAGTGCCATTGAGCCCTATGGGAGACTTTCCTTGGGCCAGGTTGGAGCTGCAGAGTGCCATTGAGCCCTATGGGAGGCTTTCCTTGGGCCAGGTTGGAGCTGCAGAGTGCCATTGAGCCCTATGGGAGGCTTTCCTTGGGCCAGGTTGGAGCTGCAGAGTGCCATTGAGCCCTATGGGAGGCTTTCCTTGGGCCAGGTTGGAGCTGCAGAGTGCCATTGAGCCCTATGGCAGGCTTTCCTTGGGCCGGGTTGGAGCTGCAGAGTGCCATTGAGCCCTATGGGAGACTTTCCTTGGGCCAGGTTGGAGCTGCAGAGTGCCATTGAGCCCTATGGGAGACTTTCCTTGGGCCGGGTTGGAGCTGCAGAGTGCCATCGAGCCCTATGGGAGACTTTCCTTGGGCCAGGTTGGAGCTGCAGAGTGCCATTGAACCCTATGGGAGGCTTTCCTTGGGCCAGGTTGGAGCTGTAGAGTGCCATTGAGCCCTATGGGAGACTTTCCTTGGGCCGGGTTGGAGATGCAGAGTGCCATTGAGCCCTATGGGAGACGTTCCTTGGGCCAGGTTGGAGCTGCAGAGTGCCATTGAGCCCTATGGGAGACTTTCCTTGGGCCAGGTTGGAGCTGCAGAGTGCCATTGAGCCCTATGGGAGACTTTCCTTGGGCCAGGTTGGAGCTGTAGAGTGCCATTGAGCCCTATGGGAGACTTTCCTTGGGCCAGGTTGGAGCTGCAGAGTGCCATTGAGCCCTATGGGAGGCTTTCCTTGGGCCGGGTTGGAGCTGCAGAGTGCCATTGAGTCCTATAGGAGGCTTCCAAAATCATGCAAAGTCGCAAAGGTTTGCCCGCCGTTTACGAGCGCTCAATACGAAAAAGTCACGACAATTTACGAGCAAGTTGTAATGGCTACGAAAAAGTCGCAACAATTTACGAAAAATCGCAAAATGTTCGTTTCCAATCCGATTTTTTCCCATTCGGGATTCGGATTTGTGGATTAGTAAATCAGTCCCTAGGTGTCGAAAAGACCCCATTAACCCATTAACCCCATCAACATTTAAGCAATTATTGATTATCTATTATGTAAAGTGCAGGCTTCACATTTGGCTATATCTGCATAATACTGGGAAAATTAGAACCATATGTTGGGATGAGAAGTTGGGTGACCCAGCCTTAAGGTCCAGCAGGCTCACAATATCCACTAGGCCATATATAATGACACACATCTGTTTAGGTGTTTGACTTAATTTACTCCCCAACCCTAACCCTTCTTTCCTGCAAAAACATCTTTACTTCAGCATTAAAATGTCAGTATCATAGCTCATCATGCCCTACAGTAGTCAGCAAACTAGGATACAGATGATCCAATGGAGCAACTAAGGAATAAAGGGACTCATGAGTCATCTAACCTTTAACCCTGCGGCTGCAAACACAGCAAGTGTAGCATAGTCTGGGACATATAAAACAGCGCTAAATTATTTATTATCTGCAAAAGTGTGCTTTGACAGACAATAATAGCTCTGTTGGTGTGTACCCTGTGCATTCTGTTTAATTGATTTAGTGGTCTTAGAGGTCTTACTTCATACATTGCTCTGCTGTTCCAGCTGTTTTACAGTGAGATTTTATGGAGCATAAACACCTCCCTCTTCAGATCCATTAAGTGCAGCTCTCTCACAACATTTTTGACAAAGAACAATTATGTTTATAGCCATATATATTCAAAGAATTTGAATGTGAGCTATGGAGGCTATATATATTCAACAAGTATGAATACAGCTATGCTTCCCTTTATTTCCAAATCCCATGTCTAATTTAAATGGCTAAATAATCAATATATCTTTTATTAAGCTGTGGTTCACCTTTGACTTAACTTTTAATATGTTATAGAATGGCCAGTTCTTAGTAACTTTTGAATTGTTTTTTTTAATCTTTTATAGTTTTTAATTATTTGCTTTCCTCTTCTGACTCTTCCCAGCTTTCAAATGTGGGTCACTGACCCCAGCAGCCAAAAAACTATTGCTCTGTGAAGCTACAATTTTATTGCTATTGTTACATTTTATTACTTGTCTTACTATTCAGACCCTATCCTATTCCTATTTCAGTTCCTCATACAAACCACTGGCTGGTTGATAGGGTAATTTGATCCGTAGCAACCAGACAGCTGCTAAAATTTCACATTGGAGTCCTGCTGAACAAAATGCTAAATAATTTGAAACATAATAAAAAATGAAGGTCAACCGCAAATTGTCTCAGAATAGTATTCTCAACAACATTATTAAAGTTGAAGAATGGAATTATCACTGAGGTCATTGGCAACCCACAGTCATTGTACTTACATACCTGATATCCTGGGCCAATGCTCCTGTGAGCAGAAAACAGCCCCAGCCCAGAGTTCTTCTCAGTGAACTCCACGGAGTGATCCTCTTCTCGCTGCTCGCTGAGAAGAACGTTGGGCCAGACCAGTTTTCTGCTCACAAGAGCACCAGCCTGGAATATCAGGTAAGTAAATATAATCACTGGGGGGTGTCTAAATGTTGGTACCCCCCCCCCCCCCGTGATTCCAACCTTTCCTTCAAATGCAGAAATGGGCCAGCATCGGCCCAAGGAAAAACTAAGCAATCTATTTTACAAGGGTGCCCCCAGTGAAATAGAGTTTACATGTCCTTTAGGGCTGTGGCACACGGGGAGATTAGTCGCCCGCGACAAATATCCCTTGTTGCGAGCAACTAATCTCCCCAAAATCGCGGCACTGCGATTTCCCCAAAAAGTTTCCTCTCAAGTCAACTTGCGCGATTTCGTGGGAAATCGTGGCGCCGCGTATGCCATCCCACCGCCGATTTACATTTTCGCCGGTGGGATGGCATTTCAGGGAGATTAGTCGCCCGCGACAAGGGAGATTTGTCGCGGGTGACTAATCTCCCTGTGTGCAACAGCCTTTAAGAAGGGGAAAAATATTTCCCAAAATGCCCATCAGGACAATTCCTTGACCAACACTTTATAATGAGTACTAATAGTATTAGCCTTGTATTTTATCACCTGTTAAAAATGCATTACACTCTTTCTTGAATATATCCTTTTTTCTCTGGCAGTAGTACTGCTTCTAAAGCAAATAGGACAGATTAATAATATATATGGGCCCATTAAGGGATGTAAGCTGAACTAAGCCTTAATTCTGGTGGAGAAAAATGAGAATGTGATTTTGAGGATCATGCTGGATGGGCAGAAAAAAATATTGTCCTTTGCAATATTGCAAAGTAATAAACTCCATGTTTTAGTTATAATGATTGATTAATTTAATGGCCTTTCAATTCTATTTTATTCTGTATTCCTTGCTTGTAAAAATGACTGTAAGACCCTATCTCATATAATGTAAAATGCAGTGGCACTATATATATATATATATATATATATATATATATATATATATATATATATATAAATGATGATGATGAGACTGGGTTTGTCATTGAACTATAGAATAGAAGAGAGGGATTGGAGCTTTGCTTACAAATAGGACCTATACACCTTGAGATAATCAAATGTATGGCCCATTTGATGTTCTTCTGCATCTTATTTTCTTATCTTCTCCCTTTTGTTCCTCTGCTTTTTCCTCTCTTTTTCCCCATCCCATTTCCACAGCCCCTCCCTTCAAAAGGTTTGGTTGATATATGTGTAATGGTCTTTTTTCCTTGAACTACTGTTTGAAATGATCTCTGTTGTATTATTACATATTTCATGAAGTCAGTGTATCAGGTGTTAACTGTTTAACACATAAAACTCAATAAAATATTGAATTTGGAAAAAAAAGAGGGACTGGTTTAGGAAGACAATGAATAGTTCTAGTCATAGTCAGCAGCCAATAGGAATGCATTTGTGTTTGAAACTTACTCTGCTTAAGAAATGAAACAGAATCTGTGCTATCCGTATAAAGGATTAATTAATTAATGAAATCATGTCCTCCAAAAGTAAAGAGATACAAGGTCACCTTGTATTCTTGCTGGTACCTATATAAGTAAGATACTAGGCCACCTATGTAGAATTCAAGACTTGAAAACAGCTTTTAAAAACTTCACAAGTTCAATGAAACTTTTTTTTTTGAGACATAGGTTTGAACTTGATGGATGTGTGTGTCCATTTTGAACCTTAGTTACTAAGTGTGTATGTAAAGAAAAAAAGAAAATAAAGACAAAGATGTGAGATGAATAGAAGAACCTGGTCATCAGTATCGAATGCTGCAGAAAGGTCAGGAAATAGTAATACTACATAGTGCTCCGTGTAACTTTTCCTTTGTAACTACAGAATTCAAACTCTGCCATATTTTATCATGATCTTTCTCAGACTACATTCTGCAGTTTGATATCTTCATCCCTGAATTCCTGAGGCAGCTCTTTGTTTTATTGGTTTTCCTTCAGATTCACTACCTGATCAATGATCCTCACAAAGACGGGCGATTTTATTCTGTAATTCTGACAGTCACCTTTATGGCACAGACAGAGGACGATCAACTCATTCTATGGGCCATTAAGACATTTTTCAATGCTATTGACTTAGTGCTACAAGAGCAAAAGGGTTGAATATTTATGGCATCAGCAAATGTTCTTTTTTTTTGTTTTACTTTGGCAGAAGGTTCAGTGGTTTGCCTATTCAATGATTAATCGCCAATAGAAATCCATGAAACAAAGTTTAACAAATATTTTCTGCAGCTGGCAGTCTACAATCTAAAATTAGCCACCATGCCATATCTAAAGGGTTACTCATATTGGGGTTATAAATGTCATCATTTCTCTGAGATCTTTCTTTGAGTTGTCAATTACCAATCATTATTTATCATAGATTTAGAAGGTTGCTCATAAATGAGTGTTTGTTAAATTTAACGTTGGGCAAATTTGCTCCTGGGCAGTAACCCATAGCAACCAATCAGTGATAAGACTTTTTAAACCAGCTGCAGGTAGAGCAACGGAAGCAAACACCTGATTGGTTTTCTTGCATTACTGCCCAGGTGCAAATTTGCCCAGTGGCCCCCAATGTGGTAATTTTTTGGCAACCTTGGGATTTTAAAGGACGATATGTTGAGTGAATCTGTACCATTTTGCAAAAAAAACCCCAAAAAACGCTAAACTGCTGAAACTGCTGTTTTGATGGGACCACAACTTTTTTGATGTTACCACAACCTTTTTGATGCAACTGCGACTTTTTCCTGACTCGACAAACTTTTGCAGCAGTTTTGCAAAAAAAAAATTCCAATAATGAAATGTGGATTTTCACAGCGAATCCATGCCTGGAGAAAAAAAATTGCTCTTAACAATTCATAGAAAACAAATGAATTTGACTGCTCAAGGGAGTCAATTTGATTATCATTCAAAAAAAAGTCAAAAGGGTTTGACAAATGTGTGAACATTTTCTTGGCAGTCATTAAAGTGTTAAGAAATTGTGATAAAATACAAAAAAAGTGAGAATATTCCTAGATCTCCCCCACAGAGTAGTGAACACCAAGGACCATGTTCATGCCCAGAGCACTTCTTGTTGCTGCATTATGTGTTGGGTTTTTTTCAAGGCAAAAAAGCAACTAAAATAAAATATCATTCCTAGTGTTGATATCTACAGGCAATGCTGATGCATTTTGGGACTCATCTCTTTCTAAAAGTGTCCCAGAATGCTGCTTGCTGAGAATTTAAACCTGCAAGTTGTGTAATTAATTAAAGCTGGTAATTAATTATGTAATTTGTGAAAAGAGCAATCGTCCAAAACACTTCTTGAATCTTGTTATTTTTCCAGAATCGTTGTCAAACTTTTGCAAAATGTTATCCCTTATTGGAAAATAATAGATCCACTTAATAATGCATTGCTCTGTGAATAGAAAGTGCCAAATATATCATGAATGTTTTATAGGGGTGCTTTTATCTAGCCAGCTTCTTAAAAATCCTACATAGATCAAATAAAAATCCTACATAGATAAAAAAAAACAAAAATCAATCGCATATGGAAAACCTAGTTATACCGTTTAATTATCTGTTCATGTTTCTTTAAGGTATGTTTACAGAATACATATACTTTATAAGAAGGGAAAAACTTCCCAATTGCATAGAGGAAAACTACTCCATATCCCTTAATGCATCATAAACATTTCTTGGAGGCTGATTGATTAATATATTGTATATATTTAACAGGTCAAATTAACCCAGCAATACCCAACCAGTGGCTCAGGGGGCAACATGTTGCTCACCAACTCCTTGGATGTTGCTCTCAGTGCCCCCAAACCAGGGAGTTATTTTGGAATTCCTGACTTGGGGGCAAGTTTTGGTTGAATAAAAACAAGATTTACTACCAAAAAGCCCCCTGTAAGCTGATAGTGTGCACACAAGCTTCCTAATAGCCAATCGTAGCCCTTATTTGGCTCCTACAAGAACTTTTATGGTGCTTATGTTGCTCTCCAAGTCTTTCTACATTTGACTGTGGCGCACGAGTAAGAAAGGTTGGGGACCCCTGAATTAACCTGTTGGATGAAGGAAAAAAAGAGCAATTGCATAGTGTGCAAAATAGCCAGTTGCATAGTGGGTGAAGGGAATGTATATTGCTTAATATGCCCTAAATATTTTTTAGCAGGGCTTTTGCAGAGTCCACTTGCTTTAACAATGTAATTAAATATATAATTGGATGGAAGAAAAAGGACCAACCGAATAAAGGAAAAAGTGCTACATTACCCATATAAATTGCTTAAAAGCTATTTTGTACAATACAGTGAGTCTTACAGACACTGATTGATTACGGTTGCCTCATTTTGCACCATTTATTTTTAAAAGGTACCACCAATATATTACACATTAAGGGACAGTTTTACTAAAACTGTAATATTTTTCAATTTTTATAAAAAAATTTAATTAAACTCATGAATGTCTTTCATTAACTAAAAAGTCTGTGTTGGAATAGTCACAGAAAAGTCGAGAAAATCCCACTTTTTTCGACTTGACGCATGAAAACTGTGACTTTTTCAAATTGTCACACAAAAACAAGCGTCAAAAATCTGAAAATGTCAGTAAAGAAGGATCCTCTATGGAAAGAAAAGGCATATCTGCGATTGACTTCTACATGATCTCGGCAGGTTTTAGCAGGTGAATTGTCGGATTTGGATTTTTAGCCATTTGAAAAAAAAATAATCCAATGGTTAGTAATATTTCCCTGTTTTTACAGTTTTTGACCTGGGAGTACATTAGATCAGCGCTGTCCAACAGTTGGACAGTTTTTCCCTACATATATAGGGACCAGAAACCAGATGATTATAAAATGATGATGTCAACCAATGAAGTCAGTGAAGCTCTTGAGAAGTATGGTGGCCATCAGCATTATTAAAGAGGCCACATTTGGCCTGTGGGCTTCTGGTTGGACTGCCCCATCAGGGAAAATGTCAGCCATCAGAATAATGTAGTTATTCACTTCCTTCTTTTAGTGATCCATTCCAAATGAATATGATATCATCCATTTACTGTAGCAGCACAAGACCCCCAATTACTAGCTCAGAAGGAATACCACTTCACTTATATCTCTTTTTATTGGAGTAACTACAAAACATAAAAGGACAGTTTGCAGACTGTAGGTAATTGCTCTCAAAGTTACTCACAAGTTACTTTCTCTTTTCAAACCTATATAGAAGATGCATATCTATGCTATACTTTCCACATAAATGGGTAAAGGTGGCCATACACAGGCCAATTCTAGCTGCCGATATCAGCCCCTTAGTCAGCTTAACAGCGGGCCTGTCCAGATCTTGATCGGGCAGGTTTGATTTTTTGTCCGTTCAGGGACCACATTGGTTCATTGATGTAGACCCCAAACTGACGTGTGCCTATACCCGCCATCCTAATTCGATAGTTTGACCCCAGGGCCAAACAACCAAATTAGCCTGATATCTCACACCTGTAGGTGGGGATATTGGGAGAAGGTCTGCTCACTTGGCGACCTTACCAAGCGAGTGGATCTTAGTGTGTATGGCCAGCTTTACTCCTTTGATAAAATAATTTTGTGATTAGACTATGATTGGATTGGTGGATGGAGGCAGGGTCAAGTGTCCAGTGAATGGGCACCATTGGTAAATACATTGTTGGTGTGTGCTTCACCACTGTTTTAAAATGTATATTGGCAACATTTTGTTTCTTTACTACACAATGCACACAATTACCAGGCACCTACACACAAGCATTATACTTTGATAATACAACTGCATTAATGCCCAGCCAGGTCTTTGTTGAAGAATCAGTAGTGGGCACTGCCTATAATAATTCCTGTGTTTGTTTATCAGGCTCTCTGCAGATCCTATAGAAGTGAGACATGAAGCAGTTAAACTTATTGTATTTCAGCTCATCAGTAAAGCACTAAAGGTATCTTATTTACAACATCATTTAACCATGAAAACAAATAACACATATTAAAAGATCTTCTTCGATTGAACCTGTTTCATTATCGTTGACTAATGAATCCCTATCAAGCCTTTAATCTCATTGGCCCGAAGTCCCAACATTCATCTCCTGAATGAGACAGACTGCTAAGTAAAATGAAGCTTATCTTAAAAGAGACAAATGGATTGATTATTAGCCAAGGTCTCTTGGAGAAAAGGTATAATTCCACAATTAATATGACTGATGAGAATTAGGCCTCATTGATAATTAACTGGGTTTTGAGGCTGTTTATTCTACTTGCTTAGCATAATGTTTATATTTCAGCAGCAAATATTTCATTATAAGTATTGCTCAGACAGTCAGGTGGTGTGCATGAATCTCTAGGTTGTGCTTCGGAAATGTGTGAAGCGAATCCTGTTCCCATAAAGGAGAAGTACACACACAGCATAAGTTATTCCTTATTATACCTTATAACAGAATTCTTGCTGTGATCTTGGAAGCCTGGAGCTTCATTCTTTGCAATCTATGGATTGTGCATCAGAAAAATCAATATAATAGCAGCTCATCATTTATCAGTAAGGAATTAATACATTGGGCTGCCCCCAAACATGCTTAGGGGTGCCTGAGTGCCCACTCACCACCCACTGCTAGCTCCCCTGTGTGTATACATTATGCTTTGCCATAATCACTTGAGGGAAGCGGGAGAGCGATGGCAACTTGGAGTGGCAGGTGGGTATTGGGTCTGTGCCGACGTGGCTCACTGGATTCTTTCTGGTGTCCTTCCAGCCCCTTCCAACCCTGAGCAGCGTTTATATCAACCTCATGTATTCATGGAAGCCTAATAAAATATAAGATGGTGGCCCAGGCAATACAGTGTCTACAGTAGAAATATACTCTTCCTCTGCTCCTGAAGTTTTCCTGTCTTGGAAAATAAGGCGAATGCAGAAGCAGCAAGATGCGGGTACGGGTCCTATAATGGCAATATTTAGCAGGCTAAAGTCAGGTGCTGGTTAGGGTTTTGGTTGTGGGTTGAGTTTTTCCTGGCCCTTATATCACTCACTCAAATAGTAGTACTTGCCCCCCCCCCCCCCAGTACTTTGCATACCAGCTCCCAGCTGTCCCTTTTTTTTCACCTCACAGCCCGCTGTCACAGTTTGCTGTTTAAATGTCCCATGTTGCCCTGCTTGTCCTTGGTTCTTCACATCTCCTTACTTCTCCAGAAAAATAATCCAAGATGGCCATGCCCAGTCTGGTCAAAAGCAAGTATAAAGTATGGTAAATCATCATTGTACCACATTATTTACATTACTGTGTGTGCATAACTGTTAAATAGAACCCATTTTAAAATAGCATTGCTATACACTGTGACACCCTTTGCATAAAGGTAATACTATCATGTTGTGGACACCAATCTACGCAGTATTCTAACTAGATCAAAATTTTGGTCCTTAATTCCATGCAGCATTGTTTGACACTTTTTGACACCAGTAGCTAAAAAGACTGCCTTTGTTCCACAAAGACAAACAAACCAACTAAGAACAGCATCATTGAATACAAAGTGCCCATTATTTACTAATGTAGGTGCAACTGATGCCGCTAATATACAATGTACACATAACAGTCCATGTGCCAGTTGCATATAGTAATGTTAATGAGGTGCATTGAGAAATGTATAGAGGTACCTTATGTCCCCCATAGGGAAAGTGCAAAAATGTTGTGCCCATGAAGTTGTATGCAGTTTCCATTTGCAGTTAATTTATCAACTGGCACAAGATTTTTTGCCCGCTTTTTCAGTGGTAGCACAAATTCTGTGCAGGGTGGCAAAGAAGGTCCTCTGCCAATACTGTCATTCAATACAGTAATGCCATCATCTCTTCAATATGTTGCTAACTTATTTAGCCCACAGTTGTTCTGGTTGTATCACCAACAACCTCCCAAGTCTAAGGATTCTCTGCACAATGTATTTCTATCTGCACACAACTACTTCGCCATCACAGAGGGGATTAAAACCGGGATTCATATTTCATATCATTTTATATCTATCAAATGCAAAGCGTGCAATGATGGTGATGCTTATAATAGCCGGCCTTCACTTTTTCTAGCTGCAAATGACGTTCTTGAGTTTATGGAAAGGTAGTTAGCATATTGTGGCCACAATCTAAGTGTGCACCGCATATCAAGGCTGAAAAAACAAGACAAATGTATTAATATAAAAGTGTTCCAATCATGGCACTATATTTATTTAATATTGAAAAATGAGACGGTATGGGAACTAATTAGACCACTAATTTGACACAAATTGATTGCTTGTGGATAATTAACTCACTTTCCTCTCCATGGTTTTGCTAAAGTGTTATTTCTGCTAAATGCGCAAAGCTACCCTTACATTCCTGCTTAAGAATTTTGCAGAGAAATGTAAATGAGTCTTCATTTCTTGAAGGACAAAATATATAGATTAGGGATGATTTATAAACATGCACTAAACACAGTCCATTAACTCTTTAAGTTCTCTGAAAATGTAATTTTAGTTGCCTATAGTGACGATCAGCAGGTAGTTTTTACTGGTGTACTACCTAAAAAAGGCATACAAACCAGTGACCAGGGAAAATGCATGCAATATGTCACCAAACAGGCTACTGCTCCCACCTGTGTATACTTACGCAGTCAAAATGAAAACCAATTCATATTCATTGGTTTGATTCATATCCAAAATGGGGAAAACCAAAGCTTATTATGTAAAAGACACATTATCACTTTACAAATCACAGGGCCTAGCAAACATCTCTGTGGTTGCTAGGGGTTACTAGACCTAGAGAAAATTTCTCACTATTCTGCTTTCCCCTGCAGTTCCTGTGTATTTGTTTGATATAACTACATGACTTAAAGTAAAACAATACCCCCAGAATGGAATCAGTTAACATGTGCTTACACAGTGAAAATAGCTTCTTGCAGCCCCAGGTGCACGCTGTACCCACTGCCCGGGCAGATAAATTCAAGAATGAAGAAAACAGCAGCACTCCGGTTGTTTTGAAAAATGTGAATCTTTACTAAGTGCCAAAGGCAACGTTTCGGGCTTCACTCCAGCCCTTTATCAAGCCTATTAGTACAAATACAAACAAGTGTTTAAATACCCACAGGAAGAGGAGGATCAGTCCATATTCACCTCTATTTAAATACCCCCAGAATGAATACTTAATCAACAGATAGTTTAAATTATACTAAGTGACCTAATAAAGAATCTCGCCAAACTGGAATATATATATCAGTAAATATTGCCCTTTTACATCCTTTCCCTTAATCCACCATACAGTGATGGTCTGTGTGCTCCCTCAGAGATCAGCTGACAGGAAATAATGCAGCTCTAACTGTAACAGGAAGTAGTGTGGGAGCAAAATGCAGAACTCTGTCCATTAATTGGCTGATATGGCCTTGCATGTATGTGTATCTTGGTTTGTTTGTGTGCACTGAGAATCCTATGATTAAATAACAACTAAACCCTAATTCACTGGGTCATCTAAACAGGACCCCGGGCTGGTGCATTGTCCTGGTGCATGACATGCGTCATTTTCGCCGTTTCGCAAATCTTTTCAAATATCTGGGTAACTAAAATCCCCATGATATTGACTTGACCCAAACTTAGAGCCATTTCTATTTGCAACAGGAGCTAAGTATCTTCCTCTTCACTTGTGTTGGGCTGTCTGTAGGTTACCCCTACAATTAATTTGCCCAATCTTTGAAAAGTTCAATGCATAATTATTGATTTTTCACCATGACTTCTTCCTTTATACTGGGTTTTAAATTTTGCTTAGCATAAAGGCATATCCCCCACTCCTATTTTCTATCTTCCCTTTCCATCTAATAAAAACATAGACTTTTAAGCTGGCCATACATGTGCCAATATAATCAAATTGTTTTGTGTGATTTTTGGGTCATGTGTGGGCTCCAAATAATTACCCTGACAATTTTTGTACCATAACAAATGGTTATGTCATCATTCTGACAGGTAAGAATATTTCTGTCGCATAACGATAATATCTTTGCATGTATTTCCTATCTGAAGATATGCATGGGTGACCTATGATGTATAAGCAAAATGCACACAGCCACAGAGAATCTTTATGTAAGTTTTAAAAGCCATTGCTTACCCCAACAAGAACGCTTTCTCTTCTATTCTTATTTCCAATACTATTGCAAGTGCTGCTCTGTATTTGGCATTCATATATACAGTATACTGTACTCAACAGAAAACAAAATAGTTTTTTAGAAATAGAAACTAATAGACACTATCATAGCACATTCTTTAGTATGAACATGTACTATACTTTTAAGCAAGAACATCATCTGTCACTTCTATTTACACAATATAACTTTCATATGATTGTTGTCTGTCATTTAATGGCCAGAAAATCATCCAGTTGGTTATTTTTCTGACTTTAATCCTACAATTTAAATCTGAATGTTAGTTTTAGATCATTGCATTGAAATGTATGATTGATATCCGAATATTTGTTGTACGACAATATGAATGTGTATGGCCTGTTTACTCATGCAACTCATCCATGTTTCAGCAATGCCGATGACATCATATTTCTCATCCATTGCCAAGGACAAAATGAGGGGTAGACAGAAAAGGCCTAGGGCTCAACAGAGTAGGGGTGCTAGGACCCTAGGCATATATTTTTCTGCCTTGTCCTACCACTAGTTCAAACCTTGTGAATAATTGCTGCCCCTATGCCTAAATCCTCATGTAACCTACCTTCACAGAATTACTCACAGCTCCCTTACCCTATGCCTAGTTTAAAATCTTGTCCAACCTTTTAGCCATCCTATCACCAAAAACAGTTGCACCATCATCATTAGGGTGCAGCCCATCTCTGGCAAAGAACCTGTAGCTAATGGAAATACCTGGACAGTTCTATAAAAACCCAACTCCCTAACCCCACCCTGCAGAAGCTTCTCCACCTCCTAATATAGCACATGGTGCTGGTAATATCTCTAAGATATTTACCTTAGAACTCCTAGGCATCTGTCCTTTTCTCTGTTTCTTGAAATCGCTCTTAAGGACTTTTCCCACTAGAAATATTCACACATTGGCAGCGCCCTCCAGGTCACTATAAGAGGCCTCAACAGTTGATGTTTAAAATCAATCAACCTTTATTAGCACATCTATAAACTTGAGGTCTTACGCGTGTCAGCACACTTTTTCAGAGACCTCCCAGAAATATGTCCACACGCCCCACCACATGCCGAACCCTAGTATCAAGCAACCAATAGGCAGGTTGGAATGTAGGGTCCTTGTGACATATTCACCTATCCACCTTCCAAATAACTGAATCCCCTGTCACTCCAAAGGCATCAAAATGATGTCCTAATTATTGTTAAATATAAGATTACACTAGACACTAGATTATTCTGGGCTTTATGGTTCCTATCATACCAGATTTCCTTGAATAAGGGAACACCTAAGCCACAGTTCACGCACACTCATAGGAAACATGACTTTAGCCTTGCACAGAATATACTCCTGTTTATTAAAATGATGAAAAACATAAATCAACCAAAACCCTTAATGGATTTGAATAATGTCTTCCTATTCTCTTCCCTGGCCATCTGGAGCCTTTAAAGCTGGTGGTGGCATATGTCGTGCACATGGATCTCTGAGTCACTAACTTGATGAATGGCAGGCACATTGCTATGGTATATTCTGTGGGCAGAAGCCAATAAATCCACTTTGTCTCTTGATGTAAATAGAGCATAGCAAATCAATCAGCGTGCGCTTTTCTTCCGTAATAAAAACATGATGCAAGATCTCTCGCTGTCAGCCCCGCATAACTCTGTCCTAATGTTATGGGAAACAGACAATGCTTTGGAGGAAACACCTGTATTACCAGTTGCGTCAACAGTGAAGGTTGCTGCAGACACACTTCATTGAAAAGGCATCCACCTGATGACATTGCCAAAGTGGAAATGAATATAACTTGGGCTCTTGGACTTTGACAAATGCACTGTTCCCCCCATCTGGTTTGCACATGAACCATAGTTTCTGAAAAGCTAGCCGCCCCTTCAGAGATTAATAAATTATTGCTGGAAACAAGCTGTGCTCTGGGATGCAAGCAGCAAGGAGGAGATGTGGCAGAATGCTTAAAATACTAGGCTGTCATAAGCTGATAGTTCTCAGATGAAGTCCTGAATCCCACTTTGACCTTAGATAATTTACATGAAATCATCATTTTCTGTTCCTTGTTCTAATTTTGGCATCAAGGCATCTACAATTATGAAAAAAACAACAACAATGTGCTGCTAATAATTAAAATAATAGCCCTCTGGACAACATTTGTTGTCTTTAACCATTGCAGCTGTGGTCAATGCCAGAGGGAGTAATGTAGCAACAAGGGCAACATACTAACATCTAGTAACCCATTGTAACCAATTAAAGTGTTTGATTTTAGTACTAAAAATGCACTAAGCTAATTAAAACTTTGGTTGCTATGTGTTACTGTAAGGGGGCAAATATTACCAATGATTCTTTAAAACACCAATGGCTTTAGTATCTGCTACATCTGTGTTGCCCCTGATCTATTGAAACAACAATAAATCCTCTGCACTCACCCATTATCAATATATATGGAACATTAAGACATTCTGTGCATTAAACTACTAAGAAATGCCCTCCCGTTTAAACAAAACAGGGATTGTTTGTCCATATATTGCAATATACTTCAAGCTGGCCAACTGCGTCAAAGTCATCCCTTTTGGCCAGTCCTACACTAACTTATGCGATTCCTCAGAGATTCTACTGCTTCAATATACGTTTAGCAAAGGGACTAAGTTTTACCTGCAACTTTCTTGCTTTTAAGGTTAAAACACCCATATGGATGCCCTTTTATTGGCTCCACTGGGATCACCTGACTGCAGCTGGAAAGGGTGGGAGCTACAACATAAGAGCTGGCCACTGCTCCTGTATAAAAGAAAACAAAAAAAAGGGAAAGTTGTGCTCAACCACTAAATTTTAAAACCATTAGGCAGGGGTGCAAGGAGGTTGTGACCAGAAAATACATAAAACAACAAGAAATCCTCTGCACTCACCCATTATCAATATATATGGAACATTAAGACATTCTGTGCATTAAGCTAGGCTAGCTAGGACTGGCCAAAAGGGATGACTTTGACGCAGTTGGCCAGCTTGAAGTATATTGCAATATATGGACAAACAATCCTTGTTTTGCTTTAAAGGGGAGGGCATTTCTTATTAGCTTAATGCACAGAATGTCTTAATGTTCCATATATATTGATAATGGGTGAGTGCAGAGGATTTCTTGTTGTTTCTATGTATTTTCTGGTCACAACCTCCTTGCACCCCCACCTAATGGTTTTAAAATTTAGTGGTTGAGCACAACTTTTCCTTTTCTTTTTTTTTTTTTGCCCCTGATCTATTCCAAGATGTCTGTGACTGAGATGTGATCATTATATGACACTTTTGTCACCTTAGGAAAGTTTAGGTCAAGTAAAGTGTCATAAACTCTTTCCACATCTGTTAATGGAATTTCCCATGATATGTTTGCTAAGAGCATTGTGAGCTATTGTAGTGTTTGCTGAGAGAAAAGCACAGTTGCTAGCAGATATTTGACCATCTTATTGCCACTGGAAATTATATTTGTTAAGTGTTGTAGCACAGGTACTTGTGACCTGGGGTTTTCCAGATAAGGAAAAACAACATTACCAGAGCTTGAAGGAAAACATTACCCCTGAATAATTTACGTCTTTATAAAATACTGTATATTGCATAAACAGAGCAGCCCATGTATAAAACACTGCTTCATCTAAATAAACCATCTTCATAAAAACATACTTTTTGATAGTATGTGCTATGGGGTAATCCTAAACATATTTATATATGTTAATATGTACTTAATTTGGCTTAACATACTTTGTCTATTAAAAATGTTTTTAAAAGGGATACTGTTTTTTTGGGGTACTTTTTATTTCTAGATTACACTGTTTACATAGCAAATAATTTACTCTACTATTTAAAATGTTATTCTTGAACCAACAAATGTATTTTTTTAATTGTAATATTGGTGTGTACCATATCAGTGCATTGTGCCTGAGTCTGAGCTTTCAGAAGGAGCCAGCACTACACATTAGAACTGCTTTCAGGTAACCTATTGTTTCTCCTACTCCCATGTAACTGGAGGAGTCCCAAGCCAGACTTGGATTTCTATCAATTGAATGCTATTCTGATGGGAGATTCAGCTGATCTACTGGGAGCTGCTCTCTTGCTCCCTTCCCATTGTTCTGCTGATCAGCTGTTGGGAGAGGGGGATATTACTCCAGCTCAGCAGTAAAGTGTGACTGAAGTTTATCAGAGCATGGCTGTGGCACCCTGGGAAATGAAGAATATGGCTAGCCCCATGTGAAATTTCAAAATATAAAAAAATCTGTTTCTGCTTTAGAAAAATGGATTTCAATGCAGGATTCTGCAGGAGAAGCTCTATTGACTAATGTGTCTTGAAAAAAAACATGTTTTCCCATGACAGTATTCTTTTAAACATTAATTAAACCCAATAGGATTGTTTTGCCTCCAATAATGATTAACTATAGTTGATATAATTGGGATCAAGTACAAATTACTGGTTTATTAATACAGAGAAAAAATAATTAAAAAAAAATCAAATAATTTGATTAAAATCAAGCCTATGGAAGATGGTCTTGCTGTAATTCATAGCTTTCTGGATAAAGATCACATACCTCTATGAAAAATGCAATAATAAAAATGCAATAGCAGTATATGTCTAGACCTGTTAATATCATTTGAACAGAGGAGTATATCTCTATTAAATGTGAACTCAAACAAAGTTCAGAGAGTGCTTGAGAGTGCTTCTTTTTGTGCTCCACAGAGGAACACTTACTGCAGTGGAATGCACAGGCTTTTTAGTTCAGTTCAGACTCCTCAGTAACAATAGCCTGGGAAGCAGGGGAGAATCATAAATAGTATGGAACATAGAGGAAGGGTCGTACTGGAGCAGGAACTAGGGTTGCCACCATTTCTGTCCTTCCTATGTTTTAAAGGGGTTGTTCACCTTTAAATGAACTTTATGTAGAGAGTGATATTTTGAGACAATTTGCAACTGGTCTTTATTTATTATTATTTCTGATTTTTTAAATTATTTAACTTTCTGTTTGAATGAGAAAATGGAATATGAATATGAGAAGCACTGAGCAGGAAGATAAATAATAAAAAATAACTAACAATAAAATTGTAGCTTTACAGAACAATAGTTTATGGGCTGCCAGGGTCAGTGAAAGAGTCAGAAGATTTTTTTACTAACCCCAGCAGCTGGAAAGAGTCAGAATTATAAAAAAACTATAAAATTAAAAAAGAAGACCAATTAGAAAGATGCTTGCTTATTACTCCTTGTAATTTCTGCCCTATTATTAACATTGGCACCAAGAATCAATATATACTGGCTAGGCCATAATATACTTACCAGATGGCAACCTGTCGTAGCTGGAACAGAGGCTGCAGAAACTGTTGCAAGTTGTTGGTGTGGAGCAGTGTGCCTAAAAGGTCCAGATCTACTTTGAGTGGAGTTATTATTTCAGGAAAGATTGGTGAATAAGACTGTGCTATATCCAATGAACTTGGATTTCCCACAGGTTTATATATTTTATATGTGGTGCTATTTGAATTGATAGGCTTGCCAGCAATGTAATAAAATAACAATTATTTGCAAGAGGCGATTTCCTTCTTTGTAACCCATCTCATAACAGCCAGGGCCAATTACATTGTGATAGTTACATAGTTACATAGGGTTCAAAAAGACCAAAAAGACCATCAAGTTCAACCTTTCCAAGTAAACCCAGCACACACAACCTGTACTTACCAATCAATACTATCACATACATAAATCATATATACAAACATTAATACTAACTGTAGATATTAGTATCACAATAGCCTTGGATATTATGCTTGTTCAAGAACTCATCCAGGCCCCTCTTATAAGCATTAACAGAATCTGCCATTACAACATCACTAGGAAGGGCATTCCCCAACCTCACTGCCCTCACCATAAAAAACACCTACGCTGCTTCAAAAGAAGCTCTGTTCCTCTAATCTAAAGGGGGGGGGGCCTCTGGTGCGTTGATCACTTTTATGGGAAAACACAACACCCCCTATCTGCCTATAATCCCCTCTAATGTACTTGTACAGAGTAATCATGTCCCCTCGCAAGCGCCTCTTTTCCAGAGAAAACAACCCCAACCCTGACAGTCTAACCTCATAGCGTAAATCTTCCATCCCCTTTACCAGTTTAGTTGCACGTCTCTGCACTCTCTCCAGCTCATTAATATCCTTCTTAAGGACTGGAGCCCAAAACTGCACTGCATACTCAAGGTGAGGCCTTACGAGAGACCTATAAAGAGTCAATGCCCTTTTTTATACAAGACAGCACTTTATTTGCTTTAGTAGCCACAGAATGACACTGCCTGGAATTAGACAACTTGTTATCTACAAAAACCCATAGATCCTGCTCCATTAAGGATACCCCCAACAAACTACCATTTAGTAGACAGTTCGCATTTATATTATTTCTACCAAAGTGCATAACTTTGCATTTGTCCACATTGAACCTCATTTTCCAGTTTGCTGCCCAGTTTTCCAATTTTGTCAAATTGCTCTGCAAAGTGGCAGCATCCTGCATGGAACTTAAAGTTTTAGAGAGAGAGTTTAATGGGAAGGTGGCAAAATTAATTCGTAACCTGGGTAGGCCTTAGGAGGTAGGCAGCCTTGGGCGGGGACTTGAAGAAGAGGCAGGAACCAGGCTCAACATCTGGGCTCAGGGTTAGTCCTCTGTGAGGACCTGGGCATTGTTTTACTACTGTTTTTGTTTGTGGTAGAGGTTGTAATACAAGTCATTCATTTACAATAAGTTATGGTTGGTTATCTATTAACTTATTAACTTATATTAAGTATCATGGTTAATACACAACTGCGTCCCAATTCCAGTGTCAAAGGGGGATAAAAAGCAGTGGGAGGGGGGTTGAATCAGTGGATTCGAGGCTGCATTTGCCATAATGGAGGAGCACTATGAAACATTTCTCCTAGATTACTATATTAATATAGTTTTTTACACCAAGGCTAAAAAGGTTATGAAAGGTCTTCAGAATAACTGGATGGAGGAAATCTTAAAACTGCGTGTAAAAATAGCAAAGTAGCCCTCCTTAATATAATCCCTCAGCCATGAGCGTTTCCTATGAAGCAAGGTCAGAAAGCTTTTATTTTCAGTTCGGTAGGAATCCTCAGAAAAGCTGAGTGTGTCGGAATCCTTGAGCTTTCCAGCATATCTCGGTAATTGTGAGAAAACAGCTCATAACCAATCACGTCTATTCTCTCTGACAAACGAAGATTAAATCAGATTTGGTTAGAATAACAGATCTGGCCCCAGCTGCGACGAATATCATGTTTGACATTGCATGTGCAAGGACGGATTTTATGTTTGTCAGTGGTGGGAAATGGAAACCACATGCAGACCCCCACCTCCGCAGCAATTTCCAAAGGACGTGTTTCCACGGCAAAGTTATTGTTTCATTAAATACACACTAGCTGCCTTCCTAATAGAGGAGAATAGACAGTGCCTTTGCATATGGCTTCTTGTAATTTACAAGTGTCCAAGCAAACCTAAAATGCTTATAAGGTCCACTACAGTGCTGGCGTGATGAAAGGCAAAGGAGACGTGGAAGATTTCAATCAGATTTGTCAGTCCACTTTACTGGAATTGTCCCTCACAAAGCACTGTACATCATTAAGGGCTTACAGTAGTGACTTGCTAGCAGAACATCTCCTGTGCTTTTTAATACCCTATGGCAGGAACTGACATCTCTGCTGCACATAATATTTCTGATATATATAGTCATGATTCACGTCCTTTTGATTGGCATTGGCCTTGAGGGTGTCCATGAAAAATGGAAGTCTATACAACACAGGGGAAGAGCTTCGGTCACTGCTTGTGCTTTCCCCGGCCTAAATGATTTTTATGTTAAATCATAAATTAAGTGCCTTGTGCGCTAAGCAGCTCAACCCTAAGAAGGTAAAATTGCAGTCTGTATGTGGATTCTGCCTCAGCACTTTCCAGGTCTTGTTCCAAGTGCTTTTAAGCAATTGCTGTCTTAATAAATTCTGGAGTCAAGGTCAAATTCTGGAAAAGGCAACTTATTCACTAGACAGGTACAGACCGGCACACTTGCCAGCAGAACAGCATTTTCTTCATATGAAATGATTTATATTTTAAAGAGGAATTATATATAAGTAAATTAATTCAATTCACATTTTTTAAAAAACACTCTAACCAGTTTTAAATGTATTTGTTTGGGTTTGTATAGTTTCCTCATAAAGGAGAAGGAAAAGGTAAAAACACTTACAGGACTGCTGCTCTGAGTCCTCTGAGTAAAGAACACCACATATATTTTCTTTTATTCTGTACACATCATCTTCTGTGTTAGACTTCCTTCTCTCAAAAAAATCCTTCAGGGCACGGCATGAGCCTGCTCAGTTTGCTCCTCTCTTCCCCTCCATTCTCCTCCTACCCTTCCCATTTCTGCTGTAATCTGAGCTGAGAACTGGTTTCTGCCTGCACACTGCTTACTGGAAGTGACCAAGCTAAAATGGCAGCTGCAGAGGGATCTTCTAGGGCTGGTTACTCGGGTATGGTAAAGCATTCTGCAGAATAAATATAGCATTCTAGCTTGCAATATTGCAGCTACTCTATTGGCAAGAAAATGCCTCAGTAGCTTTCCTTCTTGTTGCAACCTCCGGTATCTTCTAATGTTATGTGTAGTGCCGAAAGAACCCAGGTGTTGTAGTGCAGCAATATTGGGGAGCACAAGGGTTAGGAATAGGCATTGTAAAAAGTCAAGAATGTGAAGTAATTCTTAATAGGGATGCACCGAACCCAATTTTTTGGGTTTGGCCGAACCCCCAAATCCATTGTAAGGGATTCCGGCGAATATCAAACCAAATCCAAATCCTAATTAGCACATGCTAATTATGATTCTGAGGGGTTAAACATTGGTGCACGTGCAGAGCGCCAAATCTGAACCCTGCTGAAGAAAAGGCAGAATCCTGGCCGAATACCGAACCGAATCCTGGATTAGCTTCTTCATTAGTACAGGAATATTTAGATGCTTAATTCATGGTGCACAACAAGAGGTGTCCAATGAGACTCATCCCTCCCATGTACGCCCTTCTTGCATACAACAGAAAATGCTATCCAAGTCGCATAAACAAATGGGAGCAACTCAAGAAGTTGGGCCTACAGCTGGCAGGTGCAACCATAGGGTATCAAAGTGCATAGCTAACCAAAAACCTAGTGTATACACCTCAGTCGACACTATAGAGGCGCTTAAGTGTAAATATAACTATTTATAAATATGCAATATTGTACGGGGGGGGTTACACAAAAAACTCTCTGATGCTTCATTTACTGGTTGATCCTTCCAGTGGACAAAAGGTCACCCAATGAGATTAAAATAAATAAGATTTCATCTTAATTAATCAATAAATATAAGGTTATGTACTTGGGATTTAAAAATACAGATTGTGTATATCCTTAAATGGACTAAGACAAGTTGGTCCTTGTTAGAGACCTAGGAATACTTGCATGGAATGGCGATAAGTATTGTTAAAGTCCAGCAAGATAAAAACAAGAGGTAGTTAAGACATATAGGACATTAAGACATTCTGTGCATTAAGATACTAAGAAATGTCCTTTCCTTTAAACAAAACAAGTCATTCCCAGTCTGGCCAGCCCTACACTGCCTTGTATTTAAATCATTAAAGGAACAGTAACACCAAAAAATGAGCTTTAAAGTAATAAAAATATAGTGCACTGTTGCCCTGCACTGGTAAAACTGGTGTGTTTGCTACAGTAACACTACTATAATTTATATAATAAGCTGTTGTGTAGCCACGGGGGCAGCCATTCAAGCTGGAAAAAAGGAGAAAAGGCACAGGTTACATAGCAGATAACAGATAAGTTCTGTAGAATACAATAGTGTTTTATCTGTTATCTGCTATGTGCCTGTGCCTATTCTCCTTTGAATGGCTGCCTCCATGACTACATAGCAGCTTATTTATATAAATTATAGTAGACTTTCTGAAGCAAACACACAACTTTTACCAGTGCAGGGCAGCAGCACATTATATTTTAGTTACTTTTATACACTTTCATTTTTTGGTGTTACTGTTCCTTTAAGAATTCTACTGCTTCATTATACATTTTATACAGAGAGTTTTACCTGAAACTTTCTTGCCTTAAAGGTTAAAACTCCCAAATGGTTGCCATTATTATTGGCCACCACTGGGATCACCTGACTGTAGCTGGTATGGGTAGGAGCAATATATTGTTGTACTGGCTGATACATTAGATAGGTTCAAGAAAATACTAGGTTCCTTTTTGCACGCAAGTAAATACAAGGTCATTGACATTAATGTTCTTAGTAAGATGTGGATTCAGGGTCTGTTCACACTGCACTTTTGGAGTAAACATTTTTCTTTACTTTTCTAAAGTAAATCGTAGCTAGCTTCTTTGCTTCACTCCGGATTGTCTATAAGTTTGGTTGCATTTACTGAAGCAAAAGCTGAAACTTGATGGACATATGGACAGAAACTATGATAGACAGATATTTATATAATCTGAATCTTTTCTCTTTTCACATTGCACTGCGGGGCATAATTAACTTTATTAAATATAGGCGAGACATGATTTTGTCTTAAAATTATATTTCTATTTTCCATTAAGCCTAGAGAGAGATTATAGGTTTATCCTGTCAGTCATACTGAAGGTTTTACTAGTTTAACAGGCATTTCTCAAGGGTCAGTTGCTCAAAGACTGTGAAACAGTAGATATCAATTCTACCTTTTGAATTAAACAGTTTGGATACACTGTGTTATATTTGCTTATACACCCAGAATCTCACTGTACCTTGAAGATGGGCTTCCATGAGCATCCAAATCCCATTTCGACTGGCCTTCAACGTACCCCTACATCTACTACTCTAAGCCCGTTTAGGGGGACCATCCATACATCTTGGAAACTATTGGCCTTTAAAGAAAGGTGGATCCTCAGAATTCAGACATGGTACAGTCATAGATTAATACTATTCTGTGCCATCTTCAAAGCAAGAGATAAGGAATATTCAGCAACATCACAAATAAACAACACTTATACACAGTGTCAGTATCATAGTTTTCCTTGTCAATGCTCCAGTCAGCACTTGCTTTTTAGGTGGCTACCTAGGCTACAAGGCCCACTGAACCCCTGATGATGAACCTAGACTGCTCATGTTACAGCACTATACATAAACTGTAGGCAAATCTTATGACCCTTTGTGGTGCTAGATGGAGGGGCTTCATATTCTAATTTTGTGTTGCAAGTTTTCTCAACTTTTTGGTTTTGATTCTTTACTACTGTGGATATTTCCCTTCTGTTATTTTGAGAGCATGATACTGCTCTGTTTAAGCCTTTTACAGATTGTTTGGATACAGCATTTTATTTATAGAAAGTATCACGGTCTGGATAAATTGGTGGAAGCTTTCTATTGGTTTTGTTTACCTTATTTACTTATTTGTATTGGGGCTCCTAGGCACTTGGGTGGGGGACAGGGTTGGGGGTGTGTGATGCAGTGGACATTTATGGACTTGGATTGTATGTAGTTCTGTGTGATTTTCTTATGGCAGGGAGTGGGAATGGAAGCCATCACGCACAGAGGAAATGACTTTGAAAGATGGCTTTAGTATGTTAGGAGAAGGTGGGTGGGGTTTACTTCACCTTCTAATATGGGATGCCTCAAATTCTGGTTATTCACTAGTTAGTTTTACTATGGTAGTAATCTGACGTAATGGTTGTTATCTCTGTGTTCATTTTTGTATTTCTAAACATCCCTATATGGTGCCTGGGTTCTACAACACTGGTCATAGCCTAACACTTTGTGCTTCATGTTTTGCTAAGCTCTTTTACTTACAGGACCAGGCTTTTGTGCCTATACAACATTTTAGGTTATAAACCTAAACCTCATAGGGGACAAGACTTTAGCAGAGCCACAAACCCTACACCAATCCACCATTAGTAATGCTGAAACTGTAGAAATATTCAACATTTCTGAATGCTCCTTAGAATCAGCTAAACTGTTAGGGTTAGAAACCCCTAGTGGGATCTCCATGGTACATTCTTTCAAGACTAAAAGTGTCATGTTGGCCGTTGCCCCCGATTATGCTTAAGCACTTGTTCATACATCAACAAACATTAGTAAATTGATGCTACACTGGCCCTTTCTGCTGCCAAACATTAGAATGCACTCGGGCTGTACCTAAAGTATATTTTTTTAGCTCTGTCAATGGCTTTTCACTCTATGTAGCAGTGACATTCAGTTCTTGCAATAATTGCGCTACCGCATGTCCAGCTAGTTAGATTTACTGGTCTGGAAACTATTACCAAGCACAACAGCACAATCTTGTGACTATAAACTGTTCTTGAGCCACCTCTGACCCATATCCAGCCATATCAGCTGGGTAGCACCATCCCCCCCTCCCTGCTAATGCCTTCCGCGGTTTTGTACTTGTCCTTCATAAAAACAACCCGAGGGTGGAAATTATTCAAAAAGCTCATGTTTGACACCTCATCTGTTCCAATCTGACAGCGATACATAATGTAACAGGCTGAGAGTGAGGAGGGAGCAGGGTAAAAAAAAAAAAGAAGAAGAAATGCAACTTAAAAGGAGATTGACTCCATTCCAAGAGGCCATAAACGGAAACAAAGAGCGAAACGTGATTTATTTCAGCGTGTAATCTTTACAGTAAGTCATCCCTCAGACGTTTCCCACTGACAGAATGTAATAATATTAATGCCCAGAGCAATCGCAATCACGACCAGGAGAGGTATTTATCAGGCTGCCAATTCAAGTAAATGCAGTAATGTAACATGTTTAAAGCAAGCTAATAAAACAAGTCAGCAGAGAAATATTACACAGTGCTTTCCGCCTCTCCCTTAATCCCTGCTATATGTTACCAAAGCAAAAATGTAAATCACTCTCTCTCTCTCTCCAGGCCTATTCACATTGGGAATCAGCTCCATGGGCAGTTGGGGGTTGCAAGATACCAACGCTGACTTAAACGTCCTTCCATGCAGTCTCCATTGTTACTATCCTTTGTTTACATAGTGCCAACATATTCTGCAGTACTTTATAGAGATTATACATCCTTCACATTAGTCCTTGGCCAAGTAGAGTCCCTATTACTTACAATGTATGGGCATTTATGCTGCTTGTATGTTCCTGGAGCATGAAAGCCATTGGAAAGCCTCTCAAGCAGTTTGAGAATAAGACCCCAGCATTGGACGGGAGCATGCTAACCATTGCACCTCCATGCTGCCACATGAACATACATTATGCCAATGCCAATGAATTAATTGAAGTAGCGATAAGTGAATCTGTCCAGTTTTGCTTTGCCGAAAAATTTGCGAAATGCGGCTACCATACAACTTTTTTGTTGACCCGACCACTAATTATTTGACGTGACTGCAACTTATCTGATGTGCCCGCGACCTTTCTGGCGCGACCACAACTTTATACTCATTCTGCTAATTTTTGTTTTGCAAAAAAATTCACCAATGGTAAAATGCGTAATTTTGCAGCGAATCCATGCCTGGCAAAAAAAATGCACTCATCATGGGATATGGGACCTGTTATTCAGAATGCTTAGGTCCAGGGGTTTTCCGGTTTATGTAATAGTTGAACTATTGGTGTCTCATATTAGAAAACAGCAGCTCAGTTTAAAGACCATGGCATGTCTGCTTGTCTAATGGATTCAGCATAAACATTAGGTCTGAAGCTTGTGCAGCTGTTTTTTTGTTTTTCAGTTTTTTTCAGGGTTTTTTTTCTGTTTTTTTCCCCAGCTCTAAAAAATGTGCGATTTATGACTAGAAGTTCAGCAGATGCATTGCTAACGATTGCTAAGCGTGCGAGCCAAATAAATAAGAAATTCAGTCTCCCCACGGCACCATTGCAGAATACAGCACCTCACTTTCATTAAATACCTCCCTCTGGCCTACTTGACTTTTCAGCGTGCCTTTTTAATAATGATATTTCAGCAGATTCGGCTCCTTTTCCACCTCCCCCACCCTTTTTTATTCCCTCCCTCCCCCCCCATGCCCATCACCCTCAGAAAAAGATGCCAGTAAAATAAAGTGTTATAAATCCAGTGACATTTCCAGTCAAATTAAGTCAGCATTAAGGCTCTGTGTTTACAGTGTGTTCAAAACGCTCATCTAATATTTACTGTACTGTGCACTGCGAAGTCCTGGCAATACAGAAGGGACTGATTTATATTAGAAATTTTTTGCTGCACCTGCACAAAGTGAGACTCGGTGACCTTGTACCATATAAAGAATTGATATACGCTGCAAAAAATATCCCTGTGTTTTCCACAAGCAACAACCCATACATTAAATCCTATTTCTATAATGCACCCCCATCTACCCCATGCAGGTCAAGCAGAAGTATCTCAAGGCTTTCTAAATATGGCTTCCGTATCACAATAACCTCTGTGTTGTCTTCCTTAAGCCCCTTGGGAAATCAATATTGCTGCCTTATTTTTAGTGGCCTGGATGGGAGCCATGTTGCCTAGCAGTCGCTGTGTATGTACAAAAAGCTTTGGAACAGTTACTGTACAATAAATCTAGCTGTAAAAGGTGCCTATACCGAAGGTACGGACAAGGAATATATACACCATGGCTAGCCCTTGCCTTCTTATTGATGCCAGAAACCTTGCCTTGACAATGACATTATTGTCTAGTTTAGTACAGTATGAAGTAAGACGGCGGCTTCATAATTACACACATACATATTCAGTATATATAAAGGAAAATAATTAGCTCTTGTGCAAAGATGTATTTAAGTTTTTATTGGCAGTCAAGGCAACTAGTAAAGTTTTAAACATATGTTTGCACAATCTCCAAAGTGAACAGTACTTTTTCTTTTATTTAAGCCACTTACTTGCACACAATCATTTATTAATTACATACAGTATATTGTACACAGTGCTACTCTATGTACATTCTCCTGCAAGTGCATATGTGCATATGTGTAGCATATATATATGTGTGAAACCCATTATCCAGAAAACTCCAAAGGCCATCTCCCACAGTCCATGGTAAATTAAATAATTTCTTTTTTTTTTAAAAATAGCTCTCTATCTCTCTGTAACAAAACAGTGGCATGTACTTGATCCCAACTAAGATATAATTAATCCTTATTGGAGGCAAAACAATCCTATTGGGTTAATTTAATGTTGAAATTATTTTTTTTAGCAGACTTAAGGAATGGTGATCCAAATTACGGAAAGATCCTTTATCTGGAACCCCAGGTCCCGAGCATTTTGGATAACCAGTCCCATACCTGTATATATACACATTAGAAACCCGATATTATGTTTCCCAGGAGATGGCATCAAAATGATATAAATTCTGAGAAAAAATTAAATCTGGGGAAAATAAAGTTGCTTGCTTGTATGGGACAGAGAAAGTTATTTATACAGCGTGAATTCTGGGAAAGGGTAAAATACAGGTATTTAAAATCAGGGATCTACCTTACAATTATATAGGGCTAAGAACTGGATTTGATCTTCAACAGGGGCCACCAGGAGATTCTCCCTTTTTATTGCAGGTCAGTCCGGTTATATATTAGATATATCAGGGGTCGGGAACCTTTTTGGCTGACAGAGCCATAAACACCACATTTTTTAAAATGTAATTCCGTGAGAGCCATACAATATGTTTGGCCGCGGATGCTGCGGGGCAAGGTAGGGTGGGTCCTAAGGATGCCGGATGAGATGCGGAGGAGGGCGTGGCCTGCGCTCGGGGGATAGAAGACGTGCTCTAAGGCTTAGAACACGTCTTCTATCCGCCGAGCGCAGGCCACGCCCCCGTTATTTTTTTTATTAAAGATTTGGCAGCGAGCCAGATGCAGCCATCAAAAGAGCCACATCTGGCTCCCGAGCCATAGGTTCCCTACCCCTGAGATATATAAATATTAGCAGTACTGGGGTCCTGATGGCACTATTTGCAAAGAGTTTCTATGTCCTCCCTGTGTCCATATGGGTTTCCAGTGGGTACTCTGGGTTTCCTCCCACACTCCAAAAACAAAGTGGCAGGGTAACCAGCTCCTGATTAAACTTACCCTAGTATGTGTAGTGTGAATGTGAATGTGACATGATCTCCTCATGATTGAATGGGTTTCCCCAGTCTCTTCACCAACATACAGGAAAGTTAGCTGACCATAGTGTGTGAATGTGGTACCTTAGACTGCAAGCGCCACTTTGGTAAGGACTGATGTCAATAATGTATAATTTATACATTTCCTATATATCTTCTGTATTGAATATTTTTGCTTTGATTTTGCCCCGTTGTGTTTGAGTTCTGGAATACCGCTGTTGGTTACCATAACAATATATTCCGTTGATGCAGTAGTAAGGGGCCTTATTTTCAGATATTTACAGTAGGCTCCATTCATAGCACAGGGAGTGCAAAATTCACTTCCCCTGGATGCTGAAACATAGAAGATAAAGTTTCCTATCTCCCCTTCCCTGCAGATATGGAAATCAGCTCTTGGTATAAAGGACTTGCTTGTATTTCAGTCCCCCTTTCCTTACAGCACATGTATAATGCACCCAGCTACATGTGCTTCAAATGACTTAGCAGTTTTTTGACAGATGGTATTTGGAGAAATATGGCGTGTGGTACTTTCAGGGTTCTTCTACCATGTATCCTTCAATTTTTTTTTAATGCTTAAATAAATATGATATACTCACCCATAAAATTACATTCCCTCAGCCGGTTCGTAGTTAGGCGCCTGATGTCATTATAAGGATACCTGTTAAGAATTTTAAGAGAATGTTTAAACGCAGTTTGTTGCCACATGAAAGGATATGGTCTGACATTTATTCATGGGAGAATTTATACTGCAAATAATTCTAAAACGTCAAAATATTTTACTTGGGTGGCTTTGAAACTAGCGTCGGTATACACATTGGGGCATATTTATTAACACTGGAGACAAACATAACCAGTAATTTTGACCATAGCAACCAATTTAGCAAAAACAAAACAAAAAAACAAAAGTGAATGTCTGGTTGCTATGGGCAACATCACGGTTGATGTCTGTTTTCAATGTTAATAAATACATCCCATTGTACTGAAGGGCCACTAATGGGAAGAAAATAGGTGTCATTGATTCCTATGGATCTATACACATCAGGATGCATCTTAACTGCAGGCCCCTGTACTGGGGGAATAGAACATCACTAGAAATATTCTTCACCACAAACACTGCCTTTTAGATAGATCTCAGGGTTAACAGCTCCATCAGGTCAATGCTCCTTATTTCCTTCCTATTAGCCACCGGCAGCGGGTTTAAAGATCTTATGCAACGCAACCTAATCCACATAAGACAAGATGATCAGTACACACCTTAACCAATCTGATTACAAAGCATAGCACACCCTGCTGGTCAGAATGTTTGAAGAGCGAGTGAGATGGATTGTGGGAAATAATTACAGTGTGGCCACATTTGGGGCCTAGAAATACCCCCAGAATGAATACTGAATGTTGTCACCTATTAAAGAAGCTTGCCAAACTGAAATATATATATCAGTATGTATTGCCCTTTTACACTTTTTCCCTTGAGCCACCATTTTGTGATGGGCTGTGTGCTCCCTCAGAGATCACGTGACCAGAAATAATGCAGCTCTGACTGTAACAGGAAGTAGTTTGGAAGTGAAAGGCAGAACTCTGCCCATTAATTGGCCGATGGGGCCTAGCATGTATGTGTGCCTTGGCTTGTTTGTGTGCACTGTGAATTCTATGATCCCTGGAGTTGGCTCTTAGTTTTCTATTTAGGAGCGCCCAATGGTACATAGAGGTATGGGACCCTTTATCCAGAATGCTCAGGACTTGGGGTTTTCCCAATAAGGGGTCTTTCTGTAATTTGGATCTCCTACCTAAAGTCTGCTAAAAACATTATTTAAACAGTAATTGAACCCAATAGGGTTGTTTTGCCTCCAATAAGTTACATAGTTACATAGGGTTAAAAAAAGACCATTAAGTTCATCAAGTTCAACCCTTCCAAGTAAACCCAGCACACACAACCTATACTTACCAATCTATACACTCACATACATAAACTATATATACCAACATCAATACTAACTGTAGATATTAGTATCACAATAGCCTTGGATACTATGCTTTTTCAAAAACTCATCCAGGTCCCTCTAAGAACTCATCCAGGCCCCTCTAGAAGTCATCCAGGACCCTCTAATATAAGGAATAATTATATCTTAGTTGGGATCAAGTACAAGGTACTGTTTTATTATTACTGAGAAAAGGGAAATCATTTTTAAAAATGTGAATTATTTGATTAAAATGGAGTCTATGGGAGATGGCCCTTTCGTAATTTGGAACTTTCTGCACAATGGGTTTCCAGATAAGGGGTCCGATACCTGAACTACTAAAAAGGTATATTTTTATGAATATGGTTTATTTAGATGAAGCAGGGTTTTACATATGAGCTGGTTTATGCAATATATTTTTATAGAGGCCTATATTGTTCGCGATAGGTATAGTTTCCCTATCAGCTATATGGAGTGGAGGCCATGGCAGAACTCCATACATTCGCACCTAATACAATTGCACAAACCAAGACGCCTTTAAAACTCTATTAGTCTATAATTCAGCTGTTCGGTTATAGCGCTCCAATGTATTATTAAAAACGACTTTATTTGCCGATATTTAAACAATGGAGGTTTGACCGCTGGCATTTGACTCGAGAGCGTTTCTAGTCAGTTGTGTTGCCTAAACTCCCAAGTCACTAGCGCAGGCCTGGAATTGCTGCCATGTAACTTGGCCGCCCTCCACTGCTGAAATAGGAAATTGCTGACAGTAATACAGCAAACCTTTTTTAATGGGCCCTGTACTATTGCTGGTGCCAAGTTAATTACTGGTTTTATTTCCACATGAACTATAATAGGAATCTTTGAGATAAACTTCAGTCATAACATGTTCGCAGTTAATATAAAACAGCCCTCTAAAAGCTTTTTTCTTGATGACTATATCCATTTTTATGTGCATCCAGACAGATCAGCTACAGGCGCTTGGAGATAACAAGTGTCCAATGGTGAGCAGGATGCCGAAAAGTTATTTTTTTAAGGCTATCCTCATATTATTTTGTTGCTATTCTTAACCCATTCATGACTACAGCAAACAGTATTTCTGGTTCTATATGGTGGAAGGCAGCTCTTAATCAGATTGTAGGCCATGCATATAGTTACATAGTTACATAGTTACATAGGGTTGAAAAAAGACCATTGTCCATCAAGTTCAACCCATCCGAGTAAACCCAGCACACAACCTATACTTACCAATCTATACACTCACATACATAAACTATATATATACAACCAGTAATACTAACTGTAGATATTAGTATCACAATAGCCTTGGATATTCTGCTTGTTCAAAAACTCATCCAGGCCCCTCTTAAAGGCATTAACAGAGTCTGCCATTACCACATCTCTAGGAAGGGCATTCCCCAACCTCACAGCCCTCACCGTGAAAAACCACCTACGCTGCTTCAAATGGAAGTTCCATTCCTCTAATCTATAGGGGTGACCTCTGGTGCGCTGATTGTTTTTATGGGAAAAAAGAACATCCCCCAACTGCCTATAATCCCCTCTAATGTACTTGTACAGAGTAATCATGTCCCCTCGCAAGCGCCTCTTTTCCAGAGAAAACAACCCCAACCTCGACAGTCTAACCTCATAGCTTAAATCTTCCATCCCCTTTACCAGTTTAGTTGCACGTCTCTGCACTCTCTCCAGCTCATTAATATCCTTCTTAAGGACTGGAGCCCAAAACTGCACTGCATACTCAAGGTGAGGCCTTACCAGGGACCTATAAAGTGGCAAAAATATGTTCTCATCCCTTGAGTCAATGCCCTTTTTTATACAAGACAGCACTTTAGTTGCTTTAGTAGCCACAGAATGACACTGCCTGGAATTAGACAACTTGTGATCTACAAAAACCCCTAGATCCTTCTCCATTAAGGATGCCCCCAACACACTACCATTCAGTAGATAGTTCGCGTTTATATTATTTCTACCAAAGTGCATAACTTTGCACTTATCAACATTGAACCTCCTTTTCCAGTTTGCTGCCCAGTTTTCCAATTTTGTCAAATCGCTCTGCAAAGCGGCAGCATCCTGCATGGAACTTATAGTTTTGCACAATTTAGTGTCATCAGCAAAAATAGAAACCGTACTCTCTATGCCCACCTCCAGGTCATTAATAAACAAGTTAAAAAGCAAAGGACCAAGGACTGACCCCTGCGGTACTCCACTAACCACACTGGTCCAATTAGAAAATGTTCCATTTACCACCACTCTTTGTACTCTATCCTTCAGCCAGTTCTCTATCCAATTACAAATATTATGTTCTAGGCCAATATTCCTCAATTTGATCATTAACCTTCTGTGAGGTACTGTATCAAACGCTTTAGCAAAATCTAAGTAGATGACATCAACTGCCATTCCAGCATCAAGGTTCCTGCTCACCTCCTCATAAAAGGCAACTAAATTAGTCTGGCAAGATCTGTTACGCATCAAACCATGCTGGCACAAACTAATAGTATTGTGAACTGCAATGTATTCAACTATCCTATCCCTTATTACCCCTTCCAGAAGTTTTCCTACTACTGATGTCAGACTAACAGGCCTATAGTTTTCAGGCTGAGAACGAGATCCCTTTTTAAATAACGGCACCACATTAGCAATCCGCCAGTCTCTCGGCACTATGCCAGACCTCAACGAATCCTGAAAAATTATGCGAAGAGGCTTGGCAATCACAGCGCTCAGCTCATTTAATACCCTGGGATGAATCCCATCCGGTCCTGGACCTTTGTTTACCTTTACATGTTCAAGTCTCTTTTGAATTTCCTCCTGAGTGACCCACGCGTCAGTAGCTAAATTACTAGCACTGGGTATATTAAAAGGGAAGCCTTCATTACCTGGCTCCTCAGATGTATAGACAGATGAAAAATAAGAGTTCAAAATTTCTGCTTTTTCCCCGTTCTCATCAACCAACGTACCCCCCCCCCGTGATAATAAAGTTCCCACCCCTTCTTGCTTCATTTTTTTACTATTCACATAATTAAAAAATAATTTTGGATTCTTTTTACTCCTAGCTGCAATATCCCTTTCCATCTCTATTTTAGCTTGCCTGATAGCTTTTTTGCTGCTTTATTTGCTTCCTTGTACCTGATGAAAGTTTCCGCTGTCCCAGCTAACTTGAATGCTTTAAAAGCACGTTTTTTATTACCAACCTCGACCCTAACTCTTTTATTCAGCCATAAAGGTTTTGCTTTGCGATGCCTCTCCTTGCTTACAAGGGGAATATACTGTTGTGTATACCTGCAAAGCAATGTTTTAAAGATGTTCCATTTTCCTTCTGTGTCTAACCCCATGAAAAGCCTTTCCCAGTTGACACATTGCAGAGATGCCCTTATACTGGCAAAGTCTGCACGTCTAAAATTGAGCGTATTAGTTACTCCCTTATAGAGCTGTCTCTGCAGCATTATCTCAAAGGAGACCATGTTGTGATCACTGTTCCCCAAATGCTCACCCACACAAATGTTAGAGATAAGTTCAGTATTATTAGATATTACCAGGTCCAAAATAGAATCATTCCTAGTAGGTTCTTGAACCACCTGAAATAAAAAGTTGTCCACCTGAAATAAAAAGTTGTCATTTAGCATGTTTACAAACCTACTAGCTTTTTCTGACTTAGCCACCCCATTACTCCAGTCAATGTCTGGATAATTAAAGTCCCCCAAATAACAATATATATATAGTAGCAGGGATGGACTGGCCCACAGGGATACCATGAAAAATCCAAGTGGGCCCAAACCCTGTTGGGCGCTGCCACCTGCCCACAAACCTGTCGCCCTTAGTGACTATTGCTCCCTGCTCCACTGTGCTACTTAGTTCGCTGAGCCACAATGCTCCCTTTGAGGTGTGTGTTTGTGCAGAGTACACAACAAATTGTGGTACACACAAAGAATTTTGTGTGAAAACACAACATTTTGTATCTATGCACACTGTTATTAAAATGCACACACAAGTTTTAAATGTGCGCACTAAAGAATTTTATTGCACGCTTGGCTGAGAAGGAATTAGAGGGAACATTGGATGCATTCCAGAGTGGAACATAATAAGGAACGGTAGTGGCTGGGGAGCAAAATGGGAGCAGAGAGTGGTGGGGGCTGGGTGGTGGGATCTTAGGTGACTGGGTGACGGGCCTTTAAAGGATAAGGAAAGGCTAAGTCACTTGGGGGTGCCAAAATGTTAGGCACCCCCAAGTGACTTTAATCACTTACCTTTTACCCTGGGCTGGTGCCCCTGTTAGGAGAGAACAGCACCAGCCCGGGGTACCTGCAGAGCTTCCTCCTTCCTGATCGTTCGCGCGCAGTAGAGTGAATAGTGGAACTTTAACAGAGAAGTCGGCTTTTCACTCTACTGTGCATGCGCCTGTCGTTTAGTCCTTAGAAAACGAAGCCGGAAGAAGGAAGCGCTACAGGTGCCCTGGACTGGTGCTGTTCTCTCCTAACAGGGGCACCAGCCCGGGGTAAAAGGTAAGCGATCTAAGTCACTTGGGGCTGCCTAACATTTTGGCACCCCCCAGTGACTTAGCCTTTCTTTGTGCTTGAAGTCGGGAACCCGGTGGGCCCCAGGTACAGGTATGGGACCTGTTTTCCAGAATGCTCGGGACCTGAGGTTTTACGGATAAGGGATCTTGACGTAATTCGGATCTCCATAACTTAAGTCTGCTAAAAATTATTTAAATATTGTATAAACCCAATAACCTTGTTTTGCCTCCAATAAGGGGTAATTATATCTTAGTTGGGATCAAGTACAAGACACTGTTTTATTATTACAGAGAAAAAGGAAATCATTTATAAAAATTAAAATTATTTGCTTATAATGGAGTCTAAGGAAGTTGGGCTTTCCGTAATTCTGAACTTTCTGGATCATGGGTTTCCGGATAAGGGATCCCATACCTGTACCCCAGTCTGACATTTGGGTTTGTTTACTAATATAACCACAATTCTGATAATATTAATGCAGTCAATGCACACAAAATTATGCTTTGTAATGTAATTTGTGTCACATGACTCTCTGAAACTTGTGCATTATAATAAATAATGTGCCCCCTATTGTAAAATAAAGGGGTATTATAAGTAGAGTTGCCACCTACCCCTAATTAGGGCAATTGCTGATCGCCGCATCATAACGTAATGGCACGGCCCCGCCTCCACCCCGTCCCACGACGTCATGCCCCTGCCTCCCCCCGCCCACCATGATGTCACCCCCGCAACCTGCCCGGCTTTCTTAGCTGGCAGAGGTGGCAACCGAAATTATAAGTCTCTGCTTTTAAACAGGTCATGAAACTCTGAGGTGACTTCTAAAAAATAAATAACATTCTAAGAAAAAAAAAATCTAAATCATCCCCTATGTCATTGTCATAATGTAAAATCACCTTGATATCCAAGAAATGTCCAAACAAGTGTACAAAATAAAAAATATAAAATTCTTCAATAGGCCATGGGTAAATAATAACAACACACCCTGTACAAACTGAAATGTCAACTAGGCACTGTGGCTACAAACAACAGATCACTGGCACTTACATTATAACCTGTAAACACTACAAAACACCATTCTTAAAGGAACAGTTCAGTATAAAAATGAAACTGGGTAAAAAAGATAGACTGTCCAAAATAAAAAAATATTTTCATTATAGTTAGATAGGCAAAAATGTAATCTATAAAGGCTGGAGTGAATTGATACCTAACATAATGGCCAAAACACTACTTTCTGCTGTTAGCAGTCAGTAACCAATCAGTGACATGAGGGGGGGGGTGCATATGGGCCATAACTGTTCGTTTTTTTGTATTTGAATCTGACCTGCGGGTTCACAAACTAACTGAATAATTAGTTTGCGAGTAAAGTCACTGAATGAGAGCTGAAAGCAGAGTTCTGGCTATTATGTTAACATCTGCTCACGCCAGCCTTTATAGATTACATTTTTGCCAAACTTATAATATTACAAACATCTTTTATTTTACCCAGTTTAATTTTTACACTGAACTGTTCCTTTAAAGAAATAACCAAAGCATTGAATCCACCCCAGCCTCAATAATAAACACTGAGATGGATGGATGTGCCATAGCTGCTTTTTGTAAAATGTCTGTACCTAAAACCAATGCACAGATACCTAGTCTTCTTTCAACCTTTTTTATTTTACATGTACTGAAGACATTTATAGAGAATCAAAAGAAAACCTTCACCCCACATTGTATGATAAAAACTGTTAAACATGTTAGCAGATCCATACTGCTATTAGGTTCAGCCATTGATTTTAACATTTGTTTAATGGCCCAAGTATAGGAGGCCATCTAACACAAGCAGGAGCACTGTACTGATCAATGTTCCTTGCTGAAGTCATGGCTGCCATGCCAGAGCATGGTGTTACTGTGCATATACTGACTGACCTGGATTAATTGTCTGGTTGTAGGTCTTATGGTTTTATCATTCTAATATCTCAGTTACTGACTACTGGTCTGTTACCAAGTGATAGCTGCCTGCCTAGACCAATGCCTATTATTTTACTCTGACACCTTTGTCTTGTCATTAGACTCTTTCCCTGTTCCCTAAAACTTGCTTTGTATTAAATGCCTAATTCCAGATCCAGACAACCCTGACAGGTCCACTTATGTTTTGTATTAATAAAGTTTTTTTGTAATTTGTATTAACTTCATATGAGAGCACCGATATGGTGGATTAGGTGTGTTTGTTTTTTATGCTTATATATCTTGTGGTTATTGTTACATCTTTGTCTATGATAAAGTGTCTGTGAACACGAAGTATTCCAATAAAGTTATTTTTCAATCAAGAATTCTGCCTGAAGATTTACGCAGTGAGTGCCTCTCTTCAAACAAGGTCTAAGCACTGTTCCTTTATAATGTTCCCATATTTGAGTATTATACAGGCTCCATAGATGCTGCTAAACAAATTCAACATTGGTTTCCATGAACACCAGGATGAAGTTGAATGCCTTCAATGGCACCCCAGTCACAAGATCAAACCTTTTCAAACATTTGTGGGAGGTTATGGAGAGGAGCGCAAGGTTGATTTTTAACTCCATCTTCCCGAAATAGGGGCTTTTCTTTCTGGAGAATGGTCCAACATTCAACATTACACAGTTCAATTCAGCACTTGTAAGAAATCATTCCAAAAAATACAAAAACTGTTCTGGAAAAAGAGGGTAACCCTACCCATCAGCAGGTACTTTACTTATAAACCCTTAATATGGGTAAATTAAGGCCCACCTTAAAAAGTTAGCTTTAGTATGTTACAGAATGGCTGATTCTAAACAAAGTTTCAAATGATCTTTATAATTTATTTGGTATAGTTTTTTTATTTGCCTTCTTTTTCTGCCTCTTTCCAGCTATCAAAAGGAGGTCACTGAACCCAACAAAAACTTTTTCTTTGTGTGTATACAATTTTATTGTTATTTTTCCTTTTTAGAACTTTCTATTCAGCCCCTTTCCTATTCATATATCAATCTCTAATTCAAACCAGTCCCTGGTTGCTAAGGTTATTTAGACCCTAGCAACCAGATCCCTTTTTTCCCTGTCTTTAAAATTTCACTACCAAAATTTGCAGCCACTAAACATAACTTCACATTTCCAGTCAATTCAGTGGCTTCCTATTAAGCAACCAATAATTTGCAAGTCCTTCCTTCTGTTTGGTTTTCAATGGACTTTACTCTGCTACATGATTCTGTATCACTGTATGTGTGTCTATATATTAAACTGATCATATACTCTTTTCCTCAAAGATCCTTCCAAGAAGACTTTTCCAAGGTTGCACACCAATGTGCCATATTTGTTAATTCTCCTTAACAAAATAGCTTAAACGTTTTTGAGGTTGGCCGAGAAAGAATGACAATCCTAGGTGCTAAATACCATCCCCAAAACATACTGCTGCCATCACCATACAGCTTTTACCATCCTTTTTGTACTAGATATTGTACAATAATCCCATGCACAATAAGTTTAAATGTTATCTTAACTCATGTAAAGAGTAAATGGTGTTCAGCTGTCATTAACCTAAAACAACCCATTTCTAAAAAAGAATTACTGATAGGTGGCAAGGTGGCATGTATTCTATCAAAATGCTTTGGCCTCTATATATGTGTGTAATATTCCCAGTAAACACTAGATGGGGAAAGCTTGTAGCAAAAATTCAGTGCTTTATAAAACATTAACTAAGTCTCATAAATACAACAGTGATGCGTCAGAAATTCTTATGTAGGAGAATAGGAATCATGCCATTAGCACAGTAGGTCAACCACTGGGGTTGGCAAATAGCTGATTCCTATGGGAGAAAAACAGGAGGGCAAGCAATTCAAAAAACAGGCTGAGGCCAGGGCAGGGAGAATTCATCAGGTCTGAGGTCGAGGCAGGCTGAGCCCTATTTATAAACATATGAAAGTAAATGTACATCTGGATCAAACCATAGGGCTAACTAAGCTGAAATGTTTGGTAGAAAACACACAGACGATTAGCCATGTTTGCTCTGAAACAAATATTTTGGTGTACCCATGACTCCAAAGATATTATAACACCTTATGTGTAATCCATCAACTTTAATGAGGGGTTATTAGCCAATGGTGACAGCGGGATTAGTTTATTTTCCATTTTTACTGCAAGCAGAGTTACATGACCTCTTCCTTTGATCAGTGCTCCATTTCTGCTAATTTGTAGGACTCGGCTGTGTATCAAAGCTGTTTCACCAGTGTTTACATCATTGTACGGTTTAGAGCCATTAACAGGAACAATCAGTGGAGGGATGAAGTTCAGGAAACGGGTCTGTCACAGTTTTTTTAAACATGTCATTTTATGGAAATGATAGATTTGTACTCATGGAAAACCACTAATCGCTAGTTAGATCTGCAAAGTATTGAAATGGTTTTATTTAGTAACCCTTTGATAGTAGTTAAATAAAAAGACACGGACATGGCACCGAAAACAACCCCTATATCCATAGTGCTACACAAACATTGATTAGAGTGACACAAAATGATCAAGCAAATACTGTAGCATAACTTGTCCATGTTTTAAAGAGCCAGGATACCCCCCTGTTCTGCCTGAGTTCAATGAATGGGGCTTGTGCTGAATATACTTAGGTCACTCACTGTCAGCTTTCTGTTATATGGCCATAGACTGGGTACACCATTAAAAGAAGGAAGGACTGATGCAGAATACTCCTACAATGGGGGAAGTTTAATGGATTAAACAATTGGGTCCTCTGTTCCCTCTGGGGCTGAAGGTTTTATTCTTATCTAGGGACAAAATGTACAAGGATAAGAGTAACACAATATGAGGTACAACGTGCACTTTTCCATTTTGGTTTTTATTGTTACCTATTTCTAGGGATGTAGCGAACCTCAAAAAAAAAGTTCGCGAACCGAAAAATGCGAATATTCGCGAACTTTGCGAACCCCATAGACTTCAATGGGAAGGCGAACTTTAAAACCTAGAAAAGCCATTTCTGCCCAGAAAACTGATTTTAAAGTTGTTTAAAGGGTGCCACGACCTGGACAGTGGCATGCAGGAGGGGGATCAAGGGCAAAAACCTCTGAAAAATTGACACACGCCGTTTTTCGAAATGATCGGTAATTTTGCGACTTTTTCGTATTTTCCGGCGCTTTCGTAAAGTTATCGTAAGTTTTGCGACTTTTTCGGAGCTTTCGTAACGTTATCGTAAGTTTTGCGACTTTTTCGGATCATTCGTAACGGTATCGTAAGTTTTGCGACTTTTTCGGAGCATTCGTAACGTTATCGTAAGTTTTGCGACTTTTTCGGATCATTCGTAACGTTATCGTAAGTTTTACGACTTTTTCGGAGCATTCGTAACGTTATCGTAAGTTTTGCGACTTTTTCGGATCATTAGTAACGTTATCGTAAGTTTTGCGACTTTTTCGGAGCATTCGTAACGTTATCGTAAGTTTTGCGACTTTTTCGGAGCATTCGTACCGTTATCGTAAGTTTTGCGATTTTTTCGGTGCCGGCGAACCCAAATTGCGAACATCACGAAAAGTTCGCGAATTTGCGGACTTGCGAACACCCGATGTTCGCGCGAATTAGTTCGCCGGCGAACAGTTCGCTACATCTCTACCTATTTCTCGTCCAATCTTAACCCTTGCATTTTTCTACTTTGACCACTAGATGGAGTATGCTTACTGATATGTTCTTGCATTTGACTGTGGAAATTCTCTACCTTGTTTTTCTGTAAGCAGGGGCACAGGGGCATTGGAGTGAACACAGTGGAACATCCAGTAGACACTAGATGGGAAATATATATATATATATATTAAAAACCAAAAAGACTCAGCACTGCACTGGAATAATTCTTTATTGTGCAAAATCTACGTTTCGGTCACATATTAGGACCTTTCTCAAGAAGCATGTGACCTCTTGAGAAAGGTCCTAATATGTGACGGAAACGTTGATTTTGCACAATAAAGAAGTCATTTTGGTTTTCTATACTATACAATTCCGTACCTGGCACCCAGGCATTTTTTTGTTTTGTTTTAAGGAGTGTGCACTCCCTCTGTTATATATATATATATATATATATATATATATATATATATATATATATATATATATATTATACTATTTTGTGATGCATTTTTGGTGCACATGGGGAGAATATATAAGTGTTATGTTGATTCATTACTGAGTCATTACTCGGAACCCCCAAAACTGCTCCTTTTGCCGTACCTTGTTCTAGCAAGCAAAGTAGAGATGAATCGCAGCCACCATCTTGGCCCATTCCATGCCCTTTTCAGCATCATCTGTTTATAGAGTACCAGCACTTTACATTAAGTAATAACAAACAGGGATCTTTCCTAATAACAAACTAGGGTTACAGAATAAAATTGGGATCACAGGGCCCTGTTCACAAGAGATTACCATCTAAACTTATCCTAGGACAGGAATATGAGTTTTTAAAGCTGATTCGTTGTTAGTGATTGCAGAGAAAAGGACCTGGCAGGGCAGTTTAGGGGGGTTCCCAGGGGTGCACTTCAGGGGGGAGGGGCGTGAAAGAGGCCAAGCTTTTCAGAAGGGTTTTATTTTCCTGGAGAGCAGTATCAGTTATTCTTTATATGAAAGCTACATTTACTGACCTGCCGCCTGGGGTGTGCTTATGGTAAAATCTAAATATCTTAGGGTCACTTCTATAATAAAGCAAAGGGAGCACCTTGACTAGGGAGGAAACCTTACCAGGGATGACTAACCGTTAATGTTGATATCCATTATTTTAACACAAAACACTGTTCTTTTAGTGCAGTCATTCATAGTTAACAAAGTTCATTTATTTATCCTTTATCCCCATCTAGTGTCCATTTGGAATATTACAAACTAAGACAAACCATGTTAAAATATATATAGTGAAAAATGTACCCCTTATTGTAAAGTATAAGGATAATAAAAGTCATTGAGGAGTTTCATGACTTAAAACAAGAGGCCGAAGTGCTTTTACAAAGGTCATGGAACTCCGAGGTTACTTTTAATATCCTCATATTTTACAACAGAGGGTATATTATTTATTATAATACACAAATTTCAGTGAGTCATGTTACAGAAATGACATCACTAAGAACCCATTAAAACTGATGATGATTATATAGTGGATAATGTACCCCTAATGTAAATTATAAAGATATTAGAGCAGAGTGCTTTTATACAAGTCACGTTACTCTAATAGGTGACTTCTAATATCTTTATCATTTTTATTAGGGGGTACATTATTTATTATAATCTACAGTTTATTGTGTACAGAGAAACCTAGGTAGTACCTTTTAACATAAATGTTATTAGATAAATTCAACAGGCAGCCCTGATGACTGATTATCTGCCCTTTGATTTGGAGTGGAATACTGTTCCGGGATCGTATCATGCCTCTTCTGAGATGTCTCTCCTTAAGTCCCTCCCTGCCACTGACATTGTCCAAAGCAAAACACTCTCCTCTACATTATTCTGTTGATCAATCCCTTCTAGGCTCCCATAGGGTTTCTGAGAGTTGTAGTTACACCCATATGTATATTTTGTCTGGGGTTAATGCAATATTCTAAATCCATTTCTGCTGTAAAATACCTCCCAACATACGCCTTCTTTTATTTTTAGATTTTTTTTTTTCACTGTAGATATTGTGCTATTTTTGGGCTCTATGTATCAGTCACATATCAGTCAGGGATTCTTACAGTTAACTACCTTATTTTTTGGTGTGAATCCCTGGTGAATGAAGTTTGCGACTGGCCCTACTTCTGTGAAAATTCTCCACAAAAAAATTTGTAGTGTCTTAAAAAAAAGTCGCAGTCGAGTCAAAATAGGTGCAATTGCATAAAAAAATAGTCGTGGTCGCAGCAAAAAACGACACGCGCAGCAAAAAATGGAAACAGGACAGATTTGCTCATCACTACTTCCAAGTAAACCCAGCACACACAAACCTATACTGACCTCTATACATATATATATATATCACAATAGCCTTGGATATTATGCTTGTTCAAGAACTCATCCAGGCCCCTCTTATAGGCATTAACAGAATCTGCCATTACAACATCATTAGGAAGGGCATTCCCCAACCTCACTGCCCTCACCGTGAAAACCCCCTACGCTGTTTGAATGAAAGTTCTGTGCTTCTGATCTAAAAGGGGGGGCCTCTGGTGTGTTCATTGTTTTTATGGCAAAAAAGAACATCATCTGGAGCCCAAAACTGCACTGCATACTCAAGGTGAGGCCTTACCAGGGACCTATAAAGAGGCAAAATTATGGTTTCATCCCTTGAGTCAATGCCCTTTTTTATACAAGACAGCACTTTATTTGCTTTAGTAGCCACAGAATGACACTGCCTGGAATTAGACAACTTGTTATCCACAAAAACCCCTAGATCCTTCTCCATTAAGGATCCCCCCAACTCACTACCATTTAGTGTATAACCCGCGTTTATATTATTTCTATCAAAGTGCATAACTTTGCACTTTTCAAAATTAAACCTCATTTTTCATTTTGTATTTTTTAAATGAGAGGAGCATTTTAATTTATGTTAATGAATATAAATAAAAAATATATAGCTGCCGACTTTCCAATAAGATAAATAATTTCACCTTTTAACAGAGTGTTCTGGTGTCAGAAGAACTTAAAGGAACACATACAATATTCTGCATATAATGGGTTAAATTCTGCATTCATTCTAGAGCCAAAGATTATGTAACCCTTTTTCTGTCTGTAAAACAGACAATGACCAGCTAGAATGGCTGTAGAGCATGGGGTACACTGGACTAAACTCCCTTATAATTTGTGCAAAAATATAAGAAATAAAGAATGCCAGAAGGTTCTTGCAGCAAACAGAACTAGTTTATTGTGCAAGACAATTGATCCACAGGGACATGCAATAGTTACTCACAATGCAGATGTAGAGCAAACTGATTGGCAGGTTAAACGCAGGGTAAGCAATGTACAGAGGTAGTAGTAGTAGTTTGTAAGCAAGTATTTATCCTTATGGTTTCCACCTTAAGTGGGCCAGATTCCATACAGCAGAAGTGGATCAGGGAGAACACCATAGGGTTGATTCACTAAAGGTCGATATTTTGGGCACTATTTATAGCATGCGTTAAAAATGTTACCTCTTCTTATTAACGCACGATTCACTATAGGATACTTGCGTTAATTAAGACGCAATGTTGTTTGCGTTATTTAAGTCGCGATGAACGTTTTTCTTTGCGTAATTTTCCGCGAGTGTGTTAATTCCCACTGCGCACAATATATTCCGCCACTTGTTTTATTAGCGCATGATTTAACGCACGTAACCATTACGTTCGTAAAACTACTTTTCTGCAAATGACCATTTCCCTGCAAACTGGAGGCTGCATCACTCTAGGGCCAACACAGACTTGAATAAATCCCACTGCAAAGTCCATATTGTGTTGCCAAAAGCTCACAAACCACAATTTTCTTTAAGTACCGCCTGCCCCAAGTAGGTGTTAATATCCGCACAGACTAATGCAATATTTAGCGCGTCTAACGTTCCTTATGTGTTTGTGAATCATGTGTTAGTATTATTTCTATGCGAGAATTAACGCAATGCGTTAAAATTAACGCCTTGCGATCATGCGTTATTTAGCTCATCCGATATGCGTGTTAACACACGTGATAATACTTTAGCGAATCGAGTGTTATTTTTCGTGTCAATTTTAACGCAAAAAGCATGCGATACCGCTTATCGCACTTTAGTGAATCAACCCTTATGCCTGATACCCTTGTCACTACTGCGGTCCCTACACTAAGGCAGCGGAGCCTGTAAAGGAGAATACTCCCAGCTATCTCTGCTGGTTGGAGCCAGAGAGCTGCTTGTGCTAACTAAAGCTGACTATCTTACTTTCCTAGAAAGTGCTATAAGAACTAACATGCTTTTACTAATTCTTGCTTATGGGGTCCCTGCTCCCCGACTTCTACAAAGGTACTGGTCCCTCTGGGGCAAGGTTGCTTTACTGGTGCCTTGTTGATCCCAGGCTCAGTGGAACATCCACCTGATTTAACTGATGCAGGCCAAACAGGAAGTACCCACCTCTTGCTAAACTCTATATTACAGTGTGCAGGAAATGGTCATAAAAACACCAATAATAAAGATGTTAAATAATAAACATGCTAATAGACAAATGATACATGGGCATCCACCCAGTAACAGTGAAATAAGAAAATGTTGGGTTTAAAGCCATAGGGGATGTCACAGAAGATTAGGAATGGAGAGAAAGGAAGAGGAAGGGCTTATGGGGCTAAACTTCAGGATATTATCGGAAACTATATTGTAAAATACCGGGTGGCAACTCTGCTACTGCAGAGGGACCCAAAGTGCACAGCTGAGGTAGGAACTTTTACCTGATGCCCCACTTTCCATGTGCAGGACTAAGTGACTGTTCCTGATGTCTTTTGGCTCCCTGTAAATAAAAGGAATGATTTGTCTCTTACCCTACCCCCACACCCTGAATTCATTTTCATATGTTCAACACACTTTTTGTTGAAAATGGTTTTCCAGTACATTTAATAAAGGGTTAATACTGTGTAACCCTTTCTTGGCACACTTTTGCAGAAAGATAGTGCATACGAAAGATAGTGACAACTGGGATTTTAGCGCAGTGCCTCCACCTAGTGGACACTGAGGAGCACACCTATGGGGAATTCCACTAGGAAATAATCACACCCAGTTTTGCAGTAAAGATGAACTTTATATAACAGTTAAGAAAAATGTGATAACTGAAAAAGCAAACAATATAACCCTGCTTTGGGGAATCTGTGTTTTGGCCAAACTTCTGGCACAGTCTCCAGGACACAGTCCCACAGTCCCACAGTCCACTCCTGGTGGAAATACCCTTACCCAGTTCAGTCTCTGGCAAAGTCTCTTTCACAAGTGATCTACCTAGTTTCCCCAGGTAGAGTTACCTGACCCAAAGTACCTCTCCCATGTATCAGGGACTCAAAAAAACACCTGTCCCCACACAGGGAACACACACCGGAGCCTTTCAATACCTCTCCCTCAGATGGATCACTCACTGGGGACTCGCAAGGTGGTAAAGGCATCCAATAGCAGCAAGCAGATTTCTCTTTATAGGCTGAAGCTTATAATGCTAAGCAGAGCCGTTTATATTCTGACTGCTTTGTGGGTCTCTCTCTCTCTCTCTTGCTGGCACTGCAACTGGGACACCTTTATAACCTGCCATGACAGGTGCAGCGTCGAGCTTGCAGCCCTTAACCCCCTTCCCTGTTTTAGCCCCCCGCCCCCCAACTTTCTCCCGGACACACACATAGACGCTGTAGTTTGGGAAGAGAAGGCCGCAGTTATTTATTTATTAACAATAACTTACATCCGTTAACATTTTAACATTATAAACTTGTACAGAACCGTTTACAATACCCAACATTTACAGTAACAACAATCCCTGAGCCCAAACGTAACGCCTGGTTCCTGCCTCCTTTTCCCCCGACCTAAACCGAGGCTAACTGCCAATCAGGACCCCCAGGCCTACCGGGCTAAAGTCTCCTTGACAACTTAAACTTCCCCCTGAGGGCATGGAGTAAGGTACCCTCCGCTAACTGCGACAAAACAACCCCCGTTTTATAGGGAGGGAGGGTGGGACGTCACGAGCTGCCGATACTCACGCTGCCTGGAACAAACTGAAGGTAGGCTGCCTTGGTTACCCCTCCCCTTACTAAGCCCGGGAATTTCCAGGCCCCTCATTGGCCAGCACCATTAACCCAAAGGCAGAGAGGGAAAGTCTCTGCTTCCCTACACTCGTTACGGGTCATTGGGCCCCAGTCCCACCTGTGGTTTTGGCTCCAAAGCCCAGGCACTCCCTGGATCCTCTTTTTCTCCCAGAAGTGCACTAGGGCTCCCAGCCAATTGGATTTCTCTCCAGTCTGTAACCGGGCTGGATGATGTCAAAAAGCTTGGGAGTTTTTCTGTGAGCTGAAGGTTTTTTGGTTTGAGCACCTGGACCCCATATACTAAAGGGTAAATATACCCCTAAACTAGTCCAGATGGAATTTTTTCTTTATTAAATTGATGGATGATGTCACAGACATCATCCATCAGAAAAAAACAGGGGAAAGAGTTCTCTGATCCCCTACACTTGCTTCTAGAACCTTGGGTTTGTTTGAAAAATCATCCATGGGGGTCATTTACAACTGCTAAGTGCATTTGTGGTCATGCAAGTTTGCTGTGGTCAGTTGGGCTCAAGAATCCCATTCCTTAAAGGTATTGGTGTCAAAGGGCATTCCTTGCACTTCCACATAGTTGCACTCAGTCCAACAAGACCCCTCTTTTGAACCCCATGTGGTGCAATTATTGACATAGGGGAACCCAAAAAGCTACCTCTGCCTTCAGAGACCAATAGACACAACACACTTGCCACTAAAGAACTGGCCACAGATGTTGTTTTGATGCCAAGCGTTAAAAGTAGCTAAATCCAAATGTGGGCTCATTACATCCACAAGTGCAGCGAGTAAAGTGCAATTTCAAGTGCAACTGTAATTTTTTTTACTCACAATGCAGCATTTTTTTACATTGCGTTCACAATGAGGTGACTAAATTGCATACAATGCACCCAATTATTTTGGCAATGTGTGCTGTGCCAATTGACACTGGGTACAAAGGAAACCCTGGAGGTGGCATTAGCTCTAGGGTTCCACTGCATCAATAGGTGCAACAGTTCATGATTTGGAACAGAAGGCAGGAAGGGCTCAGTGACACTAAGTGCAAAGTGCACATTTGTTTGCAAGTACCTTTAATGAAAATTGTGTAATACTCAACTCTAGGGAAAAGTGTGGGAGCACAATTGTACTTGCTGAAATAAATGAGCCCTGGTAGCTCCGGGGTTTCAGATCTGCAACAAATGTGATACAATTGACAAAGTTTATGCAATTTGGTCAGGTGCAGCACAATTGTGTCAAGTGCATCACTCCTTTGGGAAAACAATGTTGCTGGAATTACAGGAGAAATGCTGCATTGTAGGAAAAAACATGACAATTGTGTTCAAAATTGCACTTTGCTCACTGCACTCACTAATGTATATGACCCCTAAGGCTAATGCCAGAAGGCGTAGGGCGGATATTTTCGGCAAGTGAAAAAAACGATTGCTGAAAATTCCGCCCTACGCCTCCTACATATGCCTACACCCGAATGAATGGGATACGCTCAGGTGCAGGCACAGGTAGCTGGAATATGCATAAAAACGCGAGACTTTCTTTCACGTTTTTATGCATATTTCAGCTACATGTGCCTGCACCCGAGCGTATCTCATTCATTCTGGACAGGCACATATAGGAGGCGTAGGGTGGAATTTTCAGCAAGCGCTTTTCCGTTTGCCGAAAATATCCGCCCTACGCCTCGTCTGGCATTAGCCTTATAGTTTTTTTTTTTTTGCATTCAATTTGCAATGTAAGGTATGCGCAGCTGCATTCTTTTTTGCAAATGAGATGCAATTGCAGGTTCACAACAACTAGATTGTAAGCTCTTTTGGGCAGGGCTTTCCTCACCTCTTGTCTCAGTTACTGATTGCTTTTAGTGATGGGCGATGTTTCGCCAGGCATGGATTCGCCGCACGTCCAAAAATTGTTGGCTATTATTTTGTCGCATGGCTATTATTTTGTCGTCCGTGGCTATTATTTTGTTGCACAGCTATTCTTTTGTCGCCTGCGGCTATTCTTTTGTCGCACAGATATTATTTTGTCTCCGGGGGCTATTATTTTGACGCCCGCGACTATTATTTTTTGACGCCGGCGACAAAATAATATCTGTGTGACAAAATAATAGCCCCAGGCGACAAAAGAATAGCCGTGCGACAAAATAATAGCCGTGCGACAAAATAATAGCCGCGGGCAACAAAAGAATAGCTGCAGGCAACAAAAGAATGGTCACGGGCGAAAAAAATTTTTTGCCGCACAACATTTTCGCCGTTTCGCGGATCTTTTGAAAGATTCGCGAATTTTCCAGCGAAGCGAAACGGAATAGATTCGCTCATCACTAATTGCTTTATATGTTCCTCTGTAAGTCCAATGCATGACACCCACTAATTGTACAGCGCTGCGGAATATGTTGGCGCTTTATAAACAAATATTAATAATAATAATAATAACTGCATTAAGTGCATTGCTCCCTTGCAACAACAATGACATTGGAATTCTTGGAAAAAATTTTGCATTGTGGAAAAAAAAAACATGATAATTGTACTGAAAATTGCACTTTGCTCAACTAAGCTTTTCAAGCTAAGTTGCTGGATGTGGTGGCTATTGGCAGAACGTCAGGAAGAACAGGAAAAGCCGCTGATCATGTGATGCACATGTACGGTTTCTATAACTTGATGTTTCCTGGTTTTAACATGACTCCAGGTTACCGTCCTTCCCTGCGCAGGAAGAGGAAATAACTTATTCGCAGACAGGTTTTTATAATTAAAAGGTATATTGACTTAGCTTTATTTAGTGCTAAAAGATTTAGCATTTTTTATTTTTGTAATTAACATTTGTATTGATTTTGGTTGAGAAAACTTTGTATAAGAACGCGATCAATGCAAAATTCATTTCTTAGCCGTGTTGTCAATTTCCTGGGTTGCAAAATGCAATTAATATAATTAGTCTGTCCATTTATTGGTGGAATGCAATAAATAAATGCTAAAGCTACAGATTATTGTCGGCGGTAGAACTCGCAGGTACTCGACCCTACAAAGAAATATTCTAAGGGGGAGGAAATTGTTTTACATACAGTGTATACTGCATATCTTTTCATTTGGGTTTCCCTATGGAAATGCCATTAAAGAGATACTGACACCAGAAATAAAATCTTTTTTACCCGTATATACTCGAGTATAAGCCGATCCGAATATAAGCCGAGGTACCTAATTTTACCTAAGAAAACTGGAAAAACTTATTGACTCAAGTATAAGCCTATAGGATGGGAAATGCAGCAGCTACTGCTAAGTTTTAATAATTAAAATAAATATCAATAAAATTACATTAATTGAGGCATCAGTGGGGTATAGGTTTTCAATATTTATTTCAAAGAAAAACAGTAAACTAGCTCTGTAAGCAGAGAAAAGGGTCAACAAAAACAATATGAGTACTACCCCACGCTCATTGCACATTGGCAAACTGGCAGCAGACGCGGTCCCAGAGGAGATGTAAGGGGAAATAATTATTGCTAGTGGGAGCCTAGGCCAGGGCACTGGAGGGTCTGGTTGCGGGTGGCCTAATTTGCACACAAAGGACAGAGAGTGCTAGTCTAGAGGGACCCATGGCACCCGACTCGAGTATAAGCCGAGGGTGACTTTTTCAGCACATTTTGGGTGCTGAAAAACTAGGCTTATACTCGAGTATATACAGTACATTTGTCATAACATTGTCTTAGCATGCTATTTAGAATTTTACCTTAGAAGTATTTGCCTGATGCTTTTACATTACCTGTCTGATCCCCCATGTTCCTCTATTAAGGGGGGCTGCCATATTGGTGCAGCAGTAGGCCGTTAGCATTAGAAGCTATAACTGGCAGGCTGAGAAGGGACAGTCAGGTTGGCAAAACAGTCAGGTTTAGGAACTTCAAGTAACAATTACTTACACAAGCAGCCCTATGAGCAAAAGACGATCAACATGACCTATAGGCAACTTTTTAGTAGATTCATATTTTAAAAAGTAGTTTTTTTCATGTCAGTATCACTTTAAAGCATATCATATATTCTAGTTTCCTGATATTATAGGATAGGTACCTGGGGGATTGATCTGTCTACCAAGAGGCTTATGTCGGCAACAAGTAAAAAAGGGTTTTTTCACATTTTTAAGATTGATTACCTTTTTTTCTGTACTAATAAAACAGTAGCCTGTACTTGGTAACTAAGCTGCATGAATTTATATTTGTGGCAAAACAATCCTAGGTATGGTGATCCAAATTACTGAAAGTTCCCTTATTTGGAAAACCCCAGGTCCCAAGCATTCTGGATAGTAGATCCGATACCAGTACTACTGGTTCCAGGCTAATCCACAGAGGCCTAATATAGCCTGACCTCTGCCGCAGGCACAACTCCAAACCAGCCATAATGCACCCGGTTCCTGTGATCCACAGGTGGTACTGCGCTGGATCCCTTTAAGTTGCCCCAAAAACATGTTTCCTTTCAAAACCCATCAGTTAATAGAGCTTCTCCAGCAGAATCCTGCATTGAATCTGTTTTTAAAAAACACATATTTTTTATATTTAATTTTGAAATATCACATGGGGCTAGCCATATTCTTCATTTCCCAGGGTGCCACAGCCATATGACCTGTGCTCTCATAAACTTCAGTCACACTTTACTGCTGCGCTGCAAGTTGGAGTGATATCATCCCCCCCCCTCCCAGCAGCCAATCAGCAGAACAATGGGAAGGGAGCAATATAGCAACTCCCAGTAAGTATCAGAATAGCACTCAATAGTAAGAAATTCAAGTCCGGCTTGGGACTCCTCCAGTTACATGGGAGTATGAGAAACAATAGGTTACCTGAAAGCTCAGACTCAGGTGACAAATGTGAGTAAAGTATACCATAAAAATCATGACTGTATCCCTTTAACAAGTGTCACAGTGCTTGGGCAGCATGTAACCACCTGGTATCCAAAATGCCCACTCACTTACACCCAAATCTCATCTGTCTAGGCCCAATGAGCTCCTATTAACCTGCAGGCCTCACAAGTACCAAGGTACCACAGTCCAAGGCAGCACTATGAATTAACTGTGTAAGTAAAACCCAAAACAGGATAAAGTATATGAACTTATTATCAGCCAAGCCAGTAGATTTATTATCTGGAATTTAATAGAAGTTCAGCACACAATACATACACATATATAATATAAATGCATACATATACAGTGCAGTAAAAGAAATAAAATAAAAGACTACCACTTACATCCCTATTGTAAGAAAGTAGAGTTGTAGATCAAAACTGCTTTATTTCTTCTTTTAGCCAATGTTTTACTCGTACATCAGCAATGATTTTTCAAAATACAGTTTCCATTTTCTATCCAAATCATTACAATTTTTCACATTTCAAACATTCACAGCACAACTTAAACAGTCTGTCTGGCAGTGTCACACAAGCACTGAGATATTTCCAGTCACTCTGTGTCCCTTCCCACTGTTACCATCAAGCTCCAGTGCCTCTCTAATGTACCAGTCAGCACTCTACTCCCTACAGGGCACTGCCCAAGGCTCCAGTGAGTCTTAACACCTTCAATGAAAACCAGTTTGTTTGCAGCTAAAAGCCACAAAACAGAAATCAAGTCTGCACAGAAATGACAGATCAGAACTCACACGCAAGACAGAAATTGTCCGGTGCTTCACAGGGCTGTGTCTGGTTGATCTAATTCAGTCATTATCGCTGAGGCTTCTTCCAGCTTTAATCTCTTAGGTGACCTTGAAAGTCATCAGCAAGACCTATGAGAAGATCTAAACACATTTAATTGTTGTTCCTGCCATGATGGACATTAAAAGGTTCTGCTATAATTATGCCCATAATATGACAGAATACAGTATAATCGTGGGCACAACAAGCATGTAAATCAGTAAGAGCGTGCCAAAGAACATGCCCAGGACTTTGTAAGGCAAACAACATTAATCAGAAATTAACCTTCATTAACAAAACTTATACAGGAAAATGTTGTTTGAGATGTTTTTTTATTGTGCGGGGGGGCGGTGTGATCCATCAGTGAAGATTTACATGGCGTTATCCCAGTTGTCCAGCAGTCGTTGAATACTAGCCAGCTGGGGCAGTGATTTCAATAGCAGATAGAGGCACAAGGTCTGTAGTTGTTTTGACAGTGCTGAGCAATGTTTTGCATGCTGTGGGCTAATATATGATGCCCCATGATTAGGGGCTGAATTTTATTAAATGAAGGTGTTGTACATGAAGTCCATGAAGCCACTGAGCAGATAGAGCCATATGAGGGCCATATACTACACGTGAGCCTCCAGTTGGACAGCATGGCATTAGGACGTTCAAGCAAACTGACATGACAAGGGGACTCCTCAATTGCCCTTCGCTTCCAACCATCACTCTGAACCCCATTGTTACATACCTTAATGAAACACCAGGAGCCAGAAATGGTTAAAAAGAGCCCACAGCATTTATTTACATTTTATCAAATAAATAGGAACTTGCCAGCCTCAACCCAAGGCAATATTCAAAGCCAGAACTCCATAAGAGATCGCTACTATGCTCTGCTGTTCCTTACTGAAGACTTGAGATCAGCACTATGTCATTATATCCACCACTGAGAATTAGGCTGCCTCTACTTACAGAGAGGATGGCCCCAAACTCTGCTACTAGCAGGAGCTGCATCACCAACCATGAGAGAAGTTCAGCAGCCCTGCTGCCGGTCCTAATTCTGCAGTGCAGATAGGAAATCCAAGCAGGCTGTCACCTTTTACAAGCAGTAGTGGTGTCTGGATCAGTCAACCTACCGTGCAGTCAAAGGAGAGAACGTCCTTTCTTCCTCTTAAATTTACTGTACAGTACTCTGGCAAGCTCCTACCGCTGCTGTGACAGATAAAACCATATATCCACTGTTTTGATCCAGAGGAAGGTAAAAAGCCCATTCTGAAGCCTGTGCCAATGATGCCACATTAACTATGCCTTCCTGACCCCCATGGCAATTGGAAAATTCCCTGGATCAAGGATTTGACTTTCATTTAACATAAATACCATACAGACTCTCACATTTATACTGTATAACATTACCGAAGCCACAATATAACAATGCATACAGGAAAACATTCACATTCTGATATTAATAGATAATATGAGAGCATAAAGAAGAGAATCTCCTGGCATTTTACAAAATATGCAAAAAAGAGGGGAGGGTGGGATGTTTCTACCTGCTCAGAAGATAGGAAGTGAATTGCTTCTCTTGTGCTATCACATCCCTAACTTTCTCCACCCCCCAGCCCAGCTTTCCCCCTCCTTAAAGGTCCCCATACACGGGCCGATAGTAGCTGCCGATATCGGTCCTGTGTATGGGCACTTCCGACAGGCCTGCCCGACCGATATCTCGCCAGAAATCGCTAGATCTCGATCAGGCAGGTTAGAAAATCTAGTCGGATCAGGGACCGCATCGGCTCGTTGATGTGGTCCACGGACCGACTTGACCTATACCCGCCATTATAATTCGATCGTTTGGCCCCAGGAAAATTTTCAGTCATCACTATTGGCGAATTCTATTTTTTATCATTTTCAGGTATCATAGGTTTTTTATCCAGGCTATGGGGTGATTTACAATGACTCCTTCATAAGTGGTCAGTGCTCTTTAGTGTTTATTTAAAAACTTGGTTTGGGGTTCTGCTACTGCTTTGCACCATTCACTGATGCTCCCTAACTTGTGCGTCTGCATAATGTGTTATGGGAGAGGTAGGGGTGGGAGCAGGCCTGGACTAGTAATCTGTGGATTCTGGCAAATGCCAGAGGGGCTGCTGCAAGCATAGGTGGAGGATGACTTTTTTGTTTGGGGAGGCTAAAGATGGCCCATACACAGACTGACCTACAGCTAATGTGACACTTAGTGGATTCACTGCTAGTGTAAAAAATTAACCTCCCAACTACCTCTGGCAGTTCCCACTGACTCCCAGGGATACTGTGCAAAATTGCGGGTGGGGGTGATTTTTTTAACCTTAAAATGCTTAGGATGTAAAAGCATTCATACGTGCACTTTTGTTAGGGGTTCTCTATACATTTGTGTTCAGTTAGGTTAAAGGGGTAGTTCACCTTTAAATTAACTTTTAATATGATGTAGACACTGATATTCTGAGACAATTTGCAATTGGTCCTCTTTTATTTTTAATGGTTTTTCGGTTATTTAGCTTTTTGTTCAGCAGCTCTCCATTTGGTATTTCAGCAGCTATCTGGTTGCTAGGGTCTTATATACCAGGTAGTGGTTTAAACAAGAGATGGGAATATGAATAGTTAAGGGGCCTGCATGGAAAAATAAAACTGTAGCTTCACAGAGCAATACTTTTTGGTCAGTGACCCTCATTTGAAAGCTGGAAAGAGGCAGAAGCAAAAGGCAAATTATTCAACAACTATATAAAATTAACTAGGAAGACCAATTGCAAAGTTGCTAGGAATAGGCCATTCTATAATATACTACAAGTTAACTTAAAAGTGAACCTCCCCATTAGATGTGTTTAAGTTAGCTTTATAGAAAGTGAGGCAGCAGGTACTGACATCCCAGTCACGTTATATACAGTGAGACGCAGTCTATATATACAAAACCAGCACATTATATACAGTGAGGAGCAGTGGGTACAGATGGCAGATATTCAGGCCCTGGCAATATAACACTGGCACTGATACACAGCATTGGCTCCACTGTAACTTACTATAAATGAAAAAAACAATGACAAAAGTAAAAAAAAATAGAATGTGCAAAAAACCATAACAAATATATAAAAGCACAATGAGCTTTGTCAGGGGGAAAAATTAACTTAGGGTAGGGGATATTATAAATGTCAGATGACAAAAAACAATTTAATTCCAGCTAGTGACTCAGCCTTTAGAACATATACAGTACCTGCGGGATGAAAACTGCAGCAAAGTTCAAAGCTGGTTCATGGGTAAACTTACAGTCTGCAGATTCTTCTTTTTTAAGTCTTCATTTCTGCAGTTTGCAAAATTTCCCGATCCCTGACTGCATCTGTGTCTTGATTGGTCAATTTTACTGTCTGTCAAGAAAGCTGTGCTCTGATTGGAGAATATACAAGAAGAAAGATCCAATCAGAGCACAGCTGATTAGAGCAGAACCCAGAGCTTGCAGGGACAGGAGAAGATTTGCAGGACAGCGCGAAACAGAGCCAGGTTTTTTTATTTTATTTTTTTATTTTTAGGGTGCCAGAGAAGGTTTGGGGAGGCTTAGCCTCCCCTAGCCTTATCGAAAATCCGCCTATGGCTGCAAGATACCATGGACACTCACTATTTATTGGGCTGGGGGGGGGGGGGGCGTTGTTTGGGCCTCTGTGTTCTTGAAATGCCAGGGCCTATTTCTGAATCCCAATTCAGACGATGGGTGTGAGAGAGGGATGCCTAAATGCTGTATTATGAATACAGAGGTACTGTACACAGTGCTGAATTTATGTGGGAAGAACAGGGTTGCCACCAGTCCGGTTTTCACCCAGACAGCCTAAAGAAGGCTCTGTTTGGCAGTACACATGGTTTTTGCCTCCAAGCCAAAAATGTAAAAATGGGCACCTGCTTTGCGGGCACTGGGAGTAACATCAAAGGGGTTAGGGAGCAACAAGTTGCTCGCGAGCCACTGGTTGGGGACCACTGTTCTAGACCCTCCCCCTGAAGACATAGGTCAACCTCTGAAACATTACATGCCCCACCCCTGACATCATCTGCCTACCCCAGAGTCATTAGCCCTGCCTCCTTTCCCAGACTCCCAAGCTATAAAAGGTGGTCTGGTCCTTGCATTATGGAGTGCAAGATGTGCTGACGGTGGATCAGGGTGCAAAATATGAAAAACATTGTGACTTGCTCCAGTTCACACTGCCGCACCATCAGTAAATAAGCCCTTATCTCTTTATACTATACTTCAGCATTGATTTCATTATATCTATTCAGAATTTCCCTGCGATAAACCTGTTGAGGGATCTTTCTGAACTTCTTTATTGTTGTAGTCGCCAATAATGAATTCTCTCTATATTGGTCTTTTCTTTTAAACATCTATGCAAGAGATAGAGGGCTGGAAATTGGATCAATTTACATGAATCAAGCTTAGCGGCAATCATGCCCCGGAGAAGTGGCATGGCTCTGATTTCATCAAAATGTTAATGGGCTTTAAAAAAGCAGCAGACAAATACCTCCATTAAAGAATCTGAGAAGCTTTATTTGTGAGTCAGATTCTGTTTTTCACAGCAGAGGATAACAGCAACTTTGAGTTTATTTTAGGAAGCACATAAAGGTATGGGGTCCGCTTCGTTTTAGCAGCGTCTGGGGTCCTGCCCGCTGATTTATTCATTAGGGCTCGTTTACTTGAGGGAGTGAAAAAAACGTTCCTATCATACAGTAGTTATGCCCCTCTGTGTATTCTGCAGCAGTGCTATATTACATTGCTTCATGCAGAATGCTGCTACTTAAAGCTTCTTGTTTTCATTGTGTTACATTATGTCAGACAGTGATATTAACATGGTGCAAAGCGGATTGTGTCATTGTGCATATCACACTGCCTCTAACATTACACAGGGATTTGACTTTGAATGCACAGGCCAATGTAGCCTTTAGACTGGCATAGAAGTGTGAGTAGATGGAACACTATGGGGGTCATTTACAGACACCCTGCAGGCAGGTGCAAGAGAACTAGGGTACAAAAGCCCTTGTTTGCTCATTTAACAAGCATTTCCCACTGGTGACAGCAAGAACACCAGAATTCTGGGAAAACACTGAATTGTGGGAAGAATACATGGCTGGAGGTTGAGAACACATTACAAGGCATCCCTGTCCCTACTGCTTGCCATACAGCCGCTCCCTGATTCGTGCATCTGATTTGTACCCCTTCGGTACAACCCCTACTGTCCCTGGTTAAAGATCATGGACTAGAGCATGATGAAGAACTTGATGGAACAGTTTATTGAACCCAGAGTATCCTCAGCAAAACTGCTTGGCCCTGCGCTAAAATGCACACATATCCCCCCCCCCTCAGGTCCTTACATGTAACACTCTGTCTGTTCTCCTTCCTTCAGCCCCCCTTGTGCACTGCAACTTGCACAGTCTGGGCTCTGGTTTTACCCTCTTCACCATGTACTCTGATACCAAAAATAGACGTTTCAATTATTCACTTCACATGGTCAGAACTATGGGTAGGATTAGGCAGAAAGGTAGGTGCCTAGGGTCCTAGCGCATCTCCAACGTTGCACCCTGGGCACATGCCTCCTCTGCCCTCCCAGTTCCAGCACTGATTGAACATCCATAGCCTGTAGATCAACATGTTGGAAAGACATTGTAATTTAAATCATATTAAAACAAAATTTATTTTGATGGCAAACCAAGTCAAGCCAAACTAGGTATCACGGATTCGTGGGTTGTTAAGCTAATTTGTTGTTAATGGTAACGGTCCTATCACTTCCCTTCACCTGTATATGGGGCTAGGCGGGAGCTGAGACTCTAAATGTTTTTATTTTATTTTAGGTTTAGATAATTAACATGGTGGTCTATAATGGATCAGCATGTCCTTTAGCATATACTAGTGCAGAGTTAATTAAAAAAAGGGTGTTAATATAAGTATGTATTGAACTCAAAAAAGAGCCATGGAGGCAAGAAGAAGGAATTACAAAGGAATATAAAGGAGTGGCTAGATCATCTTCTATGTTAGGTTCTAGATTCCAGTAAGCTATGTTGGACATTTGAATCATGTATTTGTAAGACACTGAAAAACCTGCAGCTCCAAAGTACCACAGAGGCCTCTGGGTGAAATGTATTGCACTTTAAGTAAGGTAGGCATTGAATTCTGTTTGATCACAAGAGGGCACCATAGTACCAACAATGAGTAAATATTCCAGCACTTTGCTGCATTTAAAAGAATGTTCTGTGTGTAGCATAAGGCATGTTTGTAAGAAAGCTTTAACTGCATTTATTAACAGCAACTGTATTTTGTATTTATTTGTATTCATTATTGTACTTTGTATTTATCAATCTATTATTGTAATGACTCCCTATTTGTTTATTAACTTATTATTTTGCTGTACATCGCTGTGTACATAAGTATCGCTATATAAATTTATACATATATATACATTTGCAAGAAAAAATGTATATGTGACCGATATGAGCTAAATCCTGTCCTGTGGACACACAGCGCACACAAACCTTCATAAAAACAAAAGAAAAATTAACTTTTTTGCACCAGAAAAATGCCAATGTGCCAGTTGTGCATCTTGCTTTTTATATCAACCAATCGGATCAGTGTCCACCTCTGTTTAAGGAACTGAAATTTGGAAGAAACTAGCAGCATCTTTTTTTTATAAAGGACAGTTATAAAGGTGGGAAGGAGCTTCTCTAACAAGGTAGGTCAATATATATGTCATATATATATCTCAATGCATTTGGAGAAATTTCTGCAAATTTTTGAAATTTCTTAGTAAAATTTCACATTTTGCTCTCATCACTAGTTACAGATAGATTTTGCGAACTAGTTAACAGATGCCATAATGTACATGCACTACATGTTGCAACCTACACAGAAAGTCATTGTACATAAAGGAAATACAAACCCTGAAAAGCAAATTTCAGACATTTATTAACAAAATCAATTTTGTGAGATAAGGAAAGGTTTGCGATGTTGCTCTGCTTACAAAATAAAGTTAGTGAGCAGAGAAGAGTAACCTGATTTTTTTCTGGTCATTTCTAAGAAAAGCAGCTTCATAAGGCATTGCTTTGCTCACTAAATTTATTTTCAACCTACTGGAGTTGGCCAAAATGAACAACAGGTAGCACTGTTCTTTCAAAGTACATTGGCAGATGAAAACTGGCTAATACTATTATACTGCCCAGAGCTGCAGTGAGCTGAATTACAGATGTTCAACTACACCCTAATTATATTTGCCCCCCAGATAAGAGAAACAGGCAATGTAAAGTTTACAACAGAACAGCCCCCCACACATATAAAATGAAGGGTCTGTGCACATAATATGAACCTGATTATTGTTCTGTTCATAAGCATCTGTATTGCCAGCAGTTTATGCATAAGATATGGTGCACTCACACTGATATCATTTTTATTTTGCCGTTTTTTTATTCCTATCTTTAATATCCATGAAGCTCAGATCTGGGGGCTGGCAGGGAATTAGATCCATTTAGATGAATCAAGCAATAACTCTGTACAGCAATCACGCTCTGAAAGTGCTCTGTTGTGCCGCTGATTTCATCAGAATGGTAATGTGCTTTTTAAAAAGCAATAGACAAATAACTCCGGAGGAACTCAAAGAAACTTTATTTATAAATAACATTGGCTGCACCATTACTTCAATTTAATGTTCCCTTAAAGGGAACTGAGTCAGTACTGTACATGAGCAAAATTGCAGTTGGGCGGGAGTTATTAGCATTACTGCAAATAGACGGCTTAGTGTGCTTCCTTAAGCACAGCGCTTGTAGTAAACACTATGCTCTTATATAGATCCTAAAATATATGAACTAAACAAATCAATGATTGCAAAAATGACTTGTGTCCATAGGCACTCCTTGCCCATCCGTATAGTTGATGCTGGGTCTGGGGAAGTGCTGAATTGTAGGGAAAATACATGGCATTTGTGCTTGAAATAGCACTTTACTCACTGCATTTCTGATCTTTAATGTCCCAGGGCTATTGCCAGTAAATAAACAAGCACCACCCAATGACTTGCTGGGCTTGGTATGTAGTGATGAGCCAATCTGTCCCATTTCGCTTCGCCATAAAATTCATGAAACAGCGAAAAATTTGCTAAACATATTTGTCGCGCATTTTTTTTTTGTCGCCCACAGCCTTTTTGTCGCGCCTATTTTTTTTGTCATCTGGATCTATTTTTGTCGCACAACAAAAAAATTTCTGCGTCACAAATTTTTCCCGGCGAATTTTCATGGAAGTTTCGCAAAACAATTCGCCAATAGCGAAATGCAGAAATTCGATGTGAATCCATGCCTGGTGAAAAAATTTGCTCATCACTATTGGCATGCTATGTAGTGGTCAGTTTTGAAGGTCAGCTAGCAGGGTTGGACTGAGGGGTGAAGGGCCCACCGGGGCTTCCACCCCCCTAACCCCCCCCCACAGGGCCCCCCACCCGATATCCTCCCCCAAGCGCGTAAATTTAACGTGTCAGGGCAGGAACGGTTGGGTAGGGGGAGCATCGGAAAGGGTCGAGTCTAGGCCGCCGGGGCCCACTAGAGCCAGTCCGACCCTGTCAGATAGGGTGAGGTTTAGGGTAAACATTTAGTTGCTGTATTAGATTACATTAGATATTCTGGAGACTGTATTGCTGATACAGTAATGTTTCATGTCTGTATCCTTTTTATAAACAGAAATGGAGCCTTCCCAAGCTTTGAATGGGGATTTAAAAATAAAAAGTCTCTGTATAAGAGGAATATCATACATTCCGCATAACTGTGCCAGCACATAGGTTTAATGTATTAGTATAGATAAGTAAATCACATCCATCTCTCCCCTAATCACAAAGACACACACAGTATGAGCATCCATTGAAAACCTTTATTTATTCATTTTTAACCTCCAACGATAATACGGCAGATTAAAACATTTTTTTCCTGTTTGTCAACAGAATATAACGCAGTCACTGCGATACTAATGACCCACATAATGACCCTCACTCCCGCTACAGAGGTAACAGGCTGTACTGCTTGTGCCATCACCGAAGAAATGCAACGTTTCCTAGCAATAAGGTCTCTGCTTTGGATGACATGCAGGGAGAAGTGCTTCATTATACTGAAGAGTTGCATGATCATTAATCATGAAGTAATCCTATAAATTCCATTGTAATTCTTTATGGAACCTGCATATAGAAACATGTAAATAAGATGGATGGCTGCTTCCACAGCTAAAATTATGGCTCATAATAATTCCAAGGAATCAAATCAGTCCAATATTCAGCTTCAGTGCATGAGAGGCCCTTTTATACAACAAGGTGACACAGGCCACCCTATCAGACCCTGGGCACACTGGCATTTAATAGTGGGCACATTGGCATATAACAGGGAAATGGTCAGGCAATGAGCAGGCTACTGACTTTAAAAAAAAAAAAAAAAAAAATTACTCCAAGGTTACACATAAGGAACTGAAATGTCACTAATTATATACATAGTTACATAGTTACATAGGGTTGAAAAAAGACCAGAGTCCATCAAGTTCAACCCATCCAAGTAAACCCAGCACACAACCTATACTTACCAATCTATACACTCACATACATAAACTATAAATACAACCACTAGTACTAACTGTAGATATTAGTATCACAATAGCCTTGGATACTATGCTTGTTCAAGAACTCATCCAGGCCCCTCTTAAAGGCATTAACAGAATCTGCCATATACAGCACTATGGATCCTCAAATATATATCTTCTGATATCTGAAGGCTTGGTGTCGTAGGCAAGTTACCATCAGTCTCTTAGAACTTCATTATAGCAGAGCTGAGCCGCAGATACTTGACACTAATAAATGCTCTGAGCTGCATTATGTAAGTGCCTTGATTGTTTTCTAACCTTGATTCCAAAATCATGCTTTGTCTGATAGGGAGCATCCAAGGAACAAAAACAATAATACTAAGAGAAGATTCCTGGGAGAAAAGAACAGCTCCGGTGTGCAATTAGCAAAACTCAGCAGAAGGGAAGAAGAAACCTTTGGGGAGGAGAAATCATGCTGATAAGCAGAGATAATAAACCACATTTTTCTCATCTTACATGGAAAGTGTCACCCAGTAATCTGAAGGTGGCTAAGTAGAAGACCAACCCATCAAATGCCAGGTTTTTTGTCTGTAGGGACTAAAGACGTTACAATAAGTTAAGTAATTTCAAACATAGAAATGCTTTTTAATGGCTGTCAGGAATACTAGACCTTTGCTAACAATAGGGCAAATAACTAGAAACATTTAAAAATGTAAGTGCTTTACAGGATACCTAAGCTGGTTGGGAGCATATTGGATAACAGTAGTAAATGAGCATACACATATTGCACACAAATATGAGAGTGGCACGCTGATGTCATTTGGTTGACCTGAATATTGTATATAACCTGGCACTGTAAACAAAGCAACACAGTGAGGAACTTTGGATTTCCTCATCATCACTATACAAATGAAGTTATGTGATAAAAGACATTGGGGTTGGTTTATAAACACTGGGCAAATTCATACCTGGGCAGTAACCCATAGCAGCTAATCAATAATTAGATGTGATCAGCCAGCTGCAGGCAGACCAATTTTAGGTGCCAGCTGTCAAAATCTTATGTGCAAGGACTGTGTCTATTGGGTCAGGCTGCTGTGGTAACCCAGTAGCTACTATATCAATGGGTGTCCAATTTATACAAACTGTGCAAGTGCAAGGAGCGGCTTTAGATACAAGTACCTTTAATGAGTGGTGCAAGTTTGTGCAGCTACTGTGGCAAAAGCTGATTGACCATAATTGCAGTTATAAGCCCTAATATGTAGCTCAAATGAATGTGAAGGTTTAACTCCATGTTTAATCAAAGAGGATAGGATTATCTATTTCAGAGTCAACACCTAGGAACCGATTCATTAAAGTGCGAATTAGGAGTATGATTTGTGATAATTCCCATTAAATACGAAAATTTCTGATGTGAGTTAATTTTGCAAAAAGTCGTGTCGTGCTTGTATGAAAATATTGTGGTATGATCGTAAACGGTGCCAAAACCTTTCTGACTTTGAACCTTCAGTGCATGATTTTGGAAACCTCCCATAGGACTCAATGGCACTCTGCAGCTCCAACCCGGCCCAAGGAAAGCCTCCCATAGGACTCAATGGCACTCTGCAGCTCCAACCTGGCCCAAGGAAAGTCTCCCATAGGGCTCAATGGCACTCTGCAGCTCCAACCTGGCCCAAGGAAAGCCTCCCATAGGGCTCAATGGCACTCTGCAGCTCCAACCTGGCCCAAGGAAAGTCTCCCACAGGGCTCAATGGCACTCTGCAGCTCCAACCCGGCCCAAGGAAAGCCTCCCATAGGGCTCAATGGCACTCTGCAGCTCCAACCGGCCCAAGGAAAGCCTCCCATAGGGCTCAATGGCACTCTGCAGCTCCAACCGGCCCAAGGAAAGCCTCCCATAGGGCTCAATGGCACTCTGCAGCTCCAACCTGGCCCAAGGAAAGTCTCCCATAGGGCTCAATGGCACTCTGCAGCTCCAACCTGGCCCAAGGAAAGCCTCCCATAGGGCTCAATGGCACTCTGCAGCTCCAACCTGGCCCAAGGAAAGTCTCCCATAGGGTTCAATGGCACTCTGCAGCTCCAACCCGGCCCAAGGAAAGTCTCCCATAGGGCTCAATGGCACTCTGCAGCTCCAACCCGGCCCAAGGAAAGTCTCCCATAGGGCTCAATGGCACTCTGCAGCTCCAACCCGGCCCAAGGAAAGTCTCCCATAGGGCTCAATGACACTCTGCAGCTCCAACCTGGCCCAAGGAAAGTCTCCCATAGGGCTCAATGGCACTCTGCAGCTCCAACCCGGCCCAAGGAAAGTCTCCCATAGGGCTCAATGGCACTCTGCAGCTCCAACCTGGCCCAAGGAAAGTCTCCCATAGGGCTCAATGGCACTCTGCAGCTCCAACCCGGCCCAAGGAAAGCCTCCCTTTTTCCAACCGCTTTTGTCTACCAAACACTGCAACATTCTAGGGCACAAACTCTGCCCCTTTTTTTGCACTTTGCTCCTTGTTCCATTTTAGCAATGAAAATGAGTCCAAACACCATCAATATTCTCTTTATCTTTTGTTTTACAACAAAAGGAGAGGCTACCATATTGTTGTACAGATGGATTATACGCTATTCTTAACTAGAATACTGACAAAGACAAAAAGATGATTATACAAAAACCATGTATCTTTAGATACTGTAAATGAACATTTCTCCAGCGTCTCTAACACGCTCCACTAAATGTGCATTTAGGTAACACATCTACAGGCTTCTCCTCTCGTTTCTCTTCTAAACCCAACACTCTGGCGCTAAACCCTTGGCAGTTTTATCTTATACTCACTTTACAAATGATGTGAAGATCCACAGGAGCCAGCCATGTCTGCCCATCAATGGAAATAACAATGCCGTGAATTCCTTCAGTGCAGACTTGTATTGGCCTCATGACTGTTTTTAGGAGAGTTCTGATACATTTATACGTGGAAGAAAATGAAAGTCAAAGTAACATTTTTGTTGATCCAATATGTTTATATTCTCGCTTTAGAGAACTGTAGTAAACTCTGAGTTTTTCAACTTTTTAAAAAATATACAGGTATGGGATCCATTATCCGGAAACCCATTATCCAGAAAGTTCCAAATTACAGGAAGCCCATCTCCCATAGACTCAATTTTAATCAATGAATTCAAAATGTTAAAACTGATTTCCCTTTTCTCTGTAATAATAAAACAGTACCTTGTACTTGATCCTAACTAAGATATAATTCATCATTAATGGAGGCAAAACAATCACACTGGGTTTAATTCCTGTTTAAATTACTTATTTTAGTAGATTTAAGGTATGGAGATAAAAAATGACAGAAATATCCATTATCTGGAAAACCCCAGGTCCCGAGCATTCTGGATAACAGGTCCCATACCTGTACCCTAAATTGTCCATGCAGTGGACCAAACCAACTTGCCTCCTTTAGCTGTATTGGCAGTTACATTTCATTATCTGTTTCCTTAAAATGTGACTTGGTTCAAACTTTCTATCCTTTCTATCTGCAATAGACTGAACAGCTATTTTTCATTCTCTACATAATATGAAGCCGTTTGTAACAAGCTCCTGCAATTAACTTGTCTGTTGTACTACATTCAGGGTCAGGCACGGCATAGAAGGCTTCAGCCTCATCGCTGACTACATCATCCTTTATATTTCACTGCAAATCATATTGAACGCAAAGACATACACTAGATTCCTATGCCTTCTAAACAAATGACAACCTTCTCTATTCATTGCTCATCTGGCTTATAATTACACAATGACACTAGGTGCCTGGAAGATTAACAGCTGTTTGTACAAAGGGGCCAGACAAGCCTGGATATAACATACATGATGGCTGACATAATTGTGAGCTGATAGATATTGGGAGGATTGATGGTTTCTGCTGTCTGCTTCCCAGAGAAATAACATCTCATGATGTGGATAATGCTGGACTATATATGAATGAATAATGCCTTTACTAGTTGGGTGCTAATAAATCCACCATGGATTTAGAAAGCTCTGAATACTGCTTTGGAAAGATAGTTTTTTCTTACTTACCTTATTTCCCCCAGTGTTTGATTTTCTGCATAATAAACACTTCTTAACAGGGTCGTTTAGCTTTAATTTAACTTTTAGTATGATGTAGACATTGATATTCTGAAAAAATATGCAACCGGTCTTCTTTTTTTGTGGTGTCTGCAAAAAAAAATAAAATTGTAAGCTCACAGAGTAATAGATTTTTGGCTGTCGGGGTCAGTGACCCCCATATGAAAGCTGAAAAGATGTAGAAGTGGAAGGCAAATACTTGAAAACTGTAAAAAAATAAATAATGAAGACCAAGAGCAAAGTTGGTAGGATTAGGACATACAGTGCTGGACCAAACTTTTCAAGTGCCCCCTCTGCTCATTACCCCCCCTCCTGCCCTTCCCCTCTAAAGTGCTCATTAAATCTCTCCGATTTGCTTCCTACCCTCTTAACAAGCAGGGATTGGCTGCCAGGGGAGGAGTGGGAGCTACAGACAGGTCAGATGTGCCAGAATTTAGAGTTGGAGGCACATGCCTCTTCTGCCTACCCCTAGTTCCAGCCTTAAGGACATTTTATAAGATACTAAAAGTTAATGTAAAGGTGAACCACCCCTTTAACTTTCAAAAAGTGTATCAAGTGTCCAACTTATTCATAGATTTGCATTTTCCCTACAAAATAGGGGGCTTGCAAACAAAAATGTTTAATCTTTTCCCCATTTGTTCCTGTTTAAGCCATTGATAGTAGTGTAATGCTGTATGTAACTTTGGGCATAATTCATTTAAAGCAAAGATGCTAAACTGGGTATAATAAACAGGTGCATTTTAGCCACACCCTTGTTCTGCCTAAGCCACGCCTATTTCACCCACATGCCCAGGCCACAACCCCAACCATGTTCCCTGCTTTGCCAGTTTTGCAGGATTTAATGTGTGCTTAATGCTTTTCAATAAGGTGAAAATTCTGACAACAGGTGACTGGACTGTTACTGTGGTGTATAGTATTTATATATTTTAGCGAATCCCTAAAAATCAAGGTACGTTAAAATATCTGTTACTTTTACCAGGGACATATTTATAACCGGTTCCCCTAGTTCTTCTATACCTTACCTCTATGTGCCCATTTTGTCTTTCAAAATGAATGAGGCACAGTGCTGAGTTGTAGATTTCAGATGTTTTAACTGTATTTGAAAAAACAACTCTTGTTGTGGTGAAATATTATTTACAATTATTTCTTTTTGCCGTCCTGCCTCCCTTTCTGTCATAGGAAGTGCACTGTATCTATTTCAAATGGCAGGAAGGAAGATATAAGTATCAGGCTGTGTAGAAACCCTATGTATCAAGTGGATTTTGACAGGCAATCCAAATTAAATAAAAAAAAACTGACTTATTTTTACTACAAAGCAGAGTCTATTTTCAGAGCTGGGAGTACATAGACAGGGTTATAAGAAACTCTCTGGAGATGGAAACACTAAAGAAAGGCATGGAAGAACACTTAACACATCTTACCCGTCATGGGGATAGCCTACAGCGAACAGCAGCCAACTATGATCTTAATCTGATAAGTGGACACAGGATTGTGTTAAAAGCCTTTATGTTGGAGTCATTTAGAGCCATTAAAGGGAAAATCTACCCCTCCTTTTTTGACATGAGCTCATGACAGTTGGGCTTATATAGGAACAGTGCATAAATGCAATCTGAACTATAGGAAAGAAATACATATTTATTGTATACGTTTTTACACAGACATACCTGATTCCACAGATTAAAAGGAAACCATGATATTCTGTCAGAGCTTACTTTGACCAACTTCCAACCATCCCCTTGGGCCTGGGATCTCCAACCTATTATACTCAGATGTGAATAGTTTTGGTGAGGCAAATTTTGAAAAGGACGACAAGCATTCCAGACTCACACAACCATGAAAAAGTTGGCAAATAAAGACTGTGATTGGCAATTGTGTAGTCCCATGTGGCCTGCTAGCCTTCGGAAGTCTCTGATTGGAGTAAAGCTGTGTCTCTAGGCTTCCAACACTTGTCTCCAAGCCAGAAATTTAAAAATGGCTGCTGGGAGCAACACCAAAGGGAAAGGTAAGCAACATGTTGCTCCCGAGCCACTGGTTGGCGATCACAGCCATAGGCTCACAGTGTAATGAAACCCTTCCTTCCCCTTGTTCCATTGTGAAGTGATAGATTCTGGGTCTTGTAGTCCCTCTGCTTTCTATAGAGAGTGGTGCACAGATTCTATGGGAAGCAGGGGCACCTCAAGTCCCAGAATCCATCTGATTAATAGTGAAAGGATGTTGCAGACCAGAGCCCTTCCTGATGGATCATTCCACTTAGTACATTATTACAATAACCTTTTACTAGTAATAGTAATTATTATTTGAACCATAATATAATAGTTTTATTTCCCAAGGATAAATTGTCATGTGGCTATTAGTGATGAGTGAATATTTTCGCCAGGCATGGATTCGCAGCAAATTTCCGCATTTCGCCATTGGGGAATTGTTTTGCAAAATTTCAGTCAAAATTTGGCGCGAAAAAATTCATTGCGCAGAATTTTTTTTTTGTTTTGCGCCAAATTGGGCGCGGTTGCGTTAAAAAGCGCGGGCGACAAAAAAAAAAATATGCTGACGACAAAAAAAAAAACACGTCCGACAAAAAAAATTGTGCCAAAAAAGCGTTTTCCACGAATTTTTCGCCGTTTCACAAATTTTATGGTGAATCGAAACAAAACAGGCCAGATTCGCTCATCACTAGTGGTTATTCCCTCTATCTGCACCATATTCATTGGACAATGATCCTCTCTCCAGTAAAATAGAATTGATTGTACCCAGTTGGTTAATTCAAGTCTAAAAAATTAAACAGAAGGTAAAAGGGAAACCCTCAGGTCCTTATTCAGTGTCTCCATTGGCAAAGCTGATTTTGGATATGTTGGAAATATGTAATTTTAAAGTGCAATATCAATCATATCTTTGCAAGGTGCTAGACAGCTTTTATAGCATTTTTGCTTTATTATTAATTAACGCTTGGCTTACAATGATCTCATTAATCAACCTAGCACTAGATTTCCATGTATAGATGTATCACACTTAAGAGGCAATACTGTGGCAGGAAATTACAGCAGGAATAATAATGACCAGCAATCAATTCTTCTTTTGGAATTGCTTCCACCCAGAGAGAAGGGCACCAATGAAGGTAAATCCGCCATTTCACCACCTTCAACCACCTCTATGAGGTAACTCAACTCAAACTCTGTTCCCCTGCTCACTAATCCAGATTTGTATGGCCGGAGCTATGCTTGTAGGGTCCTTATGCTTATTTTACTTCATAATGATGTCTGGCTGACTGCCCCATCTTTGCTACATTTTTTATTGCTGATATATGGTAAAAAATATGGTCTATATGTAATAAAGTGCACTGTTTACCTAGTATAAGTAACCCATAGCAACCAATAATGTGTTTGTCTGAAAGAGGTGACTGGTAAATTCTACTTGCTGATTGGTTGCTGTGGGTTACTGCACCTGGGCAAACTTAGTGCCTTTTATTACAACCCTAAATAACTAAGGTGTAATACAATGGGAATGTTACTTGAAGTTAGTTAAATTATTGAATGCTACTAAATATCATATTATAAAATGTTATAGGTTTATACATGTTTAGACATTTTGTTCTTAGTCTTAACCTGGATATTGTTATGGCCTCATGGGTAGGAAATTCAGAAATTCATTGTGGCAGGTCAATGATCATGGATTAACGGGGATGGAAAAGAAGGCATGGCAACATGACATTAGTCAGGATAATCACCTGCATACAATTTGGTTGTTGGTCAGACCAGTTTTTGATTTTGGTCAATGCACTTTCATGTTCTAGCAAGCAGATACCTGTGTTTATCTATTATGTATAGTAACATGGTAACCCTAATTTGTACAACATGGTAGAAGGATTTGGCTCTACTTTCCTAATCGGTTTCAGCCTTCTGCTTCTCTGTCTCAGTAACTGCTGGCTGGAGGCCAGTTCTTGGCATTACAGATCAACAAATGCAGTTTTGACATCACAGAAAGGTACTGTATATATAATTGTGATCTGGTATTTGAATCACCGGCATGAATTCCTCATGAAAATGGCATTTTATGGCTGCTACGGAGCCATTAAACTCCATATATTGATGTGGCTATGAATGTCAGGTACTAAGCACTCACTTGTAAAATCACGGTCGTTTTTATCCTCTGTTTATTGCCTGCAATCAGACGTAAAAGCACAATCAACTGTAAATGTCTCAAGCATGCCCTGAGTGCAAGCAGTGTGCATATGGAGCAGGCTTTAATGGTGCATTATATCACAACACAGTGGAACATGATGCCGGGGAACAACATTCATTACACTGGAAAAATAGATTAACAAACATGTCATGTTCCATGGTACTGAGCTGAATGCACCATTAGTACATGGTATATACATATTCAAGTACTTTTAAGATAAATGCTGTTTAGAGGGCTTGAAAAACTTTGTTGACTGGAGAGAATGAAAAACATGCTTACTAAGCAATCTGGCCAAATAATGGGTACATCTCAGTTTGGGGGGAGATGGTCAGAACCAGCCAAACTTATCTGCTTTGTGTTACTTGAGGAGGAGTCTGTGAAGTAACTAGAATAAGGTTTCCAGAAAAATCTTCCCATCACCCATATGACCTGTTTAACATTACACATCAATTAGAGCTCCACAAGGCCCAGTGCCATTTCTGCTATGTTTTTTTGTTTTATTGTGCTGTGTAAAATGAAATTCGTCAAAAAAAAAACAAAAACGGTCTAAGAGCATGCGTTAAACATGATGGGTGAATGTGGGCATTGTTAGGTCTGCTAAGGCAGCAGAAGACCCAGAACTAAACCACTCAACACTCCTGGACCTACCAGCAGCCCCGGGGCCTACTGTTACATCACAGGGTACAATGTAAGGAACACAGTCATCCAAGAACCATGATCTGCTAGGCTGCAGGTCTCATGCCCTCTGATGAAGCACCCAATGGTGCGAAACGCGTTAGGAGAGTGGGTACCATGAGGCACTGGGATGTACCTTTCCATTGTTTGGTATAGTATGTTTTGTTTTTTGATTTTTTGTGTTTAAATTCTGAGCCAATAAATGGTTGTTTATTTCACTGAACAATGTGTTAAATAAATTGTATTTTGTTTCAGGACCTTTCAGTGTGATATAACTTAGGTTCTCTTTCTCAATCTATTTCCTTATTGATTGTGAATGATGTGAAGCATAAACATTTCCATACCTATAAAAATAAAATATATAGAGTATATGAACCGGAGCAAGGCACCATCTAGGTATACACAGATGGATATACAGTACTGCTGAACACAAACATATTAAAACCCATTTTATCAGCCTCCATTTCTATTCAGGAGAAGCCACACCACCCATGACTATCAACACATTTTAAAATCCACTTTCTTTAGTCTGCTTTTAAGGCCCCGACACGCTGCATCAAAAATTCATCATCAGCATAATCAGAATATTTATTTACTATGCTTTATATTCATCTAATTTCAGTGCGGCTTCCTATAGCCCCTTGCTTTTCAAATTAGATTGAAATAAGCTGTAATATATCTAATTTGCTTTCATCTCGTGTAGGGTGTTAATGCATGTGCTATGTTTTGTCTTGCATTCTAGAATTCAAATATTGGACAGGGCAGCGATCAGGGAAAACAAATTTAAAACACGATAAAGGCCGAGGCAGATGCTATCCATAATGCTAACAACTTGTCATACAGCGAGATGTTTTTTGTGTCCCTTGGGAATGAGATGTCTCATTTCTCCTTATTGTGCGGCTGTAACATTTATTGTCTCCGAGCTGTGTCTATGAGGGGTACTTACTCACTCCTCTAATGTGATTTGTCAGAGCGGAAGACTTCCAATTTAGGGACTGCCTGACTCCCTGCACGAAAAGGAAGCTGACAGCCAATAGGAAAGCTGTGCACTTCATTACTGAGCTGTATTTTGGTATGGACATTGGTAGAAGATGGAAAAATGGGAATGAAATACGGCTGGGGGGAAATGATAGGAAACGTTAACCATGTCACAATCATGAGAATGGACACCTCTGATGAAATGGACCTGGAAAGCACCATCCCTCTAACTTTCCTGTGTGCAGCGATGAATGATTGGAAAACATGGATATTTATATTGTACGGAGCAAATTACAACCATGGGGATGCCTACATCATTTTTATTCATCTCAAATTATGGAAATTCCTGATTAAATAAGGCAAATGGCTCACATGGATTTATACTTTACATTTTAATGCCACTCTAGGCCTCTCGTTAAATTACACTTGAGCTACTATAACATTAATGTTCATTGCAATATAAGAGGGCAGCTAAATTCCTCACCTAAAGCTTGCCTCTCATAGCATGAAGGCAGTTCAGTACATGAGAGAAATTTTGCAACACGACTGTTTTAACCATTAACCTGTATAGAATAATATAAGGAAAATATGGACTAATTAGTGATAATGCAGAGAGCTGGTTTATCTGTAGTAATAAGTTAAATCAACTGGACTTGCTGTGTTTTTCTCGAAGACATTTCGCCAGTCATCTAAATGGCTTTCTTAATTCAGAATGACTTGTACAAAGATCTTTCTGGTATAAATACCCTGGAACCCTCTCCAATTGGTATAATCTGTTTATCATAACCAGCATGGGATCAGGGATCTCATGACGTGAGCGACGTCGGATCCCAACCCTAACCAGTTTTACCTCTTTTACTTACCATCCCCAATAAACACACGGACACCAATTCTTGGGATAAAATGGCCGCAGAACATTTATTAATAACAACCAAAGTTTTAATTTAAAACATATCATAAATAACAAATATGATACAAAACATCTCATGAACACAATACAAATGTTTGTATAACAAACAACCAACTTTGAATAACCATAAACCGTAACAAGCCAATAACTGCGCAGCGCAACTGGCGCTGCCAGCTGCCCTTCTAGCCCGGAACCCCCTACCCAACAAAACTCACCTCCTGATCCACTTACTTACCCCTGAGGTTCCAGGCATGCCAGCCCCAATCAACTATCAAACTCCCTTCCTAACCCAACCATTGCTTTCCCCCAACTCAATCCCCCCGCCAACAACCACTCATTGCCTCCACCACTATAGGGAGGGAGGGTGGGCATTTTACTATGCTGCCTAAAATGGATTGAGGAGCAGGAACGGTTTCCAATATTTATACCTGCACTACAAATCCACCAATCACCTACAACTGGGAGTGGCTATCTGCCCTATGGCTCCGTCATACCCCTGCTTCCCTACATTTCCCTACGGGTCATTGGGCTACTTGAAGGTGAGGTGTTGATTGTATTAGCATGATTGGAGCTTTGAGGTGTTATTAAACTGTACAGGGAGAGGTACCAAAACAGCACTGTATGAGGAAGACAATAGATGTAGCCCAACCTATCGCCTCTATTTTAGCTTGGTTTTTCCATTTTCACATATATGGCTTCTTTAACACTTTGTTTGAACCAGAAAGCTGGTTATTCCATGGAGTCTATATGTCCAAAGTGTCCCTTAGATGGTGCTTTATTACTATACAAAGACCTACAGCATATTTATAAGGCCTTTCCATCAATATGTAATATCATTTGCTAGTTGTCAAGGTAACTGATATAGAGTTTAACACACTATACTGTATATTTCTGGCACTATTGTACCACAGCACTGATATAATCTATAGCTCTGTATACCATATTGTGTGCAACTACTCTCACAGTTTGAAAGGCAGCATCCATGTGTCAAAGGTCTGCTGCATGTATGTGAGGTTAAACATGTATAGATCATTGAAATGATATGGATCCATCAAATCTATATATTTATGACAAGAACCCGTGCAAAGGCAGGCTCTCTGCACAATGATGCACTGTTGTTTTATGGCTCTCTGTAGCAATGAGTTTCCCATAAATCCCTGTTTCTATTGAAACTCCATTTGTGCCTTATGTTTTGCAGCTATTTTTATTCGATGTGCCCCAGTAGACTGAAGAGAAGTGCAAAGCCAGTTCATAGCCATTGTTTATACTCTTGTAGATGCAGCACATTTCTATGTGAGGTTTATGTAATACAAAGATCAACAAGTTTAAGGATTTTGCCAAGTTCAGGTGTTTTTGGTTTTGCCAGTTCAAAATAATAAATCAGCTCAAAGGGTTCATATAATTTTATTTTTTAAGTATGTTCTGAAATATTGGCAGATTTTAGAATTTATTGCATAGTCTCATAAACGAATATCATCCTTTCCCCTCTGGCCCATTTTTTGTTATACTCTGGTGGCTGATAATAGGATAGAATGGGGCTCTGAGATAAAATGAGGGGTGCAGGCTGCTGGCAATTGGAAAATCTTCGAAACGTGACTTGGTCTGTTCTGCTAGTATTTTAAGTCTATTAGTGATTGAAAAGTGAAATGAAAAACATAGAAGCTTCTCTTCAGTAGATGGCACATCTGCTTCGATTGTGTTCAGACAAATAGAATTTAGGGCTTGCATTTAATTTCAGTTTTAGATTTTGCCTTTGTCCACCTTTCCTGACCAGACAAATGTCAGATGATTCTTTTTGGATCACTTTCTTAAGTTTTGGTTTTTTTTTTTGTAACATTTTTTTATTGTTGAATTCACAAGTACTATTAGCAATCTGATCAGGCATTTTCTAGGCAATGTAACTTACAGAAATTCAGCAACATATAATATATTAGTCCTAGTAATTATTCTTAGAATGACTGGAGTGTCTCTGGATTGTTAGAGAACCTTGCTGTTGATCCAGGTCTTTCTTTATCAGTCATCTGGGAGCCCAAACTTGAGGGAGGTTGTATTCAACATACATTTTCCTATATAAAGGGTAGTAGAGAGTAAGAAAGAAAAGGGAAGAGAAAAGGGAAAAGAGTGGAGGGATAAGAGGAGAAAGTAGCTAACAGGTGAAGTTGGGGGGATAGAATGGTAGAGGGAGGAACAGTGAGAGGAAGAGGAGAAGGAACAAAGGAACAAAGAAGAAAGCAAAACTTGTGCCTAGTTTTGGGTAAACATTGAGGAAGTAAAATAATTAACTCTGGGATTAATAGATAGTCTCTGGAGTATGGGATCTAGCATTCGGTATAGTACCTAAAGGGGGACTAAGTTTTTGGAAATTAATGGAGTTCAAATTTAGGTTTCATTGTCTTGGACAATTGTCCATTGTCTTGGACAATGTCTAAGTCTAATGATGGTTGTGGGTTTGCCAGTCCGCGGAACTCCCAGATTTGCCAGGTATCCATATGTCATTGGACTTGATTGGAGAGTCGTGCGATTCTGTATTCAAAGACTTACTTAAGTTTTTAAGCAGAGCCACATCATAAGCCGTAGCCATTTGGCCAAAATGAACATCAGATGTAATTTAGAAAATTAAGCAAGTGAGAAAAGAAGAATCATTTGATGTTTCTCAGGTCAGTTCTAAGCAGAGATCACAAGGCATTGATTTCCTCACCAAATATTTTTTTTAGCTAACTGTAGCCAGTTTACCAAAATGAAGAGCAGACATGACTGTTGTTTCAAATTCATTATATATCATTTAAAAACTGCTAATATCTTGAAAAAAATAAAAATGAGTTAATTGTAAATTTTCTTATTTATGGAATGATCGTTTTGACAGAATCATCCCTTTATATTACAGTACACTTAGAATGCCCTGAAATATTAGCGCTTTGGTTTCAATGCAAATCAACCCCTCTGCAAATACATTACAAGGTGTTGTGGTAGGCGCCTTGCTGGAGACTGTATATAACATTTATCAAGACATGGGGATCAGTCAGGGGCAGAAAATCTCTTTAGGCATTGAACCTACAAGGCTTGATCCACGATTAATGCAGAGCCCTGGAACTCTGGAGTCAGGTTAAATTATACTTAAAGAGCACAGCCCATGTTCTCTGCTAATATATGTCATAAGCAGCGCTTTACTGAGCATGGCTGCAAGAAATAAAAGAATAAACTTTGTATAATAAAACAATGTCAGCATGATGGATGAAGGTGAACACACATTTGTACAGCCCAAGATAGAAGCATTCCAATAACAAATTGCTATTAAGCTAACATATTCTGCCTATGCACGGAGTTCTGCCTCAGCCATTGCAAGCCTGCATAAAAAACAGATGCGGATATATTGTTTTTCAGATGTTCAGTTTGTTATGAGTGCAATTATCGGCGTAGCAAATCAATAAATGCCGAATATATTACCCAAGATATGAACTGTGGGTCACTGGCTGATTGCCTGCTGCTGCCATAAATGACTGTGGTTGATAAGTATTTTACTTTATATCTTGAACAACCAGTGCTAAAAATCATAGAAATGTTTTGGAAATCATAGCCCTGCATTCATTTTTCAAATGAGCTGTATGTGTTTTTTTCTTGTTTTGTTTGATGTGTTGCATGGCGGTAATGAAATAAGCCTCAACTACCGAAGCACAAATGTTCAGCCAATACAGAATATGCTGTGCCGGGGATGGGGGTGGGGGGTAAATTTATTTAATCCTGTATTCATAAATGTTTTAGTACCATAAGGAGCCTCTCTCAATACAGAATCTAGCAACCTACTTACTTCCTATAACTTACTTACTATACTTATATATATAAAATTCAAAAACACAAATCCTGTTACTTCAAAATATGGTTTACTACAAAATAGAAATATGAAGTCTAGGAAAAAGTATTTAATATAGACTTTATACAAAATATATGTTTATTTTTTATATATATTTTTGCTTGAAGGCTATAGCAGTAAAATTTCCATTGCATGTAACCAGTGGTGTAACCATATTTCATAGTAACTTAGACTTAAAAAATACACACCTCCATCAAGTTTAACCATAATGCCTATATAACCTGCCTAACTGCCACCTGCTGATTCAGCCCTAAACGTAGATATTGCTTGGGCGCCTTCAATGGCGCCCAATAAAAATCTTTTAACCTGCCTGATTGACGAGATGACCAATAACCACAGTCTTTGTGATATCAGTCATCGCGTTGATCCACCATACACGCACCGTATATCGTATGAAACCTCGTTGGTGTGTGTATGATTGGCTTAAGGCAGTTAGGGTTCAGCTAGAAAGAGCAGTTCAGAGCTCCAACATAGGAGTGGCAGATTAGAGGTATCTCTCCCAGGCCATATTGCCTGAAGTATAGGGATCCCATTGGATAGGGAATCAGGATAAGGGAATTCCCTGAAGTGATCTAAGTTACTACAGGGTACAGAGCACCCACATATTCTAATCACACAAACCAGTTTCTTCAAGATGTTAATAGTGATGAGCGAATCTGTTCCGTTTCGCCAAAAAATTAGTGAATCTTTCAAAAGATCCGCAAAACGGCATAAAATTCTTGAAACGCCAAAAATGTCGTGCGGCAAAAAAAATTGTCGCCCGCAGCTATTATTTTATCACCCCCGGATATTATTTTGTCGCCCACGGGTATTATTTTGTCGCACGGCTATTATTTTGTCGCCTGCGTCTATTATTTTGTCACCCGCGGCTATTATTTAGTCTTTTGACGCCCACGACTATTCTTTTTTGACAATTTTTGGACGTGCAGCGAATTTTTCCGTGGCAAATTTTTTCATCCGTTTCGCGAAACAATCCGCCAATGGCGAAATGCAGAAATTCGCCGTGAATCCATGCCTGGCAAAACATTTCGCCCATCACTAGTTGTTAAATCTCAGACCAAGCTATTAGATAGAGACTAAAGTAGTACCCTAGTATTCAACCACAGTAAAGAAGGTCCTTCAGGATTAACTCCAATTAATTCTGTGCTATTAACACACTCAAAGAGTTGTTCACCTTTAAATTATCATTTAGTTTTATGTAGAGAATGCTATTTTGAGACAATTGCAATTGGTCTTTATTTTTTGCAGTTTTTAAATGATTTAGCTTTTTGTTCAGCAGCATTTGGAATTTTTGCAGCTATCAGGTTGCTAGGGTCCAATTTAAACTAGCAACCAGGCAGTGTCTTAAAAGAGATAGGAAAATAAATAGAGGAGGGATTAAATAAAAAGATAAGTAATAAAATGTAACAATAACAATAAAATTGCAGACTCATAGAGCAATAGTTTTTGGCTGCTGGGGTCAGTGACCACCATTTGGACGCTGGAAAAAATTAGAAAAGGAAGGCAACTAATTAAAAAATAAAGACCAATTGAAAAGCTGCCAAGAAAAGGCCATTTTATAACATACTGTACTAAAAGTTAACCAGAAGGTAAACCATCCATTTTAGTCTATAGACTTATTGAACACACCCCAGATGCCAACACTCTGTACTCCTTGATTATATATCAGACTGCTTCTATTTATAATCCTATATTTCATATAAACATAGCTTCTAGCATACAACAGATTAACCATCATCCCAGGGTTCCTCTTGTTCGTACCATCTTTCCCCAAGGCACATTTACATGGATTATATCACTAGGTGGGCACCACCTGATATCTCAGGATAAATAACCCACACTACTTACAGTACGTGCCTATACCTGGGTAAGGCAACTCTCATCCTACTTATGATCTTAAAGACAAATCAGCTCTTTGTAAAAAACAAACAATTTTTTTTGTTAAAAACAACAATATTACTTAACTATGTCAAGAATAATAAGATGCCAGTGGAGAGAACAGTCAAAAGGAATAAGACAGATCTGTAAGTGTGCGGTCCAAGATACATTTTAGAGCAGTTACATGATCCAACAGAAAAATATGAATTTCAGAGATACTGGTATAGTATTAAAACTATTCAACTATGTAAGAGAACTTATCAAGACTGATAAAGTAGGAAATGGTGTTAATGGCATCTCCATGCAGGCAGGCATGCATATTTATACCTGTGGGATGAAAAACCATTATTGGTTGTTGCAATGTTAAGTGCTTAAAAACAGCTTTTAGCATAATTTCTTATTTCCTTTTAAAAGGGATTAAACTTTCCATCATGCCATTAGTAATGGTTGCTTGCTTTTACATATGTGTTCTGTTGTGCAGAAATATTACATATCACACATATTTACAGTATAGAGGGACATGTTAAAGGGTTAGTATACACCCCTGTTCAAAATCAGTGTGATTAAAAGAACTATACTCAACGTACTTTTGGCCTATTGTTTTAATTACGAGAAATCTGATATTGTCATTTTTTGGGCTAAATAGACCAAACAAAGGAAATGAAATTGCTTTCATTTTGCAACTTGCTGGTTCTTGTGAGCAATCATGGGAGATGGAACTGGCAATTTTATTAGATTAACAGTGCACAGATAATCGAATGGAATCTTCCTATTTGTAAACCAGAGACAGATTAAGCAAAGGGGAAGTGAGCGGGTTGTTTATACAAAGCTCATTATCGCTATTTAAACAGGGGATCCCCAACCTGTTTTACCCATGAGCCACGGATGTATAAAGTGTTAGTGAGCCACACAAGCATGAAAAAAGTTCTTTGGGGATGCCAAATAAGGGCTGTGATTGGCTATTTGGTAGCCCCATGTGGCCTGCTAGCCTGTGGGAGGCTCTGCTTGAAATAAAACTGTCTCTCCCATCCAATACTTGCCTCCTGGCCCCTGGGAGCAACATCAAAGGGGTGGTGAGAAATATAATGCTTACAAGCCATTGGTTGGGGATCACTGATTTAGACTAGACTAGATATTTGTTACTAAATGCAACCATTCATTGCCTTAAGCAAAAGACCCCAATAAAACACACAGCTATGATCAAGAACCCCAACACCTTGTGGGGAAAAGAATGAAACCTCCCTACTCAGTGATGATGCCCCACCTACTGGCACACCCACCAACACCTATACCAGTTATCCCCAACCTTTCTTACTCGTGAGCCACAGCCTAATGTAAAAAGACTTGAAGAGCAACACAAGCATCAAAAAAAGTTCATGGAGGTGCCAAATAAGGGCTACGATTGGCTATTAGGGGCCTCTATGCACACTATCAGCTTACAGGAGGCTTTATTTGGTGGTAAATCTTGTTTTTATTCAACCAGAACTTGCCACCAAGTCAGGAATTCAAAATTAACTACCTGGTTTGGGGGCACTGAGAGCCACTGGCTGGGGATCACTGACCTATACTATAGCATCTATTTATTTATATGTGATTTGTGGGAGCAGATTTATCAAAACCCTATGTTCACCCTTTGATGAATACACCACTAAAAATCCAATCCAAGGGAATAGAACACTCGGCCTCTCCTTTCTGATCAACTCTGTGTTCACTCTTTGATAAACATGCCCCTAAGTACAAGTTATTGAAAGGAATACAATACATTTGTTCTAGGTTAATTTTCTTTTGAAGATTGACCCATTTATCTATGAACAAAGAAGCCCCGCTGTCCAATGGAACATTCACCAGAATTCAGAAGAAGTGACAGTTTTGTAATCGGAATTCAGCGCGGCGCTCGGCTTGGGTTGAGGGAACAAGCAGATACTGCAGACTTTGAACAAAACAGCCAGCGAGTCTGTCAGGTATCAAAACATCTATTCAAAGGGGAATGTGCGGAAAGCCATCGTTTAAAGCAAACTCCCAACTGCTCTGTCAGTTACAAATTGGACGTGTCAGCATCTCCAAACAGATATAGTAAGAGTATTAACATTGTTAATGATCTATGGCTGCACCAGGGAGAATCTGAAAGCACAAATATACACAGAGGAGGCAGCCCCTGCCCTGGAACAAAGAATATATATGGGAGCCTTGTCCTATTCAATAACTTGAATGGAAATGAAATGGCTTATGCTGCAGATTAAATGTGAGTTTAGTAATAAATTAATGTGGGTGTAGTAATTTATCAAAGTAGTGCAGAGATTATGATTCATAAAAAAATGTATCCTTAGTCACTAATCTCTAGGTTTTTTCCATCTAGACTGCAAGACCTGTGTTGCTAAGCTATAGTTGTTGCACCTACTAATGTCAGTGTAGATTCCCCTACAGGACTTACAAGAGAGAGCCAATGGAATTACCCATGATGGATATTGTACAAGTATGGGGGTTGTTATCCAGAATTCACGGGACCTGGAGTTTTCCAGATAAGGAATCTTTCCATAATTTGGATCTCCATACCCTATTTCTACTAAAAAAAAATCAGTAAAACATTAATTAAACCCAATAGGATTGTTTTGCCTCCAATAAGGATTAATTATATCTTAGTTGGGATCAAGTACAAGGTACTGTTTTATTATTACAGAGAAAAGGGAATCATTTAACCATGAAATAAACCCAATAGGGCTGTTCTGCCTCCAATAAGGATTAATTATATCTTAGTTGGGATCAAGTACAAGGTACTGTTTTATTATTACAGAGAAAAAGGGAATCATTTAACCATTAAATAAACCCAATAGGGCTGTTCTGCCCTCAATAAGGGGTAATTATATCTTAGTTGGGATCAAGTACAGGTACTGTTTTATTATTACAGAGAAAAAAGGGAATGATTTTGAAAAATTATAATTATTTACTTATAATGAAGTCTATGAGAGATGGTCTTTCCGTGTTCAGAACTTTCTTGTTAATGGGTTTCCTATGTCTGTACCTCCCACATTTAGGATAGAGTTGAATGCAGGGGAATTCTACTGAAAGATCAAATGAAGTTGTGGTTCAAAAAAATTGTTTCGCTTAATTAGTCTACAGATATGGCATCTATTATCCAGAAACCCCTTATCCAGAAAGTTCTGAATTACGGGAAGGCCATCTCCCCTAGACTCCATTTCAAGCAAATAATTATTTTTTTTTATTATTTCCTTTCTCTCTGTAATAATAAAACAGTACCTTGTACTTGATTGTGACAATTTGATAAAGTTGCACTGTTTTCAACTTTTCTGTAACGTTTTCCCCGCACGTTCTATTTCACTTCGGATTTTTTTATAAATGTCTGACATTTGTGGAAACGAGTTTATTAGTGTTTGAAAAAAAAATAGAATGAAATAAATTCGAGTTTTAATAAATCTGCCCCCTTTTTTTAAGGAATTGATCCAATTGGAGGATCAATGAGATAACCAATTTGACTGACTCAATAAATAATGAATTCATTAATGTTTATCATTGCCCATTATTATCAAAGTCCGGCCAAAAAAAACAACTGTTTGGTGATTTGAACCCCATAGAAAGCTATGGGCAATTATTCATTTTCTTTGACATAAGTTTTTTACCTGGTTATCAATATTATATCAGTATATGTAATAAATTAATTACATGCACAATATAGGTATGAGATCCGTTATCTGGAAACCCATTATCCAGAAAGCTCTGAATTATAGGAAGGCCTTCTCTCATAGCCCTTATTATAATCAAATCATTTTATATTTTAAAACTATTTCCTTTTTCTCTGTAATAATAAAACAGTACCTTGTACTTGATCCCAACTAAGATATAATAATCCTTATTGGAGACAAAACAATCCTATTGGGTTTAATTAATATTTCAATTATTTTTTAGTAGACATAAGGTATGGAGATCCAAATTATAAGTATTATACTTATCCAGAAAACCCCAGGTCCCAAGCATTCTGGATAACAGGTCCCATACCCGTATAATGCACTCAGTAGGGCTTATTTCTTACGCATTTCTTATGTATTTCTTGCTCATTGCACCCTGCCACTGTGCCATGCTCATGTTGTGCCCAAATGCACAAACCTACGGCTTTATTCATGGGTTCTAAGTAGTTCAATTCCGCACCCCTTAGTGCTCCAGCACTTGGTAAATCAATCCCTCAGACATATTTATACATGCATTTATGGTTCACCCTTTATCCACTTTTTTCCCGCTAACATTTTATTATGCTTCCATCTGAAAGACCAGACAGGTGTAATTTAAGTGCCGAATCCTCATTTTAAGTAAATCCTCTGTCATCTTCGTGTGGGACCCCGGCACAATAAGGGATTGTCTTGTTTTCCATGAACAGCTGGTGCTATGAAAAGCAATTTCAAGCAGCTCACATGTAATTTATGATATACAAAACCAGTGTGTAACTTTATAAACTGCCATATTATTTACCCATGAATAGAATTACAGTCAGTGTGTAAAAAAGATGGTAATGTTATTTTGTTGCTTTGGTGGTTAAGAAACTGACAGCAATTAACCTTCCCTCTGCTGAATTCAGTCCTAGTCAGTCTTACTGGGATATATATTCTGATTTACCTGCTGGAGATGAATGGATGAAACCAGCATTGTCTACACTCAAGTAAATATTCTTTTAATAATGTACTTACTAGTAATTGCTTTTATTTACTCAGCTTGTATCTATAGACACACAACTATTTTGATGTTGAACAAGGCACCATGGGTAAATAACTGTTAGTCCTACTAGTCTTCTTGAGATCAGCTAGGATGTTGTTTAGAATGTATGAATCTGCATGGAAACAGCAGGGTTGATTCCCATTGGGTCTCAGATGTCTTCAGTTTTGTTCCAAAACACTTTGATACAAGGAATTTTTTTAAAAGCCCAACTTATGTATGTTTTATTAAAGGGGAACTCTGGGTTCCAAATCAAAATTTGATAAAGAGCCCCACACAACAGAAAAAAACCCTAATATATCTATCTAGCACTGTAATCTATTCCTTCAAAATGTATAAATACCATTTTTATAAGCTGAGATTCAGCTGCTAAATTCTCTCAATCTCGTCAGACATTATGCAAGGCAAATCTCCACACTGCCTCTGTTATACCAACACATTATATACATGTTCCAGCATAGCCAACTTGGGACCCAGGCCTGAAATCTTATTTTCACACATTCAGACGGAATAAGTTAACTGTGAGCAGATTTGACCATTTCACGTCATTGTCCTTGTCATTTACTGTATATGGCTATTGACCAGAGGCTAGTGATATAAAAAATCATTTCACTTCAATTTAAATAAGTTCAATACATTAATCCCAGCTGGGAGAGTGATTGTATTTAAGGTAAAAAGAACTTTTAAGATTGGGGGCCCCATAAGTATATTTAAGTATATGGGGCATATTTATTATAGTGTGTAAATCAACATCACCAGTGCCCATAGCAACCAATCAGATCTTTGCTTTTGTTTTCTAACTTGTAGGTGACCATTCAATTCAAATTGCTGATGTTGGCTTGCACTCGGGACCTGGGGCTTTCTGGATAAGGGATCTTTCCGTAATTTGGATCTCCATACCTTAAGTCTACTAAAATCACTTGAACATCATTTAAACCCAATAGGTTGTATTGCCTCCAATAAGGATTAATTATATCTTAGTTGAGATCAATTACAAGGTACTGTTTTATTATTAGAGAGAAAAAGGAAATCATTTTTAAAAATTAGAATTATTTGCTTATAATGGAGTCTATGGGAGATGGCCTATCCGTAATTCGGAACATTTGGATAACGGGTTTGCATATAAGGGATCCTATACCTGTATGCCCTTTAATGTACTGTATGAGATTGCAAATTATTTTTCTTTTCGGGTGCTTTTAAATATTATTAACAACATAAAAAAAATTTCAGTGCATTTTTTAACTGATGTGCGACATTTGTATATTATATGGGTTAGTTAAAAAAAAATGATTTTTGGACCCCATTGGAAAATGTAAGTGTTTAAATAAACATTTTTATATCTAATAAGTGTTCTGTGTTTGGTGTGAGATAAGCACTAACCTAGGATTTAATAGCTCAGCCCCTGGCAGAGACATCATTGCCCTACCTCACCCTAACAAGCCCAATTACCCTCCCCCCCCCCTGCCTCCCAGTCATGCCCTCCTTCTGCCCATACAGACTCTAGAGTTACTTAAAATCAATGTAAAAAAAAAAAAAGATATTTAAAGTGGGTGTGTTTTTAAAATGTGGGTTCTGTGGCTTTTAAAAGTGGTTGTGGCCAGAATTTTGCAGTGGGTGAGCTCCATGTACTTCATCTCACAGCAGTTGTGGGTCCAACGTGTTTATGCAGAACAAATCCTTGTAAAGCTATAAAACCCATGCTTCACTTTTAAATCAAAATGACAAATATTCAGCTGACTGATAATATTAAATATTGTTGTTGGCCTAGGCACATATCACAGGGTATTTTTATATAATTTCAGGAAATTGTGCGCTATTTAGTTAATAAACTGTAGTTAACCTTTGTGCTGATAGGAAAACTCTTAGTCTTTAAATTAAGATATACAGTAGTAAATATAATTTTCTAGGAATAGCTACAGTGTGGGTGAGAAACATCCTAGAAGCCACAATATCTCAGTGTACACATTCTTTACAAAGTATGAGACATAACATTTTAGCTTCTCCTACCAGATAAACCAAGAAATTACCCCTCACACTTAAGACACACAGAGCTACTAATTGCAGCTACTTGTCACGTCTACTAAAATAGACAATGCTGATCATTTACTGATAATTTTCTCTTCCTGTGTTTTAGCAGAGGCAATTCTCTGGAACTGGAGGAGAAGAGGGTGATCCACAGTGTCAAAAGCAGCTGAATGATCAAGTAGTATTAGTAGTGAGTAATGGGTTTTGGCTTTAGCCAATAAGAGGACATTAGTTTTTACTAGCTTCTTCCCATAAGCAGTGAGATTAATTGCCAACAAACAAGTAATTTTTATAATTTACCCATTGCACTTAAACTCAAGCAGGTCCCTTCTTCCAGACTCAGGTACTTTCCTAAGGTACAGAACCTCCTTCTTTTTACTGAGGTCTCCTGCTTTAGCCACCTAGCACAATCTTCCCCATTAAGTTTAGTCCGAAAAAGGTTTAAACCTTTTACTTTCTCCCTGTTATACACAATTCCTTATGACACCCCAGGGCTAGCGAAGAATTCCATCTTCTGGCCGGACATATCTTGCCCAAATAGGGATTAGCCATGTTAGTGATGCATAAACCTGTACAAACATATGAAGAGTGTAGAATTTTATTCATATATACTGTATAAGCCATATGTTAAATACATAATATAAAATATATGCATTTCAAAAAGAAAGTATTTAAGTGACATTTTTGATCGGGCTCTCTTTCTCTTATACTGTATATCTACATTTTGTAAATTCACACAACTTGCCTTTGCTTCTCAATTGCTTGATTATTGTCCAAGGGACATTGTCAGGGTGTAAAGTTATTCCGCTGCTATTCGCCGGAAAATTAGCAAAACAGCAAATAATCAGTGAAACAAATTTGTTGCGCAAATTTTTTGGCGCACCTATTTTTAACACGACCGCAACTTTTCTTGACACGCAACAAATTTTTCCGCAGCAGATTTCCGCTGAAGTTTTGCAAGATAATTTGTCAATGACAAAATGCGGAAATTCGCTGTGAATCCATGCCTGGTGAAAAAATTTGCTCATATGTAAAATGTAAATGTTAAAGACACAATTTGAAGGGGGGTCCCTGACCCACAGAGCTTACAATCTAATTGGGTAGGTAACTTACAGACACAAATAGGAGAATCTTAATTTCACATGGAGTATAACCAAGTTGTGTGAATTTCTGAAGGGTACAAAACATTCTGGATAGTATGAAAACATTTCCGCTTGTGCTTTTTCCTCCCTTGTATTATCCTGGCATCATCTTACCAGGACATCTTTGCTTCTGAGATCTTCATTAACTGTTTTATCTATAGTGTCTTTATTCCAATGCAATTCAGAGTATGTAGTCGGGCATATTTACCTTGCCTTATTTGCCACCTTTGCTGCAAATTTCTTGATTCATGTGATTCAGATCTAGTGCTATAAATAAAAAGTTTTAACGAGGATACCTGTTTTAGTTGACTTTGCAAGCAATTATTATGGTGAATGTATATACAGGAAAGATTGTGCACTGATGTGTAATGTAACCGCGGTGAAAACGGCAAGTCTAGATTGTAATGTGCGAGAGGGAAGAAAGTGCCTGACATTCCTGGAACACTAACAAGAATAACTGGGGCGTTACCTTTGGATAATTACTGCCATTTCTGGCACTGATAAGTGGCAAAAACTATTCTAGCTCAATTGTAAAGGAAACTGTTTCTGCAAATATAAATATGAGGATGACCCACTTACTGTAGGGCTGATTCATCAAATGTCCATACAGAATGCTCAGCTATTGATTTATTGTGTCCCTAAGGCACAATTTCTTTGCTGTATTTAGTTATTTACTGTGAATTATGTTGAGTGCTATTTTATTGAAACGTATCACAATACATGAGTTATTGGGTCCCAAGATATCATAAGCTTAACATTCCATTTTTGCAGTGAGACGTATTTAATGCCTGCATAAGTGACTGAAATTGCTCCGAGCTTGTAGCCATTGCATCTATAATGTAGCAAATTAAAAAAAACCAAATAGTTTATTTGCTATTTAATCATGTAAATACTTTGCTGTCTTGACTTTTCTGTAAGTCATTCTACAAGACAGTATTGTCATTTTTGCAACCTAAAACTGGACTTATATAGTATAAATAAATCTAAAGCAACTGGACTTGTTAGGTAATCATTGAAGACGTTTCACTACTCATCCGAGCAGCTTCTTCAGTTAAACTGACTGGTATGGGAAGTCTTCAGCATATGTACTCTTCCACTAATCCAATCACAATGGCACTTTGTAACTCTTCAGAGAGGTGACATCTGAAACTCACAGAGGTGTGAATGTTGTGGAGTTACTTTGATAGGATTACCAAGGTATAATGCAACTCATCGAAACAGGTGTTACTTGTTAGAGTTGCATGAATGGATGTGTGAAGAGTTCTGAAACTGCCGGGGTACAAATGTTAGAACAGCATTGTATGTAGCAGACAGATGGTGTCGAAGGCCCCCGTCTCTGTTTAGGGATGGTTTCTCCACTTTAACATGAATGGCCTCTTTTACACCTCTTTCAAACCAGCGGTCTTCACATCCATTCATGCAACTCAGTCATAAAACTGGACTTATTTACTAATAATCAAAGCGTGGATCCCCAACTCTATTAGAACCTCTATGATGCTACAGAACTTATTTTAACATATATATATATACACATATACATGCATAAACAAGGTCAAGGTTAAAAATAACAGTACAACATAACAGGGGCAAATCTGTGATACCTTTATCACTATGTTTTGTTCTTCATGCCATTTTTCATTTACAAAAAAAAGGAGCATAACACTACTGGAACTAGATCAGACTTAGGCTCATGCAATCTGAAAACTTTACTTTATTGGGCATGTGTGTGTTGGAGTTTGAGGAGCCACACGCATGGTGCTGCATAGCATTGTGGCACCTTCAGTGAATTGGGCTTTACTTGTCCTTTAAGAACATATCTATCCCTTTAATGGCAGTTCATGAGCTATGTTTCACTGCTAAAGGTATTCCTTCTTGTTACCTTTGCTACATTATAAAGAGATTCCCTTCACATTAGGAGCACTAGCCTAAAGAAAAAATGTAGCAATTGAATTCATGGGGGTTTGCCCAATATATTGCCACTCTCTCTTCTTGTCCTTTATAGGCTCTATCAAATCAAATCAATTCAAATCAAATGAGCTTTATTGGCAGGACCAAATACATTTTGCATTGCCAAAGCAGGTAGAGGGTGTAATGGGTGGGGTTAGGTGGTCAGTTATGGAAATTTGGGGGGGGTTAAGGGGTGGGGTTATGGGGTCAGTATATGGGGATAGGGGAAAGTCCTGTCTCTCGCAGTCTATCTTTCTCACTCTGCTGAGTTTACACACAGTTGGGTTACTCTCTGAAACACGTCATACAGTAGCCCATTCTAGCTGAAGATACAGGGTCTCTGTGGTATTAATGGATTAGACATTCAACTAGTCTCCCACTTTGCCTCTCAAAGGGAAATTGTCTTCCTGAGAAGCAGCTATCTCTTAAACTCTAGAGTAGCATGACTTTGCCACCTGTCTGGTGTCCCCATAGATTTTCATTTGTGCAGGAGAGGTGAAACAGTAAGGTGCAAACCACAGACACGCTCTTCTTAACCATCTAACCAAAGCCTCACCTGCTTCTCTTACTTAGCTCACAGGGCTACTAAAATGAGGTTTAGGGTATATGGTAGGAAACATCACTAATAAGAAAGTCATGTTCAGTCCAAAATATAAAATTAAACTTTGTGGACTGTCCTTTAAGTGGAGAAAGAGAGAAAACTGCTTACCCAATCAAAATGTAGCAGCTGCAGATTAGACCTGATATTTAGAAGGAACTTGGGCACCTTATTTGCCAGAAGTGTGTGCAGTGTGGACACCTTGTAGCTGGACCTTGATATCAACTTGCCTTGAGTGAAGGGATAACTAATGTCTTTATAGGGGGCATTTAATATTGCACATTTTTTTCTGCCAAAAAACCCGATTTTGTTGTAGAAAAAAAAGCAACCCTGTCATGACTTATGCAACAGAACCATAACAATTCCAAATGCAAAAATACGCCAGCTCAAACCTGTCGAGATCATGTAGAAGTCAATGGCAGATTAACAAATGGAAGATCTGTCTTTGCTTTGTGGTTTTAGAAGTTTTTGGGGGGTTTTGACGCTGCTTTTTGTGCAACAATATGAAAAAGTCATGGTTTTCGTGTGGCAAAGTGAAAGATTCACAGTTTTGCTTTATTTTCTGTGACTTTTTTCCTTTGTGCTTTATTCATTTGGATTTTTTGATAAATGACTGACATTAATGCGTATGCACGGAAACCCGAATTTTAATAAATCCCCTCCTTAATGTTAATAAATGCATACACAAGCATTAAACTGTGTTCATGGCACCATAGCAGCTTGTAAGAAAATCTTAAGAGCTTATCAATCGAAGATCAGGGTACAATATATTTCAATCAATCTATAAGGATTATAGTAACTTATTGGTGAGAAAAAACATTCATTATAAATCAGATCAATTTCATCGTAGTTTAGCCATTCTGTTGGCCCCCTGGGACATTGGACAGCACAGAAGTAGAAATTATTTCACATGAGACCAAGGATAGGGATTAAGCCACCTCAGTAGGGTTCCTCATCCATCTTTAAAGCACACCACAATGCTGTGCTGCAGTATTTACTTCTACGTACATCGGGTCAGCATGGTAGCTTCTGTTTTTTTGCTAAAAATATTGGCATTTGCAGGAAACGTTTCAAACCCAAAACATCAATTCTGTACTTTTCTCCCCAAGTTTGTTGCACTAGAGGGCAGTAGAGCCCCTCCAATAAACACAGTCCTCAAAGCAATGTTAATATTTGGAATGATATTAAAATCCTCCGAATGCAACATTAAAATATAATATAAAGTCAATTTTGCAAGAAGTTTATAAAAATTGCAGAGGCCTGGGAAAAAAAAAATATAAAGTCAACATTATTGCTCCAACCGTTCTGTTTTAGAATTCCGTCTCCCACTGAAGGTCTTACTTGCTACACAAGTCTGCTGCTAATGCGAGCTGCTCCAGTTATTAAAGGCCTCAGGCTGCCTCTATTACAATAAGCTGTTTATTAGTTCCCAGTACATTCTTTTGTCAAATAGGGTTTAATACATGGTGATGTCTTGGCTTTTGATAACAGTCATGCATTTTCTTAAAGAAGACTGTGACAGAAAAACTAGTTCCTGGTAGTATATTTTATTTCTTCACATATCTGTATTGGATGCAGTGCACACTGCCCTAATTTCTCCCCCATATACCCCTATATATACCTGCGGCAGAGTTTGTAAGCCCTTTCCTCTTGGAGAGCATGCTGTAAAGTATACTAATTTACTCAATGGAAGCTAGATGCCAAAATGTCATATTTAAATGGACAATCTGTTCAGTGTCGGACTGGGACCCCAGGGGCCCACCAGAAAACCTTAGACCCTAGGCCCACTCTCCAAACTATTTTTCCTCCTCTCCTCACCCAACATTAGTGATGAGTAAATTTTTTTGCCAGGCATGGATTCGCAGTGAATTTCCACATTTCTGCATTGACGAATTGTTTTGCGAAACTTCAGTGAAAATTTGCCACACGTCAAAACATTCCAATGTGCGTCAGATTGGGCATGCCGCATCAAAAATGGGCGCAGTTGCATAACAAAGGGCACGGTCATGTAAAAAAAGATCGGACGACAAAAAAATCCTTTGACAAATGTGTTTCATGAATTTTTCGCTCATCACTACCCAACATCTTTATTCTCCTAGTCTCTTTTATTTACATGCTAAAATCTATTATTCCATCTATTTCTCTTCTTTGTTTTCATTCAGAAATAGGGAATAACCATGAAGTAGGGTTAATGGTCAGGAATAACCATGAAGCAGGCCAAATGGTCAGGAGCAGAAGGACCCACTGACACTTGGGCCCACCGAGTGTTTTCCTGGTATCCTGGTAGGCCAGTCCGACACTGAATCTGTCCAGCATATTTTATTGGTGGTTAATAGGAAGATGTAGAACCCTGATATGCATCCAGATATAGGAACTTTGGATCAATAAAGTACAGAGTGCAAACAAAATACAGAATGTGTAAAGCAGATAAATAATGCTATAGTATGCTTTCTATATATATCTGTCACACAAACATGTGATGTACAGATTAAAAGCTAACTGACTGTGCAACATGAGTTTGAAGGGGATAATGTGCAGATGTTCGGAGAAAGATCAGTGAGCACTACATGCTGCAGGGCTTATGAATACATAGGGATGTGCGGTACCTGACTACAGTGCCTAGAATAAGGATATTAGATCATCAGTGGGGAAGCTCCTAGAAATTCTGGCTAGAATTGCTTTAGCCCAGAAACTTGCCTTTATTCTAATATGTGGCTGATTTTTCAGGTGATTTGGTAACTAACAGAGACTCCTGCAGAGTCAGCAATTTGTATCCAAGCTAATTAGTTGTTATTAAGCCTTACAGAATGGAAAGGGGGGTGGTTAGTAAGAGATTTGACATCATTAACAGAGAAAGCAATCCTCTGCACAATGTCATCAACATTCTCTGTAATTAATATATAGAAAGCCATCTCATCATGCACTTAATAATGTCATATGCATATGTGCAATGTGCTAAATGCCTGCGCACCTGTGTATGTCTGCAGTCAGGTCAGTATTAGACTAATGCCAGACGAGGCGTAGGGCGGATATTTTTGGAAAGCGGAAAAGCACTACACCTTGTCTGGCATTAGCCTTAGCCTTAGGCTTAGTATTACTCAGTATTAGGTCAGTTTTAGTATGTAATTAAGGAAGAAAGAAAGAAGATCAAAACGCTGCACCACCCACAGCTGTATTAGTTTGTAGACCAAGTTAAAACTTAACCTTTAATTAACCATTAAAATATGTCAAATAGTTAAAAGTAAGGGGTACGGCTCGGTGACACACTGAGGTATCCACATTAGCACTTAGTGCGGGTTTAGGGAGAGCAGGGGGGGAGAAGAGTAAATGCGGGATAAACAATACCTGTGCTGGTGTGAACGACACACCACACCACCCACCAATATCGTTTAGGACCACCACACACCCTTTACCAAGCCATAGCCTCTTCCCCCCTCCCACACCATCAACACCCACGGTGCTTCAACACCTGCCTACCCAGCTAAGTTCAAATAAGTGCCTGACGCACGTTTCGCTCGGTAAGCACAAGCTTTTTCAAAGGCATTAAAGTCAGGTAGATTATGGGGAAAGTTAAATAGACAAAGGACTGCCCCCCTAGTTTAAACAGACCAAACATTTTTAATGGTTAAATAAATGTTAAGTTTTACTTGGTCTGAGTCTACGAACTAATACAGCTGTGGGTGGTGCAGCGTTTTGATCTTGTTTCTTTCTTCCTTAATTGTATTTATGTTTTTGATCATGCACACCCGCATCATGATGCTTTCTGTGGTGGGTTCCCAGGACATGTATGATTGGTCTGTTCAAATTAGGGGGAAAGTCCTTTGTTTATTTAACCCCATGATCCGCCTGACTTTAATGCCTTTGAAAAAGCTTGGGCTTACCGAGCGAAATGTGTGTCAGGCGCTTATTTGAACTTAGCAGGGTAGGCAGGTGTTGAAGTGCCGTGGGTATTGATGGTGTGGGAGAGGAGAAGAGGGTATGGTTTGGTAAAGGGTGCATGGTGGTCCTAAATGATGTTAGTGGGTGGTGTGGTGCGTCGTTCACACCAGCACAGGTATAGTTAATCCCGCATTTACTCTTCCCCCCCCTGCTCTCCCTAAACCAGACACAGAGTGCTAATGTGGCCACCTCAGTGTGTCACCGAGCCGTACCCCTTACTTTTAACTATTTTGACTTTATTTTAAATATACAGCTGTGGGTGGTGCAGCGTTTTGATCTTCTTTCTTTCTTCCTTAATTGCATTTACGTTTTTGATCATGCACACCCGTATTCACTCATTTTTTTGTTAAAGTGTTGGTGCCCCATTTATATCTTTAATTCAGTTTTAGTCTGTGGTCAGTATTAGGCAACACTATATCACAGCACAGAGTTAATAGGGCTCACTTACAATGCCCCACTCAGGTTACAATCACCCTTTTTTTTGTTGCACTTTGCACACTGTGTGGGGCATTTTGCCTGATTATTACTCATTTATTTAGAGTTTTTATTTTTAACACATGATGCAAATAGATACATCCTAAACATGCACGTTTGAGTTTCCCACAAAATATAAGGATGAACATGTTGAGTATAAATAATAGGATGTGTTTCGCTTACTTTCAGGGCAAACTCCTTTTTATATACCTGATTGTAGCAGTACATCATTGAGTTTCCTGGAATTGTGAGCAGTAAACATATCATAGAGTGATCAGGCTGGAAAATGCTTCCTATGGAACTTATCCTGGAATAGATACAATCTCTTATTCCAGGAGCTTTGCTATATATCAACAAGCAAGTGAGATTGAAGTAGTTATTTATTGAAGAGTAGGTTACTATATATATCTGCTTGGATACATGTTCCATTTTTATTTACTAAGATGAAGTTGAATTTATTTTTGAGCTGTATATGGATTTTATCATTCAACTGGGTTTTTATGTTAATTGTTGCAAGCTAATATTAGTTACTCGGTATATATTCTGCTCCTCTTACCTTAGGGTCTCAAATTCTGCTCTGTCTATTGTTATTTGCAGGGGAAGCTAAAGAGATTCACAGCAGCCCACAACACACTGAGCGTGTCCTATTGCCTCAGCAGTTAAGAAATGTGGGGTGCTCCTGATGGATATCCACTACGATATGTTTGCCAGATGCTATGGCTGTGAGAAATATAAGCAACAATGTGAATTCTAATAACAGCATGATCAAATAAGAAGCACACCATCATCCCATTGTAGCGTAGTTTGTAATAAGGGCACTACATTTCACAGCTGCTTCCCAATTTTTGTCTTTGGAGAATGATGTTCTAAATTGTGTATCGTTCTTTTGGCCACATGCAGCCTTATACAACCACTGTACTTTGGAAATTCTTCTTTGAGTCGGCTGAACAGTGGGTTGACATCTACCATAGCAATTCTGAAGTGTTCTTGCAGAGAAAAATTGTCCTTAATTCTTCTAAGTCCTTTATGAAAGCATTCAGTGAAACAACAAATACGTGATGATATATCATTATCCACAGGAACAGTTGCAAGGAAAGAACTTAGGGACCAATGATGCCTCCTGTTTCTGGTTTGCCAAGTTCCTGCCCTGATGCCCCCATCCTGCTCCCTCATTTGTGAACCACTTACAATGTTATATAGGTTTTGGCTTTCCTCACAGCCCCTTAGGGGTATATTTACCATGCTGTGTAAAAAGTGGAGTGAAGCATTACCGGTGATGTTGCCCAGGGCAACCAATCAGCAGGTAGCATTGTGTGGTCATCACGCACAGATGGCATGCACTAAAAATGGCCACATTTTTTAGTTACAATTGCAAGTTTTTTGGTGCCTTGTGCATCACATGCAATGTCACCTCATATTAGCAATTAACCTGGAATTGTGGGGAAAATGCTGCGTTCCAGACAATGCTAAACATGGTAAATGGTGTCTGAAATGCCACTTTGCTTACTGCACTTCATGTTTGTAAATAAGCCCCAACGTATAACAAATAAGAACCATAACCTCCTGTGATAAAAGGGGGCTAGTGTTAAGCTGTTTGTCCAGGAAGTAAGAACCTAAGAGTGAGGGAAAAGCTAAAAGAAAGCTGGCCCAGGACTGAACAAGGCAGATGGAGGGATGGGGCCATGACAGGGTTAGGAAGCGAGGACCAATTCCCTTATTCCATTTTGGTAGTTTGGTCGTAAGGGGTTATGGTTGGGTAACATAGTCCTATGTAGTGATTGGCTAGGGGGCTGGGAAAGAAGCTTTTTTAAGCAAGGGGTATGACAAACGTAGAGGGCAGCATTTTTAACAGCCCCCAAACACCCTTCCTTAGCATGGGTTGAGATATGGTCATTGGGGCATGGAATTTATTGTGGCTGTCCCAGCAGGGCTAGATTCTCTGCATGAATGGCAGAGGGCAGAAGTTAGGCCGAGGCTAGTAGTTGAGGAGATAAACTGGTGGGAAAGGGGTGTTTATTTAAGTGTGAGAGGCCTAGCCTCAGCGGTTGACGGGGTTAAAGCTTTCCCAACAAGAGCAGCCTTCAGCAGATAGTTTGGGGAGCCAGACAAAGTTTGATAGTGATGTTAACTATGCATTGTTAAGCATGTGATCTGGTTATGTAAAGTAAACTTGCAGCAGCCATTTCAACCAACATGGTGTCAGTTTGAATATTTTAAGTAAAGGGCTGGTGGGTAAGAGGTGGTTTTGTCTGGAAAAGGGGCACCTCAACATTGTCCCTGCCCATGTCATGTGAGTTATATGTCTGTAATTCATATGGATTCATTTGCTGAAGCACTATCCAAAAACAGGTTTTCTGTATATATACAACTGCCAAGGGACCAGTCTGGTATGGTAAGAACAATGATTTTTTTTAATATACTGTGTTAAATTAAAAGAGCCTGTTTTGTGGAAAACCCCTGCTGTGAGTAAAATAAAGGCACATGACTGCTTGAAATTTCCACGGGTGTCACTGTCTCTTCATCTAAAAAAATATATTACAACTTCTGCCATATGATTGAATTCCCACAATATTTATATTATGAACTAAGAAAATAGAGAATATGTTATTTATTGTAAAATCCTTGCTATACAAGTGGTTTTGCATTTACCTGTATATACAACGTGGAATTGCAGAAAGGCTTATTTTGACACCCAAACTTTAGATTCAACAGACAGGGCCTCTGTGCGTTTTCCTTTCTATGGACTATCCCTTCATTGGTAAGGAGGGGTTAAGACATCAGAAAAAGAAAATTTGGAACATTATCAATCAAGTAATCAAAGCAAGCACTCTCCCTAACTAGATCTACATGTCTGTGAAGAGCTCGGCGTAATCAAGTCTCAGGCTCTTGCAGTGAGAAATCAGGGGGTATTATAAGCAAAAAAGAAGCAGGACTACCCAGGCTGCATAATCTCCATGTCTAATAACCCACTCCAGCCGTGAAGGGCACAAGAATAAGGGCAGGAGGAGAGGGTGGAAGATTAGCAGAAAGATGAAAGTAGGCTCTTTGCCAAGGCATTGGCAAGCAAATAGAACATCTTCGCTCATCACAAATGTAATTAGAGCTGACAAGCTAGGGATAATTTTAGGGAAATGTGTTAGATGAGCCATTTTTAGGAATTACACACACAAAAAAAGAAGGTGCAGATGTGACCTGTGTGTTCTGCTAACATATTAACATATGTAAGCATATTCCAAAGATTTCCAGTGGGACTAACATAAGCCTATTGATTGTGCTCTTGGACACAAATTAAAAACTAAAGTAAGTAGGGATAATATGTCAATTCATGAAAATTGAAATAAGTAGTACAAAGTTCTGCAGAACTTCATCATACTACGGGCAGTACATTTTTGGGCACATTTTACATGAAATAATCTTTGCTGTAACACTAGTCCTACATATTCCCACAGCAAACTGATACAACCTACAAGAATGCCAGAATGGGTTGAATCATGCCAAAGAACTAGATTCTGTAGAATCATAAATGTGATCTAGTAAGACACTTACCAGGTACTTACCAGGTTACTGGTATTTCAGTTCTGCAGTATGTGAGAACCCAATGACCAAACCCAATGCTTAAACCTTTTCAGTGATCAAGTCCCACCAGAAGAAAGTTATCTCTCTGGTGTAATGTGATTAATACACAACAACAGAACTTTGCTACACCGGCTATTAACATCTCAAAGGACACAAAGATATACAGCTGTGTTTGGGTTTCTATACTTAAGTAGATCTATCTAAGGTTTTCTAGACCTGATTTTGTACACGTGCACGTGGCAGGAGGTTAGTATTAGACATTTTTAATTCCCTCTTCTGAAGGTAGGGGAAAGGCTGTGCAATGTTTCTTCCATTTACAGAGGTATGAAGCCTCTATAACTACTTTTCCCAGTTGTTGGCTTTGTTGTGTATCCCCTTACTCATTATTCTCGTGCCTGTCATATTATAGTACAATAAAGCTATACATAGCCCATCTCTAAAAACCTTTCTTCACCAGAAAAATAAAAATGAGAATATGCATGTCTGTGTTTCCATTTCTGTAATCTGTAGACAGACAGAATTCTGTCTCTGTGACACACACGTTGGCATAACCTGTCTCCTCAAAAATCAGTGCTGGAACAAAGGCAACACTGGCATATGACATCATTGATTTAGGCAAGATATGGCAGTTTGTTGGTTTAGTAATTAATAGGGATGAGCGAATCTGTCCCGTTTTGCTTCACCGAAAAATTCACGAATCTTTCAAAAGATTCACAAAACGGCGAAAAATTCATGAAGCGGCGAAAATGTCGCACGTCAAAAAAAATTGTCACCCGCATTTTTTTTTTTTTGTCGTCCACGGCTATTTTTTTGTCGCAAGGCTATTCTTTTGTCGCCCGTGGCTATTCTTTTGTCGCGGGCAACAATTTTTGGACGCTCAGCGAATTTTTCCGTGGCAAATTTTTTCATCCATTTCACGAAACAATCCGCCAATGGCGAAACGCAGAAATTCGCAGCGAATCCATGCCTGGCTAAACATTTCGCCCATCACTAGTAATTAAATTAGAAAGTAATACTAGATAACACAAGAATGAGTGAGGGTGCACAACTCAAGCTATGCCAAGGGGTCTAACAGAATCTATGGGGGGTATTTTAATTCAAAAGCAGCTCTAGAAGTTAGCACAGGTACAAATACAGCTAAACCTTTTCTTATTTTAATTTATTAAGAGATGCATGCAGGGCCAGAACCAGGGTTGCCTATGGTATATGGTGTATGGGGGGTAGCGCTAGATACATAAATCTTCTGCCTGCCTACCAATAGTTCAGCTTTGTATTGTGGCTGCCAGGCTGACTCAGGGAGTGAGGGTTGGTTGCCATTGCACATTGCATTGCAACTCCTGCTTGTCGTGATCGAGGGTGAGGGGCTAGCCTTGGGCACCATTCACATTGGCCTGGCTGGATGGGGCTCCATACCTTTAAGGTAGCAGGAGCCTTGATGGTGCAGGGGCAGGGGGAGTGGAAGGGGTTAATTAATACAGGCTAGGACAAGGGGAAGGAGGGTTTGTAACGTAGGAGGAGGGACCGGAATAGGGTAACAGCAGAGGAAGAAGCGATACTAATTACCTCGTAGAAGTCAAGGAGCATTGTCCTGTCCTTGAGTACAAGCAGTGGTGGATTGGGTTGGGGGGGGTTGTTATGCTGTCACAGCTTGCGGTAGGAATGCTTGCTGGAATGTGGGGGCTAAGCCCCAGTTTTGGCACATGGTGTCAAAAGGTGGATGGTAACCTCCTTGGAAAAGGGTCCCAAGAGAGTAGTGGATTCTGGTTGCCTGCTCACTTGCCGACCTGAAGCTGTTGCGGAAGATGGCCGGCATCCAAAGTCCTTAGTTAACTGTGCATCCCAAAAACCACTGGAGTCACTGGAGAGGAATCTGAAAGATCATCACCTTTAACAAAATAAAGAAAACTTCAGAGGAGACATTGCAGCCTCGATACACCTAAAAAATACTTCTTAGGGCACAGATATGTAAAGCTCTCCCACGATTGTGCAGTTGACTAAACAGTTTCACCCAACCAATACACTGTTAATAAGTGCCTTTGAATGTTATAGAATGCACTGAAGTATAATATGAGAATTTCATTCTTGGCCCAACTTTCTTTTCATTTAGTAGTATTCATCTAAGCAGATTTATTCTCTGCAGTGATACCATCTGTATTTTTTAAATAACAACTGTTATTGCCATCATTTTATTTTTGCTAAAATAACATTTGCTTAATATTAATTTAACAGTGGAGGATTTTAATTACAAATTTCTGTAATGTAATTATATGGGCGTATGTCTTCCAGGCCATAGGCAGCATTTATTGGTCTCCTATTTGAAAGCACGTACACCATTGGTTGCTCCAGATGACTATACATGGTACAACTCTCTTTTTTACATTAAAGACAAGGTGTAAAAACAATGAACAACCTTAACAAAAGTATCTTAAATCGTCTATATGTTATGTGGCATGCCAATAACCTCCAAATGTAATATAAGGCATTTTCTTTTTTTTTATGCCAAATGCATTTAAGTCAATGGGTGTTTTCTCTTGTACCAAATGCATTGGAGACAATGGGTATTTTTTTTCTCTGTCTTTCTTGCTCAAAATGTATTGTTCTTTTTTCTAATGTTATTTTTTTTATGCCAAATACACTGGAATTAAGAAGACTTTTTTCTTACGTTTTTTTCTTATGTCAAATGCATTGAATTGCAATGGAGTTAAAAATGCTAATTTTCCTTTACCAACACTTTTGTGAATCCCCCCCACAAGTGCTACTTGTGTCTGCCGTTAAAGGGGTAGTTCATCTTTAAATTAACATTTAATATGATGTAGACATTGGTATTCTAAGACAATATGGAATTGGTCTTCATTTTTTATGGTTTTTCAGTTATTTAGCTTTCTGTTCAGCAGCTGTCCATTTGGTATTTTAGCAGCTTTCAACTTGCTAGGGTCTTATTTACCCTAGCAACCAGGCAATGGTTTAAATGAGAGATGGGAATGTGAATATTAGAGTGCCTGCATAGAAAGATAAGTAATAAAAAGTAACAATAATAACTCACAGAGCAATAGTTTATGGCTGCAGGGGTCAGTGATACCCATTTGAAAGCTGAAAAGAGGCAGACGAGGATAAATAATGAAAAACAATTGCAAAGTTGCAAGCAATAGGGCATTCTATAACATACTAAGGGGCACATTTACTAACCCACAAACGGGTCGAAATGAGTCCGATTGCGTTTTTTTCGTAATGATCGGTATTTTGCGATTTTTTCGGCGTCTTTACGAATTTTTCGTTACCAATACGATTTTTGCGTAAAAACGCGAGTTTTTCATAGCCATTACGAAAGTTGCGTAAAATCTGGCGATTTTTCGTAGCGTTAAAACTTGCGCAAAAAGTTGCGCTTTTTTCGTAGCGTTAAAACTTACGCGAAACTTCGCACCTTTTAAGTTTTAACGCTACGAAAAAGGCGCAACTTTTCTCAACTCGCCTCATGACAGAAGCGCCCCTGCTAAAGGGTGCAATTGTGGAGCCTTTAGCAATCCTGCACTTGAGTTATACACATAGTAGCTAAGCCCTAATATGCTTTATGATTAATTTTCTTTCTTTTTTTAGTCCCTAAACCACTTCTATTTTATCACACAGCCCATAGAGATACTATGGGGCTGATTCACATAAGTGCATTAAAACGAGCGCTATTTATAGCATGTGTTAAAAATTTTATTGCTTCTTATTTTTTGCGACTTAACGCTCGATTCATTAAAAGGACAGGCGTCATAATTAAGAAGCAATGTTCTTTGCGTTATTTAACTCGCGATGAGCGTTTTTCTTGTGTTAATTCCTGGACCGTGCGTTATTTCCTGCTGCGCGCGATATATTTCGCCGCATGCTATATTAGCGCATGATTTTATGCACGTAACCATTACTTTCGGAAAACTTCTTTTCTGAAAATTACCAATTCCCTAAAAACTGGAGGCTGCATCACTCTAGGGCCAACACTTACTTGAAAAAATCCCACTGCAAAGTCCATATTGTGTTGCCAAAAGCTCACGTACCACGTACCGCCTTCCCCAAGTAGGTGTTAATTTTCGCACAGACTAATGCGATATTTAGCGCATTTAATGATTCATATGTGTTTGTGAATCATGCGTTAATATTATTTCTATGCGAGAATTAATGCAATGCCAGGTAAATAACGCATGCGAAGGCTATGCGCCTTAATGCGTGCGAAATGACTTTGATGAATCGGTACTTATTTATTGCGTGCTTTTTAACGCAAAAAAGCATGCGATAAGCGTTATCGCACTTTAGTGAATCAGCCCCAATATGTTTATGCCTAATGTAACTCTCATTACAACAATCTAACACACGATATGTTATGTTATCTATTTGATGGGCTCATGTCTGTTTAGCAGCCTCTATAATACAGGTATATTCTCTATGTGCTTGTGACCTCATTCCATTTATAAAACACACTAGATGCATTATGCATTCATCACTAACAAGGTAACCCGGTTGTTAATAGAAAGGTTTTGTTTTCGCTCAGCGTTTGTGATTGCGTTGATACGTGCTAGATAAAGAATACAAATAATAATAATACACATTTCATGTATTTAGGCACAATCCAGTAGAATACAGATAATTAGCGTGTCCTTGTCAAAGAAGTCTGTTTTATGCACTGTTACTATGGGAACTCTAAAATAGTTCTATCCAATAATAAAACAAAACATATATGTATAAAAATACGCTAACAGCACATTATAATATCCTGACAGTATATTCCTTGTAAAGGCGAGAGACAATATAAGGTATGGTTACATTAGGTGAGCAACTTGTAACAAAAATCTGGCTCAATACTCATTTCAGAAAGCAAGAATTCTATTGATCTGTAATAAAATAAATTCTAAGAAAATGGGAAAAATGTGGTTTATGTGATGCAATTTATGAAAGGTAAAGTATTTCCTATGTATTTCTATATATTTCCATTAGCACAAGCTAATGTTTATGCATGTATTTATTAGATATACACAATGTGTGCTCTCAGTGTTTTATTTGTTGGATTAATAAAATGGCCCTTAGGTATAAACAGGGTCCCTGCGTCCCCTAGCTTACTTATATGAGACTTTTGAATATTAGTTAATAGTAAAGCTCTAGAAAGGGGAAGATTTTGCTTTGATATTAAAGAAACACCGCGTAGAGCAGGGATCCCCAACCTTTTATACTTGTGAGCCACATATAAATGGGAAAAGTGTTGGGGAGCAACACATGAAAAAGGTTCCTGGGGGTGCCAATAAAAGCAAAAATAGCCCCTTATGTGTACTGGCAGCCTACAGAAGGCTCTGTTTGGCATTATAATTGGCTTTTATGCAACTAAAACTTGCCTCCTAACTAGAAATTCAAAAATGAGCACCTGCTTTGGGGCCACTCGGAAAAAAAAAGTAAAAAAGTAACTGCTTCTAGTAGTTCAGTGTGTTTTCACCCTAAATATGCGAGAATCTTATGACAGGAGCATCGCTGGGACTTGCCCCGCTTCTTGCCAACCTACAACACCACCCCTCCTATGCTGCAAATCCCAGAAAATACACAGACACCAGTTTTGGATGAAAAGGGCTGCAGAACATTTATTAACAGCTGAAATTTTAATTTAAAACGTACCATAAAGAACAAATGGCATAACATAAACATATCAAACATATAATGAACATAACTTGAACGTTTGTATAACAAACAATTAACTCTTTGAACAACCATCTACCATAACAATCCAATAAATGCGCAATGCCACTAGTGCTGCCATCCTAGCTCCGAACCACCTACTCCTCAACAAAATTCACTTCCTGAGGGGTTGCTGTTCTATCCACAGGGGAGGAGGAGGCATATGGATTTAAGGGTGTGTCTTAATATGACATAATATAATTATTTCACATGACGGTTGATATCCCAGCAGTGAGGACCAAGCATTTGGGTTTTTTCTGCACTACCACCATTGTGATAAAATGGGTGTGGTTTGAATTGGGTGTGGTTTAAAGGGGGAGTGGTAAAAACTGGCTACCATTATCGGCCCTCCACCATGTATGCTAGAGAAATCCTAGTCCTCGGCACCACAGACATTGGACAGCACTGCCTTAGACCATAGGCCCACTCTCCAAACTATTTTTCCTCCTTTCCTCCCCCAACCTCTTTATTCTCCTAGTCTCTTTTATTTACATGCTAATATCTATTCTTCCATCTATTTTGCCTTTGTTCCCATTCAAAAATAGGGAATGACCATGAAGCAGGCCAAATGGTAAGGAGCAGGAAGGCAGACTAACACCTGGGCCCACCGGGAGTTTTCCTGGTATCCTGGTGGGCCAGTCCGGCACTGCCCCCCACGTTTGTGCCCTAGGCATGTGCCCCTTTTGCCTACATTATGCCGACCCTGATCATAAACTGTTTTTGAGAGGTTTTTCAACACATTTTCACAGCAAGTACGGTGTCCCTCAGATTGTGGCCAAGGGCATGTAACAGTCATTGGGTGAGTCTGCCACTGCCAGGGAACTGCTGGGCTTGGAGAATTGCTCTGGGCTTGGAGACACTGCTCCATCTCTGCAGAATCCAGAGCAAACCAGAGAGACCCCTCCTACCCAGATGATCACCCCCTGGGTCCTGCAGTGGCTATATTTATATAGACTTAAGTAAACTGTCTCAGGGGAAAGTTTCTTAGAAGCTTTAATAGATAAATGATGGCAAACGTGTAACATGAAATCGCAGAAACCACATCTCTCCTTACCAAAACACTCATCTGATTATAACAATATTTGAATTAAGGGGAACTCATACATTATTTATACAGTCGTTTACACTCATAGTATTTGTTATCTATTATTTATACAGTATTTCTATTCTTTAGGGGCTTTCTCAGGCTGTAATTAAACAGGAATCCCTGGTATATGATTATCATTTTTATCCATTCCGCTGCATTTGTTTGGATCAAAACTGCTGCTTTCGGTGTGTGAATTGGAATAAGGTATGGATGTAGTAACACCACAATACGCCCTGATACTTTTTGCACCTGCGCATCCTATTCTAAGTATTCTGAGTTTAATCACAGCACATTACTCCATTACTCCATTCACTAACAAAAAGGCTACATTAACCCCCCAGCAACCAATCAGCAACAAGCTTTTATTGTGTGACTTGTTTTAGAATGGTGGCAATGGGTAACAATGGCCAAAACTGCTAATTACCCCAACATCATTTTTGTGAAACTCCCTTAACTCTCCTAAAAGCTGGTTCTAAAAAGACCTAATAAGGAAAGAATTAACTGTATAAATAAAAAGAAATATTGTTTTTTTTTTTTTATTCAAAGGAAAAAATAAAAAAATAATAATTTTCCAAAGCCATTTTCTAAATCTCAGACCAGTTGTTATTTAGGCTTAGGCTGCTTTGAGATAATATGGGGTCATTTACTACATGCAGGCAGAGTGCAAAAGGCAATAAACTCTGCACAATTTATTGCATATGGAATTACTACAGGTTTTTGTACCCTAAAATGTATTTATCAGGGGTGGTCAGGGAAGTCTTGTAGGAAAATCTCCCCTCCCACCGCCTACCTGTACCCTAACTTGCATGTTATTCATTTCCAATCCATTCATGTACAACCCTGCATGAGTTGCTGAGTGCAGTCAGACACTGAACACAAGAGTTTTTGCTCCCATTAGGGTGCGGGCACACTGGGTGTATGGTCTGCCTGCATTTTGTAGGCAGGGGGAGACAAGCAGATCCGCTTCTATATGCTACTGTGTGTAGCTGCACTGATAGGCACAGTATTCTATATATGCAGTATATTGTGGGTCGGCCCCTAAGCTCAGTAAATGACAGCGTGTAAGAAGGTGTAAATTGTGTGTTAATATGTATGTGGGAATGGGGTAAAATGTTGTGACTTTGTTTGTCCACTAGGTGGCAGTAGAATTTTGTTAAAAGCTATTAAAAATTTATGAGTGCAGTTCACACCCCGACTACTAGAGGCAGTGTGGGGTAGAATATATAAAAAGGGGACCACACCCAGAATTAAGGGTCTTTATGGGAGAACACGGAAGAGGCCAGCTGGAGGAAACAAAGAACTGCATATAGGGTAAGAAAAGGATAGAACAGGGCAGCTGAAAGTGGAGCAGGCACTAGGTGTCTGAGTCAGGGTTATGTAGCATGGGCCGCCTATTGCCCCAACCAGGAGAGTAGAGGGAAATAGTGTTTCCAGTGGATCATCCACAGAATAGGGACCAAGGCGAATAGGGGTAGGCTAGAATAGGGCTTGTTGAGCTTCGGGCTAGGAGTCTGCCAGTAAAAGGCCTGATGGAATAGCAAAGGGGCACCGCAGGGAGTGCCGGATTGCTGAGCCAGGTGGGGACAGGAGATCCCATAGAGACTGGGGACAGTGGTGAAGAGCCAAAAGTAGCTACCCTTGGTAAAAACAACAGTTTCTGTGCACGGGCGTGGTATATGTTTATTGCATGATTGAAGAAAGCCTGTTTGAACAATGTGATTTGACCTGTATGCTGTGACTCCCAAACAAGACGAGGGAATAAAGTGATTTTTGTTGCATGACTTCTTGGAGTGCTTCCCTTGATTTTGGTGTGGCCTATCGAGTACAGGTAAGGGTGCTGTCCCTTTAAGGAGTTATCTCCCGGTTCTCCCTACAAGCGGCACAGAGCATGGGCAGTGAATCAACAGAAAAGAAGAAGATGGGGGCATCTTCATTAGATCCCTGCTAAAGGGCTTTTGGTTGCCAACACATAAGCAGATTTATCAAAGTCCAAATTTTGGGCAATTAAAATATTAAATATGATAATTTTGGATATGCTAACGCACGCAAATTTGTATTATTGTTGTACAAAAATATCATGGTACGATCTGATCATATCCGAACGATCGTAACAAAAACTTTCTAACTTTGATCCTTCAGTGCATGATTTTGGTAGCCTCCCATAGGACTCAATGGCACTCTGCAGCTCCAACCCGGCCCAAGGAAAGCCTCCCATAGGGCTCAATGGCACTCTGCAGCTCCAACCTGGCCCAAGGAAAGTCTCCCATAGGGCTCAATGGCACTCTGCAGCTCCAACCTGGCCCAAGGAAAGTCTCCCATAGGGCTCAATGGCACTCTGCAGCTCCAACCCGGCCCAAGGAAAGTCTCCCATAGGACTCAATGGCACTCTGCAGCTCCAACCCGGCCCAAGGAAAGTCTCCCATAGGGCTCAATGGCACTCTGCAGCTCCAACCTGGCCCAAGGAAAGTCTCCCATAGGGCTCAATGGCACTCTGCAGCTCCAACCCGGCCCAAGGAAAGTCTCCCATAGGGCTCAATGGCACTCTGCAGCTCCAACCTGGCCCAAGGAGACTCTCCCATAGGGCTCAATGGCACTCTGCAGCTCCAACCTGGCCCAAGGAAAGTCTCCCATAGGGCTCAATGGCACTCTGCAGCTCCAACCCGGCCCAAGGAAAGTCTCCCATAGGGCTCAATGGCACTCTGCAGCTCCAACCTGGCCCAAGGAAAGTCTCCCATAGGGCTCAATGGCACTCTGCAGCTCCAACCCGGCCCAAGGAAAGTCTCCCATAGGGCTCAATGGCACTCTGCAGCTCCAACCTGGCCCAAGGAAAGTCTCCCATAGGGCTCAATGGCACTCTGCAGCTCCAACCCGGCCCAAGGAAAGTCTCCCATAGGGCTCAATGGCACTCTGCAGCTCCAACCCGGCCCAATGAAAGTCTCCCATAGGGCTCAATGGCACTCTGCAGCTCCAACCCGGCCCAAGGAAAGTCTCCCATAGGGCTCAATGGCACTCTGCAGCTCCAACCCGGCCCAATGAAAGTCTCCCATAGGGCTCAATGGCACTCTGCAGCTCCAACCCGGCCCAAGGAAAGTCTCCCATAGGGCTCAATGGCACTCTGCAGCTCCAACCCGGCCCAAGGAAAGTCTCCCATAGGGCTCAATGGCACTCTGCAGCTCCAACCCGGCCCAAGGAAAGTCTCCCATAGGGCTCAATGGCACTCTGCAGCTCCAACCCGGCCCAAGGAAAGTCTCCCATAGGACTCAATGGCACTCTGCAGCTCCAACCCGGCCCAAGGAAAGTCTCCCATAGGGCTCAATGGCACTCTGCAGCTCCAACCCGGCCCAAGGAAAGTCTCCCATAGGGCTCAATGGCACTCTGCAGCTCTAACCCGGCCCAAGGAAAGTCTCCCATAGGGCTCAATGGCACTCTGCAGCTCCAACCCGGCCCAAGGAAAGTCTCCCATAGGACTCAATGGCACTCTGCAGCTCCAACCCGGCCCAAGGAAAGTCTCCCATAGGGCTCAATGGCACTCTGCAGCTCCAACCCGGCCCAAGGAAAGTCTCCCATAGGGCTCAATGGCACTCTGCAGCTCTAACCCGGCCCAAGGAAAGTCTCCCATAGGGCTCAATGGCACTCTGCAGCTCCAACCCGGCCCAAGGAAAGTCTCCCATAGGACTCAATGGCACTCTGCAGCTCCAACCCGGCCCAAGGAAAGTCTCCCATAGGGCTCAATGGCACTCTGCAGCTCCAACCCGGCCCAAGGAAAGTCTCCCATAGGGCTCAATGGCACTCTGCAGCTCTAACCCGGCCCAAGGAAAGTCTCCCATAGGGCTCAATGGCACTCTGCAGCTCCAACCTGGCCCAAGGAAAGTCACGATACCGAAGGTTGAATGAATAACGAAACTTTTGTAGTCGTTGCGACAGATACAATTTTGTGGCACAAATTGACGCAAAGCACGAAAAAGTAGTGGAAATTAACGGAAATATAAGAAAATATCATAAAAATACGAAAGGTTCTATAAATTATAAATAATAAAAAAAATTTCCATTCGTACTAATTTGTACATTTATTAAAGTGCCCCATAATGTGCAGAATTTCTAGCATAATTGTTTCTTTGTTTTCCTTTAATCCATATTGAAAAATTGTTGAGAATTACATTCTCTTTCATTAAGTTTGGGCAGACATCCTCTTTAAAGCAAACTGTTGCAGGGTGAGCACCAATATTTTAACTGGACCAGTCCATCTGGTCCATCCACAGCTATACCTTGCAAGCTCCTGGTGGCCCGTGGCTCAATTCGCCTGCTTCTGACTCAGTTAAAGGAACAGAGGAGCCGGAGGAGTTTAATAGCTGAGTTGCACAGTTTCCATGCCAGGCTTTTCACTCATTCTTGTTAAATATTAACACTGAAAGTTGAAAAACAATTTAATTGAAAACTGCAAAGCAGCTGTCAAGCCATAACACTCTAGGAACGGCATCACGCAAGTCCCAGGTACCTGTTCAACTGCTGTGAAAGCCACATTTAACTTCCACTTAATCCTGATAATCCAAAAGCAATCTTGTTAGAAATGTAATTGCATTTTCTGAAAAGTGTCTGCAATAACAAAGCCTTCGTTTCCTAATTGACAATTTATTTACTCTACTCCCCGTGTTTCCACTACTTCACCTGTCTAGTCCATAGACCAGCATGCAGAATGATATGACTCTCCAAGCAGAGCAGCCTGCACTGTGCCAATATGTTTTTGCTTAACATCTGTATCAAAGGGAAAAAGGATATGGCCCTGATTACAAATAGCAAATGTTTTTTTTTTGTTTTTTTTAATGGGATACTAACATTGCAATAACAAGTAGAATGGCTGTTTGATAACTGATAATAATAAAGGACCCCATGCCCAACCCCTACCCACTTCCTAACTTGTATGTTATCCTGACAAGCAGTTAGGGAGCAATGGTGAGCACAGGGTGCAATATAGAGTGCAAAGACCTGCATCTGCCCAATGAGTGCTGTGCAAGTAAGAGGTGGGTAGGTGGTGGGCAGGATTCCAGCTCTCTTATTATAAATACAGCACTGTATTCATGGGACACACACACAGGTCTTCATACTCCATTTACACCCTCCATTTGCCAATGCTTCATAACTTGGGCAAGTAATGGTTAGGCTTAGATGTGCATTAACACAAATACACGCATTCCTTTTACCACTTATATTTGAATTCACAAAGCCTATCTTAACTATGTCAAAAAATTATTCACATTGGCCATATTTTTCTCCTCTAATGTCATTTATTACATGCAGGGGTTTGAGCCGGCACAACTCCTGGACAAAAAGGTGCTAAAAACATGCTTATTATATAGTATAGTCTATGAATGAAATAATATACAGTAGGTCAATAATGTAAACGTTTAGTCTATACAAGTGGTTTAGCGGTACCGGCAGTAACTACTTTGTAAGAAGAAGAAACAAGTTCAATAAGTTCGAACAAGACAGTTCAGTGATGTAGAAATATGGTCGATATAAAAGAATGAAACACATCAGAATAATTACATCGGTGAATAACTTCTAAAGAAAGGGCATTCGTTCAATATCTATATTTTTCTGGCTTATGACGAGCAAACCAGTTAAGCAATGGAATGCTATGGCACATATCTGATAAAGCAGTGAGGGATGAGAAACGGTTCACTATCTGTAGTTACTGGCTCAAGGGAGCAATAATACAGTTCAACAACATGAAAACCTTCTGTGTATTGTATTTTAGCGAATGGGGGGGGGTTGTTTTTCAGTCCAAATTAGAAATAAACAATTTTCTCAGAGGATTAATGTTTAATTCTGAATATTCTAATTAATAAACGTAGGTAACAGGAAAGGCTCATGTTGGCTAAACTAGATAGCTCAGTGGTGTATCTCGGAGTTGCAAATAACACACTTCACCCTGAGACGCGCAATTAACTCATTCTCTAAAATGAATCTTTATCCTTATTCTTTTCCTTTCTTCTTCAAAGAAATGTATTTCTTTTTTCTGTTTCCTCTCAGAACTTTATTTCCTTAAAATCTAAAAGTCTAAGTTTTGCTTTTTTTTCTACTCTTGCTATAATGATCCGCTGTGCACTTTTTCCATCAGACCTGCTCTGCTGCCTTTCCCTTTTTTTCCTATATCATTTTTTATCCTTTAATGCCTTCTTGTTTGCTAACATGCTCTACTTATCCTGTCAGTCTGCTTTGTTCTCTTTCTTTTGTGCTTCTGCGCTCTTTCCCTTGTGCTATTGCAAAAAAATGGAAATTTGGCTCTTAAAGTTACCAGGGCAGCTTTTTATTGCCCCTGGTAACTGGCCACTCACTGCCGCCTGAGGCAAGGATCCTACATTGCCTTATGGCAGGAGCAGCCCTGGCTGCACCTTTTGACACAGGGCGCAAGAGTAACCATGGAGCTGCCGCCTAGTCAGGAGGTGGTGTTGGCTCTTTATCTTCTATATTTTGCACCTTTTTATATTGCAATAAAATGCTTTGAGACTTTGTTTTTTGTCATCTTTTGATTTTTGGAGCCATTAACATATTAGGGATGGATTGGAGGATATAATGCCTTAATGCCTTATTTCTCTGCCCCTTAAATAGTAACTTACATGTACAGCCTAAACAGAATATAAAGTCTGCTATTGCGGTTTCTGTCTGTATTTCTCCAAGCAGAAAATACATTATACTTGACTTTCTCTCCAAGGTGGGCTCTGACTGTTGCACTATGGAAAACCCAGAGACAGTTCTACAGCAGATGGGCGTTCCATCTTGCTGAAACGTTCAATTACCACCCATATATCAAGCCCTTAGAAGGTGGTAATTCAACAATGAAATCCATGGCATGGAAGAGAAGGAACAGGAAGAGGCTGCAGTAATCTGCATGGGAAAGTGTGACTGAGCTTAGAAGATGCAGATAGTAGAAGAAGCAACAAAGTCTTTAATGTCTTTAAGTATAGATGGCCACCATAAAAGACGATTTAACAAGTCCATGGTCTTTTTTACACCTAGATGCCAAGCTTGTTTGGAACAATGGATCTGCTGAAAAATAGAGTGGTCGTGCCAATAGGAGTGCCATAGGGTGCAGAAGACTGAGCAAACTGAATCTGTGAAGCAACTTAGGGAAGCAGAGAAGCAATAATCCTGGAAGGGGGAATAGTTTGATCACTGTTCTCAGTGAGGCAGTCCTCTGGAACAAAGCTTCTGGAGAGAGTATGTGCCTTTTTGATAACAAAATTAAACCTTGTGAAGAAGATTGCCCACCGAGCCTGCTGAGGATTTGGTCTCTTAAGAGCATGGATATACTCTAGATTCTTATGGTGAGTAAAGATGGTGATGGGATGCAGTGAGCCCTCTAAGAGATGTTGCCATTTTTCCAAGGCAAACCTGACAGTGACTAACTCATGGTTCCCAATATCATAGTTCTTCTCAAGCATTTTTAAAAAAATTAAGCACATGGCTGGAGCTTCCCATTTGACACTTGCCTTTGAGATAAAATGGCTCCGGCTCCAAAATTGGACACATCAACTTCAATAAAGAAAGGATGCTGAGGGTCAGGAGGACTGGAGTTGAAGCAAACAACTCTTTCAAAGATTTATAATTTTTCAAAGCTTCCAAAGCTAAGTACGGCCTTTAGGGGACAAGGCTCCAGGAAGAAGATTGATGGGGCAGTCAAAGAGGTGAAGAGTTTTAATAGACTTCTTGCAGAATACATCTGAAAAGTCTTTATATGCAGAGTACAGGGCTTGAAGATCAGTAGATGCAACAGGGATTCAGTGGATACAAGTAGGGGCAGATAATTCTTGAGAAAGTAGGGACTCCAACAGGAGATCCGGCCAGTAGACAAATCAATAAGAGGGTTATGCAGGCAGAGTCAAGGTAAACCCAGTACCATGGGAGCAGAAGTACAGTTAAAGATGAGGAAAGACAACTTTCCTTTATTTAGACACCCCACTGTAAAAGATAGCTCCCACGTTGTCTCAAAGATGATTTAGGAGGTCAAGGGTCTGTTCAAAATTTGGAAAAAGCAGTATCAAAGGGGTTAAACAAGTCTCAGGTTGAATTCAGGCAAATGTTTGAATCAGAGTAGTCAAAAGCAAAGCAGAGAATCATAGATCAGAAATGATAGATCAAGCAGAAATAACAATTGAGGCACACCAAGGAGTTTTCTGAGAAATAACCTATATACAGGCATTTCCAATGACATCATGCACCAGAAAGTGACCATGTGGCACGCTAGCATCCTATGGGCACCTCCATCTTGGATGTGCACATGAAGCAGAGCGCTACTGACCGGAGTGTTCCTGACACCGTATAGTTGTGTTTACAGCTGGTGCCTTTCTGTTCCAAATCAAGCACCGCTGTTATTGACACAGAGGACCCCCTGGAGCTGCCACATCCTGGCAGTAGCTTCAGGGTTCCTTTAGCACCCTCTGTCAATGGGCGCAGTGCACTTCCATCTAAAGAATACGGAGCACATGGCATTTGCAATCGAAACACCAGAAATGACACCAGCCAGACTTCAAAATATTTGTACATTGTTCTCTAAAATCATGCATTATGGGAAATAAACCTGGTGATTGCACTTGAAATTGCACTTTGCTCACTGCACTTGAGAACATAAATGAGCCCTACTGGCTTTAAACAGTTAATTTTATTGCTGTAAAGCAGAAACCTTATATTCAGAGCTCCAAATACGAGAAAGTTCATTCACAATAATGTTTCCTTTTGCTCTGTAATAACAAAACAGTACCTTGTACTTGATCGTAACTAAGCTGCATGAATTCATATTGCTGACAAAATCATTTATTTAATGTTCAAATGATTTTTAGTAGACTTAAGGTATGGAGATCACTGTGAAAACCCCCGGGACCCAAGCATTACATATAAGAGATCACAGATTGTAAAATGATTGCACTTCTGGTATCTAGTGCAAGAGTTTGAGCATGACTTTTCTAGGGGAAAAGGGTGCATTGTGGGCAGAAAAGACAGGGAAATTTGTTTTTGAACAGTTTATTAGTGATGAGTGAATCTGTCCTGTTTCGCTTCGCCATAAAATTCCCGAAATGGCAAGAAAATTTGCGAAACGCATTTGTCACAGGTTTTTTTGCCATCTGCGTGTTTTTTTGTCGCCTGTGTCTATTTTTTGTCACCCGTGCTTTTTTGACATTGATGCGTGACAAAAAAAAATTTCCGCTTAGCAAAAAAAATTTCCGTTTAGCAAAAGAATTCGCCAATGGCAAAATATGGAAATTCGCTGTGAATCCATGCCTGGCGAAGAAATTCACTCATCACTACTGTTTATCCTTTTAGTAAATGAGCCTCATTGTGTGTATATTTATTCAACTTTTTTTAGTCTTCTCTCCTGCAGGAAGACATAGAGACTTTGTTCCATACTCTGTAAGACCTTCCTCGGCTTACTGAGCTATAAGCATTCCCCTACAGACCCGTTCCTCAGTTTTCTATAGTGAATGAAGTAGAGGAGGCACCAACATGTTTTATTTGTTTGTGAATCATACAGCATTATTATTCCTGGAACAATTTCCCTACTACGTATGTTTTGACTTGCTTACATTGTTTTTCTTTAACTCTTCCATTTTTGCATTAACAATGGGTCTATGATTTTCTAAGGGGCAGTCAAATTCCAGTCTGATCGCAGTGGCTCTGCCAGCAGGAGCCGTAATCAGCATGGCAATTGATACATTATACTGTTATTTCCCATCTCCATTTTAGCATTTAACTCTGCTCCTCTTTCTCCTTCTTTTTTACTTTCAAATGTGTTTAGTTTTGCCTCCGCTGTGTATATGGCTGCTTTTAATATCTAAAAGTGCTTTGTATTCCGTGAGAAATAAAAAGACTGAATTGATTTTTCACTGCAAGTCTTCTTTATGGCAATAAGGATATTGTTTTGCAGCCGGCAGCTTTTAAAATATCTTGGAAATTGAGAAGCAATAAATAAAAGAGAGCAGATGGCAATGAGACTTTGCAAGGCCCAATTTACAAAGGTTTTGGAAGATATTTCTTCACTAAATCTCTAACTCCTTTATTAAAGGGAAAAGAAAAATGTAATATGAGCTTTATCTCACGGAAATAAGAATTTTTCTAAATATAATCAACTAAAAGGGATGAACGGTATAATCAAGTTACCCTTCACATATCCCTTACTGAGCAATCTGAGTCTCTGCATGTAGACTTTTGTGCTGGAATTGTGTTTTTAATGGACTGTTGGTAATAATACTCCATTGGCCTAGGTTGCCTTTACCTAGATCAGTGCTGTCCAACTGGCGGCCCCTCCTCTGTGTGGCCCCCCACCTGTCTGGCTGCTTTGATGGCTTACCTTTGTGTACTGAGATTAACTGCCCCCCTGCATGGTTCTCACCTCAGATTCAGACTGTAATCCCCCTGTATTGTTTAAACATGTAATCTCCTGTACTGTTCACACCTTTCAATCCCTGCATTGTTCACCCCCTGCAGTGTTCACACCTCAGGCTCAGGCTGTAATCATCCACATTGTTCGTCTGTTCACACCTCAGACATTGTATATACTGCCTGGACTACGCTGCCTGTGTGTAGCAGGGTAGGCAGAGTATGGCACATAGGCAGCATAGGGCAGGGAGGGTATGGCACACACAGGCAGGGTAGGGCAGGCAGAGTATGGCACACACAGGCAGGGTAGGGCAGGGAAGGTATGGCACAAACAGGCAGCATAGAACAGGGAGGGTATTGAACACACAGGCAGCATAGGGCAGGGCGAGTATGGCACACACAGGCAGCATAAGGCAGGTAGAGTATGGCACACACAGGCAGCATAGGGCAGGGAGAGTATAGCACACACAGGCAGCATATGGCAGGGAGAGTATGGCACACACAGGCAGAGTAGGGCAGAGTATGGCACACACAGGCAGCATATGGCAGGGAGAGTATGGCACACACAGGCAGCATATGGCAGGAAGAGTATGGCACACACAGGCAGGGTAGGGCAGAGTATGGCACACACAGGCATCATAGGGTAGGCAGAGTATGGCACACACAGGCAGCATAGGGCAGGCAGAGTATGGCACACACAGGTAGCGTAGGGCAGGCAGAGTGCTGCCTGTGTGTGCCATACTCTTTCTACCCTATGCTGCCTGTGGGAGGTGAACCTGGCAGGGGTTTGTTCTGAGAGTTTGTTAGAAGTTAAAAATAGCCATTAAATGGTCCCTAAGGTGTGTAATTATATGCTGGGGGTTACTGTGCTATCCAAAGGGGAGGAGGAGTCATATGGATTTTAGGGTGTGTCTTAATATGACATAATATGATTCTTTCACATATGAATGATGGTTGATATCCCTGCAGTGAGGACCAAGCATTTGGGTTTTTGCTGCACTACCACCATTGTGATAAAATGGGTGTGGTTTGAAGTGGGTGTGGTTTAAAAGGGGGAGTGGTCAAAACTGTCTTCCATTAGCGGCCCTCCACCATGTATGCGTGAGAAATTCTGGCCCTCGGCACCGCAGAAGTTGGACAGCACTGGCCTAGATGATCTATTACTTGATTATTTAATTGGATATTTGTTTCTGTGATAATTTCCCTTTTGTTAGATTAAAGCTTTTTGATGTTTAGGGGTATATTATCAGACCAGAACCATAACTGTTAAACTTTATTAACCTCAGTGATTTAGTCTTTATGTTGATTGATTATTAGTGACGAGTGAATTTGTCCCATTTCGCTTCAGCGAAAGTTTCTCGCGAAATGGTGGATTATTTGTGAAACAGCAAAAATGGTGCGTGTCCCAAAAAAAACGTTGTACAACTTTTTTTTTAAAGGAGGAAACAAGGTGAAACAAATGTTCTCGGCAGATTTGTGGCCATGCCTTTTGTTTCAAAAAAGTTTTTCAAAACAAACTTGTACCACGTTAAATATAGACAAATTATCAAGGTAATAAATAATAATTAGCATGACTGCCTCAACTGCAGAAAAAAATTATAGAGTGATTATAAGTGATCCTACCAAAGTGGAAACCCTGGGTCCGTCGCAAGGTTCAGGCAGTAAGCTTAAATGGAAAGTCAAATGAAAAGCATCCTGAAAGTCAAATAACTCACTAAGTGGTTTGGGTGCCAAAGCCCGAACCCATAGCTTGAGGAGATAAGCAACAATAAACACAAATAACAAATGGCTTTGACCGCACACCTGGACCATCCAGGTAAAATCCAAGTTTATTCGGTCATTTAAAAGAACAGAGTGCCTGACGCGTTTTGTACGCAAGTGCACCTAATCATAGGCATGCCTTTTGTTTCACTGGGAAAATAAAATTCACATGCGAACACCCCAAAAAATGTTGAGTAAACTTGCATTTGGTACGAGAAAAAACTTGGTACTGGATGTGCTTCACACTGTAGCCTGTCTGAATGAAAGTACCTGCAGTGACCATTTTTCCTGTTTTCAGTCAGATTTGTATAAAAATCAGTTGCAGTAGAGAATGTAAAGGAATTTTTGGTTTTGATATTAGATTTTTTACTCCTAAAAAAAAAATGAAGCAGAGAAAAAGTTCAAACGCATTGTGTGCCATTGCCGACTATAACAGAAAACCTGATATGCACAGGAAACTACAGTCAATTCCTATTCAAAATGGACTTGTGTTTTCTTTAATTATTCACCTTTGTGTTGATATTTTCTTTAAAGTGAAAATAAAACAGGAACCTTGGCAACCAGAAATCAGATTGATTGCAAGACCTTTCTTTCATTTTCCTGTTCATTCTTTATGCTGACATTCAAACAAATGCGTGGCTGCTAGAGTCACTGAGCCTAGCAAGTGAATAGTAGTTTCAATTCCACATCAGAAAGCTACATGGCAAAAAGTTATAAATAATTCAGAAAAACAACAACAACCAAAAATGAAAATAAATTGGTCATAGATTGGCATTGGTTACATCAGAATAAAAGTTACGTGAAGGCGAACTTCCCTATTGTTGATCAAAATATGTTGTAATAACTTGAAACCATGAGATTTTAGGACATTATAGGAATGAGCCTCTCTATTCAATGGTGCTTTCCAAAATTACAGTTCACTAAGAAAAAACTTACTGTATCTATTGTGATTTCCCCATAGAAATTAGTTTTCATGATATAAACAATGCTATCACCTTTTCTTGCTACCAATATGGCTCAATATTTCCAAAATTAATCATTTTTTTCTAGAGTTCTGGAACAATAGGCTGTCTGTGTAAAAGCTTTATGTATGGATAAAGTAGGCCTTTTTCAACTGTGAAATTGCCCTTTCTCCATTTTCTCTTTTTCCCCAAAAAATAAATAAATCTGTAACAACACCAATAAATAAATGCTAGTTTAGTGTAATAAAGTTACTGTGAATAGTGCCCCATTTTAACTGCCATATATCTTCAGCAGAAAAGAAGGACTAGGAGATACTTTGTTACTTTGATAATATGATATTAAAGATATGCTTCTATTTGTACAAGCATCATAGCATTGTCTTTGCATACTATTTATAATTTTGCCTTAAAAGTATTTGCCTGATGCTTTTACATTACCTATCTTATCAACATGTTCCTCTATGAGGGGGTGGCCATACTGGTGCAGCAGGAGTCCGTTAGCATTAGAAGCTATAACTGACAGGCTGAGAAGGGACAGTCAGGTTGGCAAAACAGTCAGGTTTAGGAACTTCCAGTAACAATTACTTATAAAAGCAGCCATATAAGAGAAAAATGATTAACATGATCTATAGGCAACTTTTTATGTACATTAATACTTTGAAGAATAGTTTTTATCGTCACTTTAACAGAGAGTGAGTGGGTAGAAAAAGGGAATATGTATCACTGGAAAAAAGGGATGATTTATACCTGGATTCAGTATTTAGGGGTGTAATAAAGCCTCATCAGATGTACCTTAGGCAGTAATGATAAACATGAAGCCATGAGATATGCAAGGAGACTGCATGAAGAAAAGAAGGAGAACTTGTTTCTCCTCAAGTTATGGATAGATAACCCATGGAATTAATAATGATGTCTACTTTTAAGTCAGGTATAAATAATAATAGCAAGCTCTTTTTCCAGGCATGGCAGAATAAAATTCCACAGAAGATATGGCATGACAGGTAAGACAGTAGAGAAAGAGTTCAGCTGCATAAAAACAACCAATGTTGAGAATCATCCCTAAAATTTCCGTGAAGCAACAGAGCCAACCTTGAAAGAGACAGTTTTGCAAATATTGCAAAATGTAAAGCTAATATGTATTTATATATTCAGAATAATGTTGGGGGATGGTATTAGTTCACTGGACTGCATATATCAGTTCAACTCCATGTTTTAGTAGCTGAAACATTAAACATGCGCATTGGAAGGTGACCAGCTGCAAACAAGGGCAGTAATAGGTTTAAGAAGAAAGAAGTCAGTTCTTTTGTGGACCTCCTACTAATTCTGAAGAAGTGGAATGAAATGTAATAGATAAATTGGTACCCTATCATAGGATAGGTTCCCCTGCACTTCATGATAATGTATTATATGCACAAGAATAGCATCATCTTTTAGTGTACATGTATTTTTTAAGACATTTAGAGATATGCGTCAAACGTAACCTATTTATTCAACTGCATGCAATGACACACTGGCCATCAGCATCATAAGCAGTTGCGGGCACAGCTGGCTGGCAGAGGAGATCTCACAGCAGGCATGGTCATGTGATACACTATATAATTCCCATCATTGTCCTAAATAGATTATTAATTAACAAGTGTGCACTTGTGGCATAATTACACAGTTTCTATTTTATTTAGAATGTATATTCCTTTTTACTCTGTACAGCATTCAGTCACTAAGTATAGTGAGTGCAATTGCAACAGAATATGTTATGTCTGTACCAATACTCTTTCTATATACATTTTTACCTTCCAGTCTTTATTATGATCTGCAAATAGCAAATAAGGGTCAATCATGTGTAATAACTGTATAACTACTATGGTGCCCCCTTACATAATTTACTTACAGGCTTCCTCACAAGGTCATTTTCGCCTTCCTCTGAATCAGTTAGAAGTTATGTAGACATTTAACTTGATGGACATGTACATCCTTGTCCTAGGTAGACAACTGCAGTCGTAGGTACAGTAGCATTAATCAGCACTGAAATTTTGTAGGCAGGAGTTTTAAAGTTTTCCCACCTTCCTATCAAATATCAGTACTGATCACTACCAGGAAGGGAATGAGGACAGGGCAGATGTGTGGGATGGCTGAGTGATCAGAGGACAAAAAAAGAAAACTTTATATATAACAGAGTATGACTGTAGCATGCATATGTATGGCACTGAATAAGGGGAAAGCTCATGGCACAGATTAAATGAAAATTGTTTATGTGCAGGCATTCCAATTCCAAGTGTTTGGTGACTGGGAGGGATATTTGGGAAGAATTGCTGTTTCCCATTTGCAACAAAGAGGAAAAAACAGCAATTATAGAAGTTACAGAAGGTGAGAGAATGGAAACTTTTTAAAGCACAATTTCAAGGAAGGTAGTGTCTGGCTTTAGCACAGAAATTGATAAAGTTTTAGTTTTCTCCTATGGAGTATCCTGCGCTGATCTCCAAATTGAACCAGTCTAATAATAACAACAGAAATGTAGGAAGAAACTTAAGCTGTAGTCTTTGAAGTCATCTACCACATCAATAAACACTTTGCAGTCTAAGGGTGAAGACACTCAGAGCGACTAGCAGCTACTTGTCACAGCTACTAAATGCCAGAAAATACCCTGCCACAGACAATACTGAGAATTGACTCTGCTAAAGCACATGTACAGACAATTATCAGTAAAAAATCAGCATTGTATGTTTCTGTAGCCGTGACAAGTACCTGCTACTAGTAGCTCCATCTTTTCACCCTAAGACTAATGTTTTAGTTTCTTCCTATGATTCTGCTATTATTTGAAAGATAGCCGGAGAAGGGAGACTGAGAGCAAAAGAGAAGGGAATGGAGAGCAAATAAAAAGAGAGATAGATAAAGAGGATAGAAGCAAATGGAGAGAGGGAATAAAAAGATAAGTAAGAGAGGATAAAATATGAAAAAGCAAATAAATGAAGAAATAAGGCAAAGGTAAAGGCAAAATAAGCGAAGACAGAAAAGCATGAAAATAAGAAACCTGGTAAAGACTGAGGGTGGATGAGCAAATGCAGAAGAGTAAGTGCCAGTTGGACAATCATCAGTTTTGTTTTTTACTATATAAATCTCCATGTAAGCTCTCCATGCATCCATGGTTGCCCAAGGGGAACTTCCTTGCAAGAATTAAAATAACCCCAGCACCTTCCACCAACTGTTATACTGCCCAATGTATGTGCCTTTTTTTCAAGCGCAACTCTCTTCTCATTTGCTTAAGCTCAACTGTATCACTCTTGCACAAATGAACTGTCACATAAGTCTAACGTGACCTATTTAGAGAGTGATTCCTCTAAGCTGGGGCCAGATATCAACAGGATCTCACCAAACCCATATAGTTGGAGCAACACATCAGTCACTTCAAAAGACCAAGAAATTGGGTTGAGTTGAAGTAATCTATAGATTCAATTTAACATTCACATAAATGTATACATTAAAATTGTATTTATTTCATAATTTAAAAAAAAACAAAAAACTTTCATAATAACCCAAGAAGGGGTCCCTTTTAAAATGATTATAATATATACTGCAGCAAAGTACATACTATATAAATTCCATTATAATAGAGATTCATATAATAGCAAAATATTATTAAGAATACAAAGGCAATAACTCTGTATCAATCTTCTAGTATTGCCCCAGCCCCTTGCCCCAGCAAGGTTCATAAAGTCATTGATATCTTAATATAACTGTACTTCAAACCTGCTAATAGGCCCTCTGACCTCCTATGTTGGCTTGGTCATACATACTCTAATGTAAGAGCTGAGTGCTAGAATATCCCACAGTGGCATCATGGATCATTTCAAATCAGTTCTCAAAAAAGATCCTGCACATGAATAGGGTTTTATATCTGACCAGTACTAAAATAATAATAATAATTATAACAGTGGCATGTTGTGTAATATACTTGCCTATATCACCAGGCCATAAATATACATCAGAATTAGTGATGAGCGAATCTGTTCCGTTTTGCTTCGGCCAAAAATTTGCGAATCTTTCAAAAGATCTGCAAAACGGCGAAAATGTTGTGCGACAAAAAAAATTGTCGCCCGCAGCTATTCTTTTGTCGCGCGGCTTTTGTTTCGTTGCCCGTGGCTATTATTTTGTCGCGTGGCTATTATTTTGTTGCACGGCTATTATTTCGTTGCACGGCTATTCTTTTGTCACCCGCGGCTATTATTTCGTCGCACGGCTATTATTTTGACGCCCGTGACTATTCTTTTTTTATGCAGGTGACAATTTTTGGACGTGCGGCGAATTCTTCTGTGGCAAATTTTTTCATCCGTTTCGCAAAACAATCCGCCAATGGCGAAACGTGGAAATACACCACGAATCCATGCCTGGCGAAACATTTCGCCTATCACTAATCAGAATATCTTAGAATCTACAAAGTGGTGCCCAACATTTCCAGAACTAATCAGTGCTATAGGGCTCATCTGTACAACAACTCTGGGTGCAAAAATGGGCACATAATAATGGGCTCAGCCAATATTGCTCAGAGAGTTTCATTAATTGCAAGAGGTAGAAAATGCAGGGTTGCCAGTGAAAAGAAACTGTGCACTGTGTCTTTAAATATTGGACCCAGAGTAAAATGTGAATCTATCAGTTAAAATTAATGCTAGCCATTCAGCCAGTTTGCATTGTAGGTGTGTATTGCTGGTACATTTTTTTTCTATATAAAGTTTATTTTTGTTGCAATATTTAAACTCCAGGGTATCCCACCAATTCTGCAATGGGGGGCACACTGGGATGTGATGCTCTTGTAAAAGTGCCAGAAAAGGTTTACACGCATGTTCTATTTTTTCCGTGATTGTTGTTGTAATTGTTGTTCTGTTTTTTATTTTCCTTTTTTTACATGTATATGTATGTAAATTTATTTATAAATCACTACACTGCAACGCTGTACAGTAGAACAATAGAGTTATGCAAGAGGGGGTTACTAAAATAATAATAGATAAATACAAAGTATAACAATAAATACAAATAAATACAAGGTACACTTGCAATAAGTTAAGGATCAAAGAGACAAGAGGATAGAGGTTCCTGCTCCGTAGAGCTTACAATCTATATAAACATTTACCAAGACAAGTTCAATCCCATTTTTAAATAAAACTGACCACTTGGAGCGCTGTGTCTGGGTGCACAAGCCAGACCTTTAGCTTAAGGGAGTAACCACAATATCTTCTTAGAGAGACACAGGCTGACACAAAACAGAACTGGAGTAGAAATATGCTGCTTAAAATTGATATCTATTACGAATTTAATACAGCTTATTCAGAGTACAACAGAGCCCTATGCATTTCATGCCCCGTCTTGGCACTTAATCATAGGAAAATGTAGCACTAATAACATACAGTATATAAATGAATTTAATCCAATCACAAAAAATGTGACAGAGCTCCAATTGGGTTGTAACACATAAGTTTAAAGAAAGGTATACAATATTGACAAAATGTACACAATTGAATAACAGATGTAAAGTATCCCAATAATGTAAGAAGAATATATCAATAAAGAATATTGTAAGCACTCAGAAATGTATTCAGCCCCATAGATAATTCCTTTTTTTACACTCTAAATAATCTATTGTAATACTGAAACCTGCCAGCTGAGATCCATGTCTTACTCACAGAATGAAACTTCTCTCTGACCTACCTATGACAGAAAATGGGGCAAGCGGAACAGTCCACCTGTTTCCTCACCATACCCAGAATACAAATTGCAGCCATAAATAGTCAGTGCCTGAGGGACAGCACATTAATGAGAAAACTGAGAATAGTACAGTGCGAAGACGTGCAAAATGCAGGCTGCAGGCTCTTATGTAACAGTCCTAGTGGGTCCAAATAAGGTAACTGCTTCAGCGGATCCCTGCTGGAATTCCTCAAGTTCTATAACAAACTAAGGTTTGTCAACTACAACGCAGGAACACAATAATGGAAGGAAGCAAATCCCAGCGATGCGGTGGGTGTGCTATAGTCTTCCCATATATCCACCGCAGCTTTCATTTTCTTGTCTCATTATTCTTCTTTACAGGAGAGAATTTGGGAATTTATTTTGATATATTATGCCATGATTTAATATAATTTTCTGCAAAAAATATGCACATTTTTATCATATAAATCAACAGAATTGCATATGAAGTATGTGAATGTTTGTATGTATGGGTTCTGTACACATAATTACAGCTAAATGAAACCAGGCAATGCTGTATTTTATCAGTTGACAGTGTCTGGCTTGTAATAGCTTTCATACATGGGGAATAAAATTAGGCAATCCTTCAGGTCTTTTAGACACGGGTAGACAGCAGCTTTGAATTAATGCGAATTTAATGACGCTTAATTACTTTATGAAACTTTGGTCAGAGGTCTGCAAGCATAGCTGAGCTGTGACAACTGCATGCAGAAAGGATTAAGGCCATAATAACCCATCACCAGCATAGGAACCCAAAACCTAATAATATAAGGTATATAAGGTACAGGTGAATAGATAAAGAGAGTCTCTTTATCTATTCACCTGTACCTTATATACCTTATATTATTATTATTATTATTAACATTTATTTATAAAGCGCCAACATATTCCGCAGCGCTGTACAATAAGTTTTAAGGAATTGCATGGAATTCCCAAATGTTGGCTTTTTTCCAGGGTGGATGGAGATTGTGGTGGAGATTAGACATGAATGCTGTTTTTCTATTCTTATACTACTGGTACTTTAGTAGGGTAAGTGTTATAAATATGTTTTATATATCAACTACAGTATAGCCTAATGATGGTTTTAGGGACTTTAAACAAAAAATATTCTGAGAACCCAAAGAAAACTATTGCAGGATGTGTGTAGGAAGAAAGACATAGAGGGGTTTGAGTTGTAGAGTCTGGCACCTCAATGTGTTACCAAGTTATTGTTCATCATTGCTCCAGGTTGTAGCTTTGACAGCTGGCTTTTGAGTTTGTTGTTTGTTGCTGGCTGTACAAAGAAGATCTGCTAAACTAATGAGGCCAACAAGAAGTGTTTATTTTCCCAGTATAGGCACTTGGTAGTCTTATTTCATTATACATGCCTTGTGTCAATGTTCCCGGTCATCCTGTGGCACACTAACTTTCCCTTGCCCCACCTACCCCTTTACAGAGGTCCCCAAATAATTGATGCAGAGTTCAGGATAGAATTCTAAAGGCTGCGGCTTTATTTATACAAACAGTATTTCACATTAACATGTAAATCTATAACAAACTACAGCAATAGGGGAATGCTTGCCACCATACAGAACACACCACCGGCCATGCCAGCCACCAGGTGCAGCCGCACTCTGGTGGGCAAGTGGTAGCAGGTGAGCCTCACCCCATACCATCGACTCCTGGGCCCAATACTCAGGGAGGTACTGACCCATACTCCACTAGGCAGGGGAACCTGAGCCCCATACTACCTGGCAAGCATCCCCTACTGCTAGTGCCCACTGCTGTGACTGAAACAAGGGAGGGTGGGCAGCATATTAACCTTTGTGCTACTGCCATGTAAGAGGAGGTGAAACTCCCTGCACCCCTTTTTATCCACACCCAAGACACTCCTATTATGCCAGCCTTGCTACTGCCCAGTTTTCCTAGTTCTACCTGCCTTCCCAGCCCAGTCAAGACCCCCCTTCCTTTAACACTTTGGTGTCCAGGGTGCTCATTCCAAAGGCAGTTTCTTTAGTTTCTTTTATGTTGCATTCAAGGTCCATTTCTCTAATAACCATTAAAGTCATGTACTTTGCAAATGGCAATATAAGACTTAGACTAAGGGGTATATTTATTATGCCATGTAAAAAGTGGAGTGAAGCATTACCAGCGATGTTGCCCAGGGCAACCAATCAGCAATTAGATATCAACAGTTAGAAAACCAAACCAAAGCATCTGATTGGCTGCTATAAGCAACATCACAGGTATTGTAAATATACCCCTAAGGGTAAGGTTTATTAAAATTCAAGATTGTGTTTTTTCTGTAAATCAAAGAAAAGAAAATCTTGAAAAGGTAAAAACTCAACCAAGCTTTAGCAAAACCATTTTTTTATGATAAAGTTTTGTTAAAAAAAAGAAAAAGCTTGAATTTAAATTAATACATCACTAAATATATTAGAATTTAGTGTTGAAGTTTTATTTTCATACTTTTGCCTAAATGTGATATCTGTAAAAGAAAGTTTGCCATTCAAGGAGCCCCCATATACTTGTTCTGCAGTACCAATACTCATGTGTTCTGGGATGTAATCTGCTTTCGTTTGTCTCTTCCCTGTTTTTTTGCTGCTTATTCACGTGCCACTTATACCGCTTCTAAAGTCTAGATTAAATCAAAACAAATAATTCAGCACAGATGCCCAGAATGCACGCATCTACTAATCTACTACCTGGAGACAATGGTGCGTTATGAGCTTTCGGTTTTCCTTGCTGAAGAAATAATCTTTATAACAAGAAAGACGATACACATGACTGGAAACTGCAAAAAAAAAAATGAATTATATTGTTATAAACTCTGGTGAGGGTCTTAAATTGATGCAGTGCGACAGCTTGTTGCTTAACATATGTGGAACTGAGTTAACAACGGCACATCATTACAGTTTGAAATTCTGTTCTAACATGTTCAGCCACCTGTCCTATGGCCCTGCATCAGGCAATAAGCAAAAACAGAAGATCAATCATTTATTGGTGATTTGGGTGCATTTTATGGATGCATTAGGTGCTCACAGCACACCATTCATTTCAGAGGGTGTGGCTTTCCTCATCATTCACCTCTAATTGAATTTACTGCACAAGTAGTGATGAGCAAATCTATCCAGTTTTGCTTAGCAAAAAAATTCACGAAACGCGTTTGTGACATGACTTTTTAGTCGCCCGCGTCATCCGCGTTTTTTTTTTTTCTTACGTGACTGTGCCTATTTTTCCGTGATCCTATTTTGCCGCGCCCATTTTTATGGGGCCATTGCCAATTTGATGTAACCGCAACTTTTTTGACGTACAACAATTTTTTTGCGGCAAATTTTCGCAAAACAATCCGCCAATGACTAAATGAGGAAATTTGATGCGAATCCATGCCTGGCAAAAAATTTAGTGTATCACTATTAACAAGATTTTTTACCTAAACTATCACTCACACCTCTGCATCTTTCCCTGTCTCTCACACACTAACTCCTCCCTTCACTTCCTTTTCCTTTTTCCTCTCTACAACCATCAACAAAATTTTTTAACATATACAATTTGTAATATTAATAACAGTACAGCATTACTCTAGTATAGCGGTGAATAACAGGATTAGCAGTGATCCCCCAAAAGGTTCCTTACACCTTCATCAACAACTGTCAGGGATTTCAAAAGCTATTTTGAAATGTAATTGCTGCAGAACCGAGTTTTTGCTTTGTCCCTTTCAGCACTGCTGGTCCTATCTTGTGAAACAATGCAGCAGAAGTCAGCCTTGTCAGAGCTGCCAGGGCAGAGAATAAAAGGAGACAGATATTGCTTTTACTTTGCCAATATATTTAGAAATACAAACATTATCAATTTGTAATTAATATACATTGTGTAGAGTAACGTTGCATAGAATTACTATACCATTTACATTGTGTAGAGTAACATTGCATAGAATTACTATACCATTTACATTGTGTAGAGTAACGTTGCATAGAATTACTATACCATTTACATTGCATAGAGTAACGTTGCATAGAATTACTATACCATTTACATTGTGTAGAGTAACGTTGCATAGAATTACTATACCATTTACATTGTATACAGTAACGTTGCATAGAATTACTATACCATTTACATTGCATAGAGTAACGGTGCATAGAATTACTATACCATTTCCATTGTGTAGAGTAACATTGCATAGAATTACTATACCATTTCCATTGTGTAGAGTAACGTTGCATAGAATTACTATACCATTTCCATTGTGTAAAATAACATTGCATAGAATTACTATACCATTTCCATTGTGTAGAGTAATGTTGCATAGAATTATTATACCATTTACATTGTGTAGAGTAACGTTGCATAGAATTACTATACCATTTACATTGCATAGAGTAACGTTGCATAGAATTACTATACCATTTACATTGTGTAGAGTAACGTTGCATAGAATTACTATACCATTTACATTGCATAGAGTAACGTTGCATAGAATTACTATACCATTTACATTGTGTAGAGTAACGTTGCATAGAATTACTATATCATTTACATTGTGTAGAGTAACATTGCATAGAATTACTATACCATTTACATTGCATAGAGTAACGTTGCATAGAATTACTATACCATTTACATTGTGTAGAGTAACGTTGCATAGAATTACTATACCATTTACATTGCATAGAGTAACGTTGCATAGAATTACTATACCATTTACATTGTATAGAGTAACATTGCATAGAATTACTATACCATTTACATTGTATAGAGTAACATTGCATAGAATTACTATACCATTTACATTGTGTAGAGTAACGTTGCATAGAATTACTATTTCCATTTCATTAGGTAAAATTGTATTTTTGTGTTTTATATTTTTTAAGCTGCACCCCCTGCAAGGCTTGATCGATACCTTTTGTATTTCTTCTCTCTCATTCGCTCACCATAAATATTCTCTGCACTGAAAGGTGTTAAATATCTCAGTGGAATAATACATTATTTAATCCACCTAATGGTACAATTTGTGGTTCCTCATCAAGTTCATTTTCCGTGAGGGCAAAGAAAATGACCTTGAGCAAAGATTTGCTTTGACAAAGTAAAATGTTCCCAGTGCAAGTTGGTAACCCTCTGGGGTTAAGTGTCAGGGACCTTCACGCTGTGTGAGGGCTTTATTCCTTTTACTGTCATGTTATTTATACACATAGGGGGAACCTTTTCTCAGCTCCTTTGTAAAACTAATTTAACTCATTTGGTGCTAAAGGACTTAACAGTCTGCTTGTTATACAGCCAACAAAGTTGAAATGAAACCTCTTAATTTATGAAGGGGTAGGCATAAGAGCTTCAGCTGAAAACCCCCCTGTGTGATATTAGTCTTAAAGGATATCTAGAATCCTTTGTTAAGAATATAGGGATTCTGCTGTTAACCAGAAAGACTTCCATAAATCTAATGACAAGCAAGAGATGTTTTCATATGGGGAATGCAGGTCTTTGTGCTCTGTTCTGCAGTATAGTTATTCCAAGTGGAGCCTAGGCGTGAACATACCCCTAGGTCAGTACACTACTCTGTGGGTGGTACACCTAAAACTGCTATTAATTCTAATCTCCTTGTTGGAGCTTCAGGCTGCTCACTAGCTACTTTAATCCTATCTCTCACTCCTGGAGCGAGCTATTGCTGTACTCAATTTAAAGTATATACCAACTTGTCCTACCTCCTCCCAGACTCTGACTTGCAGGTCGAAATCCAAAAAGAGACCAAACACATGTTGGTTTCCCCTTTTATAGAAGAGAACAATGACTGCTAGAAAAATACTTAAACTCAGGCAAACAGCTACAGTGCCAGTGCTACAATGTTTCCTATTTGTTTATCTCAGTTACCCACCCATTTAGACTGTGAGCTGTTCAGGGCAGGGACCTCCTTCCTCTTGTGTCTTTATATCTTAACACAGTGATCCCCAACCAGTGGCTCGTGAGCAACATGTTGCTCTCAGTGCCCCCAAACCAGGTAGTTATTTTTGAACCCTTTGACTTGGTGGCAAGTTTTGGTTGAATAAAATAAGATTTGCTACCAAATAAAGCCCCCTGTAAGCTGATAGTGTGCATAGAGGCTGCCTAATAGCCAATCTTAGCCCTTATTTGGCTCCTCCATGAACTTTTATGGTGCTTGTGTTGCTCTCCAAGTCTTTTTACATTTGACTGTGGCTCACAAGTAAGAAAGGTTGGGGATCCCTGTCTTAACACATAGCACCTAATCTGAAATGTAATTATACATTGCATTCTCTTATTTTATCATTCACCATCCATTTTATTCATGATAGAGATAATAGTAATTATGCAAAGTAGTGATGAGCGAATCTGTCCCATTTCGCTTTGCCCTAAAATATGCGAAACAGCAATAAAATTCACAAAATGGCAAAAAATTCGTGAAACGCATTTTGTCGCCCGCATCTCTTTTGTTGCCCACATCTATTTTTTGTCACCCACGTCTATTTTTTTTGTCATTCGTGCATTTTTTAATGCGACCGCCCTTTTTTTACATGACTGCGCCCTTTTTTGACACAACCAAGCCCTTTTCTTTGCCGCACCCGCGCCCAATTTGGCGCCCGACAAAAAAAATGTTGTGCAGCGAATTTTCACTGTAGTTTCATGTAACAGTTTACCTATGGCAAAATGCGGAAATTCGCTGCGAATCCATGCCTGGCGAAAAAATTCGCTCATCACTAATGCAAAGCAATCATTTTTGTGTGGACATTCACTTTAAGTATCAACAGATATAAAGTTTGTCATTGCCTCCAGTTTCCCACAGCAACCAATCAGCAGTAAGTTGTAACCGTTCCTCTGCAGTAAATATCTGTCGATTACTTGGCTATATCAAACATTGGTCCTGTCACAATGCAATCCTGTTGGTTCCTACACTCTGCTTGGGGTATATGGAAATTATACATGTTTGAGCATTTTGCCATGAGCAGACTGCTCTTTATTCAAAAGCTGTCAGGTGCCATACTGAGTTATCTCCGCAGCTCCCGTAACTAGATATCAACGCAAAATGAGATCCCTTCAAGCTTTGCAAGTACGAAGCTGTCATTTAACTCCTAATGAGGTAAGGAAACATCTTCTTTAGGACCTTGTGTCAGCGGCTTGAGTTAATTGTGTTATTTGTGTTGGTGTTAAGAGGCCCTCCTGAATCCCAATGACAAATCAACTAACCATCCAAGCAAGACAAAAGAGGGAAAAGCAGCCCCTGTCATTTCAGTCGGTTTAGTTAGCATCTGCATGCCTATCTCCGAAGAGGGCTGAGGACCTGTTCTTTATCATTACTTATGACGCACTGGAGTAGTTATTCGCAAGCACATATTGTCAATTTTTATTTTGTTCCTCAGTGCTTTATGAAGACATTGTAATTTTATCAGTGCAGTAAAGTGATTCATCTTTCTTGCCTGTAAACTCTTTACAAGACTGAAGTTGCAAGTCTGACTCTGTCACCTGCTTTTCGGGCCAAAAGGATCCCCTGTCGTACTTATTTAAAGGCTTTTAATCTTGGAGCTATCATTAAGCATTGAGAAGGTTTTTTTTCTTTTTTTGCTGGTTTGTTTCCTTCTTGTTTCCAGGCATGAGTTGGTGCAGAAATCTGTCACCGGTATTACAAGCACTTCTTTATTTTAATGTCTGTCCTAGATTTACCGGAACACATAAAACTTTAACAAACGGCATATGTTATCTTAAGGGCTATGGGAATATTAAGAATGATTCAAATGGAGATGGCAGGAAGATAATGTAGCTTTCCAATTTATTGACGTAATGAGACTCTTGTCTGTATATGAAGGTATATAATTCTCTCTGTACAGTGCCAGTGTATTCAACACAGCGCTAAGTAATGTCACACAGTAACACAAAAATCATACAAATTAAATCTGAAAGAGAACTGTTCTCTGGATACGTAAATGGTGGGTTTATATGCTATCACACAGTAGGTGCTCAGTTGCATCAGTAACACTGATCACATTTCTGATTGGTTGCATTGGGTAACAGTATTGGTGTCTTATGACAGCCCTTGTGATTTCTTATGAGCCAGGCCTGGACTGGCATCCATGGATTCTGGCTAGTGATGAGCGAATCTGTCCCGTTTCACTTCGCCATAAAATTTGCGAAATGGCAAGAAAATTTGTGAAACGGTGAAAAATTCCCGAAACTCTGTATACAATCTACACTCTGTAAGTAGATTTTATTTCAGTAATCTATGTAATAAATGATTTTGCACCATCTGCCGTTTTTTTCTCCTTTCTGTGCCCACACTGAGGATATGGCTGCTACTTGATTTTGGATATACTTTTGGCCAACTACCTATCGCCATGTGGTGAGCATTTGGTACTACAGCATATGGTGATTTACACAAAGTGAATAAGCCTTTCACACACTTACTTGGTGTTTGTGCTTCTCTCTATTGTCAAACAGATTTATTGTTTAAGCAATTTTGCAATATTATTTGTTTTTCATTTTGTTTTTTATATATGCGCTCCTGCCATACTTTTCTATAATCATTTGTTGCACAATTTTTTTGTAGGCCGCATCTTTTTTATCGCCTGTGTCTATTTTTTGTCGCCAGCGTATTTTTTTTTTGTTGCCCCCGCTTTTTTTACATGACCGCGCCCAATTTTGATGTGACCGGCCAATTTGACACATGACAAAAAAATTCCCGCGCAACAAATTTTTCCACAGTAAATTTTCACGGACGTTTCGTGAAACAATTCGGCTATGGTGAAATGCGGAAATTCGCTGCTAATCCATGCCTGGCGAAAATCCATGCCATAGGCATTTATTATTTAGTAGGTGGTGATTTGGGTCTCTGTGTACTTGAAATACCATGGCCTATTTTGAATCCTGGTCAGGCCCTGCTTTGAGTCCCCTATATCACCTAAAATATCAGTGGCCTCTTAATGTCTCATTAAGAAAGTACATGTAGATAACCAATAAAGTAAGAAGCTAAATAGATGACTTTATGGCAGGATGGAGGGAAGTCAAACTCCTTTCACACAGATACAAGGGAAAGGCACCCCAAAAACTCCCACTGGTTATATAAAAAGGGGTTTATCCTATATTTTACCCTAACCCCACCCATAAACTGGGAGTTGGGAAGGTGGTCATGACCTGATCTCCCTCCCACTGGAGGAAGCTTTTGGGCATACATTCGGTTGTCAACAAAATAGACAAGTCAACATGGCGCCTAAACTCGAAAAAGATGTTTCCTACACATTCCTTTGCTGCAACATTTCCTTAGTCCTCCCTTTCCAACTGCCCAAACAAATTTGAAAATGCACCAAATAATTGAACCAACTTTAATAACCTTGTTATATGTCACGGGGAACAAGTAGAACCTTCTTAGTGAGATAAAACGTCAATACAAATGTATGCATTAACATGCATACATATCCAGCTTAGTATAGGTTGCACTGCATTCAGCAGCTAGAGCTTGTTATTAACCATGATTGTTTCACAAATGATGCTGAAAACCTTTGGAACCAGTTTGATGGATTACTCATTACGGTACCTAAAATAGTAGATTTCCTGTTGCCACAACCTGGAGACTAGGCATTCTGCAATGCGTTGCACTTCCCTCTGCACAGCTATTTTGAGGCTTGAAGGATGATCGCCCAGATCTGAAATAGATCCTCCAGCCATAATGGATTAATTTCCCAGGCACTGTCTCCTTCATGAACACATGGAGAGAATGTGTAATTCAATTCTAATGGAAAGTGAAGTGAAGGGCATAACTCTTAACAGCAGTTACTAGCCCAAATGCTGAGACAACGAATGTACTGTTGTGCTTCTTTCCTCTCAGGCGATGTGCTAGCAATGGCATTACAGATGGATTCATACTGTGCACATTATATATATATATGCTGGGTTTGTGTCCCCATTATGTCTAGGTAAAATCTTTCCCACTGACCCTGAAACAGTATCCCAGAAGTGCAAAGGAGCTCTTGATGCAGCAATGTCTTTTATTTATCTTCTGTGTATTACACAATTAAGGTCCTTTTTTAATGCTCATTTAAAGACTTCCCTTCCATCGGAGGAATTCTGCAAGAGCTTAGTGTTAGCTTCTCATTTTTCTTCCCAGAAACCTAAGCAGAGAACCTGATCATTGGCTGGCTGCCCTAACAATATTGATTAGCCACAGGACCTTACCAGGCAGCCTGAAAAGACCAAAGTGGTCATACATTTACATTCTACGGAGAGATTCTGACAGTGCGATAACAACTTTAACACCCTCTGGGTCTTTTTATTGCCACCTTGCCTGAAGTTTCATTTCACCAGCTCGGTAAATAATTGGTTCAGTTTAATGGCTATGTAGTTAAAAAGGTTTCTAACAAGTTTTATTTGCTGGGAAAGTATGCCCTTCAGTTCTTATTTACACAAACACTGGGCTGTTCCGTTGCACATATTTTTTCCAGGGAATTTGTTCTGCAGGAAGAAACGCCAGAAAGACAACACAGCAAAGTCAAGTGCTTAATTTGTCTGAATAACAAGTGAGGTTATAGGTCCATGGAGCAATCTGCCAAAAACCTTGATGTATAGAGAGAGAGAAGAGAGAGTGTTTCTGCCTCTACACACTCTGTGAATTGCTTTTCAGCATGGTGTAAAACATATTTTATTTCCTGTAAAATTCAGTACAAAAAATGAAATTATATCAGTTTCCAGAAAGACAGTTGGAACTAAAAGAAGGGTCAAGCTTCTCTATGAATGAGAAGTACTTTTCATATGCCGCTGTGATAGCCTAGACATGACTAAAAGGTGCTTTTCAAAAGACTAAAAAATTGTTTATTTTTACTGAAAACAACATATATATATGCAATGCTGTCAATGTCAATTACTGCACACCATTGTTTAATATAAATAAAAACCTTGGACCTAGAGTATGTTCAAATGATTAGGAGCTTCCCATGGGTAAAGCATTAAATACATAAAACATCATGTAAACATTGAGCCAGTAGGATTGTTTTGCCTCCAATAAGGATTAATTATCCTTATTAATTCAAGGTACTATTTTATTACTACATACAAAAAGTAAATCTTTTTTAGTCTATAGAACATGCCCTTCCTGTAAATTGGAGCTTTCTGGATAATGGGCTTCTGGATAATGTATCCAATACCTGTACCCCAAATTCAGTTCCATCTTGTACCAGAAAAATAATATAATTCCATAGGACCCAGGTTTTTAGGTTAGTCCTTTGAAAATAGAAATACATTTTATGATATTTCTAAAGATGCCAAAAGACATAAAATTATGGACATACACAAAAATAATATTCTGCTGATGCAGTCACCCATATTTCAGCCCCTATTTACCTATACAGACCCATCAGGAGAGGTCCATGTTAACTGGCCTATGTGGTCCTCAACTGCTAGGATGTTTAATTCTGTTTAAATGATATTCGCCGGCAAGTTGTTAGTTTAGTACCATGCATAGACCAAGAAGCTATCAATTTCACCTGTTTATGGCCAGCTGAATTGTTTTGGGGCTAAGTACTGTAGCTGTGACCCACACACCTTCTGGTACTTCTGATATTGTTACACTCAACCTGTGGTGCTTACCTGATGGCACAGGACAAACCTGAATCACTCCGCATTAGTATTGGGAGAGACAGGGTACCTGGTACTTCTTAGCGCAGTGCCTCCACCTAGTGGGATCCGGGAATACACCGACGGATTGCCCCACTAGGAACAGTAACACACACATAGGGGCACATTTACTAATCCACAAATCCGAATCCCAAATGGGAGAAAATCAGATTGGAAATGAAAATTTTGCGACTTTTTTGTCGCTGTCGTGTTTTTTTCGTATTTTGCGCAATTTTTTTGTCGCCATCACAACTTTATCGTATTTTGCAAAACTTTTTCGTCGCCATCGCAATTTTTTCGTATTGAGCAATTGCACACGGCGGAAAAACCAATTCGATTTTTTCACGACGGCGTTGAAAAAGTTGTGACGGCGACAAAAAAAAATGCAAAATACCGATCATTACGGAAAAAACGCATTTGGACGCTTTTCGGACGTTCGTGGATTAGTAAATGTGCCCCATAGTCTTGGATAAACTAAATAGCTCTTTATCTAAAAGTAAAGGGGAATCCAATACATGAAACACTGTAAGGGTCTGCTGGGGTTTGATCCCAGGACCTCCTGGTAATTGGTTGCTCTCCCTAACCACTGAGCCAGGAGAGCAGCCGGCAAAAGGTGATTGCCTTGTATTCCCTTTCACCTGTATCCTGGGCTTGGTAACATCACCCCAGCAGCCTTATTGGCTAGGTGGGGTCAGCCAATCAGGGCTGACTCTGCCCTATTTAAGCCCAGCCCTCCTTACACTCAGTGCCTGAACATTTGGTTTACATTAAGCACTGTGGCCTGCCCCTAGCTTGTGTTTTCTGTCCTGGCTCCTTGTCTTGTTTCCTTTCTTCCTCACTCCTTTGCCCCTTAGCCTTGTTCCTTGCTTCCTTTGCTCCTTAGACTTGTTACTGCTCTTGTTCCTTGCTCCTCACTCTTGTTCTTGTCCCCTCTGTCCTGTCGTGTCTGGTCCCGCCTGGTCTACGCCCGCTCCATCCTGTCCTGTCTGGTCTATGTCCGTTCCGTCCTGTCCTGTCTGGTCCCACCTTGTCTACGTCCGCTCCGTCCTGTCTGGACTACGCCTGCTCCGTCCTATTCTGTCTAGTCCTGCCTGGTCTCCGCCCGCTCTGTCCTATCTTGTCTAGTCCCATCTGGTCTATGTCCTGTCTACGCCCACTCAGCCCCTGCCTAAAGGACTCACCTTCCCATCTCCCCTTCCTGACAAACACTTCTAACAAAATTACAATAAGGGCCTCACTAACCTACTCTGTGAGTGCAAGCTCACTAAGTAAAGGATTAAAGACCTCATAGATAATCCAAGGTCACTTTGGATATGTTACACGGAACCTTCAGGTGTGTTCAGCACCTACAGACATGCAGTGCGACTACCAGCCCCTTTAGATACTCAGATGGGGATCGCCCTGCAGATTGTTGTTCCTCCAGTCAGGACTCCTCACAGGATCTCTAGCTCTCCAGGTACAGTATCTGCCTTCCCTGTAACAGCCTGTTCCAAAGGACAGCTTCTTGTGCAGCATTTCAGCCCTCAGCTGCTGACAACAGACATGTTGGCTCCCATAAGAAGATATTGTCTCATTGCCTACTCCTTACAGGGGACAACTGCAGAAGGGTGGTAAGTGTGGGGACCAAGCACTACCTCTCTACGTAGCAGTTCTATATTATAGCCCTCTTTTCTGTCTACAGAAACTAAATCCCCCAGACAAATATCTATTGCCATTTAATGAGTCCCCTCCCTGTTTCCTCCCCACAGAGGATGGGGGATTTTTTTTCTGGGGGGGGGGGGATTTAGTTCTCCTTTAATAAGAAATGGCACTTACACTTATAGTCTTAGTTACAGCTTATTCACAACCAACACAAAACAGCATTATAGACAACAAATACAGTGGTTCTTTGGTAAAAGGGGATGCTGGGTACTTTCTCTAGCTAACAGAAAGCATGCAGGTACAAAAGAGGTACATGGGCATCATAAAACCAATTAGCTACTCTTTAAGAAATTTTTAAGGGGTACAGGTAAGGAAGTGGATATGACAAAGATAATACTACTCAATTATGGTAAATAGTGATGGGCGAAACTGCCCCGTTTCACATAGCCAAAAATTTTGTAAAACCACAGAAAAACTTGTGAAATGACAAACTGGTATTTTTCTCAAGTTTTTGTTCTCACGTAAAATGCATTAAAGTCAATAGCCATTTTTTTTCAGCAGAAAAAAGAAGCACATTGTCCATTGAAACAAAACACATGAAATTCTAGCACAGATGTGCAAAACATTTTTACCACTTGTGAAAATATGAATTTCGAAGCGAAAAAATCCACCCATCCCTTGATACATGGGGACTATTATCAGTCCACTTAGACCATTCTGATTTTAGTGGTTTTGGGGTTTTTTGAAACCAAGAATGAACTCATTTCCACTAAAACGACAAATGTCTAGTCATTTTTTATTAATAATAAAAGAAGAAAAAGCACCAATAAATTAAAATGTGGAACAAAAGCGAAAAGGACACAAATTTTCTGTGGTTTTTATGTTTTTCCATGAATCTTCGTGGACTTACAAATGGAAGTCCCCCCCCCCCCGAAAAACTCTGATAGCACAAATTGAATAAAAATTGTTACAATTTGCCTAGGACACCTCCCATTAAATTCTACATGACCTCAACAGCTTTTAGATGACAACGTTTTGTATCCTGGATTCTGCCTTTTTCGACAGGAATCAGAATCCTAAAAATCAAGTGACTTTTTGGCACGTAAACATAGAAGTTGAAAATGTTTTGACATTTAACCCTTCCAAAACCTAATTAGCATATGCTAGTTAGGATGCAGATTCGGTGATTTGGGATTTATTATGCAAAAAGAGCACCAAAAAAAAGATCTAAACAATCTAAATGCTGTCGAGGTCATGTAGAAGTCAGTGGGAGTTGTCAATGGCCAATTGTAACAACATTTATTTTATTTGTGGTTTTATAGGTTTTTTTGGGGGGGTTTTATTTGTAGTGAAACAAAATTAATAAATCTTCAAAAGTATATACCTAACGAGTGTATCAATAAATAGTGATAAATAAAAGAATAGTTGACTACAAAGTTAGTCAATCTAAAGCACCTGCAGTACTGGGAGAAAAAGAAAGAAGCAGGATAAACGTACCCAGCGTTATTAAGACCCGGGTGTGTAAACCCCGAGTCTATCACTCGTTCTTTTTCAGTCAGAAACTCCCAATGAAGTCAAATCGGCTTATAATGTACAATGAATCAAAAAAGTCAAACAAAGCTCACCGCTATCCAGAAGTGGTCCGGGTGCTCACAGCCCCGAACCCGTAGCTGAGAGAGGCAGAATCAAGCTCATACGTAAAGGCTCCAAGTACACCGAACACACACGGCTTGCTTAAAACTCGATCTTTATTACTCCATTTAAAAACGATACACCTGACGCGTTTCGTGCAATTATGCACTTAATCATGCCAATGTTTTACGTTTTTTTCCGTTTCGGAGTGGAAATTCGTTTTTTCGTGGTTTCAAAAACCTCTAAAACCACTAGAATCAGAATGTTGAGAAATCTGCCCCTAAAAGTATAACTATGCAGAGAAATGTCTTGGTTCATAGAATTCAACAGTTATGTTCAGACTAAAATAAGCAATTAAAATATAAGATACACATAAGTTACTGAACAAATAAATGCAATACAATTTTAGCTGTGTGGGTATGTTATCTGTTAATGCATCTAGCTCCGTATACTTTATAGAGAGTCGACTGAGGTGTCTATTATAATGACTACAATAATTGTGTCACTATATTTTCCCTGGAGTTTACTATTTATATCCCTCTCAACAATATAGACATGTATGCTGTTATTTAAGGACAAGTTATTTTCTCAGTTTCTTTTAATGTATCAAATGCAGCAATATTCTCCCAGTGGGCTTTACGAGCTTCTTTTGTTGTAGCTTGAATTCAATGTATTAGTATTAGAGTGCACAGTGCAAAGGAACTCATTTGGAACAAGGAGCTCAGTGGTATCAACAAAGAGTATGTTATTACTCTCAGAATGAGATGGGTAAATGCTACCTGAAGAAATGAATGACAGGCTAGCATCTCTGTATAAAAAAAAAATATTTCCACAGACAAGATATTTATTACACTATGATGTGTGGGAACCCCTCATAAGATGATAAAAATGATGACATACAGGGCTGAATGGGAGGATCTTTATATACCTGTATCATATTTATGAGCCGTAGCTTACTATGTGAATCTGCTGCTGCTACTATATGTATAGTATGAATGATCCAGAAATATGATCCACTAAATAAACACATTCTTTATTTCTCTTTTCTCAATTATATTAATACGTTATAACTGATGCTATTTAAGCTGGCATAACTCCATGGTGACAACTACACTATTCTATTTTTTAATATCACCCTTTGTGCAGGAAAACCCCAGATCCCACACATTATGGTGCCTATTGACTTTACATTGCCAGTAGGCTCTGTAGCATAGTCTACAACCAATTATGAACCATACGCCCTGTCTGAATAGCCGAGACTAAAAACCCTGATACAATTACCAAAAGTCCTACGAAGCAAATTCAAACTGTGGTTTGATGACTTGGGGCAATTATCTACAGCAAGGACACTCCTTTAAATCAAATTATTGATTCACTTGCTGATGCTTACTCCCAGTACAATTTAAGTAGCTGATGTTGCAGGTATTGTTGCCCTCCTCGCTATATATAAGTACTTTTTCTAAATAATTGTTGGTTCCAGAGTGCAAGTTCTTCAAAACAGCCTCCAAATAGAGCAGGGATCCCCATCTTTTTTTTTATTTTAATTCTTTATTTTGATTTTTCAAGTGAAATGGGGAGGGGGGTAGGGTACAGAAGGAAAAGGAGGGGGAAGGGAGTGAATAACAGTTTTACACATACATGTTTAGCAATAAAATTAAGGCATCGTCTGTCAGCAAGTCATAACTGTCCAATACTAATACATAATCATTTATTCACCTAAACCTAGTCATGCATTATATCCAACTTATCAGTGGATTCTGTAATACTTCTTTACCGTTACTGTAGTACCTTGATAGTCTATTGGGGCTGGGAAATTTTGTATTAAAAAGGAAATCTCCTCGAGTTTTCTTATTTCCTCAACCTTGGCTAGCCACTCACCATATGTGGGTGGATTAGGAGACTTCCACTTTTGGGGAATCAACGACTTTGCGGCTTGCAACAAGTGTAGCGTGAGTGGATCTACTAAAGTGATGTCTTTTTCTGGTATTGCATATAATAATACCCCAACTTTTTTTTATTTGTGAGCTATATTCACAAGTAAAAAGGGTTGGTGAGCAACATAAGCATGAAATAGTTCTTTGGGGGTGCCAAATAAGGGCTGTGATTAGCTATTTGGTAGCCCCACGTGCCTCTGCTTGGAGTAAAACTATGTCTCTGTGATTCCAAAACTTGCCTCCAAGCCAGAGATTTAAAAAAATGGGCACCTACTTTGAGGCCACAGGGAACAACATCCATGGGGGTGATGAGCAATAGGGATGTAGCGGACCTCAAAAAAAAGTTCGCGAACTTACGCCAAAAAGCGCGAATATTCGCGAACTTTGCGAACCCCATAGACTTCAATGGGAAGGCGAACTTTAAAACCTAGAAAAGCCATTTCTGGCCAGAAAACTGATTTTAAAGTTGTTTAAAGGGTGCCACGACCTGGACAGTGGCATGCAGGAGGGGGATCAAGGGCAAAAATTTCTCTGAAAAATACTTTGTTGAGACAGCCTTGCGTAAAATCGCAAAGGCAGCTGGCAGACCTAGCGGAAATACGCGGCGTTTTTTGCTATTTTGCACTATTAGCACCATGGAAACGGGATTTGCTTATACCAGTACTAGGCTGAAAAATGCCATGTGTGGTTGTGCGGCATTTTTAGGTCGAGAAACAACGCAGAGAAAAAACGCAGCGAGAGAAAAAATGCGGCGAACCCAAATTGCGAACATACGCGGAAAGTTCGCAAACTTCCAAACTTGCGAACACCCGATGTTCGCGCAAATTAGTTCGCCGGCGAACAGTTCGCTACATCTCTAGTGAGCAACATGCTTCTCACGAGCCACAGGTTGGGGATCACCGAACTAGAGAAGTTTGTACTTGAGGCTTGGTTCTATCAAGAGATGCTTCTGAGAAATGTTAACCACACAAGGCTTTTTTGTATACTGTACATTCCATGGGGAATTCCACAGCAGAGCTGATCATTTCACAACTGTTTGTCCTTTATGGTCTGGAATGGAATGTGTTTTGATTTATCAGACACTTACTGACCTATGGTCCCAGCTGTAAAAATGCTGTCCATTACTTTAAAATAAATTAATTTGTTAAAACTTGTAGAAGTGGGAGCTGAGTAATATGTGGATTTAATTCTCTGTACAGCAAGTACGTGAGCAACACGTGCTAAAAAGTGTTACATTCCCTTCTGACAGGGAAATGACTATTGCTTCTAGATCATGTACTACCTGCCTCACTAAAGCTCTGATTCAGTCAGCCTGCTTTATGGTGCCTGTCTCCATTTGAGTTTACAGCTTCATCGTCCTCTTATGAAACATCTCTGTTGCTGGAACACTGTCAAGACTTGCTGGCTGAAGGGGCCATGAATCCTTCACTGGATACCTCTTAGCTGGCAGGCGGACTGTAAACCATGCCACCTAATGCCCTTCTGATAAATGTATGAGCTTTCTACTCTTTCCACAAGGCAGCTTCTGGGGCTGTGTAATCAGCCTTGCCCTTGGCTTATTGCTTAAATTCCTTTCTGCAAAATACTCACAGATTCATACAGTGCTGAGGTTAATGTTGTCCATCAACCTTCAGGTAAAGGGAGGATTTTTTATTTTTTTTTGCTTATGAACGCAAGTACAAGGCTTTGGGTAAAACTATTTCCCACATGTAAGTGCCTTCAAGTTAAAATATTGGAAAAGCACTGCCCGCATTTAAAAAAGGATCTGACAGGGTCCGACTGGGGTGGGGGACACAGGGAAAAAAATACCCAGGAAGAAATTGAATAGCCTAGTCTACTTGGATCACTGGCAAAGGAGAAGGTAAAGCATGTGGGGGTGGATGGAGCAGGAGGCCCTGAGGCCAGCCTAGTCTGACACGGGTTATAAATTTGGCACCACCACCCATATAGTGGGTACAACAGTCTTCTCAGTAACTGGGCATGTACACATAAATATTACACAAGTTACACAGTACCCAATATCTTAGCAGAGGGGAAATTTGGGCACATATTTGTGTGCAAAAAAAGTTACCTATAGCTAATGTTGACCATTCTTTGCTGATAGTGCTGCTTTTGTAAGTAATTGTTACTTGAAGTTCCTAAACCTGACTGTTTTGCCAACCTGACTGTCCCTTCTCAGCCTGTCAGTTATAGCTTCTAATGCTAATGGACTACTGCTACATAAATATGGCAGCCCCCTCATAGAGGAACATGGAGGTTCAAACAGGTAATGCCAAAGTATCGGACAAATAAAAATGTAAATAGCATACAAAGACAATGTTATGATAGATATTGAAAAGGTTTCATTTCTGGTGTCAGTAGCTCTTTAACAGTGCCTAGCCTATTTTTTGGTTATGTATGGATTTCCATTCCCCTTGCTGAGGCTCTGGGGCTTGTGTACCTGGGCCACACTATATACATAGTGAGCTTGTTCATCTGTGATATACACATAATTTGTTATTATTATGATCACAAATTTGGGGGCTGTTATATATGCTGTGCCCGTATAAAGTAGGTGCAGTGTACATTTCACTGCTTTTTAGATAAATCTCTGCCACTGAGAATGATTTAACCTCAAATTCTGCCCTGTGCATGATGTTCTTTGTTGCAATATTTATTCTTTCCAATAAACCAAGATCATGCAGTCCCAACACTTTGGGGGAGATGGTGAGCACTTAGGAAATAGGCTAATAAACTGTATGTGCAGCAAGTGTCAGTGTTTGCCATTATTAGTAATTGAAATAATTCTCTTACATCGCAAATACAGGTATGGGATCTCTTATCTGGACACCTGATATCCAGAAAACTACAGAGATGAGAAAAATCCTCTAGGGCCCATTGCATGTGTCATCATAAAGTGAAAAGAGCATTTACTGTAAGAGTAAAGTTGTAAGACAAATTACAGTCAGACCCTGATGCCTCAGGCCCTTTCTGACTAAGCCTAAAGAATAACGATCATTAGTTATTTGACTCTCCATGTTGGCTTCACTAAATTATGGGGTTTGGATAATGAAAATGCATTTCCTGTGCAAATGACTATAAACAAGACATTGGCAGTTCTGACTTATAAAAACCATAATTGAGCATGCCATATGGTTAAGGAGAGTATAAGAGACATAAGAGAGAATATCTTAAAGAAAGATAGAAGATAGAAAATAGAGCATGCACTGAAGATGAAAGTCTTGGAAATTCCAGAGTAATGTCAGGAGGTGTTATTTGCTGGAATTGGTAGTTTACAAGAATATACTGCAGCCTGAGTATCAATGTCTTTTTCCTGAGCTGTCGGAGCAAAGCAATACTTTCCAGTGTAACAAACAGATCATTAGGTACAAGCACGGGGGACATTCAGGCCATTTTTTCGGAGAACAAATGTCTGCACTGTAAGTGCCACCTGTTAACACATAGAATAGCATATATATTTTCAGAACATGCTACTCCAGAATAAACAAAGAAAGGTTTCACATCAGCAGCATGTCCCTTACCATTTCAACTCGCAGCATAGAAATAATCACCACTCTAAGCAGAAAATCATCAGTTTAAAGTAATTACAGGCTGCATATCCAGACTGATTGGGGAATGGTATCTGTTATTTCTGTAGTGGCTACCATTGCTACGCTGCATGTTCTCACTGAGTTTGTTTGGGTTTCCTGCACGTATTCTGGTACAGACAGGTAGATCAATCAGACTGACCCTACTGAGTGTGAATGGGATAGGGACCTAAGGCTGTAAGCTCCACTGGGGCAGGGAACGATGTGAATGACATACAGCTATCGGAAATCCATTATCCAGAAATCTCAGAATTATGGGAAGGCCATCTCCCATAGACTCTATTATAAGCAAATAATTCAATTTTTTTTAAATGATTTCCTATTCTTCTGTAATAATAAAACAGTGGCTTGTAATTGATCCCAACTAAGTGTGGCAGTGAAAGAACTGCAGAATGTTCAGCTTTGCTTTTAATCATTCACTCAAAACAAATTTACAAGGTACTTATCTTCATATGGAAACAAAATATAGCTCTGGCACATGAGATTGTAGACTTCATGACTACCCCAATGCCTCTCCCATAACTTCTCTCTGTAAGTCAGGCCACACAGCCTTTCTCCAAGTCAGCTTCTCTGCTGCACTTTTTCCAAAAAGCCTACCCTTCTCCAGGCACAATCACAGGCCCCTTGGCACAAGGAAGAGCCCATAGGTATGGGATCACACCCCTTTTCTTTCCATCCTTGGGCAGTCACACCCTTTTCCTATGCTATGGCCATCCCTGGCAGGACAGGAAAAACCCTATAAAACCACAATTTCCCCTCCTTCCTGTAGTGTTTTTTTGTGTCCTGTCTAGGTAAGACAGCAAAGGGACTTTAGGTTTGGAGAACCAGGCCCTGATGGGTCTGAGGGCTGCATGAATAATCATTCAATGAGTGGGTTATTCAGGGGAAATAGAAGATTCTCTTAGGTTTACCACTCCTTCATTTGACATGGATGAGATTCTGTTTCAATGATACACTTTCTTCCAGAAGCAAACATGTCTCTAGTACAGTGCCATGTGGGATTTGCATCAGCACTGAAGAAAAATGCTATCAAACATGCTGGGAGAGCTTCGCTAGGCACAGGGTGAGTTTTTATTGCTTCTGGGGGTCTGCCCAGGAATGTTATTTTACAGGTTTCTTCTGGCACCTTTATTTTCTTGGCTACAGTTGCACTAGTCCAAGATGCCAGGCTGCTAGCTGTCTGAGTTGGCTGCAAAGGTACTGACACAGCATGCTTTTTTTCAGCTGGGTTACATGTGATAACAATATGGTTGTTACTCTTCTCATTCTGGGGATATTTTTCTTGTGTTTTCCAGATGTCTGGGCATTTGAGAGCGTCTGGGAAAAGATTAAAGAAAACCAAACACTATTTTTGTGTGCAATGTTATCAACTCCTGCCAGAGGGGGTTGAGAGAATGAGATGTAAAGAATTCATGCGTTGGTTTAAGCAGATGTTATCAAAAATGTTTAAGGACATGAAAGGTTCTCAAAAGTCTGTAGTCTCTACATCAAGTCAACATTTGGATTCAGACAATGATTCTGAATTGGATGACTCTTAAGGGTGAAGACACACAGAGCTACTAATCACCAGAAAATCCCCTGCCATAGACAATACTGAGAATTGCCTCTGCTAAACCACATGTAGAGACAATTATCAGTAAATGATGAGCATTGTCTATTTTAGTAGCCACTGCTACTAAGTAGCTGCTGCTAGTAGCTCCATGTGTCTTTACCCTAAGACTTGTCTTCAAAACAAAAAGAAGATTTTCAAACGTGAGAAAGATTATTGGTCATAAGGAACCAGATTTGCCTGTCTTAGACAAACAAAAGCTTCCCTTTTCTCTGAAAAGAAATGAACTTCTTTTCCAGCCCATGCTTCAGTTAAGAAGCCTATTGGAGAACAATAGAAGAATTTAAATCTATGTTCCTTTTTGTTCCTTTTTATGTACCTACAGGATATTGGTTAGTGGAAAGATCCACTGGTGTTGATGTGACAGTGGCTAGATTGGCTAGGAGAACCACCATTCTGCTATTAAAGACCAAATAGATAAGAGAGCTGAATGCACCTTAAGAAGAACTTATATAGCAGGGACAAGCATTTGTAAGCCAGCATTGGCTTCTGTACCTTTAGCTAGATCTCTGAAGCTATGGTTAAACTCTTTGGAAGAAGATATTGATGCAGGGACATATAGAGATGATCTGATTGACATGCTCACTCCTATTAAACTGACCACTGACTTTTTTATGTGACGTTGATATTGAATTAAAAAGGTAGCTAGAACTATGGCTCTTTCTATAGCTGAAAGGAGAGCCCTGTGGCTAAAGGCTTGGTTGGCTGCACTGGGATCCAAAAATAGCCTTATATCTATTCCCTTTGAACCTGGCAAGCTTTTTGAAAGTCCGTTAAATAAGCTGCTTGAAAATTTGGCCTCAAATAAAGGAAAAACTATCCCCGAACAAAGAGGAGATTTCCTTTCGGGTATCATCTGGGAAATCTCAATCACAAACTCACAGTGTTAGAAAATCCTGAATCAGAAATAGTGACTCAAAAAAAAGAGTTTGGTACCAGAAACAGAGCTGTCTGAAATAGAAATACCTCTAAGAAGTCCGGTCAAAAGAAGGATATTGGTCAAGGATATAGTTAGAAGTAAGGGGGAAGTAAGTGGAAGGCTAACTTACTTCCTTCAAGCATGGATGCATCCGTACAACATCAGACTCGTGGGTGTTAAGAATTATAAAGGAAGAATATTTTAAACATTTTTGATGTGTTCCAAAAGAAAGATTGTGTGTAAATCGAGCAAAAGGAAACAAGCAAAAACAAGAGTTAATGGAAAATGCTGTTTCAGAATTTCTAAAAATAAGAGCATTGGAACCCGTTCCTTTGGAGGAAAGAGAAATTGGGGTTTATTCTTACATTTTCCTGGTCCCAAAGTCAGAAAATTCTAAACAAATTCCCATAGAAGGCAAAATTCAGGATTCCAGTTTATCCAGTGAGTTCCTGCGGATAGCAGTTTATCTGAACGACACTCTTTATCACCTTCTTTTCAGACCTCCCCCTTTTGGAATTTCTTCAGTACCCAGGGTGTTGATGAAAGTATGTTGTCTTAGCAGCAGCTCTGAGAACTTGGGGTATCCATGTAGTTCCATATTTGGATATGGACTTTTGAAAGCTTCTTCTCTTCCTCAGATTCTTCATTATTTGGAAATTCTTTCAGTGTTGAGGGAACACGGATTGTGAACAAAAAGAAATCAAATCATCTAACCACATTCATCAAGCTTCTGGAAATGAACCAAGATACAGTTCAGATGAAGGTTTTTCTGCCACTAAACATGGTACAGTTTCTCCTTTCATCTGCAAGAGAAGTCAGGAAATCCCAAAGGATTTCATTCCAGAAGGCTATGAGAGTTCTGGAACCAATGACAGCTATTTCCTGGGCAAGAGCTAATTTTTGTCCTCTTTAGGGAGAAATTTTCACCAAATGGAATAAGTTTTGGCACTCTCTAGACCATTGTTTCCAGATTTCAAAAGAGGTCAAGAAAGAAGTCAGCTGATGGGACAATGTCTCTAAAACTGGATGCATCAGCCTCAGTTTGAGGATCTCATTTGTGGAATTTGATAATGCAAGGGAAGAGGTAATTTTTGGAAGAAGCAATGTCATCAGATTTCAAAGAACTCAAGGCAGTTCGCCTGGCTCTCCAAAGATTTCAAAGTGATGTGAATGGGCAACAAGTGTTAGTCCACTCCACAATGTGGTCACAGTGGCTTACTTAAACAAGCAAGGGGGAATCAGAGTACCTGGGCAGATGCTAATCTTTTCTCCATCAAAGCAGTTCAAAAGGGAATGGAGAATGTTTTAGCCGGCAAGCTCAGCCGGTCTGCTGTCAAGCAAAGGGAGTGGGAACTAAATCAGGAAAATTTTCAACTGTTGGTCTAGAAATGGGGTCTTCCACAAACCAACTTGATGGCATCAATGAAAAACAGGAAACTTTCTTAGTTTTGCTTTCTAAGGAATGTGGACAATCCATCTTTTGTGATTGCAATGTCATTCAAGTGGAACTTTGAACTAGCCTACATATTTCCTCTTCTGCCAATGATTCACATTCTTACACATTCGTAAGGACTTATACATAAAAACCCCCAAGTAAAGAGTATTCTGGATAACATGCAGACATTATATACAGTAAATAAGGATAATAATAAACTTTTTTTTGCTTTATAGGTAAAACAAAGTTTAAATCTGCCATTCTCCCAATCTTTTAGATAAATGATGTACTGTAGGTAAATGTAGAAGCATCTCACAAATGGTTTCCCTTAAAAGTTTTGTAACACAGCGAAGACCAAGGTTTTAATGCTCTGTGGAGATACATATACACTTTGCTAAGCCATAGCTCAGTGAGTCCCAAAAATAGTCAAAATAAATTGCCAAGAAATGACCACACTTTTAAAGTTGCCATTTTTATTTGTTTAAAGCAATTGCAGAAACAAGCAACTACTGTTAAAAGGTGAGTGACCCCTAGGAAAAATGGACTAACAACGGGCAATTTTTAAAGTTCAGTCACTCCTCAAACAGCACTAATGGCTTTGCTCTATTTATGGACAAGTAACTGAGGATTGAAGTGCACTAATGGCGGTTTCATGTTTTATCACCTTAGATCTTGGATTTAAGGCTACTTGTGGCAGATACATGTTCCTGCTAATGGCAAGGATTGGTTCTTGTCATGTGAAAGTATATTAATAGAAGGAACATGTTTAGGGATAAGCCTGTCTCTTAAACAATGTTCATAAGGTCCATTAATGCCAGGGAGGATTATGGTCTCAAAAGTATAGCTTTTATATTGCAAGTAAAGGGTAAGAAAGAGAAATTAGATAACAGACTAATTGTTCCATTAATAGTTTTTAGCAAGTTATCTTTATCTGATTGAATGTATTAAATGTATTAAAGCTAAAGATAACCACCATAAGTATACCCCCCCCCCCACCTCAATCAGCTAGACCCTAACAATCTATCACCTATCAGTTTCCAGACAGCTGAGGTTTCCATTCTGTTGCAGGGGGGCTTGGAACGTCATGATGAACAGGCATGATAACTGTACACCCTATTTACTAAACAAAAAACAAGCTGATTTATCAAACATTAAACTGGAAATCCTTTGCTATTCCCAGCAGTTTTTCCATTCATTTCATATCTCACCCTAACCAGCATTCAAACTTCGCCCTAGAGAGATTAGTTTCAATGATTGGGCACCAGTTGATCTGAATCCCAACCAAAGGCTTAGATTTGCCTAAAAGTACACATATCTGATTATAACTAGCAAAATAAAGAGACAACTCAAGTGACCTTAAATAAAAAAAGCCAAATCATATCTTGCTAAATGATACTGGGAATTTAACATTGAAGCATAACATTTATAGATTATATTTCATGTGGTTATAAACAGAGCAGACATAATAAACAAGTGTCTATCAGTTGCTAAAAGAATTATACTACTAGAATTATATACTAATCAACGTGCTGTATTTACTGTATAAGATATTTCCCATAATGGACCATGAGGGCCACTGGAAAGAACACTTCTGTGTCTTATGCTAGAAGATCTGATCTGAGAAGAGCTGCTTTAGGAAATAGGTGCTGACAAGTGCAGTGACCCATTGCAACCTATCAAAACTTTATTTTTCATTTTTGTAAATTGTAGTAGACTGCTCAAAGTTAACTTGTAATTGAATGCTATTGGCCTAAAGCAGCCCCATGGATAGTTTCTTATACTTTAGATCTTTATTCACATTTCATGCATAGATACAAAACTGAAGGGTGCTGACACTGAGTAACTGCGTGATTATTTAATGTCTGCTATCTCTCTCCTCCTAATGAAATGAAAGGTGGGGGAGTAGAGAATTCAAGTAGTGTCAGCTAATTCTAGAAGGTGACAAAGCCACTTCTCATTAATTCAGAGGACATGTGTGCAGAACATGCAGGACGGCTGTAAATATGATTTGGTGACATGATTGCCAATAAAAGTCATTTTCTTCACAGCATAATAGCTAATTATATGCAACGGAGTTGTGTATTTTATGTCCCGTGTTATGTTTGACTGGAATCATTAATATAAAATGTCAGGCTGGTATTCCAATATCTTTGGTGGCATATTTAATGAGGACAATAGAATCACTACTGAACCATTTATCCGGGGTACAGCTTTGCATTTTATGAGGGCAGCATTAGCATGTAACGTGTGACTGGCTAGCAGGTCCTTTACTTTAGCAAATCGTTTTTACTCAGCTTCCAGCTGTACTTATTTCTCCAGTCTACGTGTATGCATGGCTGGAAAAGTACTGGTCCACTTAACCACCGATGCCACTGATGAATTGAAAATTGACCGTGACATGTAAACTGAAAGAAAACTCTCCCTAAGCAGAAGCATCATGTTCTGTCATATATTATATCATGTAGCAGAATCTATGATAGAATTTTGGTCTTATACGGTATTATGAGAACTGTTCTGTGGCTAACCTCCTGTATAGTGGGGTTTATTAGCCATAACTTTCAATGCAGTACTACTTGCCTGCATTCTGGGCTTAAGGAAAGACTAGTGCTTAAGGAAACACTAGTGCTTAGTTCTACTATGTTGGTTCTTTTCTCAACAAGATGAGAGGGCTCATTTACATCTGCAAGGGCAGTCCGCAATTCCCCCGAAGTCAGCTGAATGTAAAACCACTTTCATTACTTCCATCAATATGCTCTCCTTAGGCTTCTATATAGTTGAGTTTGGCGCCACTCAGTCCTTCCTGCCGTCTGTTCCAATTGAGTGCTATTGAGTGCCAATAAACGCAGAAGCTAACTTTAACATTCCATTTTCGCACAGCGTCAATAGGGGCAGGAATTAAGTGCGATTGCATTTTAGAATTCTGAAAATCACTACATGTGGGAAAAAGACATGGGATTGAGCTCGAAACTGCGCTTTTGCACTTGCGTACGTACATGTGACCCAAGGACATCACAAAGCAGTTTCTCCTTAGTAAAAATGACAAAGCTAATAATAATATATTTAAAAACAATACATTATCAGCATGACCTGTCCAGGAACTGTCACTAAATGTACATTTCTAGGAACTGTAGATGTCACAAGAAGCTGACCCCCACTATAAACCCAGCTGGGTATAGTGCCCATTGTCTATTTTAACCATTCAGTTCCTTGATACAATTTAGCTAACGCATGTCAGTGGAAGTATTTTTACAGCTTACCTGTAGCCTCTGCTATTATTTTAGAAGACATGGTTAAAATTTACCACTGGATTACTTCACAGGTTGGTCCAAAACACTTTCACTGAAACAATACTCTGCCCACACAGAACATATGGACTATCATTTTATTACTAACATACTGACCATTGTAGATGAGCCCTGCTCTTTAATCCTTGAGGAGTGGAACCTCAATAGCTTGTAGCTGGGACCAAAGAAACCCAGGGCACAAGTCACAACCATATATTATTAAGGGAGGCATTTACTAATGCACACGTTTTTCAATTTAGTTTTTTTTTACAGCAAAATAAGATTATATTGCTGAAAAAACATGATTATTCTGCAATTTATTATTCGACAAAACCGCAACAAATCCAAAAGCAAAAATACACCATCTAAAACCTGTTGAGACATGCAAAAATGAATGGCTTCATGTAGAAGTCATTGAAAGATCTTTCTTTGCTTTATGGTTTCAAAGGTTTTCAGGTTTTTTTGGCTTTGGCTTTTGTAGAACAATTCAAAAAAGTTAAAGTTTCGTGCAACAATATCAAATATTTGTGGTTTTCACTTGTTTTCTGTGTCTTTTTTTTCTTTGTGTTTTTTCAATTCGCATCTTTAGGTAAATGACTGACATTTGTGGAAATGAGTTTTAATCATGGTTTCAAAATCTGAAAATCTTAATTTTGATAAATGCCCCCCGAATGTACATATATATATATCACATGTCCTCACAAATCTTCCCTTGTCCCTGTTTTTACACTGTATGCTCTGCACTCACCAAATTTGCTTTCAGCTTTTTCTTCATTCCTTTCCGTTTCCTTCATTTCGTTTTTCTCCTTTCCCCATTTCTTTTCTTATCTTCCTATGCCCTTCTTTCTTTTTTCATTTTTTTTATTATTCCTATAACTTATTTAGGATTGCATTTAGGCCAAATTGCCATTTAATAAATTATGTACATACAAACAATGATTGCATCCATTTTTGTGTACTGCATCTAGGGCTGCATTCAGAAATAAGCCCAATGGTACAGCAATATGTTCTATGCAAAATGTAAGGTTTAAATTGGCCAAGCTAGCCAGTCTGGTATAGTTTTAATTAGCCTTCTGTTATCTTACAGTGAGGCCAGAGGGGTCAATAAAGGAGTATGCAAAGAAATGACAAACCAACACCCGTGAACCCACAAAGTTTCAATGTTTGCCTATAACACATACAGAAACAAAACCGAAAACAACTGTGTCATTCAATTATACTTGGCATTAGAGCTAACAAAGTTTTTTTGAAATGTATAAAAGTGCATTTTGAATGAATCTTGTGTTTGCATAATATTGATACATATTAATGAAGGCATGGGTATGATGGAATGATGCTTTTTAGAAATACAGAGAGATACATTTATCTCCAGTTTTGCTAAATTGCTCTCCATTTGTGTCCTATTCCTCTTATACAGATGGCACAAACATCAAAATGCTCACATGGAGGACAACAGATTGCCATGGTACATTAGCGGGACATAGTGAGCCATTTGAGCCAAATGTCTAGATAACATTGCTCCATTTGTATTGTTTTATGTGTACAAGAGGACCACACTGCGAACATCTTAAAATAGTTCAATAAGCAGCCAAGAGAGTAAATAGTTTGTCTTATGACTCCTTTACCTGTGTTTTCCTTTTTCTACACATTCTACACAATGGGGCACATTTACTAAGACACGAATCTGAACCGAATTGGAAAAATTCCGATTTGAAAACGAACATTTTGCGACTTTTTCGTATTTTTTGCGATTTTTTTCGGCGTCTTTACGACTTTTCGGAAATTGTCACAAATTTTTCGTTACCAATACGATTTGCGCAAAAAAACGCGAGTTTTTTGTAGCCATTCCGAAAGTTGCGCAAAATCTGGTGATTTTTTCGTAGCGTTAAAACTTGCGCGAAAAGTTGCGCCTTTTTCGTAGCGTTAAAACTTAAAAGGTGCGACATTTCGCGCAAGTTTTAACGCTACGAAAAATCGCCAGATTTTGCGCAACTTTCGGAATGGCTACGAAAAACTCGCATTTTTTCGCACAAATCGTATTAGTAAAGAAAAAGTCGCGACATTTTTCCGAAAAAATCGCAAAATACCGATCATTACGAAAAAAACGCAATCGGGCGCATTCGGCCCGTTCGTGGGTTAGTAAATGTGCCCCAATGTATAGAAAACGGATACAGTATTTACATACCAGAATCAACTGAGTTTTATAATACTGAATAGAACATGTTTAACAAGGCTATCTAGGATATGTCATTTAAGATGAGAAATAGGAGCTTCCTTTAGTGCAGCAAGCAATGGGAGCCCTGAAATTACAAGATGCTTTATACTGGAGTTCAAGACTCCCTGGAGCATAATGTACTGCTTATTATAGTATAAGTATATGGTGGTGCAATTTCTGAATGGCATTCTGACTGGCATAAGTCTGCACTAATATTTGAGTCATTACTGCAATTTTGTGATTGTAAATTAGCCTTTTAACATCTTAAATAATACATTTCCCCTCCACATGTCACCCTTATTGTAAATCTATAATATTTTCATTATGCAATACATGTCTCCTCTTTACCTATAACATGTCCTGCCTTTGTTGCCCTTTCTGATACAGTAGGGAGTTGATCTAAAGGTGGTAGATGGTTAGAATTCAGCTGCCGATTTGAGTCTTTTAGATTATGGATTATCTGTCCATGTATGGGCATCCCTGATGAGCGTACCTGACCAACATATGGTCTAATGTTGGCCAGATCTTGATCATGCAGTTCTGATTTTCTGTCGGATTGGGGTCCACACTGACTTCTGTCTGATGCCCGCTGTTTTAATTCAATTATTTGGCCCTACAGCCTATGGCTACCTTATATATTGGTCTAGAAAAAAAAATAATCCCACTTGTTAGGCCAGATTTAATTCGCTAATCTGCACGTGGTATTATATATGTATCATATTATAATATATATGTAATAAATATGTAATATGTATATATAATAAGGCAACACCTTGAATGTTACTTAGAGGCCCATTTATCAACATTCGGATGTTAGAGATTTTTGAAATGACAACTAAACTCATTTCCACGTACATCAGTCATTTATCAAAAGATCTGAATTGAAAAAGCACGAACGGAAAAATATGTGAAAACACATGCGACAATATGAAAACCGCAGTTTTTGGTATTGTTGTACAAAATAGCATTAAAAAGCCCCTAAAATCTCTAAAACCACAGACCAAAGAAGGATGTTCCAGTTGTATAAGGGACATCTGCCACGAACAGGTTTTAAATGGCGTATTTTTGCATTTGGAATTGTAGAGGTTTCATTGCACGATAAATTGCATATAAATTGGATATATATTTTGACACAAAAAATTAAAATCATGAAAAAAATCAAGCGTTAGTAAATGCCCCCCTTGGACTCCATTCTCCATCCCTCACAAGCCTTGCACTCCCACCTCCATACTCTGCTCACTTTGGAAGAAGGGGATTCCCATCCACTTGAACAACATACAGCAGCTCTGTTTGTAAACATCGCATGGTTTTTCTTGGTAAACAATCCCCCTGACTTCACACACTGATAGCAAATTGATCATTAAGCTGCAAGTGTTGTAGTTCCAACTAGTGACTTAAGGGCTCTGGTACACGGGGAGATTAGTCGCCCGCGGCAAAACTCCCTGCTCGCGGGCGACTAATCTCCCCGAGTTGCCTTCCCTCTGCCATCCCACCGGCGAACATGTAAGTCGCCGGCGGGATGGCAGACGCGGCGGCGCGATTTCGCGCAAATCGACGAAAAAGACTCGCGAGGCTTTTTCGGCGATTTCCCGAAATCGCCTCGCCGCGTCTGCCATCCCGCCGGCGACTTACATGTTCGCCGGTGGGATGGCAGAGGGAAGGCAACTCGGGGAGATTAGTCGCCCGCGAGCAGGGAGTTTTGCCGCGGGCGACTAATCTCCCCGTGTACCAGAGCCCTTACTGAAAAGAAAACAAACAAATATATAAATAACACACTGTAGATACAAACAGAGCAGGCTTTAATTGTGTATTGAATTCAAGACACAACATAATTACACACCCTTTCTTTCATTGTAGTGGCTTGTTTATCACAGTGTGTGATACATCTTCCATTCCTGTTTCATCAGGAGGCTAATGTGAAGAAAACATGCTTCCATAGTGTGAATAATGTAAATAAATATAAATAAATATGAAACAAAATAAATGGTGCCATATCAGGCTTGCAATTATTATTATTATTATTATTATTATTATTAGAGATATCTGCTTCTAAATGTCAATGTATTTTTGTTTCATCTGTCAGGAAAAAGGGCAAGTATACATTGGGTTTTTTTTCTCTCGCCTTAGATGGGTTTTTTATTTATCTGTAGGGTATTTTGGAACATCCTGATTTTATTTGCTACTTTGTACATCCCCCCAAAAACATATGATGACAAGCATAATGTTTAAGATGCTAATTTATAGTGATTGGCAGTGCCAATGTTACAGACTGTAAATCTTTGTAAAAGCTTTGCCCAGCTTTGTTATATTTTCTAGCCATTCTGATCTTCTGTGCTGCTCAGTGAAGTAGCCAGTGAAGTAGTGTGACACTTGTGGGGGTCACTGTCTGCATGTGGCATGTTTAAATGTACTGGTACACACCACAAGGCAGATAAAGAGTCACTGGTGATCCCTTCTTCACCGACCATGGAAATGTACCTCCCTCAATGTAATTATAGTATACTAGATTATAAGGAAGCATAATATACCCCTGCATATTCCAGGATGTAATTCACCATTGTGTGTGACACATTTGGCAGTCCCTTTTTCACTGCCTACTGACACATTCATTCCTAAACAAAATGTGAACTGCTTGAAAAGACACCTGACTTGTTGTCCAGTGCAATAGAGCACCATGAGCATTGGTAAGAGGTGTTGTGGTTTCCTGATACTACCAGTATTATTTCATCATATTTCTTTACTTGTTAGATAGCAGAACTAGAATAGTGTCTTATCCACTAAAAATGCAACATGCTAATGTAGCTTGTTGCATCCTTTTTTAAACTAATACCCTAACCATCAGGGTCGGGCTGGGGTATACAGGGCTGCCAACACAGAGGCCTACTGCACTCCCCAAGGCACCCCCACTACCTGCACACACCCCTTCCCTGAGGGCACACAGGGTCGGACTGGGGGGGTGAAGGGCCCACCAGGGCTCCCGCCCCAAGGGCCCTGCAGGTGTCCCCTAACCCCCCCGCAGGGGCCCCACTAACCCCCCTCGCAGGGCCCCCCACCCAACGTCCTATCGCGAGCATGTAAATTTTAGGGGAGGAGCGGTCAGGCAGGGGAATCGCTGCAAGAGTCGGGTCTGGGCCGCTGCGGCCCACTAGAGTCAGGGCCCACTGGGATTTTTCCCGGTGTCCCAACGGCCCAGTCCGACCCTGAGGGCACATCTCATACATGATTTAGGGAGGAATGACAGCAGGGGAGCGCCAACAGGGATTGGGTCTGGGTCGGCAGGGCCCATAATGGCCAAGATTGACACAACTTATGGCTCTGTCCACCTAAAAGGCATATCCAAGTATGGTTTAACATTCCCTCTCAATGAAGTGGAAATAGCAATTGCAAACCTTTTCATATACATCAATTCTTCCATCTCTTGTTAACATTCAGTAATAAGAACATATCGCTTTCTCCTCTCCTTCCCAAGCCTGCAGCCCGGGCTGAATGCATGAATGTCTACCAAGCATAATTGGAAATTGCTTTGCAATTGAAAATAGAGACAGAAATTCAAGACATGATTATATTATTCAGATATTTTATTTTTAAAAGCCTCTCTTACGTAGTTCCCTCATTTTTCTCTATTCTTCATAAGCCAATAATTACAGGCCATGTTAATATCAGGTTTAATCGTGTATGTGATTCAGCTAGACAACTAGAACTTTTTAAGACTCTATTAAGTAAGCCCTCCCACCTCTCTGCTGTTCACCTATGCCATTCTCCCTTCATGCTTTCATTATTTCCCCCAGCAGTGGCTCACTTTGGAAATAGTCAGTGTATGAAATTTTTATGATAATTTAGCAGGATTTTGCTAACGAAGACTAATTGCTTGCATAAATTAATATGCTGATCCCTTCCCACCCCCTGAGAGGGGTCTCGCTGTTAGCGCAAGATCTCTACCACTCGTGTTTACTGTGCCCATCTGCTCAAAGTGCCTTTTATTTAAAGGGGGAATTGGCCGCCTACTGAGTGAGCAAAAGCACTTGGTATTGTGACCACTTTCAACTCCCTTTTGGTATATGAGTTTGGTAATGGCAAACCTATTTGTTTAATTATTTGTTAATACTTTACATGTTGTTAAGTATATGAAGTAATTCAGAAAGTTACTGGCATTCAGAGCAAAGGGGCCCGCCAAATCTTGGTAGATAACCTACTATAAGTTTACTTTATATAGATTGTTCCCAAGTGCAACATTGCTAATGAATGCTTTATAAGTCTTGAAATATTAACTTTTCTGGGTCCATCCTTTCTTTAAAGATTCCCCTTGAACACAATGTATACAAAACTTTCTCTAAACCTTAGAAGGAAAACTAAATTCTCAAAGGCAGGGGAATGGGTAGGGGTGGAGAACTGAGGCAGGGGAATGGGTAGGGGTGGGGAACTGAGGCAGGGGAATGGGTAGGGATGGGTAACTGAGGCAGGGGAATGGGTAGGGATGGGGAACTGAGGCAGGGGAATGGGTAGGGGTGGGGAACTGAGGCAGGGGAATGGGTAGGGATGGGTAACTGAGGCAGGGGAATGGGTAGGGATGGGGAACTGAGGCAGGGGAATGGGTAGGGATGGGGAACTGAGGCAGGGGAATGGGTAGGGATGGGGAACTGAGGCAGGGGAATGGGTACTGAGAGAACTGAGGCAGGGGAATGGGTAGGGGTGGGGAACTGAGGCAGGGGAATGGGTAGGGGTGGGGAACTGAGGCAGGGGAATGGGTAGGGGTGGGGAACTGAGGCAGGGGAATGGGTAGGGGTGGAGAACTGAGGCAGGGGAATGGGTAGGGGTGGGGAACTGAGGCAGGGGAATGGGTAGGGATGGGTAACTGAGGCAGGGGAATGGGTAGGGATGGGGAACTGAGGCAGGGGAATGGGTAGGGATGGGGAACTGAGGCAGGGGAATGGGTAGGGATGGGGAACTGAGGCAGGGGAATGGGTACTGAGAGAACTGAGGCAGGGGAATGGGTAGGGGTGGGGAACTGAGGCAGGGGAATGGGTAGGGGTGGGGAACTGAGGCAGGGGAATGGGTAGGGGTGGGGAACTGAGGCAGGGGAATGGGTAGGGGTGGAGAACTGAGGCAGGGGAATGGGTAGGGGTGGGGAACTGAGGCAGGGGAATGGGTAGGGGTGGGGAACTGAGGCAGGGGAATGGGTAGGGGTGGGGAACTGAGGCAGGGGAATGGGTAGGGGTGGGGAACTGAGGCAGGGGAATGGGTAGGGGTGGGGAATTAAGGCAGGGGAATGGGTAGGGGTGGGGAACTGAGGCAGGGGAATGGGTAGGGGTGGGGAACTGAGGCAGGGGAATGGGTAGGGGTGGGGAACTGAGGCAGGGGAATGGGTAGGGATGGAGAACTGAGGCAGGGGAATGGGTAGGGGTGGGGAACTAAGGCAGGGGAATGGGTAGGGGTGGGGAACTGAGGCAGGGGAATGGGTAGGGGTGGAGAACTGAGGCAGGGGAATGGGTAGGGATGGAGAACTGAGGCAGGGGAATGGTTAGGGGTGGGGAACTGAGGCAGGGGAATGGGTAGGGGTGGGGAACTGAGGCAGGGGAATGGGTAGGGGTGGGGAACTGAGGCAGGGGAATGGGTAGGGGTGGGGAACTGAGGCAGGGGAATGGGTAGGGGTGGAGAACTGAGGCAGGGGAATGGGTAGGGATGGGGAACTGAGGCAGGGGAATGGGTAGGGATGGAGAACTGAGGCAGGGGAATGGGTAGGGGTGGGGAACTGAGGCAGGGGAATGGGTAGGGGTGGGGAACTGAGGCAGGGGAATGGGTAGGGGTGGGGAACTGAGGCAGGGGAATGGGTAGGGATGGGGAACTGAGGCAGGGGAATGGGTAGGGGTGGGGAACTGAGGCAGGGGAATGGGTAGGGGTGGGGAACTGAGGCAGGGGAATGGGTAGGGGTGGGGAACTGAGGCAGGGGAATGGGTAGGGGTGGGGAACTGAGGCAGGGGAATGGGTAGGGGTGGAGAACTGAGGCAGGGGAATGGGTAGGGATGGGGAACTGAGGCAGGGGAATGGGTAGGGATGGGGAACTGAGGCAGGGGAATGGGTAGGGATGGGGAACTGAGGCAGGGGAATGGGTAGGGATGGGGAACTGAGGCAGGGGGGCATCTCTGCATAAACAATGCAAGGGGAGCAATTTACTTGTAACATTATCACATTGAACAAGTTACAATAGTTTAAACTGAATACAGGTATGGGACTTATTATCCAGATTGCCCAGGACCTGGAATATTCCACAAAAGGGATCTTTCCGTAATTTGGATTGCAATACTTTAAATCTACCTAAAAATAATTTAAACATTAAATAAACCCACTAGGCTTGTTTTGCCTCCAATAAGGATAATTATATCTTATTTAAGATCAAGTACAAGGTACTGTTTTATTATTACAGTGAAATCATGGTTAAAAATTCGAGTTATTTGATTAATATGGAGCCTGTGGGAGGTGGTCTTCCAGTAATTCGGATCTTTCAGGATAACTGGTTTTCCAGATAATGGATCCCATTCTTTCAATCAAAAGTGTTAACATATTGGACATAATGTAGGACAAATTAGAACAGATTTTATTTTGCACTTTAGAAATTTGATATTCGTGCTTATATTTTGCAGAGGACTCAGCATATGAAAATATAGGATTTTGTACATTTCTATGGAAATAAAACTCTGGCACTCTGGCACCCCCCCCCTTTCCATCTATCTGACATTGTAAGAAATATTAAATAAAAAATATATGTAAGTAAGTGCATTACAAATGTGCAGTGAGAAACAGGTATTCTCCCATCTGTTTCATACGATAAACCTTAAGCGATGAGATAGCACCCTCTTGTGTGAAATGCTTAGCTTAATAGAGAAGACTTTTCAAAATAAAAAATATGTAAAATAAGCAGAAATTGCTTGTACACAGGAAAAAAAATAGTGTCTGTTTTGCACAATAATATCACTATTCAGAAACACCTATCAACCTATGCTCATTCTGTTATCAGATGTGTAAGATCTGTTTTACAAAATGATTTACTGAAGCAGTGCCATCAGTTCCCCCATTTTCATAGGAGCTGTATGACAGCTGCTGCATCTTCTAATGTTTGGTATATAATGAGTACAGGTATGGGACCCATTATCCAGAATGCTCGGGACCTGGGGCTTTCCGGATAAGTGATCTTTCCGTAATTTGGATCTCTTACCTTAAGTCTACTAAAAATTATTTAAACAGTAATTAAACCCAGTAGGATTGTTTTGGCTCCAATAAGGATTAATTAATATCATAGTTGGGATCAAGTACAAGGTACTGTTTTATTATTACAGAGAAAAGGGAAATCATTTTTAAAAATGTAAATTATTTGATTAAAATGGAGTCTATGGCAGATGGCCTTTCCGTAATTCGGAACTTTCTGTGTAACGGGTTTCCGGATAAGGGGTCCGATACCTGTAATATATTTCTTTACGCCCCTAGCAAAGTTTTGTATCTTATTTATCATTTTATTCAAGGCTTTAATATAGAAATCATGGAAATGGCAATGCTCACATCTGCAACAAAGGAAATCTGTAACAGGCATCCCATAATATCACAACATTTATGTCCCAGAAATATTTAATTAGCAAAACAAGTGATGCATTGTGTGGCATTCATACTAAAAGCTGTCCTTGAAAACATGCAGTGAACAAACACTTGGTAAGATAAGACTCAACAAACCTAATTTCCAAATGCAGCACCTGATCTGGGAATGAGCACTTATATTGTAGTGTCACCCACTGTGACCTACAGCACTTAGGGCTCTGGTACACGGGGAGATTAGTCGCCCGCGGCAAAACTCCCTGCTCGCGGGCGACTAATCTCCCCGAGTTGCCTTCCCCCTGCCATCCCACCGGCGAACATGTAAGTCGCCGGCGGGATGGCAGACGCGGCGGGCGATTTCGGGAAATCGCCGAGAAAGCCTCGCGAGTCTTTTATATTTAGTATAGTGTGTAATCCAACATCACCAGTGATATTGCCTATAGCAACCAATCAGCAATTAGATTCAAACGGTCACCTAAAAGCTTGAAAACCAAAATACAATTGGTTGCCAACGGTGATATTGGCTTACACACTATAATAAATATGCCCCTTTGTGCATTGTAGGAACTCATTGAAATGGCAGAAGAGAAAGTGGCAAAATCTTATCCAAAAGAAAAGACAGAAAAACCCAGTGTAATTTTTATGTAGTCTTGTGTTTTATATACAGCAGAGGTTTCCACAAACAGGACACAACAAAGGAAAATAGTAAATGAAAGAAATAATAAAACAAAAAGGTTTATATAGTTAATTCTTCTGATACCAGAACAGGCTAATGCACTGGCAGCCTGAATAGGCCTCAGCAGGGCCGGAATTAGGGGCAGGCAGAAGAGGCTCCTGCCTGGGATGCTATGGTGGGGGGGCGCCAGGCAGGTACCTCTTCTCTGACCTACCACTAGTTCTGGGTCCTTTCTCCCCACTGCAGTACCTCTCGAGCGGGCCCGGTAACCCCACCGCCCTGTGTGCACACATCTTACACTCGCTTGCGCAACTGCACACAGGGGGGCAGGCGGTGGTGGGGGGCCAAGCCGACCAGATTGCTTAGCTTGGCTTAGCACTGGGCCTCAGCCACTGTTAGGGCAACTTAATCCAGTAAAATTAAAAATAATTCATTTACAGCCTTTTAGCTTTTCTCCTCAGCTCTCTCAGCTGCACACAGCTCACTTCCTGGTTCCTACTTCCTGGCCAGAGCGCTCACTCCTGATCCTTCCTTTTTTACAGCTGATGGCTCTTTTATTTGTAGCCCCTCTATTGGCTATTTCATCTGAGTGAACACTCCACTCCATGTTATTCCCCCCTTCCCTCTTTTTTATTGGGTTTTTTTCAGTTACTGTGCCACAGTTTATAGACACCCACAAATACATTTTTTATATCTAGTTACTGCTTAGAAAATAAGAACAGTGGAGCATATGATTGCCGTTATTAACTTAATTAGTGATTCAAAGATTATTTTAAATGTAAAAGTACGCAGCTAATTAAATAAAGCAAATCTTTTGCCTCCAATTAACAGAACATATTCTTAAACGAAAAGCACGTGCAAAACTGATCAGAGTGTAGAGAGATTCATTTTTTTAATACATTTCAAAGTGTTTTAGTGAATATGAATAGTGATGGGCAAAATGTTGCCGCAGGCATGGATTCACTGCGAATTTCTGCGTTTCGACATTGGTGGATTGTTTTGCGAAATGGATGAAAAAATTCGCTGCGGAAAAATTCACCGCACGTCAACAAATTGTCGCAAGAATAGTGGCGAGTGTCAAAAGAATAGTCGCATGTCCAAAACTTCTTGCAAGGATAGTTGTAGGCGTCAAAAGAATAGTCACACCTCAAAAGAATAGTCACGGGCGAAAAAAAATTTTCCATGCAACATTTTCGCCGTTTCACGAATCTTTTGAAAGATTCACAAATTTTTCAGCAAAGCAAAACGGGACAGATTCACTCATCACTAAATATGAACTTTAATTGTGAAGGTTAGTCTAATGATACATAAAATACAGAAAAGAAATGTATGTTTATCCCAGTAAGCAGATTGAAAACAATGTTGACATGGGCAAATTTGCCCATGGGCAGTAACTCATGGCAACCAATCAAATTGTTGCTTTCATTGTTCTACCTGTAGCAGGCTGAAAAAAAGCCAATCACTGATTGGTTGCTATGGGTTACTGCCCATGAGCAAATTTGCCCAGTGTTGCTAAATGAGCCCCATTGAGGCGGGTTTGTGAAAGTTTCAAATTTTTATGGATTTTTTTTTCAGTCTGAAGAAGCTTGAACAACATGTATGGAAAAACTCAAAAGCAACTTGATTGCTTAAAAACACAGTGAAAGTACATTCTTCCCTTCATTTTCCAAATGTCAATATCATTTTGAAAATTCAACTCCTACATGAACTCAGCAGCTTTTAGATGTCGAATTTTTCTCAAATGAATATCAAAAATGTGAGTTCTGAAAGCTCAATATTAAATTATACGTTTTTTGGCGATGTAACAACCCAGATTAGAATTTGATTTGCCCCAAATGGCTATGTTTATAAAGCTGTGTTAGTGCAAACACCAATGTAAATATACATCAAAATGAGCAAAACTAGTAAAACTGGGTACATTTGCACAGTACTGACAACATTGCTTTGTGCCTTTAATTCACTTTTCCCTCAGAACAGGCAAGGCAGTTTGCTTGAATGTCAGGTTGCTGCATTCCATATGTTCAGTATGTCAATAAGCTATAATTGTGTTGAGCAATAGAAAAATGGCCGTACTTCATATCCTGTTGCTGTCCTGTCAGAGTACTGCTACCTGCTACTCTCTCACAGCTAGGCTCTCACAGTAATGGAGCTAATGGGTCTGCAAGCTGAGCTATACCTCTCACATACACGGAAGAAATCTTGGGCACTAGTACCAAGCAACAACTAATTTACTAAAGAACAGACATAGGCAAAGAGGGCAATTCATATAGTATCAAAGGCACAGCTTCAGAATATCTCATAATGTATCACGCATAGAACTTATTCATTCTCACTAGCTATTCTGATGCCGGAGGGATATTTCAGTTTCTTTAATAGGTCAGTCTCACCACAATAGGCAGTTCCAGTGTCTCATAAGGGAATGTACTCTACCCTAACCACTTACTTACTAGTTCCTTCTTTGGTAGGCCTCCCTGTCCCTCCATGGCGGAGCACGGGGCTGCTCTTTCTAGCTACCCTGTTTACCTCACACTCTTAGAGCATGCTGTCCTCATCAGTGTCCACTAGGGTGTTCTCCATACCTTAGGGCAGGGGATCCCCAACTTTTCTTACTTGTAAGCCACAGTCAAATGTAAGACTTGGCTATTAGGCAGCCTCTTTGCACACTATCAGCTTACAGGAGGCTTTATTTGGTAGTAATTATTGTTTTTATTCAACCAAAACTTGCCCCAAGTCAGGAATTAAAAAAAAACTACCTGGTTTGGGGGCACTGAGAGCAACATCCAAGGGGTTGGTGAGCAGCAAGTTCCTCACAAGCCACTGGTTGGGGATCACTGCCTTAGGGTCTTGGCCTCTCCTTAATATTGTTTTGTGTCTAACATTTATACATACACTGGACTTGTGTCTGAACATGCTGTGACTTCACACCTTGAATAAACGATTATGATCACTGTTGAGGTATAGATCTGTGCCAACATAATGTGTAACATAGGACTTTATTAGAAAAATAGATTTTATTTAGCCACAGTTGTAGTTAACAGATTCTGTGAATGTTGTATTCTCACCTATTTATATCACCTACCACCCTTTGGGTTCTGAAATCTGGCACAGTAAAAGAGAGGTAAATCCACTGCCAATAAATCTAAGGCAACGTAATTGCCTGTATACCTTAGTAGAGTTACTTACAGTGCTTTTCCACTGCCCCCACTCTGCCGATCACACTGACTTCTACGCCAATTACTACATTTTGCAACAACTCCTTTGCAATTCATTTAGTCAGGGAGAACCTTCACACCTCTCCCTAATCCCATTTGCAAAACAAATCTCTTTTTCTGCTGACAATTTCAGCTTATGCCATCCCCTTCTTGGAAAAAAAAAGTATTTTTTTGCCGGCGTGACTGAAGTGATTGCGGTGAAACAGCTGATAGCTGCTGCCAAATAATAGGTTTGTGTTCCAGTCTATCAGAGAATGCTTGTATATAGGGTGTTGTATCATTTGCAGAACGATGTAGCCTGTCCATTAAATTGTCACAATGGACCTTGGCAAACTGCATTTATCTGTAAAGTGCTTCGGCTCTTTCTGCAAGTTCTATAGCAGTGTTTTTGTTTGCTTTATAGGTGTTTTAAATCAATTTTTGCATGGATTTAGGTTATCTCTCAGGAACTGTCACCAGCTGTAAATTATTCTAAGTTGCTTCTTTCTTCAACAAGAGCATAAAATCTATAAGCTTGGTTCTTTTAAACAATCATGTCAAACTGAGTTGCCCGAGAATTGAAGGCGATCACATGAGATCCAATTTCCATGTGATTTTCAGTCTGGTAGATACAATAGGAGATTCTAATATGCACAAGGCATAATGATATATAGGTCAGTACTTTTAATATATAGGTCAGTACAATAATGTAGCTTGTAACACTAACCTTTTTCAAGGGGATGGCTCATTTGGCCAAATAGGGCTGGTCTGGTTAACTGCCCAAATGCTGGATCACATTGGGGGTTGCACTGATCCATCAGCCTATGGATTTGGATTAAGAGGTCCTAATTTGCTCTTCACTACCAATGGGATTATACAGCTGCTTTGATTCATATTTAAATTTGCAGTACAGATGCAAAATGCCAGCTAAAATCCACCCAATCTACCATGCAATCCTCAATTCATAGTTTTATATTAATTCAACAAATTGACAGAAAGCAATGGGTATGGCCTTCTGTCATCTATGGGAAGTCACACTCCCCTTGGGTGACCAAATGCCTAAAAATACAGAAGGAAACAGTTTCACATGATTATGTGATTGGACTGGTTTTAAACGGTTTATTCCTGTGATCCATAATAAAAAGGACATTTTTGGGTGTTTTGTCACTCAAGGGGAGTGTGACTTCCTGCAGGTGAGAAAAAGCAGTATGTGCCATTGTTAGTGATGAGCAATCTTTTTAAGTAGGCATAGAGTCGCAGCAAATTTCCACAAAATAGGCGCGGGCGACAAAAAAAATCATAAGACAAACATGTTTTGCGGATTCGCTCATCACTAGCCATTGTTCTTAATGGCACACTGGTCAACTTTTGCCACTACATTAGGGGCATAGGATGGGTGTCCATATGCAATCCACTTACAAGAAGATTGTTCTGCAGGCAAGTGGAGTATCTCAACAAAGGAGAAAGTAGCCCAAGGAGCAGAGCATATACTGCACCGTGTAAATGGTGAGTGGCATCCGAAAGGGCACAGTTTTGCATGGCAGCCCTTACCCCCGTTTATTCATAAATGAGTCCTAAAGTGATAGCTCTCACATTGCTATCTTTTTCAGTGATATATTATTCCTTGTTTGCACTAGAAAAGAGACTAATGCACCGAGGATAGTCTGGTAAGTAACATTTGTATGCATGAAAAGGTGTTTTTATTTTATTCCATTCAGTGGCTGTGTTTAGCATAGGAAACGGCCGCACAAACAAGACTTAAAAGGGCACAAAGTAGCCATTCATTACTGTAAATGATGATATAGAGGCAGCCGATGACTACAATGGCAGTTTCCTGTGACTAATAGCATAGCTTAGAAAACCTAAACTGGCTGAAACATAATAAAAGCCAAAGAATAATCAGCATTCTTATAAATAAGGGAACATATTTACAGGGCATGCTTGCAGCTCTTTCAATCAATCAATGAATATTTATACCTTTATTGATTAAATAATGCTCGTGCTAGGAAGTAATTGATGGAGACTAGCAATTCCTTAAACATCAAAACTGCAATATAATGAATGGCTTCCTTATGTTCTTGTAATGTTTAAGCTTAACGTTTGGCTACTTTTCAGTCGGAAGGGGTTTGTTTCCCTGTGAGTCACCAGTCTTCCTTTCTCGTCGATCATAGCTCCAGTCATGAGTTCTACATGGTAGGAACAATGCCGTTATGCCTGGCACATGTTTGCCAGCATTCCATTTAGAACTGATGTCCAAGGTCTGCAGAACTGTAGAACTTCAAGCCAGTCAGGATGCTGACCTTCCTTTCTCACTCATCACAGCTATATATAAATTGAGAAACAGGGCACATCAATATATAGAAAAACCTTTATTACATCTTAGGTACAAAAAAACCCAATGCGTTTCAACCCACCAAAAGGGGCCTTCGTCAGGGGAACATGCATTAAGTATATAAATGCAGGCAACTTACATGTACATTGACTGGGGCTATTTATTCTTGAATTTGTGTACATATAGGGGCACATTTACTTACCCACGAGCGGGCCGAATGCGTCCGATTGCGTTTTTTTCGTAATGATCGGTATTTGGCGATTTTTCGGAAAATTATCGCGACTTTTTCGTTGCCATTCCGAATGTTGCGCACAATCTGGCAATTTTTTCGTAGCGTTAAAACTTGCGCGAAAAGTTGCGCCTTTTTCGTAGCCATTCCGAAAGTTGCGCAAAATGTTGCGATTTTTTCGTAGCGTTCGGATTCATTCAAGCTTCAGTATGGTGACTTTTCTTGGGCCAGGTTGGAGCTGCAGGGTGCCATTGAGTCCTATGGGAGGCTTCCAAAATCATGCTAAGTCTGAAAGTTTCGCCCGCCGCTTACGAGCGCTCAATACGAAAAAGTCGTGACAAGATACGAGCGAATCATAATGGCTACGAAAAACTTGCGTTTTTTCGCGAAAATCGTATTGGTAACGAAAAAGTCGCGACAATTTTTCGAAAAGTCGTAAAGGCGCCGAAAAAATCGCAAAAAATACAAAAAAGTCTCAAAATGTTCGTTTTCCAATCGGAATTTTTCCAATTCGGATTCGAATTCGTGTCTTAGTAAATCAGCCCCATACTGTGTTGCCTGCATTTATATCCTTAATTCATGTTTCCCTGACAAAGGTCCCTTTTTATGGGGTTGAATCTCATTGGGTTTTCTGTGCCTAAGATGTAATAAAGTTTTTTCTATTTTTCTATATACTGGTGTGCCCTGTTTCTCAATTTATCTTTTGGCATTTACTTGTTGGGGACTTACAGACAGCCCCCTTATAGGCAGCACCCAGCTTGTTGTATTAGATAGGTTTTTGGTGTGCCAACCTAATAAATAATGATTATTATTTGTAACCATCACAGCTATAGTCGGAGGCTATATATGTTGGCTATCACTCGACTCATAACTGAAGGTTTGAATGATCCGAAACATGTTGAGCACATTTGGATTAAACTTCATGAAAGATGTTTTTAGAACAACAATAAGTTTTAGCTTTAATTTGTGCAAGATTAATAGCGTGAAGTTTTTGCCGCTATGGGTTTCCTGTGTAAAGTTATATTTATTCAAGTATTTATGATGTCCTCTGGTTGGTTTTTAAGAAGAATATTAGTCTGGAGCAATATCCTAATTCTATCATGCTATGGTAGTACTGCAGTCACCAATACAGTATATGAATAGGATCTTAGGCGGCTGTTAAAATGGACTTGGACCCACCATGGTTTGATCTCGGGGCAAAATGCCCAATTGTACGTACCCTGTATGTAGGGTTTTTGGTTAATGACCAACTAGTTACTATGTGCCGCAATGAGCTATTTCTGCTTCCTATGTACCTATTGACATTCCCCAGCGCTCTCCTTCATATTCCCTGCATTTTCATCTCCAGGCGAGGTGATTTCTTATACAGGAAAACACTATCTGAGCAGCACAACCCCCCTGGGTAGCTGAAATGGAAAATCCTGCTCAGGGGGAAGTTTGATTAACTCATTACCGAGCCACATTACTGAGCTATTTAAAATTAATATAGATACCTAGGATTAGATCCCATTATTAGATATTTACTTGTAGTGGAGATGCTTAACACTGTTGGCATGAAAAGCCAGATACATAATTACTGATTACAGTGTGTTGTCTTGCCATCACAGTTATAAATTAAACTATTCCTCTAGTTTTAGGTTCCGCTGATCACTTTCCAGCAAAATATAGATTGCTTTTCTAGATCCCAAAGTGCTCTCTTTGTATGGATTTATTCCTGATTTCCTTGGTGTTATACTGCAATCATCGGCCAGACTTTTCCAAGCAAGTCTGCTGTGTCCTTTTTAGCAAGGGAGTTATTTGGCAAGTGAGTTACACCTCTGAGCAGTATCATTTCCCTTTGTATTAAGTGTCCCCTAAGATTGCCCATAGAGTGCTTACTCCCTTCTTATCACCCTTGGCAGTTGGCAAATTGAAAGAATGGCTGGAACACAGCACCATAAATGAAAAGTAAATTGCTACCTGCGAACATTTGTCAGCTTATAACAAGAACTTCAGATTCTCTGCAGTCGGAAATAACTCCTTGTGAGCTGGCTCCATATAGGAGCAAAGAGGGTTTTACGCTTTGTTATTCAACAGCAACATTTGACTCCTAGCAGCATGTGGGTTGGAATATGTTATGTGTCTAGTCCATTAGTATTATGTGTCAGATAGAGAACCACATCCCACCATAGTCAAGAAAAACCCTGAATCTATAAGCGCAGGGGCTTCATGACAAGGAATCCAAATGACCAGCAGCCAGATTGCACTGGTTTATGTTTAGAGATTGGCAGAACCAGATGTAGCTGGGATTAGGTGAGAAGGAGAGAGTTAAAGGAGACATATCCTATAAAAATGATGAATGTACCAGGGAATTATACTCCTCTAGATATAGAAGGATTGTGCTTAAAAAGTTGTGTTTCTGACTGATTTTTTGAGAAATTCCACAAAACCCCCACTAGCCCCGCCCATCTGTGCCACTTCCTGCTGGCTGAATTCTCTGGATGAGCTGGGGAGCCGGCGGCCCTCCGTACCCTGCACTGTAGGATAGGAACCAATCAGCAGCTAGGCTGACCTGATAGGGAACTGAAGCCTGTCTGTGCTTGTGTGAGTGCAGGGCTGTGATTGGCTCTCCCCCTCCTACTGTGCTTCTGGCAGGGACCGTTAGGACACGCCCACTCTCCATTTCACACTGGAGGGAGAAGTGAGAGGATCTATAGGGAGCTCCAATAAAGGGGCCATTTTTACAGAGAGAATTTATTTTTAGCACAAAGTGAAACCAGCACCGGATATTATTCATAATTGCCTACAAAATTAGCGTTGCTCCCCATTTATCCAATATGTCTCCTTTAAGGCAAGAGAAAGCTGGGCCAGGGGGTGGAGAAAGAGAGGGATGTGATGTAAGAGGAAGAAGCACTCACTTCCTTATCTTTTAAACAGGTAGAAAAATCCCATCCACCTTCCCCGTTTTGCATATTTTGCAAAAATGCCAAGAGTTTCTCTTCTTTATGTTCTTATTTTATATATTAATAACTAAATGTGAATGTTTTTCTGAATGCACTGTTATATGGTGGTTTCTGTATCTTTATAAAGTATGAATGTGAGAGTCAGAATTGTATTAAAGAAGAAGGAAAGGCTAGTAAAGAGTTAATCTCAAGCTGCAGGCATACCTTCAGTTGTCTCAATAGTGCCCTTAAGTCTCCCCATATTTCTTCCGTTCAAATGATCAGAAGCCAAACAGGAAGAAAAAACGAAATTGCTGTGTAAAGAAGATTTCCAGAATGCATCGCTCCTGCACCAAGACCAGCTCCAGAATAAGCGCATGTGCATTTAACATACACTGTGAGCGCGCACAAGCAGGAGAGCTCGGGTAGAGTAGGTCACGCTTGCATCTATGGGAGGGAGAGGATTCGCACATGCGCTTTTTCTTACACGGCGCCATGTTGGAGTAATTTAAATATCTAACATGGCGGCCGCAATAGTAAATAAACAGCGCATAGAACAATCGGCGAGTGCTTAGAAAATACTTGCTGGATCAGCTACAGGGACATGAGGCTTATGCATGTATGGGGTCGCATTCTTAACCCTTTCCTTCTCCTTTAATTCATTTTACTTCATAATGCTTGATACAGAGAAAGTTTCCTTTCCCCATTGGGGTCAGGAAGGAATTTTTTCCCTCTTGAGAAATAATTGGCACAGGCTTCAGGTTGCCTTCATCTGCATCAAAACCACGGATATATGATAATGTATTTTAAGTTCATTTGTCACAGCAGCGGTGGAGGTTCTCTCCTGTGACTGCACTGTGGATTGATATATACAGACACTACTACTGCTTGTGCTAGGTGGCAGCCTGCTTGGATTTCCTATCATGAAGACACTGCAGATTCAGGACCAGCAGCAGGGCTGCTGAACTTCTCTTATGGTGGGAGATGCAGCTCCTGCTGGTAGCAGGGTTTGGGGCCAGCCTCTCTGTACGTAGAGGCAGCCAAATACTCAGTGGTGGATATAAGGACATGAACTCAAATGACAATTATGGAAGTGAAACTCAAGTCTTCAGTGAGGAGCGGCAGAGCATAGTTGACATTTCTTATAGAATTCTGGCTTTACAATTGTGCTGTGGGGCAGGTTATTTATTTGATAAAATGTGAATAAATACTGTGGCCATTTTACCCCATTTCTGTCTCCTGGTGTTTCATTAATATGTACATTTAATGTTAGCTTCTTATGAACAGTAGAAATTGTATTAATTATCTTACAGTGGCCTTACACTTAACTGATGCCAATATATGTGGGTTGTTATTTATGTACAGTACCTTTCTTAATAAACAAGCTGTGGCCTTTTTCACCCAAAGTATATATAGGTATGTTATAATAATGAAGGAGCTTGGAGTTGTTGGGAGGGACCCGTCAAATAGACACTGCCACAGGCAGGTGTTGTGTCAATGCAATGATGAGACCCCCCCAGTGCAAGTTAGACTATGTAATATGCACATTCAGATTCGAAGGCAACAAGTTGGAATCATAGCAAATCTGCCAAAGATGTCTCCCCCTAAAGTCAGGAGGTCACTAGGGGTTACCTTATAGAACTGCATCTTTTATACTTTCTTTTGTGCAATGGGGAAGTTGTGCCATGTAGCTCCATTGTAATCATTTTACCCAAAGTGAATAGCAAATGCTACTCATACTTTAAACCAAACTGCTTTTTTTTAACTTGCACAGGCAAGGTCCGACATGAGTTATTGGACAGGAACAAAAATTATGCAGTTTGCCTTTGTCACATACATCTATATTGTACAAAAGTTAGTTTTCCGCTTAACTGAGCTCTGTCAGAATACGTACCCATAGGTACAAAAAGCACAGAGCCGGTTACAGTATTTTTACACTGACAAATTATAAACAAAATCTATTCAAGCAACAAAGAACAGGATTTCATAACATAATTTTCTCCATTGTATGTCAACAGGCTAGCATTATTTAATTGTGCAGTGAGGTTATTATAAACAGGCATAAGGCAGGGAAAAGGCAATTAAACCTAGGTGATGTAAGTTGTATTTTCTAAAAAGATGTAAAATGTAAGTTTTTTGCCTACTCTATTCTTTGGTTAGATACATGTTCTTTCAGTCTAAAATATAACAATATTACATGTGTTAATCATTCAAGTGTTCCATTAATTTGCAGAAAAATTATTGAAATCTATTATGTTTTTATGGACTTAGCTTTAGTTTCATAATTTCCAGATTGCTTAAGGAGGCATATTATCAGGGTCGGACTGGGCCAGTCAGGAAACCGGGAAGAAGCCTGGTAAGCTCCGCCCCGCCAGCCAAGGTATGCTTTGATTCCGAATAAAAGAAATTTGTAAGTTTCCAAACAGTGCATATTTTTTACAACTTTTTCGTACTTTGCGACAATTTCTGCAACAATTTGTGCGACAAAATCGTATTTGTCTCAACAAGTATGAAAGTTTCAGATTCATTAAAGCTTCGGTATTGTGACTTTCCTTGAGCCAGGTTGGAGCAGCAGCATGCCATAGTTACTTTGCAACTACTACTCTGCAGCTCCAACCCGGCCCAAGGAAAGTCTCCCATAGGGCTCAATGGCACTCTGCAGCTCCAACCCGGCCCAAGGAAAGTCTCCCATAGGGCTCAATGGCACTCTGCAGCTCCAACCTGGCCCAAGGAAAGTCTCCCATAGGGCTCAATGGCACTCTGCAGCTCCAACCCGGCCCAAGGAAAGTCTCCCATAGGGCTCAATGGCACTCTGCAGCTCCAACCTGGCCCAAGGAAAGTCTCCCATAGGGCTCAATGGCACTCTGCAGCTCCAACCCGGCCCAAGGAAAGTCTCCCATAGGGCTCAATGGCACTCTGCAGCTCCAACCCGGCCCAAGGAAAGTCTCCCATAGGGCTCAATGGCACTCTGCAGCTCCAACCTGGCCCAAGGAAAGTCTCCCATAGGGCTCAATGGCACTCTGCAGCTCCAACCTGGCCCAAGGAAAGTCTCCCATAGGGCTCAATGGCACTCTGCAGCTCCAACCTGGCCCAAGGAAAGTCACGGTACCGAAGCTTGCATGAATCCGAAACTTTCATACTCGCAACAATACAATTTTGTTGCGTAAGTTTTGTTTCAAAATACGAAAAAGTCGCAGAAAATACACACAGTATGATCAAATATGAATTTTTTGTAATTCGTACCTGTCATACTTTAATAAATAGTCCCCTAAGTCTTCATAAAAATCATTTGAACATTAAATAAACCCAATAGGATTGTTTTACCACCAATATGCATTCATGCAACTTAGTTACCATCAAGTACTTTGTGCTGTTTTATTATTACAGAGAAAACGGAAATCATTTTTACAAATTTGAATTATTTGATTAAAATGGACTCAATGGGAGATGGCCTTCCCATAATTTAGAGATTTCTGGATAACAAGTTTTACGGATAATGGATTCCATACCTGTACTAGTTTTACTAGTTAGCTATACTTTTGCAAAAAGTATGAGGCCTTTTATAGAAACGCTGGATTTTAATCAGAACATTTGACCAACACGTTCAATAATGGATTCCAGCATAGTTTAAATATTTCACGAACTAAAAGAGACTGGCATAACGCAGAAGTTCTGAAATGTATTATTGCTGGCACAATGAATGCAGTCAGAAAATGTTAATTGGAAAGATAAAGGTCTCTTTATAGTTTGCATGTCTGGGTTTGGTCTTTAAGGACCAGACACTCCAGAGAGACAGCAATCAAATAAATGAAAGGAAATGTAGAAAAATGTATATTTTCAGTGGCGTTTCACATAGAGCCTTTAACCCCTTAGTCATAGCATTAAACATGGATGCTGATTAGAGGCTAGCAAATAGGAGGTGGTTAAAGTCTCTTGACTGAACCCTGAGGAATAAAGCAACACATCAAAGCCCATTGGACTATGACTATGCATAGGGTAAAAAAAGTCAAATATAATATATATATAATATATAATATAATAATAATAATAATAATAATAATAATAATAATAATAATAATAATAATAATAATAATAATAATAATTATTATTATTATTATAATTATAATAATAATATAATATAATATAATGGGCATGGCCTACAGAAATAAACATGCACATTCTCACTTATGGGAATTAGTCCTGGGATTTCATTAATGAATGAAAAGACTCTGAATAGCTGATAATAGTAATATATGTTGAGCCATATAATTTGTAAAGAGCAAAATCTAATACTAGCATGAATAGTCTGACCCAGAATAGCATACAGTATATTCACATGTCAAATTATATTAAATGATCTATTTTACAGAAGGAGGCCATGAGTGAGATAGGAGGCATTGACAATCACTTTGGAGAGTACAACCAGACCCTGGAACTTCAGCTGGAAAGTTCTTGAAGAAGAAGGTCTACAACTTGCTTATAGGTTTTGTAAAATATATGGGGTTTATACTGTTCACAAAAAAATGTTCCTTTTGTGTATGTTTGATAGCAGAATTTCCCCTGGGGTCCAGTTATGACTTCTTGTGGAGGTACCAGAGCTTTGCACTGCACATGCAGCCATTTATGCATTTAACAGACTCTATACACATTGTAGAATTATGAGATTAAAAGCAAATGTATCATATTAGATTTAGGGACAGAGTTCTGAAAATGTGAATTTAGAGATTAATACATAAAAACTCACCCGTGTTCTATTCATTTCTATGGGATTTTTAGAAGCATATTTATCAATGAGTGAAAGTTAGAACTCACCATTTGATAAATACACTTCTAAAAATTCTATAGGAATGAATAGAGGGTGGGTGAGTTTTTATGTATTAAGCTCTAAACCCATGTTTTCAGAAATCAGCCCCCTAATGTTGTAGTGGCTGATAAGTTGCTGTGGACCAAGGCAATGCTTACTGCCTACACAGTCCACTTCATAGGGATACCCTGTGGATGCTTGAAGCAAACTTAAACTTATCTTTGGTAAATTGGCCTAAGCTGTCCTTGCTACCCTTACTTTCTGGCTGATTGCTTTGAACACTGTGATTTTCTGTAAAAAATAATGTTTCCATATATTACTTGCTACAGGACTAAGCAGAAGGTTATCTCTATGGAGATCTCCCTGCAGAAACATCAGCGCTAAACATGACCAAGTGAAGGAAGCTATATTACAGTAGATAGTTATACTCCTTTTGCTTTGCATCAGTGGACAGTCTACTGGCTCTTGTGGATCTCCTTCCTTATCTCTGCATATGCTGGTTAGAAAACCCTACACTAGACTGATGAGATCCAATAAGAGCAAAACTGGTCTGTAGTTCTGATCAGCAACTTCCCTGGCTGTGTTTTAAAATCAAGTGGGTTTAACCTATATAATGTTCAATGGAAATGATATGAGCAATACTACTTCTCCTGGCCAGGATTCCTTCTGCTAGTAACACTCCTACAATTACATTGCCCTATAGTTCCAATGAGAGGTAAGCATCCTCTTCCACACTCCAAGTTTTTTTCTTTATTGAGGTAGATATTCCAGCTATTACTCAAAGGGGTAATTCAACTGCAATATATCATTATATAGAGCTCTTAAAAAGAGCTCAAGGCTGCACTTGGTTGAAGAACACCACCAATTGTTTTGCCTTTCCTATGTAGTCCATGTAAGGGCTTGGGATGGACACTTCCACAGCATAACCATTCAGGCAAAATCAGACTAAATGGGAAGGAGAAAAATGGAAACAGTGCTCCCCAGAAACATATTTTGGTTTGATTTTTATAGAAGAGGTCCACTGGCTACAACAGAAATCTAGAGTTTTTAGCTCAGTGAGTGAGTGAGTTAAAGTAACCCTACTAGTACCTGCTTATACAAGAGGGTTTTAGGACCTTAAACAAAGCAGACGAGCAGTTGCACAGGCTAATATTTGTCAGGACCTTTGAAATCCTGTTGGGAATAAAGCCAATTTACGAATATGGCAAGACATTCATAATCTTTTCAAATCATTAATATTTAAGCTTCTGTACAAGTTCCATATATCTTGTGGAATGTGTCAGGCTCTTTTATTCATTTAGTATAACCTATGTTCTGATGCCCCAGAGTACACTTTGTTGTCACAATGCAGAAAGTCAAATGAATGAGATTTTGGGTTAGTAGGCAAAACAACAACCACGCTATAATGGCATAATTATGACTTCAATGAGGTGTATTGGCTGATGCATCGATTTTAACGCCTTTTTGTGTCCCACGGGCTCCAGGAAATTCCCAGGCATTGCGCAAATGCATTTGCTCCTATAATATATTCATGGAAAAAGTGAAGTAATAGCTTACAAAACATGTTTGTTAAAGAAATTATGCAAGTTCTGTATTATAAAGAAGTGCTGCATTTATTCTTTGAAATGCATTTTCATCATACAGGGAATCTATAAGGATCATACATTTCTAGGTGCTATTGTGCAATATGCTGTACCTGCTACTGTAAAGATTGTCCATCAAAGTTCTGCAGATCTAAATAGACAAGGTTCCCCACAGATGGTAGAATTTCATTTGGTCCCCAGTTCTACCCATGATTTCCACTCAAAATCACACAAAGGTTTCTGTTTGAGAAGTATCTTTATATTTGCATGCTCCCAGCTATATAAATAACACACCATCAAAAATATATCTCTTCCTCAAAACATTGATGGGCAGCAACAATTAAATTGCTACTTAATTCTAGTTTCTTGCAGAATCACTTGGCTAACATTAAGCCGGCCATACATGCACCGATATTCTCGTACAAAACTTCGTTTGTATGTGTGGCGGCTCGAAGAGGTGACCGATATCGCAAAAGGCTGCGGATATCGGTCGTCTCATCGATTGGCCAGGTTAAAAGATTTTGATAATAGATCCTATACATGTATATTAAACATACATAAGTATGGTTCATCTGATTTACTTGTAATAAAACTTGATTGATATAAATGTTAGTGTGAACAATCTACAACATCTAAGTGATGTAAATCTACAATACGGGGTGTAGGAAATAGATTCTCTTACTTTGAAAAATAGGAATGAATACATTTTTTGCCTGGTACAGTTTCATGGAAAATTCCCATTTTCGCCAGCTAAAGTTTTGCCTTGCATTTGGTTTCACTGAACAATATGCCTTTTTTGTGCAGAAAAAAAACAGGGAAAAAACACCAATAGCATTAGAATTCCTCCATGTGTTTTGTTACAATAGAAAAAACATGTAAAAATGCCAATGTAACTTTTACATTTGATTCATGCTTCTGGTTCAATGGAAAAATGCATCCTATGCTACTGTTAAAGGGAAGAGAAGTTGCTACAATTTGTAACATCAATGAATTAGTCCCTCCTCCCCTGCCAGGATTGCAAATGATGCAGACAAAGAAGAACTGTTTTCAGCTGGATTTCAACATATACAAATGTTATTTATTCCTACTTTTTGAAGGAACAAATGTTAAGTATATTATTTCTGTGTTCTGTGGGGCTCTTTAACAAATGTTGGTTTGAAAGCTGGAGTTCCCATTAAATGTGAAGAAGCACAAGAAATACATCACCCTCATCCTAATTCAATTATCCTCTAAGTCCCAAACTCATACTTGCATCAGTCAAAGGGCGTTTTTTGCTCAGTAAAGTTTTTTTGTCTAGACAAATCTTTTGCTGCAGTTTCTAAAAAAAAAAAAAAAATTCACAGATGGAGAAATGTGGAATTTTGCTGAAAATCCATGACTGGCGACAAAATTGTCTCATCACTAAGTAAAAGGTCACTTTGAAAACTTTACATAGTTCCCAATGCCCTTCATAAACCTAGGGGCAGATTTATCAAAATGTGAGATTCGAGTTCATTGAACCAAACTCACCCACTTTCCTATCAATGGGTGGAAGTTTTTACCCATTTTCTAAACTCCGATTAAGCTTTTATGAGATAAATTCGCCAGGTTGGATCTGTCGAGTGCCAATGAGTCCTATGGAAGGCTTCCAAAACCAGACATTGAAGGCTTCAAAGCCAGAAAGGTTTTTGTGGTTTACCAAACTTTTCAGTACGAAAATATCATGACTTTCAGAACGCAATTCCAATATTTTCATTCGAAAAAGCGTTTTCGTGACATTTTAGAACATTACAAATTATCGTGGTTACTCCGAACTTTTATCATATCATGTTTTAAGCCCCCCAAAATTTGGATTTTTGTAAATGAGCCCCTTAGAGCTTACCGTTTAATATATACGCTTCTGAATATCCCGTAGGAATGAATAGAAAGTGGGTGAGTTTTGCTGCAATGAGCTTGAATCTCACATTTTGATAAATGCCCCCTAGTGTTGCCCCTGTGAAATGACTTATTAACTGGGTCTCATTGCAAGACCAGTTACGAATAGCCAGTTTGCAAATACTGCTGTTTAAATATAGAGTTCAACAGCAGAAATAAGTTGGCATGAGTCTTACATCGTGCAATGTGTTTAATGGAAATATATAAAGCTTGCAGTAAACACCAGTAAATGTTTCTGAGTGCAGCAGTGTCAAATATAATACACTGAAATGCTTCCTAGGAGTCCACCTTCTGAGTACTGATTTCCAGAGAACAAATAAAGCCATTCAAGTGCATAGCAAGTGCTCTTATAAAATTAAAGTTCAAAGCCTTTAATGTGTTTAAAAAGCACTGTATAGCAAGAAGCGCAAAGTCACACCAAGCTATGATAATTGTAGCAAGTGGGAGGGTAATTCATTCGCTGCTTGTTTATTTCTGTAAGTAAACACCACAAAGAAATAGTACAGAGCACTTTAACTCTGAATATTAAAACACCGATGTTTATAGATAATAGCAGAAATCATTCCTGTGACATTGTAATAACCAGTGACTAGGGCAACATTATAGAACAGGCCCACACTGTGCCCACTGAAATATCCCCTAACTCTGTGCAGTTGCAATCACATCTCCTTTATACTCTTGAGCTGGACTTCCCCATGTCCTATGGACTTTTCTATGATTCTTTGCAAATTGCTCCATCTCATGATTACTCATGATTCACCCTGGTACCTCTCTGCCATCCTAGCCAACCCTACTGCAGGTCAGAGCTCCTTTCCTTTACAAAAGTAGGTTGGTTTCAACGTATGGAGACATTTTCTGGCTGACAAACAAATGTAATGGGTTGTGTGCCCTTTCATAGTCCAGAATTCTCTTGAGGTTCAGATGAGTAGAATACTCAAAGTATAGTCCAAGAGTTTGAATTAACCATCCTGAAGTACAATAATTTCTTTTGAAAGGCAGCAAATTCTGCAGTCACTATTATGCATTAGCAATGCACCTTCTGTACATAAAAGTCTGTGTTTTTATAGTATATACTGTGGGAAAGATATGGCACACTGAGGGAGTGTGACTTTTTGCAGTTCATCACTAGCCAGGATATACCTTGCAGCACATTAGTTGGGTCCCAGCAGGTCTCGACTTATTATAAACACTGATTTAAGTTTATGGAAGGGGCTGTTCTTGCTGGGAGCTAGGCTTTAAGAAGGCATTATGTGTGTAGCGAAATTATATTTAATCCAACATGATCTAACAATAGGGAACGTATTAACACTAGACAGCGTGATCAAATCAGTGTGTTTAAATTTACTCATTATACTGTACATAGCTGTATTTGAAATAAGCAATAAGATTCATTTTTCTTGCCATCCCCCTTTTGTGTTATTCCATTCGGTTGCAAACTTTGTCGTTCCGTTGTGCAGAGCACTCTTTCCATCAGCTCGTCTAGTAATATCTTGAGGGCTCAACTAACTTTTCATATTTACCAACAACACAATGTGACCTTTCCATTGATGGAAAAACACGTTCTGCTCTTAGTGGCAACTTTATCAATAAAGCATGTAGGTTAAGTCTGTTGACTTGAGAATGGCAAAAATACCTTACAAAGCTGAAAGCAAAGATCAAATTCCTTGATAATGAAATATATGTGCATTTTGAATTAAAATTAAATACAAATATTGGGTGGCTTATATTGTAATTCTAGATTTATTTTCCCCTATCAAAGGTCAATCTAAAAATGAAGTTGAAAACAGCTGGTTAAGGTTTTTTTAATGTGATAGTTGTTCCTGCAGGTACTTTCCATTTATTTATGGGAAATAAACCCTGACTTTTGCATTCCCTTTACAATTGCAGCAATGTCCTTAAGGTACAGATGCAACCAAGTTGTCACTTTATATGTCCTCCAGTTAACACAGGGGACAAAAAAATGCCACCAGAGGGAGCATAGTCTATGCTGGCATTGCTGTCCAACTTCTGTGGTACTGAGGGCCTGAATTTTCTATATGGAGGAGGGCCACTAATAGAAGCACATTTTTACCACTACTCTTTTTAAAACCACACCCACCTCAAACCACACCCATGCTAGCTCAAGAGCTTTTAAGGCCACATTAGTGATGGTAGCACAGCAAAAACATATGGTTAGTGTTCACTGTAGGGATATAACTGAAAGAATGATATTATGTCATATTAAGACACACCCCTAAATCCATATGCCTCCTCCTTCCCTGTGGATAGCACAGCAACCTCCAGCATATAATTACACACCTTAGGGTCCATATAATGACTATTTCCAACTGCTATGCTGCTTGTGCCATACACACAGGCAGCATAGGGCAGGCAGTACTTACAGTGACACAATGCTGGCACTACTCCTACAGATTGAGGTGTGAACAGGTGAGCAATGTGGGTGCTTACAGTCTGAGCCTAAGGTGTGAACAATGCCCCCCACCTGTCCGGCTGCAGTGACCGCAGGGGGCCATTTAATCTCAGTTCTGATACTGTTTAAAACTTACACAAAGGTAAGCAGTCACAGCAGCCAGACAGGTGGGGAGCCACACAGAGGAAGGTCATGGGCTGGATGCGGCCCACAGGCCACAAGTTGGGCAGCACTGGTCTATGGGGTTTTCTACTGTGTTTTGCTGGCAAGTCCTTGCACTCTAGCACTACCTAGAGGCAGGATTTCAACAGTTAAAACATGGTGTCTGGACATGGTGAGACAAAATGTGAAAGCTTGCTGGCTGCATCTGTATCTACAGGCATCCCTAGAGAATTTTCATATTATCACCTTTTTTTCTGGTTTGTCGAAGCCTGCAACTTGTTTGCATCTACTGTAGATAGTATAACCATCTCTGTATATTACTGGAGCCAGTCACAAACTTTATGTGAGACCCTGTCACAGCATCTGAGTGACAATCTACGGTACATTCACATGTGTGGCCAAATTGCATACATGCAAGCTAGTTGTGCTTCTGAGGATTTCAAGATCAGAGAGCACAAACTTTGCCATGTGTTGCTATGGATGAAAAATGGAACTTGAAAAAAACATGAATTGTTCTTTCTCTAAACATTTATATTGGTAACATAAAAGTGTATCTTTTTCTACAATCAAACAATAAAATAAAATAAAAAAAACTAGAATTTCTCTATATTTACAGTCAAAATATCAAAGTGAAAGGTACGATGGGCAGTCATTGTCTCTGACAAATACAGACAGTTTTTGTTCTCTAATTCAAAACGTTGTCTTTATTACGATTTCAGAATCAATGGCAGCTCCACACGGCTCGCCACTCAGATGTCTCTGCCACCTACTGTTACTTTTGGTCCCTCGCTACCAGGTTAGCGTATAACTTGTTTGCTTTGTGAACATAAATAGAATCTGAGAACAAAACAGAGACAGTCTGTGCCATTTTCAACTTTGGTAGAACTTCAGGATCACGCTGTGCTTTCCGCAGTAAACAGACTTTATCTTGTTATGTTCTAGATTTTGTAGAACATTCGGCTAAATGATTTTGACATTTCCATGTGCCACACTTATTGTTCTGGACTTATTGTGTCAGGAGCAACAGAACAAATTAGTACTGGATGAACTAGTAATATAAAAATCTGTTGATATTTCAGTTACTCACAGACCTTTAGTCAAGATAATATCTGAACATTTATTATTTAATTTTTAAGAGAATGGACCATCATGGATCTTGTACAAGATGACATCTGCCCTGAGTCCCTAGCCTCCATGGGGGGGCCATTGGAAAGAGAATGCCTTTTATAACTTTGCAGCATCATACTGTCAACTATTAATCAATGAAAAACTATGATAGTTTTATAGTATCAACTATTAACTTTAGAAGTATCATAGTACCAACGAATAACTTAGTAGCATCATGTAATATTACATGTTTGTAGCCTTTATTTTATAACACTGAGATATAAAACTTCTTATTAGAGAGAATGTTTTAATCTGCCCTTGTGTCTAATTTTACTGCCACAGACACTCTAAGCTTAGTTTAATTAAGAATCTACTTGAACAAACCAATACAGATGCCTTCAAACTCCATCCACATGGTGCCATGGTGAGAAGTGACCCCAAAACCTCAATTCTAAAAGGCAGAAATGATGTGCAGAGTGCCACTATACCATAAGTATACCCTAATTGTGGCTATACAGAAGCCTGCATTTAAGAACCTCTGCTCCTCCAGATGGAATTGGCAGCTAATGAGCTCTTGTGTTGGGCTTGCTGATCAAAATCTCATTGAGGACCAGCCAGATCAAGCCATCAGTCAGGTTAGAAAATTCTTTTGATCAAGGACTGAATTGGCTCATTGATAATCAATTGGCATAGACCCCTGGTATGATCCACTTGTTGGTCTGAGAACTAACCAGCAGATCAGCCTTGTTTGGCCCACCACCATGTCAGTGAGGTTGCCAAACAAGTGGATCTTGTATGTCCACCTAGATAGTCTTTACATCACTGAATTCAAACCTACAACCAATATTTCAAAAATGGTGGGTGGTCTTTACATCAGGACTATCAAACCTGCAACAAATGGTGAATTATCTAAACAAATACTAAATCATGTGTGTGCATATTAAATCTTCTGCACACTCCATTATTTATTGGGTGTAGGTATCATTACCTGTGTCATAATTGTTGTTTGAACCTTTTATACATGTTAGCATTAATATCAAGAATGCCAAAACTACAACCATTATATTTATATTCCATAAAAATGTTCTTCAAGGCCACATGTTCATGGCTATTCCTTAGTGTACTTGTAGTATTTGGGGATCCAGCCTTTGTGCTTTGTGCAGGATTTCTTTTAAGCCCAGCTGGTTTCACCCACAAGCAACTATTTACCAATAGTAAGGATGCAGCTTAGTGGTTGGGCAGGAATCTGAAACCTGTGATTCTTAGGTTTCAGCAGTTCATGCAGACATTCTGCTCTTCCTAAACTGACTTTGAGGGAGACCGCAACAGCCCTTGTGGGAAATGCAATTAACAGTAAGAGTAACACCAAACAGCGGCATTAATCTGATGCATAATTCATGAGCCGCATAGTAATTTAAGTTTTTCTACATTTTGCCTGCTAGTGATGGCTGTCCAAGGGGAACTCGGAAAATAAGTAGTTAGTAAGTGCGAGAAAGGGCAGCTTGGTAACTAAATAAGGGGCTCATGTCACATGGCAGAAGCTGCCACTCATATGGAACTGAAGGGAAAAATGCATAAATTAACTTTGTTTCTTCTTTATATGTTGATTAAAAGATGTTGGAGATCTCATTGTACATATTTATGTGTGCTACTGCAATGGTTGATATATGAAAGCTCATACATGGCCTCTAATGAAGCTGTGCTTAATAAAGATAACTTACATACAATAATTCATTAACGAGTCAAAAAACATTACATTTTAGGAAGGAAAATGTTTTGCTGAGCCGTAGAGCAACACTAGAGGTTAATTCAGTTATGCTAGTGCCTTGATTAATCGCTACATTTGCCAACTGTAGTTTTGTGCCTTGTGGATGTTTGAGGCCAGCAGCTTTTCCATCAACTGCTATTTTTCTAGGCAAGCATGTCTCTGTTTGTGCAATGTGGCAGGTAGCTATTTTCTCAGGGGGGAAGGAATTCTCCAGTCCTTTAATGCTCCCCAGAAGCTACATTTTTGGCTTAGCAAATGCCTGCCCCTGTTCTTCAAATCATCTAGTTAGGGGGTGGCGATTAGAAGAAGCAGGAGTCTTTAATGCCACAGTGATTTGTGCAGGTGATTGCAAAGATGTTGTAAATGAGTTACAATTTGAAACTTTTTTTTCCAAGTGACTTTAAAAACACCCTGTCTAAATTGCGTTGAATTTCTCAAATATGTTCTTGTTTATTTCATTCTTCGATCTGGCAAAGGCACTGGACCAAGCTGAGGGACAAAAAGGCTCATTAACGACTACCCTGCAAGTTCAAGAACTCTAAGCAGTGCCAAATAGCAACCATTAGTAATCAGGGCAATGGCTGTGCACCTTGCGCTGGAGTACAGACTAAAAAGATGCTGCAAGGTGAAGGGCACAGTACATTTGCTAACATGATAGTCCTGTATATAAAGAAAACCATACCTTAAAGGACATGTAAACCCAAAGGGCGTACAAATACAGCTCTGGCGCACATGTGCATGCACTCAGTTTTTTTAAGTGAGTACAACTAACCCCATGCCCCCCCCCCCATGACAGTGGGTATGCTTTCTCTGTAGTTAAGCCACTGGCAAACATTTTTCTACCATGTATATAAGTTGGGCACATCTCCCCCACCCAAAGCACACTATTTGTATTGCATATCTCCCCTCCATTTACCAGCACCATTACATTTACCTAAACCAAAGAGCAGCTTTTGCCAAGTGGCCATTTTCTCACACATCTTTAGTGGCATTTACATCTGCAAACAGCAAAAATTAATGCAATGAAGAATGCAGGCTTACACAGGCAGAACTTACTTTAATACAAACTCCTCCTTGGATTTTGCCCTGTAACAGTTAAACTGAGCTCAGGACAGGAGGTTAGGAGAAAAAAAACGTTCTCTTATTGGTTGATGTGACCTTACATGTATGTGTGCCCTTGGTTTGTGTGGGAAAATGGTGAAGCAGAATCAGGTGGCCTTTAGTACTTTCTATTAAGGACTATCCAATGGCACATATTACTAGAAAAGTATATTTCTATGTTGGGTGGGTATTTCTGTTGAGGAATTTACCAGCAGTTCATAAGGGGCTCAAAAATGTCTATGTATGACTGTATTGTAATCCAGATTTGTGCAGTTACGCCTTTGGTTGCTAATTTGACTTCTCTAAGGACTTCACTATTGGTGAATAGTTGGGAAGATCTTCATTTAGATTGTTACTCAGGCTGCAGTCAGTGTATGGTTTGTCAATTTTTAACTGGTTTATAGAGTCCCTATATTGATTTGGCAAGTAGGAAATACACAGGGTTATTTCCATATGCCTTCCCGAGTAGACTCTTTAATCTCCTCCAAGAAAGATGCCAAAAGAAAGAGCAGGAATTATGGCTGGGCAGAGGAGGCATGTCTATGGCCTTCTATACCTTCCAAGGATGCAAGGGAGCTTTTGCACTCTGTGTAACACTTGCAGAAACGTATTCTCAAAACTCCTCGTGTAAGTTATGTCATCATTCTGCCCACCCTGACCTTGAGCGATGGGGGGGTTATGGTAGTTTTTTAAAGAAAATCACCGGCACAAAAAGTCATAGTGAAAGCAGGATTAACTTGCTTGTTTATTAGGAAAATTATGTTTTGGGGACACGCTCCTTCATCAGACACACACCTCTCTAGCAGTATTTAAAGGTATACTTAATGACATAATAGAAAAAATTACAACCAATTCCATTGGTTCACTTGTATTAAGTCCAAACAACAGAAAAAGTGTCCACTCCTGTTGAGACTATTTATCATACAATAATACAGGGCAAAAACACAGAAACCGCTGCCCCCCCCTGCTCCTCACCGTGAGCATGGGGGCTCAATGTAGAGTCAAACAATCTTGTTTGTTTTCCATTGTTCGGTTCAAAAGAAATTTTAGACAATTTACTCCAGAAAAAGATGAGGACAAGCACATTTGTCATGCTGCAAAGGTATTAACTAACATTCTTTTACCTCTGATTCATTCTGTTTCTTTCAGTCTCTTAGGAAGAAAGTGAAAATCTATGTGTTGCTAATTCCCTGCTCTCTTTTATAACCATATGGATGCAATGTTTTTTCTTTTCATTGAAAATGACTCTCCAGACTTAAAGAGCTAATTCATGGTGCCAATTAATCCTATGTAATGATCAAATGCGGTTAATCTTTATGTTCCAATAGCGGGGAAATATTCCCTGTGTGCAACCGGCTCCTGACTGAATAATGCATAGGGAGTTAATTTACTCGAAAGGCAGTTTTACTGACTGGAAATCATCCCTGCGAGTTATTAATGTTTTCCTGCCTGTGAGCCTTAGGAGATAATGATATAAGCATTAGAATTAAAAAGAGGGTTTATGTGGAAAACTTTAAAATAGCAGCAACATTGTCTTTAATATGAATCCCTTCATGTTGAATACACACTAGGGAATATGAAATATGAATTTCCTTAGGCAATACATGGGGAAGCATCCCTATATGTATTACAGTTCGAATGGGTTATGCTCATTTGGTTGATTTTTTTGGGCAGGCAGCTATGGTCTTAAACCTGAGCTTTGTTCTTAGACTGCAGCATTACTGTAAAAAATAATCATGACTAAACACTGCATCCAAAGTAATATGGTAAACTAGGATATTCCTACCACTATCACTGACACTCCAACTGTGGCCATGGATCATTTCAGAATGAGCACTTCCCTGAGGTAGAATATAGTTGGTAAGCTTTTCTGCCTTAGATGTTCAGTGCCCATTGGACACCAATATTTTTTTTAAATATTGTAGAGGTAGGATCTACCACTAGTGTGTCCAGAGCCTGAGTGAGCCCCAATGTAAAAGTCTGTGAATGGTGAATAAGAAAAAGTCAGATCAGACTCATTAGCCTGAATCCTACCATTCCTTTCCACATATATTCCATGTATATATCCATATAAAGAGTGACTTTAACATCCCCATTGATATTAATGGATCACTTACCTCCAAGCTTACTTCCTTCTATGGACTGACCAAATAGACCACAGTCCCTACCCGCTAGGATGGCCATACATTTGATCATGTGTTTTCTTGCTTCTGTTCTCTGTCCAACTTCTCAAGCTGTTTGATCACTATCTCTCTGCACATAGCATTTTCCCTCTCATACAAGCCACCCCCAATGAGTTTCACCACACGACAGTAATTTAAACCAGGGGTCCCCATGAGCTACATTTAAATGGAAAATGATGGGGAGAAAGACAAGTGTGAAAAAAGTTCTTGGGGCAGAGGCGGGACAAGCCGGCCTGTCACCTCTCCCCCCTTTCCCCATGTGTACATGCACAAATGAACATGCACATGTGCAGTGACGCAGGAGGAGAGCACAGTAACAATTTTTAGCTGCATGGGGCAAGAGAGCCAGTACTAGGGGGAGGGAGATGAGGTACCTGCCTAGCATGTCACCACTGTTGTGCCATAGGCAAGTGCATCTTCTGCCTACCCCTAGTTCTGGCTTATTGTGGACTGACAGCCCACTGAAGACTCTCTTTGGCATTCCCCTGGGATTTTATGCAATGAACTTGACTCCAAGCCAGGAATTGAAAAATAAGCACCTGTTTAGAGGCCAATGGGAACAATAACCAAGGAAGTGGTAAGCAACATGTTGCTCATGAGCCATTGGTTGGGGATTCCTGATCTAAACCATCTCACATAAAGTTCTCCTGAACCTCCTCTGACCTCTCTGAGCCCTTTCATTGACCCTGCACTTTCTGCTTACCTACTACACCAACACAATGGCTAATGTTGTGAACAATGTTACACCAGATGCTGACTACCATATTTGTTGCACCCTCAAACAATCCAGGCACAAAAAACATACAAAGAACCTATAAGAACACTCCCATATGCTAGAAAAGCATATGGAAAACTCCCCCTATTGACTTAACACTACTCTAATGCTGCAATGTTTATCTGCTTCAGGTAAATGTCATTGTGTGTAGGTATAAATTGGCTTGTGTTTGTATCACTTTACTCTGTAAAGCACTGAGAATTATGATGGGCTTTATAAATATAATGTTACTAGTAATCAAGGGCTTGGTCACAATGTTGAAGTTTTGCTGCAGCTTTTGAAAATAAAAAGTGAGTTACCGAAGCAATATGACCCCCTACCAAAGACAAATAGCAGTATTAATACTCTGGTGAGATATTGGGATAGTTTTGGGAGAGTGTCTAAATTCACCTAAGTAAAGCTAAAAGAATCTGATGTTAGAGAGGCCCAATATCATCTATTGCATCTTTCTTTACTGTCAGGACTGTGTGTAATCAATGGGATTGTTGATGTTCTACCTAAGTTGGTGCCCAACATATTTCTATGCGGCATATTTCTTGTCCTGCATATTAATGCAAAGGCTTCACCTGTATTTTTTTTATTGTGGATTTATTTGTAGCCCTATTAGATCCATACTATTCAAGTTCATAGCAACACATATGTAATGTATATTAATAAACTTGTGTGATTATGCCATTATTCACTGACTCATAACTGGGGCTTTCTAGGAATGAAACAATGGAGTCAGCGCCTGCCTACTGATTTCATTTCATTTTCTACAGCGCTGTAAAAAAAATATGTCATTTTTTAAATTAACTGTGTTAATGATAGTTTTTGTTTGTATAGGTGTTTCAGCCTATTACCCAGGGGAAAGATTTGCAAAGCATTCTGTAAATGTTATGGTATAAAGGTATAATAACAAAACAAAGCACAACAAAAGGATAATAAAGCAAAAGAGCATAATGATTAAATTGTGACCTCTGTGGGGAATGGATACCCACAATTCTAATTTACTGCATTATGACTCATACAGCCTTGCAGGAAGCAGCGAGCACAACTTGCACTATTGGTTGAACATTCAAACCATAGTGGCAGGGCTGGGTTTAGGTTATAGCATTGAGTTCCCAAAATACTGGTCCCTTGGAGGGGTAGATCAAAAGTCTAGCCACCCCCCCCCCCCCAAGGTGTCCTTGTAAGTTACAATAGTTATGCTAGCAGGAAGGTTGCTTTTTGTATGTTTGTGATATATGTACTACAGCTACAGGATTCATTATCTGGAAACCTGTTATTCAGAAAGTTCCCAATTATGGGAAGACCATTTCCTACAGACTCCATTTCAAACAAATAATTGAAATTTTTAAAAATGATTTTTGCACCTGATCCAAACTAAGATATAATTAATCCTTATTGGAGGCAAAAAGTCCTATTGGGTTTACTTTATGTTTAAATTATTTTTTAGTAGACTTGGGGCTCTGGCACACGGGGAGATTAGTTGCCCGCGACAAAACTCCCTGTTCGCGGGCGACTAATCTCCCCGAGTTGCCTTCACCTGCCATCCCACCGGCAAACATGTAAGTCGCCGATGGGATGGCACACGCGGCGGCGCGATTTCGTCAAATCGCCGAAAAAGCCTTGCGAGCCTCGCGAGGCAACTTCGGAGATTTGCCGAAATCGCACCGCCGCGTGTGCCATCCCACCGGCGACTTACATGTTCGCCAGTGGGATGGCAGGTGAAGGCAACTCGGGGAGATTAGTTGCCCACGAACAGGGAGTTTTGTTGCGGGTGACTAATCTCCCCGTGTGCCAGAGCCCTTAAGGTATGGGGATCCAAATAGCAGAAAGCCCCCTTATACGGAATACCCCAGGTCCCAAGCATTCTGGAAAACAGGTCACATACCTGTATCTCCTTTTTCCCAAACCCACTTGCACTGTCAAAGATCTTTCTCCCTAGTGGTTCATCCTCTAGTGATTAACTTTATTGCCGGTGTGAAGACATTTCAGGGAGTTTGTCACCCTGTTGGCCTCTACCCTATTTTCTATTCTGCACAGCAGGAGCTCTATCTATATCATCAGCTAGAGGGAGCACACACATTATAAGACCTGTATGAAACCTCACTGCTGGGTCATAATCCAGATGTTTCCAAATTTTAACAACTAAAATTGGAAAACAGCAAAGTTGAAAAACTTTTTTCATACTTTTTTTGCGGCCTTTCAAAGCTATGGACATTTTTTGCGACGGAACCTGGCAAAAATGTTCGTTCATCACTAATACCAAGCTGTCACGGTCAATGTAGCCAAACTGATCAGATCAGGGTGCCCATACACTATATAATAGGCAAGTAACCATATAATAACCCATGATTCCGACCATTTTAGGGAATGTGTGCCAGTCTGGTTTGTAAGAAAACAAAACTGCCAATATGCTTGTAGTTGGTCAGTGTAGTCAGCCACATATTGATCAAAGTGACTAATACCAAGAGAACAATAGTTCATACCCACCTCAGTACCCATTACTGTTTGCTCTGTGAGCTCTGTTTTAGATTCATTGGCCCCTTTAAGACTTTTTTGTGGCAAGCTTGGCTCTCTTTAGCCTGGCTGTAAATCAGAGCTCAGTAATCCTGGCCCTGTAATCTAGGGTAAATACAAGGTGGGCTAAGACATCTGCTCAAGAAGTTTGGCTGTACTTTCCTTGGCCTGTGATTTAGCAGAACCACAGGTATCGCTTTACGGGAGCCACTTTTCCAACACATTTGCCCCCCTACTCCTGTTCATAAACATAATAATTAACAACGCTTAAAAGCTAAGGATTGATGGGGAGAGAAGAAAAATAAAATAACAGCCTTGAATAGCAATGCCAAAAATAAAAAAAATCCAGACAGCTGATTTGTTTTCCTTCTTTATATAAAACATATTTTTTTTTTATTCTTGCAGTCACCGTTTAACCAGACCAGTGCTGAAAAGGCAACAGTAGTCTATAATGGAAGAAATCTCTGTGTGGAGAGTGATTCACAGTAAAATACCCTAATGTAAGAGCCACATTAAACCCCTAGAGACAAATGCTTTATCATAAACAGATTGAAGATGTTGTATTTTTATTTTGACCATGGGTGTGAAGCAACAAAAAAAATGTTTAACTTGTGTTTCTCCAAATGTTACTAACTAACATTTCAAGGACTTGTTGACAACCATTGACTGGCAAATCACTGTGGGTTGTACTGAAGAACAGCTAGAGGGCTGCGGGTTGGACAATCATGGATTAAATAACCATATGGCAGTGGCAAGCATCAAGTTTAAAGGACATGTAAACCCCCACATTCAATGAACAGCCTCTTTGAAATCTTTAAATGCCTGCCACTAAAGGCTAATATTAAAGCTGGAGCATCACACAGGATTCATTCTCCTTCTCCCCAATTGGTCCCCTCCCTTTGGAATTGACTTTGGCTGTTGGTTACTGACCATGCACAGTTCTTCTAAACTCAGGTTACCAAACACACCCTCCTCTCTAGCAGCCAATGAAGAGATAGCACTGCTGGTTTCCATAGAATCTCTGCTTCAGCTGTCTGCTACTATTTTCTTCTCATAACCTCATCTTCTGAGATCATCTTAACTATTACAATACTTAATCCATGCATGACTTTTTATTAAAGTAAGTTCTGCCTGTGTAAGCCTGCATTCTTGATTGTGTAAGCTTGACAGTGTATATGTGCTGTTTGCAGATGTAAATGTCTCTGAAGATGTATAAGAGGGAAAATGGCTGTGATGTCTTTGGTAAACAGAGGAGATATATGCAGTACAAATGATGAGGTTTCATAGGGTTTACATGTCTGTTAAGGAACTCACTGCTCCCAATAAAAATATCCAGGGCCAAGTTCCACTCCGCTGCTGCAATAATGGTAGTTCCACCAATGTCCTTGATTATCTGCCTAATGCACAAACTAGATTGGGAACAAGGTGACAATAGAATAGCAATTACATTACTTAAAATAACTTCCAGTTTAACTCTATTACCATTAAAAAAATAGTTTTGTGCTTTAATTTGCTTTTAAATGTCACTGACCTAGCAGCCCGACATCCAGTCATGCCCTGATAAGCAAAGGGACAGTTTGCAAGCCTAGATCCTAATTAACAACAGAAACTCAGCTTAATAAACAAACTGCACAAAAACGATACAAGATGGTAGTGATCATTCTGTATCTGTTTGCTTCTAGGCCCCGCTAATTAGGTGGGCTTTTATTTCTACCGTATTTAAAGAAGAACTAAGAGATGCTTTCATTTCAGGCAACGCAAAGACTTCAGAGGGCTTTCCTTCTGAACTGCTGTGGACGAGTTTTGATCTTCTTTTAAGTTGTTCTTTTATCCTTCACGTCAAAAAAGAAAAGCACAATTAACACAAAGCTCCAGCAGGGTTTCTGTGACTGCGTAACACTGGATGAAGCAAACATTTCCAACGCACTAGAAGTTAGTCTGACCTCAGTCTTTCAATAAGTTCTTCTCCGAGCTTTGTAGTGGGAGACAAGGATATGCAAAATGTCTCAGTTGTTGCTTTTAGACTATGACTGATTGGAATTGGGCTCCCTGCTGGTTTTCAGAAAACACTACAAGTAATAAGAGTTACAGGGGACTAATATTTAAAGACATTATGATAAACAGCTATCGATTCAGAAAACAATAAGTGATTAGCCTGGGGATAACAGAATCTTGCTACCGGAGTATTAACAGGCTATTTTCCCCTTTAAAAGGAATGTACACAGGCTGTTGGGGAATGCTGGGACTTGTAGTTGAGCAAAAGATGAAGATCTAGACACGGAGCCTCCATCTATGCGTGAATGGAAAAAAGCAATGGATGACCTAGCATCACTGGAAAGAACTATTCTTGATAGAAAAGGACAAATGCTCAAATTCTTACAAATCTGGCGTCACTGGGTAGACTCTGTATAAAATTATATCTCCACCCTAACCTCTTCCACACCACAGATATTTCAGCCCAATCTAGCCCAACAATAATATAGTATGGTTCAACACCGGCCAAGGGTTAAAACCCTCTGTACTAGATAACTAAAATGTAATCTTCAGTAACTTGCATGCTTGTACACCTGATGTGTTTAACTTCTTATTGTATGTACCTTGCATAATGTTCAATAAAAACAAATTTTTTTTGAGCAAAAAAAAAAAGATGAAGATCTGCTGGTTGCCAATCCATAACAAACAAACTGACCTCTTTTTAAAGAGCCATTGACCACTTATGAATACCTTATATTAACTATTAAATAACATTTTATTGCTTAAGAGATCATTTACAAGTTAAAGGTTGAAAAACAATAATGTTCTATTGCATCGTAAGCCTCATTGATGATTGCAAAAGAGTTTGTTTAATGTGCAGGTTTTGAACAGAAATTATGTGTCTTTTCCCATGATGCAGCATTTTTCCACTGTTGTTGTGGGCAGATGCCAAGCTGCATGCACAGCACCGTAATTCACTTTATTGCACACACGTTGCAGCTAGCATTATCAGAATAGGCATGCCAAAGTGGCCAGTGTAAATAATATGCTTGGTGCAAGTCTATTGCAGCTATTAATGCAACCCACAACGGGAACCCTGAAATTACCCCCAATCCAAAGTGACAATAATTCAAGGGTTTCCTAGTGTCAATGAGCTCATGATTCAGCAGAATCTGGGCAAAAGTCTGGACAGGTGCATTGGTCCTCAGCTCATATAGTGCAAGGAGTATGTTTGGGTGCAAGTACCAATGAATAGCACCTTTATGGACGCAACCCAGCAGTGTTCTTCTTGGTGTTTGCCCATCTCCTTCTTTCCCATTTGCTTTAATTTGGGGCACACAAGTCAGTTAGTGAGAGTCTAAGCTGCTCAATACAACCTCAATGTAGCAATATGTCAGATAAATTGTCCCATGAACATTAATTCCATTTCACACAGACAAGGGCAGAACTGTCCATTAACTCCAAGTCATCAGGAAGATAATGATGCACACAGGGCTTTTTAGACATTATTTCATGTTACCATTTTGAATAAACAGGAATTAAAAATCCAGGACTGGGTCACTATTACTCTTTTGTCCAAGGATTTATTGATTCAATTTTTTTTTGTTATTTATATGCTATGTTCTTGAGGTCATTAAAACTCAGTTTAGTATTGTGCAGCAGATCTACAGCTATACACCATTTATTTGCAGTAAAATTGGTAAAACAGTCTTAATAAGCCATACACTTGGTTGATGATGTCAATAACAAGCAAATTTTTTTCTGCTCAGGGATTGGGCTAAAATGAACTGTTCTGATCTCTTGGACCCTGGGACCAGAACATAGTTTTATGCAGACTTATTAGCTGCATCAGAGGATGAATGTGATCCTCACCCAACAGGGTTTTTAGATATATCAATAAGTAGGCCCCATGCTGAGAACAGTAACTCTGAAGTGTCTCTGCAGCAGTCCATGTATTACTTACCGGTGGGACTTTTCACACTGTAAAAGTCTTACTGCCCTGCTTGGTGCAGCATGGATTGCTAGAGAAGAAGGATTCCTTGCTTACTAACCTGAAGCCTCTACAATCTACTGAAATCTTACATATAAGTCCCTGACTGTAAGGAACTCTCAGGTATAGAACAAGGGACCTGCTGTGTTCTGGCTCTGCTCCTCCAGGTTGAACAAAACGAGGCAGTGTGGTTTGGACCTGGTAGGTTATGTCAATTACTTTTCTCCCTGTTTGTTTTCTCTGGCTGACACCTATGATCTAGCTTCAGGCAATAATTCAATTAAGGGACTATTTAAGCCTGCGTCTTCCTACTCCATGTGCTTGATTATTAAGCTCTTTGCTGTGACCAAGCCTCCAGTTCTGAGTCCCTACACAATATATCTGCTAGTGGTTACTCAGCACATAGAATCAATCCCATTGGCTAGTTCAGTTAGCAGTTATGACATCGACTAAACAAAGAAACTGTTTTATGAACATGATTCAGTATTTGGAGGACATTGTTCCTAGTAAGTGACCAACCTAACGTGAGCTGATGCTTGGCCAGAGTGAAGCAGCCCAGCTAGAACCCCCCACAAGTAAAAATAACCCTTTTAAAGAAACATAATTTCATAACAGTCTTTATAGACAGATTTTACTGCATTGACCATAAAGTGGGTGGCTGGTTATAAGACTGTAAATAACATGATTACATTCCAGGAGTTACGAGCTTCTGTAGAACACTGCCTGGCAATGGATAAAGGCTGCTATTATTGTGATTAAGAATTAACCAAATTATATTTCTCACAAGTAATAATATGATAAAATAATAATAAATATAGTTTTAATCATTAGCAAACGAAGACAGCTGAATTGTTCCAGAAGCAAACGACTCAATATTGCATGTTTAATGGAATCCTCCATAGCAGCAGGGAAGTTTAAACACAATGGGGGTTTGCAATGCAAACTGCACAAATAATATGGGGATCAGTAACTTGATCTTTTTATTAATAAGTTTCTTTTAAATAAAAAATGTCTTCCCTGGCTTCTTATTAAAATATATGCACCATATTCTATAATATGAAGTTGTGGCATTTTATAAATAATTGATAGTGTTTACAAGTGTTTTTATATAATGGTACAGTTGGGGGTAATTTTTTATTTAAATATGATGCACATACAGTACAAAGCATACACATAATGGTGAGGATATTACCTAAGGTTTAAATATATGTCAGTCTTACTTCCCAGTTGGTTTTATTTTTTCCTGCCACTGCAATGGAATATCCCACATGAATCAAACTAAGAAATGCAAATAATATTAGTTTGTTTTAGCGGCGGGTCTTTTTTTAAGATTTGTGCTTAAATATCTGTATGCAAAATCACTGGGAATGTATGCTTTTCTGCTATTTATACTCCTATCCATTTAAATGGAATTGTTCATCAGCTCCATTTTTTTGTCTTGGTACTGAGTGACCCATATCAGCACAAACACTTTATTATAAGACGAGTGGCACATGGAGCAGCTTATGGAGTGACTCGTGGAGCTGTTTGGGACATTTTGCTTCATATTTCATCAACCAATCCAATACAGAAAATATATTTAAGGCCAATAACAAATGCAAACAAAACCTGCTAAAACTATAAATGCATTGTACACTATGAAGTAAAGGATAGTTGCAACATTGGCTTGCCAAAGGGCAAATATAATCTTTAAGTAGCATGAACTTTTACTTCTGTAATTGTTAAGCAAAACATATTGACCTTGGTAAAAGAGTATTTTTCATAGAAAGCATTATTTATCTGAAAATTTCTGATAAGGTGACCAACTGAGGTCAACTCATTCAAAATGCATTTATACACTAATGGAATGATGTGAACAAAGCATTTCTCATTCATAGGGAGTTCCATAATTTTGCTTGTCGAAAAAAACATATAAAGGTTAATTTACTTCTGCAAATGCAGTGAGCAAAGTGCAATTTCAAGCGCGATTGCCATGTTTATACCCATAATGCAGTGTTTTCCCCACAATTACATCGTCATTGTGGACACAAACGGGTGCTTCACTAGACAAAAATATGCTGCGCCTTCCACAGTTTCATCAGATCTGCCAAAATGGACACAATGAAACATGTGCTTAGATGCAAATTGTGTGTAATTGCACCAAATGGTTTCAGTCTGTCTATGAGGTTCAAATGACTTGTGTATCCTATTCTTTTAGTACAAGTGGGAACCTGGGAGCTACTGCCTGGTCCAGAGGTGGCGTTAGCTCCAGAGTTTCACTGCATTAATAGGTGCAACAATGCACAATTCAGAGCAAAAAGACTGACCGACGGTAAGCGCCACTATACGGAGAAGCAAGGAGCACATTCTAATGCACAAACCTTTAGTGAAAGTGGTTTTATGTGCAATTCACGGCAGGGAAAAGCGCTAGTTGCCCACTAGCTAGTTGCAGATGTAAATGCAAGTATGATTGCAATAAAATGAAAGCAAGTTGTGTGTGTACTGACATCATTCATTAAAGGCACTTACATTCCAACAATCTGCTTGCAGTATATCTGTACCACTGCTTCCATCCCACCACCTCTGTTGAACAATAGGGATGTAGCGAACCTCAAAAAAAAAGTTTGCGAACCTGTTCGCGAACTTCCGCCGAAAATTGCGAATATTCGCGAACTTTGCGAACCCCATAGACTTCAATGGGAAGGCAAACTTTAAAAAATAGAAAAGCCATTTCTGGCCAGAAAACTGATTTTAAAGTTGTTTAAAGGGTGCCACGACCTGGACAGTGGCATGCAGGAGGGGGATCAAGGGCAAAAACCTCTGAAAAATTGACACACGCCGTTTTTCGAAATGATCGGTAATTTTGCGACTTTTCCGTATTTTCCGGCGCTTTCGTAAAGTTATCGTAAGTTTTGCGACTTTTTCGGAGCTTTCATAACGTTATCGTAAGTTTTGCGACTTTTTCGGAGCTTTCGTAACGTTATCGTAAGTTTTGCGACTTTTTCGGAGCTTTCATAACGTTATCGTAAGTTTTGCGACTTTTTCGGATCATTCGTACCGTTATCGTAAGTTTTGCGACTTTTTCGGATCATTCGTAACGTTATCGTAAGTTTTGCGACTTTTTCGGATCATTCGTACCGTTATCGTAAGTTTTGCGACTTTTTCGGATCATTCGTAACGTTATCGTAAGTTTTGCGACTTTTTCGTACCGTTATCGTAAGTTTTGCGATTTTTTCGGAGAATTCGTACCGTTATCGTAAGTTTTGCGATTTTTTCGGTGCCGGCGAACCCAAATTGCGAACATCACGAAAAGTTCGCGAATTTGCGGACTTGCGAACACCCGATGTTCGCGCGAATTAGTTCGCCGGCGAACAGTTCGCTACATCTCTATTGAACAATTACAAGTCTGCCTATTGATGCTGGGGGACCTAGGAGCTACTGCCAGACTGAACTAGTACCAGTAATTCCCAGGTTCCTGTAGCTTGTTGCATCAATAAGCACAGCAGCCTTTTACCCAAAAATTCACAAGCATACACCGTTTAAAAGCAAGCAACAGAAGTGGTGTCCTCCCCACTAGGAACATTTAAGTACATCTGTGCCTTTGGTTATAAAGAACTCTTTTATTGTCTACTACATATATAATTGTTTAGCAGAACATCTGGTTAAACTAATTCTGACATGTCAGGATCTGGCCAGCTCAACCTGCCACCAAACATTGGAGCTGAAAGCTAAATTCTGTAGTAAGATAAAGTAGTAACATGGTTGTGATTGACCAGCTATCAGACTATTTATGGAAGTGAGCCATAACAGGCCTCATCTCATAATTCAGCTTTGATGACTTCCTCTGCAGATAACTGGTAGTTTATGGAAGCTGCATGTTGACAGCAGAAGTAGTGTTTGTAAGGTGCAAAATCCAGAAAAGGGGGCGGGTTGGTGGCAGGGCAGAGCAGTGACATAGGGGGGTGGGGTCATGACACATCAGGTTTGTGTGTTTTGGGGGGTGGCCTGTGACATCAGAGTTGATTATTGACCAGATTATTGTTATGGTTTCACAAGGCTGACAGTTGAGGCCTGATCAACCGAACTGTTCAGGTCAAAACTGGAAAGGTGACAAACTTAAATGTATATCCTATACCCATGCAGACTGTATGTTGCACACCAGGGTCACAAACACATGACATTATTTTTGAACAATATGCAACATTTTAGTTTGATTTTTCCTTGGCAATACAACCTTCTGAAATGTTGAATATGCAAAGGGAGGTAACTGTGCTATTGACTCACATCTTCCATATTTGTACATTTGTGAATCACAAGTGCTGTTTACTTTCAGTAGACTGGCTTTGCAACCAGTTGCAGAATACCCATTTCTAGCTCTTATGTGAGAATTGGGGGACATATACCCACCTTAAAAATCTGGCATTTATACACACAGGTTGAAGGCTGCATTTTCTTCACTGATTGAAAAAGCATTGGGTGCCATTATACTACATCAGACAAGAATCAAAGGAACAAATTAGACTTGAGATCAAGGTCAGTGAACAACATCAAAACACACTGTTCTTTTCTTATGCTTGGGTTAAAGAAAAAAGCTTCATGAGAATAAACCTTCCCTATCTGGGTTTTAACATTGTCTTGCATGTGATTTGGCCATAGAATTGTTTGGCTACAGCCAGGAAAAGAGAAAAATCATGGTGCTACTTCCTGTTCGACGTTACATCAGATGCATTGTGTTTTGCAAATAAACTATTTTTTCTATTTAAATTTGGAGGCAAGACTGAGAAAGAAGGCTTTCAAGATACTACAGAATTATACTGTATATATAATACATACATATAATGACATAGAAATTACACCACCAAGACAAGGTTTGCAGTAAATGTGATCTATTTGGATTTTGGTTATTAATACAGTTCAGCATAAATTACTGCTTTCTAACATAAGGTCTGTTGGGCTCGGTACTGGCAACCGGCTAAAAGACTAAGTTGGGTATTGGGTCCACTTTTATTTAATCAGAGACTTTGGAGACTTTGCCAATTAATTCCATCCAGGACGTGGCATCCTTGCAGGAGGATCTTGAAAAACAAAATTTGAGCTGTTTTAAAAGGGGTATAGATTCTTGTTAAGGCACCATCTAGACCAGGGATCCCCAACCTTTTTTACTTATGAGCCACAGTCAGATGTAAAAAGTGTTGGTGAGCAACACAAGTATGAAAAAGTTCTTTAGATGATGCAAAATAAGGACTGTGATTGGCTATTTGGTAGCCCAAGTCAGAAGGCTCTGCTTGTCTCCAAGTAAAAATGGGCTCCTAATTTGAGGCCACTGGGAGCAACATCAAAGGGGGTGGTGAGCAACATGTTGCCCCTGAGCTACTGGTTGGGGATCACTGATCTAGACTATGCTGCCCAGTTTTTGTCCCCAAATTAAATTAAATAGAGAGAGCCTAAAGAAGAGCAAGCTGATCTAAGAAAGGGTATGTAAAGTCTCAGTTATGAGGAAAGACTGGCCAAGTTAGGGTTGTTTACATTGGAGAAGAGGCAATTAAGAGGGGTATACAATAACTATGTATAAATATATTAGAGAACCATACAATAAACTCCTTCCAGCAGACACAAGGGCATCTCTCAGTACAAAGTTGATTCGGGGACTGATCTAATTGCCATCGTGGGAGTCAGGAAGGATTTTTTTCCCCATCCGAGTAAAATTGGAGAGGCTTCAGGCTCGCTTAGAAAACAAAGGTTGAACTTGATGGATGTGTATTTTTTTTTAATTTTTAACATTATCAATTATATCACTATGTTACTATATTACTATGTAAGACAAACACCCAGAGGAACAAAAAGATTCAGTGCGTAAAATATGTGCAAATAATTTTTAAAGGGTGAATCCAAGCGCACCGGACAGCAGGATGTTCTCTTAAAACTTAATCTTTATTCATCCATTAAAAACATGCCATGCCTAACGCGTTTCGTGCACACATGCACTTAATCATAGGCAGGAAGTGCACATACAACACAGGGGATTTAAACAAAAAAATAAAGATTGACAGAACTACGTAATGAAAATTAGCAAAACAAACCACACCCCCCCAAAAGTGTATGTATGTATAAGTGTATGTATATATGTTAGGGATGCACCGAACCCAGTTTTTTGGGTTCGTCTGAACCCCCTGAATCCACCCCGATGGATTTGGCTGAATATCAAACCAAATCCTAATTAGCATATGCTAATTAGGATCCTGAAGGGCTAAAAATTGGCGCTCGCTTAGTACACAGTGAAAATTTTTTCCCCCTAACATTTAACCCTTCCGAATGCTAATTAGGGTGCAGTTTGGCCAGGACCGTGGATTTGGCCGAAACCGAACTCTGCCAAAAAATGCCGAATCGAATCCTAGATTCGGTGCATCCCTTATTTATATGTTTATGTATATATGATGTATGTATGTATATATTAATGTATGTAGTAGAGTGTCTGTCTGCATTCATTCTGTTTAAATGTATATCATTTCCTAAAACTGCATGTTAATATCTATTCCTTTATACAAATCCTGTCTCGGAGCTAATCTGTTTGCTAGATTGCTTGCTGGTTGCATGTCGCTGATAATGGCATAATTCATTAGTGCTGCTGGCTTTTTGAATCAATTATCACTGGGCTTTATCCCTGTCAGTGCTTTTTTAACTTCCAATGTATAGTCAACCATGAATCGAGCCTTCGAGTCTTGCCACTTGGTGCTGCAATGGATGTTTCTTTCACCGTACTTCGGTTTGGGAGCACTTTGGGGGCCGTGTGAAAATTGCCACCGTGTTATTATTAATAGCTTTCATTTTTAATTTTTTGGTTCAGCAGTAACACACATGCCTTAAGGAATTTGCAGCAGGTCTTAAATCTCGGTGCCTCTTGAGGTGCAGATTCTTATTTCACTTGCTGCCGGCGCAGAAGGTAGGAAGTCATCAGAACACTAACACTTTAAGAAGTCTGAAGACAGCCTGTGAAACTTTTAACTCGTTGTATCCTAGCCAAGCTCCAAACAAGCTGTATTATCAGTCGGGTTCATAATAGTTGGGTAAATAGACAGAGCGGCACAGCAGTGATCAAACAATGTTTACAGCCCGAGGGTGTTAATGCTTTTTGTTCATAAATGTCTAGTGCCAAGCAAACATTTTGAAGTGTGTGTTGCCATAGAAAAGAGCTTCTGTTGGCTTTCCTCTCTCCATCTTTGTATACACAGCATAAGCCTGAATTTATCCATGTACATGATGACATTTACACGGAAGCAGGCACCGGTGTCAGTTTTACGATGCTGAGCTTTTACAGGAGTAAAGCATAACAGAAATGATGCTCTAAATCCAACAATAAAGGGAAATATTCTATATAAACCATAATCAATCACATACCTATAAATATATGCTGCTTGCAAATGGACTCTTTAATCATTTTATTCCTCGTAGGGGCTCTAATTTTGTGCTTTGATTTCACTTTTTATGATAGATGGCTAGACAGACATGTTACCATACTGAACAGCCACAATGTACATCATTTTTCAAATAAAAGCTTGTGATTATTGACCATTCACTGAAAATGATTGATTTGGCTAAACACTGCCGGTTTATTCCAAAGACCTGTTTAAGACTGCAACAAAACCTGCATGAATTATACACAGATGACTGAATCCACAAGCAGTATGTGAAAGCAGGTATAAAAGGACCACTAAGCCTGTTGTGTTTTCAGTTTGGAAATATTAAGTGGTAAAATTGTAATTATTTCCCCCCCCCCTTGCAGCTGCAGTATACAGTACCTGGTCTAGTCTATACTTCAGCTTTATGTGTTATGGATGAATCCTTGGTTATATATTTTAGCATTCCCCTAAACATCCAACAATTTTGCTATTCTTAGAGAAACAGAATTTTGATAGATAATCAATGATAACTCTAGTTTATTGTTTAATCTTCCTTTGAAAATATCTTCTTGTGGGTTTTCATTTGACTGTAGATGCCAATCCAGGATTGACATATTTTGGTGCAGTGCAGATTGAAAGTACAAGATTGGTTTAGGGAGGTGTAAATTAGAGATATGAATGACATGGCTATCAGAGTTGGTATTGTATTATTGTAGAGAAGATTCTAATCATGTTGGCATGTTGGTGTGTTTGTCCTTCCAACAGATTCTTAAAATCCGTCTTAAGGACTTTTGGAGGTGTTAGAAGGTTTTCAGGTGCCTAATTTGGGTAGTCAGCTTTTCACAGTAGTGTTGGAAAAATAACTACCCTATAAACTAGTTTTGTTTGGGTCATGGCAATAAAACACACTTTTTCATAATCTTACTGTACATATGCTTCTCTAGGACTGGGAAGAAAATGCTTAAAGAAAATAGTTGACATTTTCAAAGAAGATCCTGTCAACTTTTTGAAGAGCTAGATAAATGGTTAGTTGGATGAAATAATGCAGTACATGTTTTTTTTTTATATTCAAGCTAAGACCCTGTAAAATATGTTGAAAGTCTTCTTCCAGATATGCTGCAATGCTGTTGGTGCAGAACTTGGCCTTGAATCTGTTAAGGGCAAAACATTTTTTGTTAGCTTTATACTCAATTGAGATCCCTTGAGGTTGGTTATGGACAATGCCCATTTTTCAGGTATTTCCTCATAACTTCAACAACCAAGTTCTGTTCACATTGTGAATGAGTCCACATTGAGTCCACATCCCCCACCCACTATGGCTACTTCTTTATCTACTGGCATAAAAAATGACATCACTTTAATGGGGTAGAACGGACAAGTCATTGCTGCTGTTTAATATGATTAGTGACTTACATAATGTATGGTGGTTTTGTAACTGCCTCCTTCCTTCCTCCTTTTTATCTGTGTTCTCTAGATTTCTGCCCATCAATACATCATGTTTACCATGCCTGTTATCTGATCCTCATGACTGCTGTTTTATTTGCAAATCTTGCGCCTGTGATAAATGTTATTGTCTTTGCATAATCCACTCTAATAAAGCAGGGAAAATATATATATGACAGCAGTTTACATTTTGCCCTTTGCTTTGTCTCTCAGTGGATTTGCATTTCCATGAATTTTAAGCAGCAGTTTTTATTTTTGTTCAGAGTGCTAGGCTTGACTGCCTGCGATTGGTTATGTCGGCTTAATTCTCAAAAGCATAAATCCAAGTTCACCAAGAGCTTACCTAAGGATAGTTACTCCACACATTTGTTTATTGCCAGAGAAGGAGCCTTCTATTCAACCTGTTTAACACATTCTCTATCAAACATAGCTGAAGTGTCATCCATTACTGCTGGTAATGAGAAAATGTCTATTGCTGTAAGTTAAAGTCAAAAGGTTTATCTGAGACAAGTTTGTAACAGCATAATAAATGCTGTACATTATATAACGAACAAGCACACTGGGTCGTAGAGGAATTAGACACTTTCAATAATGTCATAAATTACAATATCTCAAAAACCTTTTCACAAGACCCTTTCTAATACCATATGTCAAAAGTCCCATTAATTCTCCAGTGTCACATATAATACAGAAAACATAATGATTACAATGTCTGGGTTATAAATGTTAATGTTACAGGATTGGTAGGGAAAACTATGTTATTAAAGGCTCAAGTTGTCCATACACAAGCATACAGTATATTGGCTCTCAATTCTTGACTGAACTGACAATAGACTGAATAAGAATATGTTTTGACCCAAAAATAAAGTCACTCAGTTGGAGTGTGGAAACATACTGAACAGATCCATTAGCAGAGGACTGAATCAATCTATGGAAACAGCCCACATGCAATAATCCTTTATGCAAACTAATATATCGCTCTAGGAGTGCCAAAGAACTGGATTAACCTGATTTGACCCAGTACATGTCTGGCCAAATGGAGCAAAGATCCACTCATTTGGTGGTTTGGTCATCTTCAATATCTACACACCAAACATATTATCCTTTTTATCCCTGATTGTCAATAAAATGGTTTGTACCTGAAATGTTTAATGTTATAATGTGGTATCCTAGGATGCATGAGTCAGTTTGCCAAAGTGATTGTGATTGGAAAAGTTTAGGAGCAACAAAAGTTCAAACATTAAGTAATAAGTAAATTCATAACCATAGAAAGTCAATACTCAGGAAGAATGATAACAAGTAAAATAAACATTGTATGTTCTCAGATGTAACTGTTGTTAACACTTATGTCCAAGCTCCAAAATGACACTATTTGTCGGAAGCTTAACATGGTGGATTTCCATAAACAAGCAGTTGCCCACAATTCATTCACAATGTCAAGCTTTGGCTGAATCTGTGTAAAGGTCGCTGCCATTCTTACTGGAGAAGTGTAAGCAATTCTAGTGATTTAGTCTAGGGCACCTGGTTTATGAAATGGGAGTAAAAGAACTTGATTGGCCTACACCAGGGGTCCCCAACCTTTCATACTTGTGAGCCACAGTCAAATGTAAAAAGACTTGGAGAGCAACACAATCATCATAAAAGTTCATGGAGGAGCCAAATAAGGGCTAAGATTGGCTATTAGGCAGCCTCTATGCACACTATCAGCTTACAGGAGGCTTTATTTGGTAGTAAATCTAGTTTGTATTCAACCAAAACTTGTGACCAAGTTAACTCAACTGAACAATTGTGAGATGTATTAAAAAGCTAACTGCAAACCAGGTCTGATTTCCAAACATTATTGCCCGACCTTCATTAATAGAGATGTAGCGAACTGTTCGCCGGCGAACTAATTCGCGCGAACATCGGGTGTTCGCGTTCGCGCAAATTCACGGACTTTTGCCGATGTTCGCCACTTTGGGTTCGCCGCGGTTTTTTTTGGCGCCGCGTTTTTTCGCCTTGGTTTTTCCGCCGCGTTTTTCTGCCGCGTTTTATCGCCTATGCATATACATAGGAATAGCTTGCGGGGTTCTTTTGGCGTTATTTTTTGGCGTTTTTTTGGCGTTTTTTTTACAAAGTATTTTTCAGAGAAATTTTTGCTTGATCCCCCTCCTGCATGCCACTGTCCAGGTCGTGGCACCCTTTAAACAACTTTAAAATCAGTTTTCTGGCCAGAAATGGCTTTTCTAGGTTTTAAAGTTCGCCTTCCCATTGAAGTCTATGGGGTTCGCAAAGTTCGCGAATATTTGCGAGTTTTGGCGAAAGTCCACGAACGGGTTCGCGAACATTTTTGGCGATGTTCGCTACATCCCTATTCATTAATGCTCTTGTGGATGAAGTGAAGCAAATCCTCCAGCCATGTTTCAACATCAATATAAAGCATTCCCAGAAGAGTAGAAGCTTTTACTGCATTAACAGGAGGAACTTACCTTAAATCATTTTATTGAAGTTTTGCAATAAACATACATACTATATAGTGACGGATTGTACAGATGCAGGTTAGAAAACATGTCAAAAGTATCAGTTATGTCTTCAATAGAGAAGGGCTTTTAAAACTAAAATGATACAATAAAACCAAGTAAATAAAGTTAACAAACAAACCAACAGACTGACAGGAGACAGGAGGACCAACCCTATATTTGGTTTCAGAATAGTCTAATTTCCTGCTCTTTAAAATAGATTACTTAATCCTGCCAGTCTTGAATATAATGCTGTTAGGCAAAATTTTCCCAAAGGGGTGTGGTTCTTGGATACCTGCGTTGAACTCATTTTTAAGACCTGGACCCAACCCGCAGCCCGCAACCAACTACCCACCACCCGAATTTTTCCCTTTGACCTGCTACCCGACCCTCAACTGCCTTATGCACAACCCTGTCTGCAACCCAATGACCACCATTAAACAGGAAATGCTGTTGTTGCAGACCATAAGTGACATGATCATTAGAAGTGGGTTGGGGTAGAAAAATCACTTTAAAAATGTTTTTTAAAGAAGTAAAATATAAATAACGGTAATATGATATTAGATATGAAATAAGGATAAGACTCAAAACTTGACCCATGACCCACATCTATACCCGTATCTGAAAATCCCACAACCTGCAGGGTACCTGCCTTTTATGTGAGTAACCGATGGTTACCTGACCCCCTGCAGGTGGGGCCAACCCTGCAGCCCATGCAATTAAAGTAAAGGGGTGAATACAAGGCTTGAATGCAAAGGGGTGAAATGCCATTTTGGATATTCTAAAAATACTGCACAATGATTTCTAGGGTCCTATTGCTTATATCTGCAACCTAGCTCCCCAAGCTAAGGGGAGCTAGACCAAATTCTCAATAGTAAAGGGTGGCATAAACCCAAAATGTCTATACCATCTCTATCATATTTGTTAGCCTTGACTATTTCTCAGTGTAATAAATACAAGGCCTTAGTCTTGAGGAATTCTAAATCAAATTTGTCATAGCAGAGCAGGTATGAATTACTTGCCAGAGTCAAGCTTTATCATCCTTCACTTTCTTCAGTCTGACCTGGCATCTCACATCGATTCAGCCTTCCCTAGTCCCGCATTTAACCTTCCTTAGGGGGTGGCCTTTGAAAAATGTGTTGTCGTGCAATTACGGACAAAGAAGTGTAATTAAACAGTTTGCAAATGTGCCAGGTCGGATGTTACAACAGTGTAAGACGTTGCAATTAGCTGAAAATTACAATGACAGTAATTACGCTAATTAAGAGTTAGAACTGGCTTTTTATTTTTCCGGCTTGTATCCAGCAAAGTTGCTCTGTGTTTACCATGGTTGTTAAGGCTTTTTGAGAAATGGAAAAAGTTGATGCCTACAGAAAGCTGTGTGCTAGCGTATTAGCGGCTTATTCTAAAGCAAGAATGATACAGTGAGATGTTTTTTAAAAAATCTTTAGGGAATGTGTTGGCACAAATAATGGGGTCACACGTTCAACCAAGGCTTGGAAGCAAATATCCTATTCATTTTATTTCTGGCCTATTTTGATACATTTCTGGTAGGTTAGAGAAGTTGATTTGGAATCTGATTGGTGGGGCTTGTGAGAAAATGTGATTGATGTTCTCTGGGAATTATTTAGCCTCCCGCCTCCCTTCAAAATCCCTTCTCTCTTTCTTTATTTTCCTTTCAATGCTTTAACCTTGGGCACAGATGTTACTTCTCCTGCTCTCCTTACAGTTATTTAGTGTGTGCTGCAAATTGGCAAGCTACAGCTAGTTTTGGTAGCATTTATGTTTTATGCTAATTTGCAAACATATTTATACAGAAAATAAATAATAAAAAAAATAGATAGAAATAAAATGTGGGCATTGTTAAATCTTGATTTTTTAATTCACTGATTTTATACTGTGGCACAGTGACTGGGACAACGACAACCCTAGAAGGCAGTTGCTCTTCCCCACCACTCCATCCACCCCTATTGCTTGTGCATACTTCCTTCTGCGTCTCAGTTCCCAAAGCATTGAGGAATTGGTGTACAGCAGATTTAAACAAATCTCCTGCTCACCTACGTATTTCCCAGTGCTCCAGAAAAAAGCAAAAGCGCCATGCTGCCCATAAAATCATGCCACCCTAGGCCCGGGCCTTTCCACAATCTGGGCCTGCTCACACTCTGCTGCTTACCTCCTTCCTCCTCCTTAACTTTTGGCTTCTAAACAGGGAGGGGAGCATTCGCAGCATCCACAGGGAGTGGGTTTGGGTCGGGACCCAGAAGTCCAGGGCCCACAGGGTTTTTTCCCAGTGTCCAGCTGGCCTAGTCTAACCCTGCCCACAGATGCTGCATACAGGTGCTAACATTTATGCATTATCATTCTTGAGTGAGACACTCATAAATGCTAAGGAAGCTGGAAGTGAGAGTGACACTCATGCAATTGGGATAGCAGAGGAGATTTACTTTTCAGCAGAAGTTGCTGATGGAGCAGACTTTATTTTGACATCACAGGGAACATATAGCACATCATAAATAATTAATTGAGTGGGTAAAAGGTGTAATAAGGACATTTTTAAGTTGACTGACAAGATAAGACATGGTGAGTAATCCGAGCCAAATTACATTGATTACCATAATTTCAGTTCAATACCCCTTGTGTGTTTTTCTATACATTACTACAGTACCATTGGCTTCAGGTTGACTCCTTGATGCTTTTGCTGTATGCATGGCTATAGAAGTGCCAGCCTTCCCAGGTGAAAAGAGAACCAGGAGGAAGTGCCAAAACTGGTTGAGTCAAAGTCAGGATCAAGTTGCACATCAGAAATAAGCATAGTAGAGAACAGATTACCGTATGTTTGAGATCCAGAAGAAAAATCTTTGAATATGCAAGCGTCATTACAATTAGTAGAGAAGCTGTGTCAGGACAGAGGTTGAGGTCAGTACTGAAAAACTATAGTAATCATGTTACAAGAAAGATTCAGAAAAAGCTACAAACCTTGAGTAGCATATTTTACTAACATTGCTATTGGGGACCTAAGTTGAATATGCGTCATAGTAGTAGATATAAAGCTAACGTTATCTAGACTAGTGATCCCCAACCAGTGGCTCAAGAGAAACATGTTGCTCACCACTTCATTTGATTTTTCGCCCAGTGTCCTCAAAATAGGTGCCCATTTTTGCATTTCTTGCTTGGAGACAAGCACAGTGACACAGTTTTACTTCAAGCAGAGCCTTCTGCAGGCTAGCAGTCCACACAGGGCTACCAAATATCCAGCACAGCTTTTATTTTGTATCCTCAGGGAACTTATTTCATACATCTAAGTGTGGCTCATAAGTTAAAAAGGTTGGGGATCCCTGATCTAGACATTTTGCTCACCATGTCCCACCATGCCACTCCATGGAAATAGGTCATCATCTTACTCTTCTTTATTAAAATGAATGTTATGACTTTGTTCCATGGTGTCAAAAATGTGTCTCAAAGCTTAATTTTAGCAGAGATTTATCTATAGCTAACATATGATATCTTGAAAAATATAGGTATTCTTTAACATTAGTCCTGTACACTATGAAAAATAAGTTATATCTGCTGACAAATCCATTGGAGGTAAGACAGCTTCAGAAACTTTTAACAACTTGTGCCAAAGCATAACAGAAGTAAGGATATGTTTTTTAAAGCCAATGTATCTTAGTACCCATCTTCCTGTCGCCCTGCTCAATCTTGTTACAAAGAGGTGGGAAGCTGTGCAGCATTTTGCTGTCAAGAACATAATGGAAGCTTCCGCTACATTTCTGATACCGTAATCACAGCTTTCTCTCTCAAGCAATTAAACAGGTGACTTTGTTTTTCATTTGCCAAGCAGCCCAGATGAGTTTTGATATAGATGACAGGGCCTCAGCAAGGTAAATGCATGAGTGAAGAATGTGTTTACTTCCCAGCGGTGACATTTGTACAATTATAGGAGCAGAACTCTTGTATACGGTAACTTGCAGTATCCAAAGTGTGACATTCCTCGGCAAGTTGACACAATTGGCTTTACCTTATTATTATACTGTTATCTGGGATTTGTCAAGAAAACTACATTTTATACCTCAGATAAAAATTTCCTCTTGCCACAGTTATTTATATTATTGTTCTCAATCACAAAGCACAGGTGGTATAAACTCTTTCTGTAAATTGTTGTTTGGGCATTTATTCTTGACTAGAATAATATGTCATCCTGTACCAGGTCATGATGGTAGGATTTTAGGTAAAACTAGCATTTCATTGATCATGCTGTGCCTTACAAATGTTAAGGTTCAAAGAAATCTAAGCTGTACTAGAGTGCCTTTAATTCCCAGCATGCTACATGGTTTCCCAGCATGCTTACTGGGAAGCATGTTAGTGAGAAGAAGCTGCTGGTTGTGGGTAAGCATGGCATGTAGGTGTGTCAACCCTTAAAGATACCTCATTTGAATTATTAGCCAAACCCAGTCTCACCTAGAAAAGGTTTATCTCCAATATATACCAAATACTTTCAGAGATACAGACAGAGTCACCTCCCAGGCACCCATACATGGCTAAATGGGATTTATTCCTACCCCAGCTCCTCACTGATCAAGATTGTGTCTCAGTCTGGGAAAATGCAAGAAAAATTGTAACCTCTTTGAAGCAAAAAAACATATCTATAAGATCCTTATGTTCTGGTATCATACTCTAGCCAAGCTATGTACTCTCTTCCCAGATTACTCCCCTCTTGGCTGGAGGGGCTGTGGGAAGCTAGGCAGCCTTCCCTGCAATTTTGGACTTGCCCAATTATGCTTTATATGATCTGAAGTTTTAGAGCTTCTAAGCAGCATATTTCATACAATAATACTAACAGACCCAAGTACTTTTGTTGGGCAAACCATAAAAGACCCAAATCCACCCAGGCATTAATGAATCAAATACTTACAGTTACTGTACATGCTTATCCATTACAGTCAAGTAGGAAATGCCCACCCCACCTACCATATGTGAAATTAAAAGAAGGGTGGGCAATAATATGAGTTTTGAATCTAACATATAATAATACCCCCCACTTTCTATAGATATGGGCTTCCTGGGAAACAATGACCCCAGATTGAATTAAATATTCTATGTAATACTCTTCTATTCAAAACTAGTATTACTACATTTATTACCCCCACTCCTTTTGTTTAACTATTTACTGTTAAAATTTATTTATATGTTCTTTTTCTTTCTTACCTCCCTGCCAAGCTCTCCATTCTGTATCTAGAAGGACTACTACACAATCTCAGTACTCATATGGCTCAAAGTTTATTAACGGATAGTGAATCTCTGATTGTTACTCATGCGGTCATTATCTGCCTATTTTTCTGCTAAGTGTCTCATATACAATTGTATGTTTCATTGTCTTAATGTAAACTGGAAAATTCTTCACGTAATAAAAATGTAAGTTACAAAAAAAGGGAAATCTTTCTCCCCCCCTATTCTACAGGCTAAATAAGGATGCTTTTTCTAACTATCTGCTTATTTCATACTGCTTTAAACAATTAGTCCAAGTCAGGGGGGTGCAGGTATGGCAACTCTCTAACACTGCAGTATTATATGGCAGAATTAATTTCTCTTCACTGAAGTTTTCTGTAGTATGCATTTTTCTCACTCTAAACTTTTTTAAAAACTTGATTCAAACCTAGAGACGTCATTGGAGCTAATGATTCTATCTATTGGAACCTGACTCCACCCCAAGTACCATCAAGTTACAGAATGATTTGATAGCAGCTAATGCATTTATCAGCATGTGTAAATCTGCGTGGTTGTGTGGGACGCCACAGGCCAGATGTCAGCAGAGGAGATATGAATGCTGTGTGATTGGCATAGCGTGCATCTTGGTTCATTCTCAATCAGAATTAGCTATGCACAGTGTGCAGCCTAATCGCTGGCCTTTCTGCCCTGATTGTGCCGTGTACATTTCCAAACACCTGCGTAACTACAGTTTAACTCTTGACCCTTCTATATCTAAAGTACTTTTCAGGAAAGTAGATCACAACTGTTTTTACGGCCTCTTTTAACATTTAATGGCAGTTGATTGGTGTGTTGTGTGTCAAACTGTAACCTTTTATAGAGTTGGTATTCAACGCCCCTTCAAGCATTTGCATCTTGTTTTTTATCAGTTGGACCAACTGCAGCTGCTTATAAGATGCAACTTTACCCCATTGTGATGATACCAGTTGGACTGGAACCCAGAAAGTGCAACTAGCTCTAGTCTCAGTCTTTCATGAAACAAAAAAAAACCCCTGCCAACACTGTCTTCACTGACAACCTTTTGGGGCCATGGAACTTTCTGTGATGGTGTTAGTGAAAAACTTGCTCACTTCAGAGATGATAAATTTAGGTGAAACACAAACGAGGTTGAGGCAAATTAAACTTAAAAGGGCTGAATACAGATCTGGACTGGGATTTAAAATTGGCCCTGACATATCATGTTTACAGAAGTCCAAACTACCCATGACAGGCCCAATAAATAGTGACTGTCTATAGGATCTTAATAGCAACCCCTCTGGCATTTGCCTGAATCCACAGATTGCCAATCTGTGCCAGCAGGAGAAATGGCAAAGGATCATTGTCAGGGTTTCATAATGAAATCTAAGAAACAACAGCACTATAGGTTACAGTTGATATGTATAAAACTTGAAAGTCTTAGTTAAAATGATGCTCAACTGAATCAATAGAAAGTATATAATTATTGTGACTGAACAATATGTACAATATACCTTTCTAAGATGCCATTAGTCAAATAAAAAGCTTTGAATAGAAAAAAAGAAACAACAGCAATTGGTTTGAGTAGGATCTTACAACAGAAGCCATCTTGGGCAAGGTATATATTAGTAATGGGGAATTTAAAACTGATTGGCTGCCCAAACTGGGATAATTATATTGCAATCAAAACATATGAAAACATATAATAGTGCACAATGAATGATTAAACAATGATTAATCATCCACTGCGTGCATCTTTTTTCAGTGACAATTCCCTTTGTTAACTATACTGTATATATAAAGACAAGAGTTCACTTGGGTCTTGCAGCGTTACAAGAAATTGTGACCTCGCAGTTTAAGAAGCAATGATCTAAAGAGCATACAATTCATCTTCCTTGAAACAAAGTGGGTCAAATGAGATCCATATCACTACATGTTGATTCACTAAAATACAATGGGCCTGATTCACTAAAGTGCGATAAAAATTATTGCACGTTTTTTTGCGTTAAAAAATGCAAAATAATTTGCACGCGATTCACCATAGTATTATCACGTGCGAAAAATCGCCATTTTCGCATGGGTTATTTCTCGCACTAGTTTTACCGCATGCGTTAATTTCCGCGCTGAAAAGAATACGATCGCATGATTCACTATAACTTTTGCGCGCTAAATATCGCATTCGGCTATGCGAAAATTAACACCTACTACAGGCAGGCGAAAAATTATACAAAAGTACAGTAAATGATTTTTTGCAATAAAATATGGACTTACAGTGTTATTTATTCAAGAATGTGTTTCCCCTAGAGTGACGCAGCCGCCAGTTTGCAGCGAAATGTTCATTTTTAATACAGTAATTTTCTGCAAGTATTGGCGTGTATGGCTAACATGGCGTGCGTTCATTTGCGCGACTATTTATATTTGGCTACAAGTGATGAAATGCTTCGCCAGGCATGGATTCGCAGCAAATTTTTGGACGTGCGTTGAATTTTTTCGCGGCGGATTTTTTCATGCGTTTCGCAAAACAATCTACCAATGGCAAAACACATGAAAAAATTTGCCACGCAAAAATTCACCGCACATACAAAAATTGATACAAGCGTCAAAAAATAATAGTCACAGCAACAATTTTTTTGCCCGCACAACATTTTTGCCGTTTCGTGGATCTTTCGAAAGATTTGCTAATTTTTCACTAAAGATAACCAGAACACATTTGCTCATCACTAGTGGCTACTATTTATAAGCATCTACTATTTATATGCTACCATTTATATGCTACCATTTATATACACCATTTATATGCGGCGACAATTTTTATACACTATTTCTAAGCTACCATTCATATGCGGCGACTATTCGCGGGTGTAATTTAGCACATGTACCAGCAAATACCGCATTGAAATAGTCTTCGCGAGTTAAATAACGCATGCAATATCGCGCGTAAAAAAGCACGAGTATGCTTATAGTGAATTGTGCGAAAAATCGCCAAAATTAAGCCGCGGTAAAAATTTTAGCGCACAATAAAAATAGCGCACGTTTTATCGCCCTTTAGTGAATCAGGCCCAATAAGTTTTCTTGCATGCTTTTTTGCGTTAAAATTGACACGTAAAAAAAATGCGCAATTCGCTAAAGTATTATCGCATGCGTTAAGTCGCATATCGCCTGCGTTAATTTATGTACAACCGCATGCGTTAATTTTACCACATTGCGTTAATAAGCGCACAGAAGTAATATTAACGCATGATTCACAAACACTTAGACTCTCTAATTTGTCTGTGCGAAAATTAACACCTACTTGGGGCAGGCGGTAATTATAGAAAAGTACAGTTCATGAGCTTTTGGCAACACAATAAGGACTTTGCAGTGGGATTTATTCAAGTCTGTGTTGGCCCTAGAGTGATGCAGCCTCCAGTTTGCAGGGAAATGGTCATTTTCATAAAAGTAGTTTAGTAGTTAAGTAATGCCGTGTATGGCTAACATGGCGTGCGGTTTTTTGTACGTGCCGACTATTTGTGGGCGATGCATTGATTACTGTGCGTTTCATCAAATACCACACGAAAATAGTCTTCGCGACTTAAATAACGCAAGCAGCATCACGTCTAAATTAACGCAAGTACGTGATAAAATTTTTACCGCATGCTATAAATAGCGCACGTTTTAACGCACTTTAGTGAATCGCACCTCATGTGTTTTATATAAGAACAGGTGAATCAGGTTAGCATGCTAATGGAAATGGGTGCTATTGTGTGAGACCTATACCCCCAGAATGAATCATTAACAAACAGTTTATATTATTTTAAGTGACCTATAAAAGAAGATTAAAACTGGAACATATATATCAGTAAATATTGCCCTTTTACACCTTTTCCCTTGAGCCGCCATTTAGTGATGGGCTGTGTGCTCCCTCAGAGATTACCTGACCAGAAATAATGCAGCTCTAACTGTAACAGGAAGTAGTGTGGGAGCAAAAGGCAGAACTCCAATTAATTGTACCTTATGTAACATGTATGTGCTCTTGGTTTGTTTGTGTGCACTTTGAAATGTATGATCCCAGGGGGAGCTTAGTAATTAAAATAGCAGTGGCACATACTACTGAAAAGTACATTTTTCTGAAAATGGTTTCTTTAGATAAAGCAGGGTTTTACACATGAGCTTTTTCATGCAATATATTTATAGAAACTTACATTGTTTAGGGGTATCATTTTTTTTTTTTAAATTAAACAGTATCATATCAGTAAGGAGAATGTTTGGATTATCACAGTGGATGAAAGCACAGCACATGGCTTGGAAAGGCTACTCATTGGTCAAAGCAGATTAGTATAACTGCATCCAGTTGCCATAGCAACAAATTCAATAACATTCAGAGAAGACAGTACAATATTGTTAAGATTTAAATTGTAAAGGAAGGAAATAAAAAACATCTAAACTTTGTTGCTGAAAAGGATTTTACATTGCTTAAACTCCTTTCCTGGGAAACTGCAAGTCTGCAGAAAAAAAGAAAAGTTTTTTTTGCAAATGTAATTTTGCAACTTTCCTTTCTTCTTGTTTTTTTCTTTTTTTTTTTCTTTCCCAGACAATAACTGCATTATAATTACTTGCGTCTCTGTCAGCCTCCGACTCTCTAGTGCCTGTAATAAGTGAAGTTCTCTCGCTGGATTACACATCGCATCCTCAGGGGCTTCCCACCAATTCAATCAGTAAGTAACGGATCTGATTGTATTTATAAGTCAAGTATTATTTCCCAAAAAATAATAGAACATATTCAGGTTGGCACAAAGCAATAACAAATTCCCTTCCTTTCTGGAGGGGGAAGAAACTCCAGAATTTCAACAACAAGATGATGAGTTTTCAGAGCATGTTCCGCTGGATACTCAGTATCATTAGACAGTGAAATACAGACCGCCAGCAGGGAAAAAAAAAAAATTTAAAATGACTGACTAATTAGAATACAAATTTATTCAAGTAATTAAAATGACCCTGAAAAATACAGAGGGACTCTGGAAGAAGAAAGTTTAAATGCAAACTGAAGAGCTGCCAACAAAAATTAAAGAATTAAAAAAAAAACTACAAAAATTAAAAAAAAGACCATTAAAAACATCTTAGAACAAATACCCTTGCATATATAATGCTAAAAGTTATTTTTCTGCCTTGGATTCTTCATAGAAGGAAAATGAACTTCTCCATATTCCCCCTAAGCAGTAGGCTTACTCAGAAACAATATGTTCTGCATATCTTTCTCATCCTGTCTTGATAGAGGAAGATGATGGGTGCAATCACAGTCCCCTTAGGAATCATATGGCTGGTTAGCATCAAATTATATGCTTGGGGTGTTGGTCATCTTGGTTTCAAACAGGGCTCCCCAACCTTTCTTACTGGTGAGCCACAGTCAAATGTAAAAAGACTTGGAGAGCAACACAAGCACCATAAAAGTTCATGGAGGAGCCAAATAAGGGCTAAGATTGGCTATTAGGGGCCTCTATGCACACTATCAGCTTACAGGGGGCTTTATTTTTAAGGTATCTTGTTTTTATTCAACCAAAACTTGCCCCCAAGTCAGGAATTCAAAAATAACTCCCTGGTTTGGGGGCACTGAGAGCAACACCCAAGGGGTTGGGGAGCAACACGAGTCACTGGTTGGGGATCACTGGTTTAAAACATGCAATAAATAGAGGTTTATTTACTTACTCATTCCACACTGGAGCAAATGGATGGCTTGTATCCTGTTACACACCCTGACACCCTTCATGTGCCTGCATGTACTTATAGAAGCCTTTTATTACTGCATAATTTCATCTCATCGTGCAAGTAGGGTTGAATCCTGGGTAAACAGATCCTTTGTTCTTCTCTGCGAATTCCTTTTTGGAAATTTGGAACCGTTGTGTTTTCTTCATGTGCTATCAGCATAGGGGAAATAGTGAAATTATGGATACCCATCATATAAAATGATGGTAGTGATTGACCCTGGCAGCGTTCCCATAGCAATTTTACAGTTTCAAAGGAGTTTTACCCTGTGATGTTTTTCTGCTACTTTTATTGTTTTAGACAGACAAAGACAAAATATTCTCTGCACTCACCCATAATCAATAGATATAGGACATGAAAACATTCCAAATTCTTTATTAAGCAATGAGAAATTTCCCCCCCCCCCCTCCTTAAACAAAACAAGGATTGTTTATCTTTATATTGCAATATATTCAAGCTGGCCAACTACGTCAAAATCTTCCCTGGTCTGGCCAGTTCTACACTCCCTTTAACTTGATTCATTGAAGGGGAACTCCGACTTCCGAACCAATATTTGTTAAAGAGCCCCACACAACACAGAAGCCCCTAATATACCTATCATTGTAATCTGTTCCTTCAAAAGTATAAATAAATACCATTTCTATATGCTGAAATCCAGCTGCAAAACAGTTCTTCTCTTTCTGCATCATTTGAAATCCTGGCAGGGGAGGGGGGACTAAAACACATGTTACAAAGTGTAAAATTTTTCCCACAGATTACAGACAGCATGCAGGAACTACATAACCCACAGTGCATTGCACTGTGATGTTCCTTTACTTATTGACATAATGTGTGCAGGGAATTGTGGGATTCGGAGGATGTCTTTGTCTATATAAATGTTGTGGTTACAACCACATTTACCCACGGCCTAATGATTTCAAATTATTGTGTATTATTACTAAAGTGGTGAGCACATTTTTTCTTTTTTTGCTATAGTTTATACAGTAGTGGCCAGCTCCATGTTGTAGCTCCCATCATTCCCAGCTACAGTTTGGTGATCCCAGTGGAGCCAATAAAAGGGCAACCATTTGGGAGCTTTAACCTTGAAAGCAAGTAAGTTGCAGGTAAAACTCAGTCCCTGTGAGAAATGTATAATGAAGCAGTTGATTGATCCTTGGAGTGACCTATTACAGTTTTGGGGTTACAAATAGTGATGAGCGAATTTTTTGCCAGGCATGGATTCACAGCGAATTTCCGTAAAAAAAGTCACGGTCGCAACAAAATAAACGCAGACGTCAAATTCGCTTCACGGATTTTCCGTTGTTTCGGAAATTTGCTCATCACTAGTTACAAAGGCATTTTACCCTGTGAGCATTGCTGACTGTGTTTATTATTCTTTCTCATACCCTTTCCAAAGAGAATGGTCTTCTTGCGCTGCATATTAATCCACAATGCACCATTATTGCCTTGTATGTAATACTAATAACTCCCTGTAATGCTTTGCATGAAGGCTATAGAACATGTCAGCTATAGAACATGTCGTTTTAACCACAATAACAAATTTGTAATTTATCAAACCGTGCAATTTTCTCTTCGTTCCCTTTTCGTCAAAGTCTGTTTCTCTTGGTTTTGACTTGCGAATTGATGAAACTAGAACTAATGCAATCAACCCCTTCATGAGATCCCTGACCCCATGCTGGTTATGATATGCCAATTGGAGTAACATTCCAGGGTATTTATTCCAGGAAGATCTTTGTACAAGGCATTCTGAATTGAGAAAGCCAGTTGGATGACTGGAAGAAACGTCTTCAAGAAAAACACAAGTTCAGTTGATTTGACTTATTATTACAGATATCATCTTAACCTGTTAATTGTTTGTGGTTCATTAACATATCTGTACTGTTTGTCCAGGTAGTAATGCATTTAGAAATTTCAACCCCTGTGTTGCAATTGGTTAGAAATAGCTGGTTAATGTTGTTGCTGAAGTGTAATACAGGTATCGGACCCCTTATCCGGAAACCCGTTATCCAGAAAGCTCCGAATTACGGAATGCCTTTCTCCCATAGACTCCATTTTAATCAAATAATTCAGAATTTTAAAACTGATTTCCTTTTTCTATGTAGAAATAAAACAGTACCTTGTAATTGATTCCAACTAAGATATAATTAATCCTTATTGGATGCAAAACAATCCTATTGGGTTTAATTAATGTTTTATTGATTTGTTAATAGACTTAAGGTATGGAGATCCAAATTACGGAAAGACCCCTTATCCGGAATACCCTTGGTCCCGAGCATTCTGGATAATGGGTCCTATACCTGTAATAATAAATAATATTTTTTTCTGACTTTCTTCTTTCTGCAGCTGACAAGAGAGTTAGTCTTATGTTAGTTCTATGGACATTTACCAAGTTCAGCAACATTATTAATAAATACACACATCTGTCATGTATATAGCCACTGATTTCAATCAACACTAGCTCATATATGCTAGTAGATTTTCTCTGATAGTGCCGCTACAGAAAATTTGCTAGGAAAATTTGCCAGCGTTCTCTTGCTGCAACGAAAATTCACATTTTAGTGAAAAAATGTATTCCTCACAAATTGAGAAAGTGTGGCGAAGCTTCATATTTTAGTAAATGTGTCCCCATGAGTGCCAAAATCCTGAGAATCAAATAATTTAAGTTCAATTTTGTGAATATGATGTGCTTCTTAAGGATCATGGAAGTACTAGTACCATGATGCTGGCAACCCAAGGTGCTTCTTACAGAACTAAATGGAAAGGATTTAATGATCTTTTGATCACATGGGCAAAAAAGAAGTAGCATGCTCCATGGCCTTAAACCAAGGGGCGGATTTTTCAAGGAATAATAAAGTTTAAGAAGCGGTAACAACAATATTTTCTTTAGACAACCTTATTGTTTATTATGTTTCCCAGTTGCAGCTCAGTAATCCTTACAATTTTTTTTATAGTAGGTGTTGGCATTTCTCAGCATCAAAATGCTACAAGTCCAAGATTAATGTGAACGAGGCCACAACTTTATTAGCATAGATCAAGATGAGCTTTTAAAGTTACAGACATAAGAGCGCAACAAATAAACAAGAGAAACTTGTACCACTGGAATGTTTGACAGGAGTAAAAGACTCTACAAGAGTGAATGGCCAACTGCTTTGCCATCAATCCAGTGCAGCCACATTGAGATGGGCAAGTGGAAGCATGATAATCCTTACTCTGATCTCCTACCTCAAGAAACTAATATAAAACTAAACTCTACTGAGCACTCCAGCAAGCATCCCCCCGGCACAGACTCACTCTCCCACCACCTCCAAAGGCAACCTTATAGGTATGGAGGACAGAAAGGAAAGGAGGGTGTTGCAATACTGTGTCCCAAAATGGAAATGGGGGTCTGGCACATTTTTCACCCAACCTGACTCTTCCCAATATTCCATAGACAACACCATTTCCTTTTCAATGCAGCTCAAGGCTTCTATGCTTTAACCTTTGGTGGATAGAGCACCAATTTTTTTATGGGTGGCTAAGCTCCTTGTGACTTGTTTGTAAGGAAACTGCAGATGTGTACAGCCTGTTTGCACCACTTTCTCTGCTTTGACCCATGTCTGTTTTTCAGTTATTTCACTGGGGGTATGTACTGTATTTATTTGTTTTTTGATGGATGTATAAAGTCTGATACTTTTTTTTGTATCATGTTTAAATGAATAAAATGCTTTTTTAATTATAAATACCTCCCTGGGGAAGTTTTTTCTGGTGTGCAGGGTTTTTGTGGGGCTTTGTTAGCTTTCTGTTGAAACCTGATAGAAGACATATCTTTTGGTGCACAAAGGAATGAACTTACCTATAAATGCAGAAGTAGATAAAGCACATGCTTAAGAAAAAGCAAACATACGGTATGAATTATAACCCTTGTCGGGGACAATATGTTAACCATAAAGCATTTCTAATTCTGTAAATCTGGATAATAGAGTTATACAATACTATATTATAAGAACTCCCCAACCAATGAAGAGTACTCGAGATACAGCTACTGTATATATAGTACTGGAATAAACGCCTTATTTTCTTTTATATCTGAAGAAACTTAATAGGGGACATTCACATATACCCAATGCACAAATACAAGCATAAAGGCATGCTTAAAAGTACTCAGGGTCTGGCTTCTCTTTGTACCTAGTAGTGAACTGGAAATCCAACACTAAATGCAATTTGCAGTGCCAACTAGGGCATGGCAGCCTGTTGTGTCCTGTTACTGCTGGTGAAGTTTGGGGGTGGGAGGGTGTATGACACTCGTGAAAACAGCACTGCCAAATGGAGCAAAAAGACATGCATACATTTTTCAATGTGCAAGAGAGGGTGCAAAATGCAAAAAACCTGGCAGACTGCACCCATTTTTTTGCACTTGCATTCTATCTTAGTTCATAGAACAAAATATCAGGTTTCCCATTAACTCACACCCCTTACCATGTTGGTGTATATCAGACTGCTGATTTCCCAATGTCTGCTCGGTGTTGGACTCATGGGCCAATATTCCAGGATGTCACCAAAAGTTCTTTCAGTACCCCAGCGGATGCATCTGGTGTTCACCTTGCTATGACATTTAAATATTGCCTGCCAAATATCTGTTATTTATCAATCAGTGGTTCCAAAATGGTGGAGATATTTCCTAGTCACCCATAGCAGCATATAAGGTAATCTAAAACCCAGGTAAGGCAAGGTGTGGGGATGTTTTCTTAATGGCTGTTCTGGATGTCCTTAAAACTATAATAGAATTTGTTTTCACATATAGTATACTTTATTTTGGTAGCACGGGGAAGGGAATAAAGTACAAGAAACAGGCACAAAGCATTGGTATTTGTACAGTGTTATATTTAATTAATTCCCTAATGCATTAAGTCCCAGTAAAGAGCAAGAGAGAAGGTCAATAAACAATAGCATATGCCGTACTTTGAACAGTACTGAGTCCTTTATCCCCTCCCCTATATAAATATTAAATAAATTATATAGGAACACAAAGGCTCAACTGCAGGACATCCTTACTTGCAAATGTGCATTCATTGTGGCATTACACATCAAGTGTAATGAAGGGGGTTGGCCCCAAAACATATTGTGTGCAATGGAACAATAAACCACATTTTCATGAAAGCATGTCCCATTGTTGAGCAAAAGAGAAGGTAAACTTTCTTGTGTTCTGCAAATTGGTTGGTAGAGATCACAGTCGCACCTTTTGCCCCTCTGAAAGAGTAGTTCACACTGTGTGCATCAGGCATATCAATAACATGTTCCTTGCTTATTTATATGGGATATTTTCCCTTTGCAAAATCCGAGACACAAGTGTTTTTGAAGAAAATAAACTTGCCGCTCTGATGATGAAAGGAATAATGTGATTGACCTGGAATCAAGAAGAATCCTTTACATCTCTGGCACATCGAGTCTGGTCTGCACAGAAGAAATAAAAATTCTGGCAAATTAGCATTCATACAATAGAATTGTTTATGTCGATTGGGATGGAGCCATTGCCAATCTAGTTTGCATTTCTTTGAGTGGGTATTGAAGATCATTCTAATTATGTCATGAAAGCAACAGCTTTTCTTCCTTCCATTCACTGATGCTGACATTTCTGCTGTTCTTTGGCTTCAATGAGGTCCTTTGTGTCTGGTGTCTTTGTCTTCTTTGGCACAGGTGGTACATAAACCCAGGAGGCAGATAAAGGTGAGAATACTGAATTCAGCTGAGAAAATGCAAATTTAGACAAGCTTATAATCTTTGTTACATTCCTATAAGTATTATTTTTTAGCATCTCTCTCACCCTAGGCTAGCCACAAGCAACATGGGATCAAACATTTAACCTCTATGTATTTGAACATACCGAAAATTGTTAAACAGTTTGTGTTATAAGTGTCTTGAAAACCTCCACATTGTTAGACATTATTAGGAGTATATGTTTGGCTTGTAGGAAAGGTCACAAAACAATTTGTTCTTTAACATGCTTCATAATATTATATGTATCTAAGGTAATATAGCTATAGAAGTTACTGTTACATCTATTTAGATTTTAAAGACCATCAATTTTTTTTTTTTAAGACTTATGTCATAGGTACAAAAATAATGACTTTTGCCATTAGAAGTTTTATTACCTATATCATGCATTGGTACAAATTATACAATTCTCAAGGTATCATTTACAAATATTGGGGAACGGAGGTCCTGGCACTACAGAATGGAGTGTAAGGAACTTTTGCTTTCCAAATTAATGCATTCCAAATGTGCTTAAGATAAATGTATTCCAGAGCGGCAGATGAAAGGGGCACCTAAGCATCACCAGTTTCGGCCCATAGCTGCCCCCTAACCTGTATGCTATTCAAAAGTGCAAGTTTGAAAGCATCAGCCAGAGCAGGGCACAAAGAAGCCCTGTTTTTACCAACTGTCCCATGACAGAGACAAGGACATGGCTACCTTGCACCTACCAGCATTGCACTTTGCAGTAGCCTAGTGGGTTTGGTGGACACTATCTTGTACTGCTTAATTTTTTTCTTCACAGCAAGCCAGGAGCAAGTGCAGTTGACGCTAATTCAAAGTTGGCTTCAACTTCTCATACTCATAGACTGGACGATAAGACCAAGCAGCCCACTAACCCCCATCTGCAATACTCTGGTTTTCTTGAATATTTAAGACAAACTGGTTAGTATTGGGAGGGAGAGTGACATGTTGTCATGGTTGGGCTTGCTTGGTAGAGAACAAGGGGATCTCACAGCGGCCCTATCCAAGAACCATATCATCCATTCTTTTCTTGTCACAGGTCTATATGACACCAATTACATTTAGGACTGTCTACAAGTGATTCCTCAGTGACAGGTTCTCTGGTGGACCCTAGCAGGCCTAGTCTAACACTTTGGGTTACAGTCTGGGGTTCTCCTTGATCTCTAATAACAATTATATGCTTCCTGAAAGCAAAAATTGTATCACCATAAAATTAGTGCTACCTGCACATTCATTTCAAGTGGTACAAAGACTTTTTTTTTAGCTTGCCATGCCTTGATGATTACCAACCACTTCACTGCTAGCATCTCATTTAAGGGGACCTGTCACCCAGAAGTAAAAAGCTGTATTATTAAAGTCCTTTTCAAATTAAACGTGAAATCTAAATTATTTATTTTATGAACACATCTATACCCATTATAAAAGCATTTAAAAACCCCAGCTGTCAGTCATATATTGCCTGTTCCGCCTCTGTGCCACTGGCAGACAATTACTTTCAGTTTCCATTCAGCACTTCTAAGATGTCTCTGCACTCACATTCCCCCTTTCTCCTCACCATCTAACTTTGTAACCAGTGCATGGGCATAAAGTCCCCCATTCTGGCACGTAAACAAGATTTTGTCAGGATGCAAAGTTTGCCTTACTAAGAGTGTCCACAAAATGGCACCTTCCTGCTTGCTGCTACTGTGAATTCCAGGGCTGAAGGATACAAGGTTAAAATAATTTATATAGTGTAAGTGAAGTTTATTTTGCTTGACAAACACAATGGAAAACAGTTTGGAATTATTTCTTAGGGTGACAGGTTCCCTTTAAGGAAATATGACATCCTAGGGACACATACATGGGAAATCTGGCTCTCTAATAGGTTGCCTTTGGAAGGTGGATAGGGAGCAGGTTAGGGCAATATCCTTTGGTTGGTGTAACTTCATTCCTAGTGACAGCTGTGGGTTTGATGAATAGTTGCAAGTGGGAATAGGTTTTCTCTTGTTCTATAAAGTACAATTTAATATCTTTTATATCTTGGGTACTGGTCCCCAGCAGTAGGGGTCAGAAGCATGACTTACCTTGCTTCCCGTTTGCTCAGCATGGCAGGTAACCATGACTCTTGTGATGAGTGAATCTGTACCGTTTCACCTGGGCGTTCCATTCTGTGGTGACTTATTTTTTTCTTTTTGAGTGCACAATATATATTGCAGTCTATGGGCATTTTGTTGTGGTGAAATCCCTACCTGCTGAAAAATTTCACACATCATCGCTCTTGTGGAATCAACTCTCTTTGGTAAGCAGCGCCATATTTGTGATCTGGGCGCCCCAAGGCCGCCTCCCCCTGTGTGCATGCGTGAATCGCCAACCCTCCCCCCGTAGCGAGCACATGCGCGACCCCCCCCCCCCACGGCAGAGAGAGCAAGTGTGCATGCGCATACAGTTCAACTCCCACATGGAGCAGTGGGGAGAGGTCTCCATTGCTCCGTATAGGAGCAAAATTTTTAAATTTTCTTGCGGCGGGGCGGCATGCCGCCCCTAAACTTCTGCCGCCCTACGCCAGGGCCTTTGTGGCCTCTCCACAAATCCGGGCCTGTTGGTAAGCATTCCAGTGGTGTTAGTTTATTTTATTTGGTACATCTTGGTCTTGTGGTGTGTTATTTGGGGTGGAAAGTGGATTATTGCTTGTGGTGGGCAAGGTATGGTTTAAGTGATTAGATTCTGTAGTAGGCGTCATGACAGGCCAGCTTTATGCCACCCAGATCATACTACTTGTATGGCTCTAGGGTAGGTTTTGCCATACCTTTAAACAAAATAAAAGCAGAGTTAAAATGCTTTACTGTAGTAGATAAATCCATTCCCAACATCCAGGGGCTCATTTACAGTATGAACATAAGTGCTATGTTTAGGTCTTTTTTGTATCACTAATGAAATACAGATCAAGAAATATGCTCCTCCACAAGTATTGCTTTGTGAGTAAACTGCTGATTTAAGGACATTATAAACTTATACTCCCTCTCTACAAAGAATTGAAGGTGGAATAATCTATATTCAGTACTTTTTATATATCCTAGTCATTGTTCTCTGTTGAAATGTTGCCTCTCAAAAGTACTAATCTTCATTTAATGAATATGTGCATCTGCTAAAATGCTATTTTTTCTGTATAAATGAACTCTGATTTTCAGTGTACTCTCAAAATAATATTTCTAATCGTTAATGAGAGTTTTAACATTTTGTATTTTTAAAAAAAACCCTTCCTTCTTTCAAAACTGAGGCTATAGCATAATGAAAGAAAATGTAACTCTTAGCAACATTCCATTATTTATAATAATTACATATGCTCAGTGGTTTTAAAGTTATTTGTAAATGTCATTGCTATTGAAAGCTTTATCTGTCTGTTTTTATTTTACATTCTCTATTGGCTTTGTTTAAATTAAATAATTTCTTAGTAGATTTAAGGTATGGCGATCCAAATTACAGAAAGACCCCTTATCCGGAAAAACCTAGATCTTGAGCATTCTGGATAACAGGTCCTATACCTGAACCAAGTATTTCAAGGCATTATATATGGAACTGACAATGTACCAGATATATCCTGCTGTGGAATTGGCACCCTGTTTGTCTTGGCATGTGTTCTAGAGTATTATACATAGAATTGACCCTAGAATATTAAGAAGTAATCAGAGTAGAAAAGTCTTAATTTGCCCGTCCCCAAACACAAATATTATATTCCGCCTATGTAAATATTAACATTTTATACAGTATATGTAATGTAATACTATTATATATATAAGATATTTAATGTATATCTGTAATGTAGATGTATTTTATTATGCAAAGTAAAAATCCCCATCCCGTTTAATTGTTACTACTTCAAACAGCCTTAGTCTGTATACACTTGATGCAACCAACATCACCTTCCAGTGTAAAACTACAACTCCCGAATTTGTTAGACAGCCACTGAAATCCCCGCCTCAGATCCTCAGTCATTTTTATCTTCTCATCTTCAGGGTCGGACTGGGGAGTGTAGGGCCCCGCACCCCCACAAGGGACCCAGCCTTGGCCACTACAATACCCCCCCAGGGGCCCCCACAACCTGAACAACCCCAACCCCCTGCCCCAAGCATCATACTTTATTCTTACCTAAGGCATGTCAGAAGAGGGGGATCTGCGGGTAGGTGGAGCGCCAGTGGGGATCGGGTCTGGGCCAGCATGGCTCACCAGGTTTTTTCCCAGTGCCCCGCCAGCCCAGTGCAACCCTGCTCATCTCTATTTAATCAGCATATTCTCTCTCTATTAATATTATGAAGTAATAAGTTTAAACTTCCCTCTGCTCCGAAGCCTTTAGGCTTTTGTTTTCCAACACCTCTTGGAAATGCAAGTACAAAGTACACACTACAGTGCAATTTAGTGTCCCTCTGTCTCTCTTATAAAATCTCCATCTAATTCTATTTGTGTCCCAACCATATGTACAAACAAAGCTGCATCTGTCACATTTCAGAGGCTGTTTCTATGGCAGCAAAGAGCTGCTCTCTCTCTCTCTCTCACTTCTGGCACATGGGAATGGAATATTTTTCTCGGGACTGATTATCGGCTTCTTATTGCGGAAAACACACATTAGTTTTGAATGCCCTTTCCCAAACTGCCGATGTTGTAATAAACTCAGACTCACTTTGACACTAAGATTTAATATTGCCTCCATCATAAAACATTATAGGAGAGTTCAGTGAAAAGCAGCAGGTACAGCCTAGCAGTGTTTATTAAATTCAACATTAATGTCAATAGAAATGCAAAAGGTTCAGCTGGGCCTGTAAGAGCAAAGCATTGACTGTACTTTTAGTGACTACATCTGCTAGTATTCATTACTAAACTGTTAATGAGATGTAGATGAAACATTATTAAGCAAATTGCCTAGACTGTATATGAAGCTCCCTTCTGGGTTGTTTCTATGTTACAGGAGCTACACTGCTGCAAACCCATTACATTGCATTATATCCTATCATACGCTGAGTAGCCCTGCACAGACCTCACAAAGACCAAACATCAAGAACGTGGTACCTCTTCTCAGTGGACCAGGGCAGAAAGTAAGAATATCTGTCTCCATTGTTGTGGAAGATGGGAGGTTTGAAATAAATGAGGGGCTGTGTGGAAATAACAAGTTATTATACCTAGAGGTTTAATTTTGAAACTTATGTGTATTATATGGATATGGTAACCTCTGTACTGTATGCTGTATGTAAGTAGTGTTACGTTTTGTTCTGGTGTAATGGGTAACTAAGTCAGACTAAACTTAATTCAGCTCCACAAAAGCTAATTTACAACCCAGAATTCCCATCCCTTGGCCTCCTATGGCTCACTGATTCATTCTTAATGAATATACAATTATACCGCCCCTATGGCTTTATACCCTTCACTTCCTAGTTCTATTGTTAATAGGTGAACATCTATGTTGCCATTTCTCTATTTACATATTTGTATATTATTGGCCTTTAGGATTATGACCGCCTTATTTGCATTTAATATAGCAGGGGGTGGATTTTTCTTTTTGGCCTTCAGCAGTTGATATGCTTCACTACCCTGCAACCCTGCTACTCCGCTACCCCGTGAGTGAGAATTATTTAGAGACAGGCTAGATCATGTAACAGCACATTCTAGGAATGTGAGACAGATTAATAATAGCTAGTACGAGCAGTTTTTGCGCTCCAACCAGGAGAGATAGCAGGGAGTAATTCTCCTAACAGGCTCTTCTGTAGTACTGACAAGGGATTCAGGCTATATTAAATCCATAATCTAGGTCTGCTGTATAGGATCTGGGCCATTTGAGGTGGAAACCCCAAGGACATCTTTTACTCCGAATGCAAATGTCTCCACAGTGATGCACCATCAACCTATTTTGGCATGAGAAGACATTTTGGAGTGCTCCTTGCAAATCCTGTGTAATTTTTGTTTTGACATAGGCACCTGAGCTCCCATAAGGCCTGTGAACTACCATATTTAAAAATCTTGCTGTCTACTTTGCCCACAGATGACCCATTGCAACCCTGTGTTGTCAGCTCTAGCAGGGATGGGTCCAGTTTAAGCTTAAAGGACCGGAAGGCCATTGTTAGAGGGAGGAACAGAATTTGTGGCTCTGCAAAGAAAGGAGCTATTTCCACCACTAGACCGAGTCCTAATGTCAAGGCTGGGGCTAAAAGGACTGTTCCACAGTGCAGAGGCAAAAGGGCCTGGATTCCTTTATGGCAACCTCAGTGAATGGTGGTTTGGGAGAACCATCCTTATACATGTTAAGAGCTGTGGGAGTTCCAGAATGATCGATACTTCAGCCTCAGCCGCAAACTACCAAATGGGGGCAGAGTGGAAAACTGCACCCTTCCTACTATTTTTCCTACAGACATCCTTCAGAAAGTACATTTGTCCACAGTGGCTCCAGCTAGACCCTGTGTGATTTTGTAATAGGACTGGGCTCCTAGGATGAACAATTGCTCTCCATTTATCTGTTTTCAAATGGAAATTGCTTGCTTTAGAGTTCAAGTCACTTGAGTTTGTTCTACATTTTGACCCCAAAGTTGATGGGCTGTTGTTTGCTTGAGAACTTTGTCTTGAATTTTGTAAATATTTGGGTTTAAAAAGACAAAGCCTGTTGAGCCCCCACCAAAATACAAATTTCCATATCCCATATTCTAAGTACATGCCTGGGTGATCCTGATTGAGGCCAGGATTCTTCCAGGATGTACTGTATAAGTGTGTGTCTGAGTGCTCCTGAACAGGGACAAGAGTCTTCCAAGTGTCCTTTCAGGTAAAGTGATCTCTTATAGACATTCAAGCTGGTTGTAAATAATTTGGTAACAGTAACAGGAGTGGTTAAATGTATGTGCCTTAAATAATTTTCTCTTTTCAGCAACCACTATCACCAGGTATTCTTCAGGCAAGGATACCATAAGTGGATGTGATGGTAGTGTTTCTATTTTTCACTGTTTCATGCAATACTTTGATATAGATCTTGTAATAGCACATTCTAGTTTGTTCAGTTTTGGTCTCCAGTGCTCAAACTGGACATTATTGAGTTAGAGAGGGTCCAGAGAAGGGCAACTAAGCTGGTAAAGGGTATGGAAAGTCTCAGTTATGAAGAAAGACTGGCCAAGTTGGGTCTGTTTACACTGGAGAAGAGGCGCTTAAGAGGTGACATGATAACTATGTATAAATATATAAGGGGATCATATAATAACCTTTCTAATGTTTTATTTACCAGTAGGTCCTTCCAACGGACACGAGGGCACCCCCTCCGTTTAGAAGAAGGGAGGTTCCATTTAAACATTCGGAAAGGATTTTTTTACAGTGAGAGCTGTGAAGTTCTGGAATTCCCTCCCCGAATCAGTCGTGCTGGCTGATACATTATATAACTTTAAGAAGGGGCTGGATGGATTCTTAGCAAGTGAGGGAATACAGGGTTATGGGAGATAGCTCTTAGTACTAGTTGATCCAGGGACTGGTCCGATTGCCATCTTGGAGTCAGGAAGGAATTTTTTCCCCTCTGCGGCTAATTAGAGAGGCTTCAGATGGGGTTTTTTGCCTTCCTCTGGATCAACTAGTAGTTAGGCAGGTTATACAGTATATAGGCATTATGGTTGAACTTGATGGACGTATGTCTTTTTTCAACCCAACTTACTATGTTACTATGTTACTATGTAGTAGGACCAGCTTGGGTGCTCCAACCAGGAGAGATAGCAGGGAGAAGTTCTCCTAAAATGCTCTGCTGCCTCAGTGAAAGGGCACTGACAAGGGAATCAGGCTATATTAAATCTCTGATCCAGGTCTGCTGTAATTCTGTGGATGTTTGTCTTGGACAAAGTAAAGCACCAATTCAGTTTTGTTGCAAAAGAGCTTCTGGCATCCTTTTTTGTACTTTCTATGTATTTCTTTGCATCTGGCAGTCAACAGGTGTAGTTTAACAACACCATCCTCATACACTCCTCTTCATTGTGAAGGCCCATGCTTAGAAAGGGAGTCCAATGTCCCCCATGCTCCAATCCATCTAGATGATTTTAGTCTCTTTTACAGCCAAAAAGGGGGTTACATATTATAATCTATTATTCTAGCTATAGTATTTAGTCTCTTTGTTATATAGAGAAATAGGAAAATACCAATTAGGTGAATGGTTAGGAAGCAGAGGGGCCCACTGACACCTGCGCCCACTGGAAGTTTTCATGATATTCTGGTAAGCAGTCATTATCCTGACCCATATGACCACCACCACCTTGCCTTGTCTTGTCTCTGCAAAAGCTGTAGTGATTGGATAGTCGGAAATAAATACATTATTTTATTACTAGTCACAATTAATTATCAAAATAGACTATGTATGAAATAGTAAGTGATGTATGACACAGCCTTCACTTTTAGTTCTCTGTTGAGAAAGAAATTTGTTTTTGCATTGAGCTAATATGTCTGCATTTTTTAAGAGATACTGAAGACTTTGTTTAAAGATTTCTTGCAACCTTGGAAGTTTTCCTGTTCTAATCATGAGGCCTTTTTCACATTTCATTAACCTACTCACCTGAGGCATTAATCAATAACACACCTCTGCATGCTAAGCATATTGATAGCTGTCTTCATTTGGAGAGAGGCTATTTGAAAATGACAGCTTAAGGCCTTCACTGGAAGGGGAATCCAGATTTTACAATTCAGTAGGATGGGGAATGGAAGAAAGAGCCAAGAATTTTTCGAATGTAAAATAATTTCAGCAGTTAAAAGATCACTGGAGAGCTTGCCCTGGCATAGAGAAGACTATAATTGGGAATTTAATGTGCATAGAATTAAATTATATGCCTGGATTTCTGGAAGACAATGCATCATCCTCAAAGACCTTATTAATGCAAAGAAAATACAGTTAATACATTTCTGTTGTTTCTCAGTCCCGTTTTGTTCAGCGGTATCTTTTGTCTGCTACTGAAAGGATATTTTATACTTTTCTGCAATCAAAAAATGTTGTAATTAGAATGGCTGATGCAAAAAAGAATTATTCAGATTTGAAATGTATGTAAACGGAAAAAAGGAACACAGGTAATTATATGAGCATTTGTTTCCCCTCTGCCTCCCAAGTTACATTTTAAGGAAACATAAATTTAAAGAAAACAACTCACAGCTGCAAAGTGGGGATACTGGTTGGCACTGGTTGGAATGGCAAATCTAAGCATCTACCAATAAATGCTCTTTAGTGCTCTTATAAAAGCAACCACCTAACTGCATTGTGTCAAATGGAATAACTTCATAAACAGACTTTATAGATAAATAGACTAGTCTTATCAAAGGCTACAGTGTTTAAACCTGCCTATGCCTTCATAATGCATGAACACTCTCACTAAATCATGGCAATTGTTCAAATACCATGGATATAACTGGAATAATGCCCTGTAATTAAAGTTTTGTTCAAAAACAAATAGCTATCTGAAGTAAGTTTTCTCCTAAGATTGACTTGATTTGGTTTTACTGATCATGTGTGATGTTGCCATCATCAGTCTACACAGTAGCAATGGCTCTAATTGGTCAGTGCTCTGTTTTGGTTTTGGCACAGCAACTATCCTTAAACATATACTGCATTATTACATTTAGAGGGCTATGTAATAAAAGACGTTTTTGCCTCAAGTCTCAAGTCTAAAGGGGTGACCCCTCATTCTTTTAACTTTTCGAAGGGAGACGTGATCCCCATTCTGTCGCCTATAATCCCCTCTAATGTACTTGTACAGAAAAATAATGTCTCCTCCCAACTGCCTTTTCTCCAGAAAAAACTACCCCAATAAATATCCACATATTTAAACTCTTCCATCCCCTTTACCAGTTTAGTTGCAGTCCCTGCACTCTCTCCAGCTCATTAATATCCTTCTTAAGGACTGGAGCCCAAAACTGCACTGCATACTCAAGGTGAGGCCTTACCAGAGACCTATAAAAAGGCAAAATTATGTATTTCTTTATTCCATTTTCTTTTTATTTAAACTTCATTTCTTGTGTTTACTACTTCCTTTCTGGTTTATTTGCCCTCTACCAAAAAATACACTTACAGGTGTTTAAAAACATGTATACAGACTTCCAGGTGAATCCAAAGCTATATGAAGTCCCCAATCTGGGCCGAAACATTGGATGCACAAGTGATGAGTAAATAGTTTGATGAATTTCCGAAACACATTGTGCCGGTCTATTAATAACCAATCAATAATGTTTAAATAACATTGCTAACAATTAGTGATGAGCGAATCTGTTCTGTTTCACTTCGCCGAAAAATTTGCGAATCTTTCAAAAGAAACGGCGAAAAATTCGCGAAACAGCGAAAATGTTGTGCGACAAAAAAAAATTGTCGCCTGCGGCTATTATTTTGTCGCGCGGCTATTGTTTCGTCGCCCGCGGCTATTATTTTGTTGCCCACGGCTATTATTTTGTCGCACGGCTATTGTTTCGTTGCGCGCGGCTATTGTTCCGTCGCCCACGGCGATTGTTTTGTCGTGCGGCTATTGTTTCGTCGCCCGCGGCTATTATTTTGTCGCCCGTGACTATTCTTTTTTGACGCCGGCGACAATTTTTGGACGTGCGGCGAATTTTTCCGCAGCAAAATTTTTCATCTGTTTCGCAAAACAATCCACCAATGGCGAAACGCAGAAATTCGCCGCGAATCCATGCCTGGCGAAACTTTTTGCCCATCACTACTAACAATCAATAGCATTTAAATAATAAGTATAAGTAGCTAGATTTTTACCAGTTGGACGTGTAATCATTATCAATACTGTATGTGTTATCTAATCCTCAGTCAGTTATTTTACAGAAATTAATGCTATATCATAATACAAGATAAAGGCAACTTGAATTACACTGTTTATTGACATATTTCCAAAATAATTCATTGAACTTCTATATCCAAAATACTGCTCCTGCAGAAGTAATTTTCTTTTGGTATTTTGGTTTCTGTCTTGACAGCTTCCAAATTGAACCATCTAATCTGACTGACTATGTCTGTGTTCATAAACTGAATGAATAGGATCTTGGATGAATGTCTTTTGCTTTACAATTTACTGAATATGTAAACAAAGCTCATGGTCAGTGGGAGTTTACATTCTGTCCATACAAAAGCTTTTAAGGCATAGGTTTATTACAACCATTAGTAATTATAAAAGCAAAGGGTTTTTAATAGTTTTCTGGATTCACTAACATGAATGAAAGATTAATGGACAACTGAAAGGCAAGGAAACATCAACCACATTCACAAATTCTTATTTTACATGAAAAGGATGTATTAAAATGCTTTTACAATGAGGAAAGATGTAGATGCATTGATTTTATAGTTGCAAGTACGTCCAGTTTCTTTTGTGCCATTTTCCAAAAAAAAAAAAGGATTAAGTGTAAGATAATTTGTTTGTTCATTTGTTAGCATCCTGCCATCAAGCTTTTTATTACACAGTAACTTTGCTTGAAATTGAGCAACTCACATCTTGCTTGGCAATGACTATTCCAAACAAGACTTCCAAAGCAGCTGCCAGTTCAAATTTAGGCCTCATACAATACAATGACAATTGAACTGAAAAGGTCAAAAGGAAAAGGTGATCTGGATAAAATCCACCCAATTTAGAGCTGTTCTTGCGGCTAAATGAAAATAAACTTTTTGTCACAGTTGAATAGTGAATATCTTTATTTCTTTGTTCTGGATTTCAATTTTATCTGTTTGAGTTTATTTGGATTGAATGCTTGTCTAGTCTTTTGTCTCATATAATGGGCAGCGGTATAAATATACTGTGATTGTGATAATTGCTTTCAGTGTCACTAAAGATTAAAGGGTAATGAGTTACAGCAGTGATCCCCAACCAGTGGCTTGTGAGCAACATGTTCCTCCCCAGTCCCTTGGATGTTGCTCCCAGTGGCCTCAAAACAGGTGTTTGTTTTGGAATTCTTAGCTTGGAAGCAAGTTTTGGTTGCAGAAAAAACAGGTGTTCTGCCAAACAGAGCCTTCTATAGGCTGCCAGTCCACTTAGGGGCTGCCAAATTGCCATTCACAGCCCTTGTTTCTTACCCCCTAGAAACTTTTTTATGTTTGTGTTGCTCCCTGACCCTTTTTTACATTTGAATGTGACTCACAGGTAACAGGTTAACCCACCCAAAGAACTTACTACCAGCTACATCAGAACCTCACTCAAGGAAGATTTTTTGGCCTATGGGGACCTGCTATTATACACAGGCGCCCCAACCTATAAAACAAAATTCCTTTATCACTTTGAATAACAGTTTTTCTAAAATGCTAAATATGGCATAAAAATTATACACTTATTAAAAAACCTTCCACTTTGGCATCAGTTGCAGGCATGGATTTGCAGCGAATTTATGGATTTCGCCATTGGTGATTGTTTGGCAAAACTTCTGCGAAAATTTGCCGTGGAAAAATTTGTTGTGCGTCAAAAAAAGTTGTGGTCGTGTCAAAATGGGCGCAGTCCCTTCAAATTGGGCGCGGTCACGTAAAAAAAAGACGCATGACAAAAAAGCCGTTTTGAGAATTTTCCTGTAGTTTCGTGAATTTTTCGGCAAAGCGAAACAGGACAGATTCGCTCATCACTAATCTAAAGTCTTAGATGTTTTAGTGTTATTGGAATTTTATTCTTACAAACACATATTAATTAGCTGACCTTTTCTATACTTACTTTCATTGTAGGCTAGAATGTAGGATCAAATATATTATGTATAATACATTTTTTTTTACCTCTTTAAGCTAATAGACATATCACTTCATGGACTGTCTTGATGTCAAGAGGAACGTTATAGGTTTATAAGGCTAGGTATACAGATTCATAAAAAATTCTGATTTTCATGGTTTTATAGATTTTTTTAATCCACTACTAAACTCATTTCCATTAATGTCAGTCATTTATCAAAAGATCCGAATTGAACAACCAAGAACAGTGGACAATCCTCAGGGACAATGCTACACATATTCTGGAAATGCTTTGAGATACAAAAAAGTTGGAATGAGATTATAGACATTTGTAATCACAGTTGAGGCTGGAAAAAGACGCAGCTTCAAACCTTCTACACCACAATGTCCATTCCATTTCCTCTTATAAAAAAAAGATCTTTAACCCAGTATGCTCTAAATGCCGCTAAAGTCATAATCCCTTGTAAGTGGAAATCCACAATATTACCTACCATGACTGAATGGATTATGGATATGGAGGGTATATGAGGAATTACATGCTGACACACATAAAGAAATGAAGAAACACTGGGCCACCTGACGTTCCTGGTCTTTACATACTGAAAATTTAACATAATAGGTCAATTTACAGCAGCCTACGCTGAAACAAATCTGCCAAACCATGACTCTAGCTATGTTTCTCATGTATATTTTGGAGCTGTATATATTTTGTGTATGATGTAACAACATATATTATTTTATGCAACCTAGTTTGACGGTGGCTTTTTCCTTTAGACTGATATATGTAGATGTGAGATACAGTAGCATATAAGAAATAGCACTCTGTGCCTGGAATTCCCTTCCTTCCCCTATAATATTGACTCCAACTCCTTTATATGTTGAAGTACCAGACTACAGACAGATACTTATACTGCTTCTTTTTAAGTTTGATATTAAATGGTGCTTTATACCGAGACATTTGCTTATTATTTGCTTATAGGAGAGTTGGACCTCATGTTAAAAAACAATCAAAAATTAAAAAAGAAAGAAAGAAAATAAATAACAAGGACTATATAACCGTGAAACCGCAGCTTTTTCGTTTTGTCACATGGAAACTGTAACTTTTTGTATTGTTGTACAAAAGCCAACATAAAAAAACCCCAAAACTCTAAAACCATGAAATAGGCAGGTTTTCGATGCATTTTTGCATTAGGACTTGTCATGGTTTTGTCGCATAATAAATCATAACAAAATAGCTTTTTTCCCCCACAACAAAATCGTGTTTTGTCGTCAAAAAAACCTGAACCGAAAAAATCAAGCATTAATAAATGCCCCTCTAAATATTGGCCCCAAAAAGGAAGACAATTAGGTGCTTTCCTATGAAACCCAAATAACTATGGACATCCAATGTCAATATAAAATAATAACCTATATCTCTGAACTTATTTTCAGGTACTCACCATATCACTTGCTATGCTACCACACTCCTTGCCACATCACATAAAGATATAGGATCTGTTATGCAAAAAGTTCTAAATTACGCAAAGGCCATCTCCCATAGACTCCATTTTAATCAAATGATTCTAATTTTTAGAAATGATTTCCTTTTTCTCTGTAGTATTAAAACAGTTCCTTGTACTTGATCCAAACTAAGATATAACTAATCCTTACTGGAAACAATCCTATTGGGTTTATTTAATGTTTAAATGATTTTTTAGTAAACTTAAAGCATGGAGATTCAAACTACAGGAAGATTCCTTATCTGGAAGACCCCCATGTCCCAAGCATTCTGGATAACAGATCCCATACCTGTACTGACTTTTAAGACTATGCTGTGGCATATGCTTACCCTCATCTAGCCTACATACAGTAGCTTCAGTTATACACTATATGATGTGAAATGCAATGCTTAGTGCCATCTCACATTGCTGATTCATGTGTTTGCCTATCCCACACCTCGTTTTTGGTACCCACTTTTCCATTTATACTGTAAGCTCTTCAAAGCAATGTGATTAATGTGATCTGTATTATTGTACTACGACTACTACTGCTACTACTACTAATAATAATAACGTGCATAATCAAAAGTTTCAAGGTGTATTATTGATCACCAGTACAAGAAAGTCCAGTGTTTGATCCTCACAGGTATCTTAAGGTAAAGGATCCTGCAAAGATCCAGACTTTGGACTTTTTGTGTACTGGTGTTTGATAACGCACCTTCAAAATCTGCATAATAATAGAATGTGAGCCTATTATTACCTGATGGTTTATAAAGCAAGAGCTATATACAAATGAAGGTGGCCATACACTGGAAGATTTGCTCGTTTGGCAAAGTCGCCAAGCTAGTGGATCTTCTCCTAAAGGTGGACGCTATCCAGCTAATTACAATGGTGGACATAGGCACAGTCGGATCGGGGACCATGTCAACAAGCCAATGTGGTCCCCAATCCGACAGAAAAATCAAACCTGCCCAATCAAGATCTGGCCAATTTTAGGTCAGATATCACTTGGGTAGGCCTATCGAGGGTGCCCATACACGACCAGATAAGCTGTCAAATTGATCTGAAGGACCAGAATTGGCAGCTGAAATCTGTCTGTGTATGGCCACCTTAAGTTCCCCAGCATGGCCTCATCTGTATCAATAATGAGAGTTGGGCTTCACACCACTGTAGTCAGAACAACATTCAGCATAGCTACTGCCACAGAGGAACTCTGTATACCAGTGTGGAAGACTTTTTTAAGGCACCTAAAATATATATGGAAAGTTTTGACTCTCTTAATCAGAATAAACATAACTTTATGTAATTTTTAACTTTTATGCAGTACTTTTTGGTCCTTTTGTTAACAAGGATGGCATTAGGTATCTTAGACCCAACATTAAAGGGAATGATAAAGTTCTGTCATGAATATAAACTGATCATATTGTATCTGAGATTGTTTACCCTGGAGCTAAGGTTCTAAAGAAAGAATTTTATGTCAGATGATCATTCATAACATTTCCAGAGGATATGAAGGCAAGTGTAATCTTAATGTGCAGAAAGTGTTATTTACAGTGAGTGAGTGGTGGAATTTCTCTCCCTGGAGTGGTTGCACTGAGATATATCAGCTAGTTTAATGTCTTTATGATTAGAAAGGAAATACAAGGTTACTGGCTACAATACATATTGGACCTGGTTGATTCTGGGGCCATCTCAGTTGCCATATTTTTTTCTTCTTCCGCTGCATATTATGTATTGGGATTTTACTCCCTTTCTCTCAATCAACTGCTTCCTAGTTAATAACTAGATAAAAGTATGTCATTTATCCTTATATATTTGTTTGTTTATTGTCACGGTTTGTCGAATGGGTTAAAAACTGCCCCTTTATGAGGAAATGACCCCTATATATAAATATCTACAAATGAGAATGGTACAGTAAATTTATTTATGAAATTTCATTGGCCTGTAAAGAACATGCTTGTCTTATGTTAGTAAGATTATTGGTGCTACCCTAAAGGTAATACTACCATCATAGATATCTCTTGAATCTCTCATCCATAAATCCCATTGTCTTCACACCCTTTAGCCAGGCCGTCCATCTTCCCCACCTGAGCTGTCCATCGTTTTAATTTGTGTTGTCTCTTGTAGGGAGGGAAGAGGAAAGAGCATTGTCTGGCTCAGCCAGGGAATGAAAAGGATTATTGAGCTGTCCTTTAAAATGTTCCTTGATCATCTTACACAGACCTGGAATATAACAATAGGCTATAATTGAATAAATAATGAGTACAGCAACTGGATTTAATTAAACACAGATAAGACGAGAATCTCATGGAAGGGTGCCAGCAGCCTAAGGCTTTGTTCTATTAACTCTTAGCATCCAGGCCAAGAGGATCTGGCACTGCAGTTGTTAAAAGCCAATGATGCAATACAATTTGCTTGCAGAACTGTGCACAATTACACCAGCATTGTTTTATGGCATCTGTTATATTGCATAAACTTGATTGTTCCCACCAGCACTATGCTTGAATTTCTCTGCCATACATTTTAGATTGTCAAAACCAAAATGGCATCATTTGTATGTATGTATATCTTTATTTATAAAGCGCTACTTACAGTATGTACGCAGCGCTGTACAGTAGAGTACATTAATACAAACAGGGTGTTAATAAGAAAATAATAGATAAATACAAAGTATAACAATAAATACAGATAAATACAGCTGCAATAAGTTAAGAGTCAAAGACACAAGAGGATGGAGGTCCCTGCCCCGTAGAGCTTACAATCTATATGGGAGGGTAACTTACAGACACAAATAGGCAAATATAAGTGCTGTAGGTCACAGTGGGTGACACTACAATATAAGTGCCAGTTCCCAGATCAGGGTTCCCCTAGATGCTAGTCTGGCTACAAAAGGTTAATAAAGATCTTTGTGTCCAGAAAATAATAGATTCTGCAACAAGAGATTGTTGGTAATTTGGTCAATTTCCAGCTAAACTCTGTAATGGTTTTTACTGAAAACTTTACAAGATAATATAATAATTTGACCTATCAACCTCAGATGTGAACAGTAACCCTAGTCTACCTACTCTAGGTAGTGGTCCAACCAATCAACCACAATACAATTGGTTACAACATTGTATTTTGCCTGTGCATGTACATGTGTCCAGTTTGTACTGATGGGATATTACAGTCCAGCTGGTGTGGATCATCATATTCCCACTTTGCCAGTTTTGTTCCACTTCCCATTAGGAATTATATATTCTGTATAAAGTATATGTTATAAAAAGGTTTGTGTTATCAGCAAATGCAGACACACTGCTTTAAATAACCACTTCCAAATTAATAACAAACAAATTAAAGTTTTTCCAGTACAGAACAGATAGGCAGAGAGAGGTTTGATTTTTTTTCTTGTAAAACAGCAAAATACTATTAGGTTTATGAATCTTAAATACTGCCTAATATATGGTGTATGTATCAAAAGAAAAAAAAAAGTTTCAAAAGTTTTGCATTCCCCATAGACATTCTCAGAATGAATATATAGCAGTGCGGTTTCTTTCTTTCTATATGATTAATTATTACTTAGTAAAACTGGAGCGGAATTAGTTTAGCTTCATCAATATTGTTAGAATAAAACCTATATTCAGTTAAGAAGAAGCAGTTATAGCATTCTCCTATCAATAATGCAAGATTGAATAGCCATATTTAATTATCAGAAACAAGTGATTGCATTGCAAAGAGAGTATTAATCTATATTGTATTAAATGAAAAAGTAATTTCCAATGACTTCTGCATAGCAGCATCAAGGTCATCTTTAGTTTTAGAGGAAATATATATATATATATATATATATATATATAGTCACACTTCACGCTTTGTTTGTTTTGCCTTGAAAAAGGTCACGTTATGTGACCGAAACGTTGGGAAACTAAAATAAAATCTCTTCGATTTTTTATAAAAAGGCCTGCAAGTGCGATGCTTTTTTCTCTGTAATTGTACATTTATCAGCACTTGGGCGGTTAATTTACTTTACAATTGAGTGCTCCTTTTGGCTGTTTCATGATTTGTCCCCTCCCTGAGACTCTCACCTTCCCGGGGCTTCTCAACTTCCCCAATGACTCTCACACATCCACGGTGACTCTCACTCTCGTGAACACTCGGGCTACTCACTCAGCCCTGCTGTCTCTCCCCTCCTGGGATACCAGCTCACCAGCATCTGGCACACTTTAGCTTCTCACTAAGCCTTGTCGTTCCGGCACTCATACATGTGGTCACGTCTCCCTCTGCTCCTTGCAGTGGCAGGCAGCACCCCCAGCCCCTCTGGGAGTTCCTCACACAGGCAGGCAGCCTTCCTGCCCAGTGGAGAATGGAAACCCTGAAAACAAATTAATATAATATTTAATATTAGTTTATAATAATGAATTAAATAAACAGGGCTGTTCCTTTCCCAGTTGGCTGAAAATTAATTTATTGGGAAAAGAAATGCCTTGGGATGTTACTTTGCTCAGAAAATAACGTTAGTGAGCAGAGAAGAGTCATTTCCCTGGTCAGTTCTAAGCAGAGCAATGTCACAAGATGTTGCATTTCTCACAAAGTTAATTGAATTCATGATGGTGGCAGTTTATAAACTGCTTATATCTTGACAACTTTAATAAAATAAATAATGAAAATACAAAATTGCATACATATGTAGAAGGACACTCTGAGCATTTTTACATGGTGTCAGTCAACTCACATGGGCCACATCAAACCTTGATTTCCTCTGTGTTCTGATGCTCGCTTGACATGCTCCTGTTTATGTACACTTCCTTGACCTACTCTCCCGATCCAATGCCAGGTGACCACTTTCCTGACATTGAAAAATCCATTGTGATAATGGTTCCTGGCCTGTTTGTCACTTTATTTTTGGATTTTCTCCAAACTATTGCTGATTCTGGTCCTGACCCCTGTCTGGTTTGTGGATACGACCTGCTTCTAATTCTCTGCCTTTGGTTAACAAACTCTATTACTGGTATGTCTGTTACTCTACATCTGGGCTCATTCCTGTTCACAACTTGGGCCCTGAGTTCCAGTGAGAGGCATAGGGGAGGCTATTATTCATCAGACCCACCCTGGAAGTCTAATACATTCAACAGTTGGTTTAAAATTGTTTACGTTATGATCAGTCACAGATATTTTTGGAATTTTATTTCTAGCCACCTTGGCACATATGATTTCCAGTGGCATTGGCAAATGCCAATATGCTTTAAATACTTGATTTGTTAAAAGGTAATCCTGTTGAGATAACAAAAAGCATAAACGATATAAAAACAAACTCTTTTTGGATGAAATGATAGCAATCTATCAGCAAATTACAATTACTTTTGGAACATATATTGCTGAAGCAAGAATAGCCTATAACATTCATGCAGAACTTTGGACACAGATTGAGTGAAATGCAACTTGACTTTTTCTGTTTTGTAAAGGTACCAACTGGTTTAGAACAAATAACTGATTTAAAGGTGAAGCGAAACGTTCACTGTCATTTAAATAGCCTTCCTTTAGAGCAACGTTAGATTACTTTCTACCAAAAATAGTTTAATTCTTCCATAATAGAACTTATTTTACATTGCTTAAGTCCCTGAGTGAAGGAGAGTGCCCACATGTCTGCCCTCCCTATGCGGCTGCTCGACATGGGGGCTGTTTCTGATGCAGAATTGTCAGACAAAACACTCAATCCTATTCTGACTTTTTCTGGTCTTTGACATGAAATATTTTCTAAATGCCTGTGTGAGTGTGGAGGGGGTTGCTGGCTATTTGTATAAAGAACAAAATGTCTCTTTCAAAACATAATAGGTATACATTCTGGCATCAGCTTGAACACTGTGACGAGACCTTTAACAGGAAAACTTACCTTCAAAAAATAAATCAGGCTTAATTAGCTCTAAAATGTGCAGTCTTCCCTTTCTTCTTTCAGTTTGATGTGAACAGTTGCAATCTGATTTTAATCATCCATAACACTGAAAAGAGACACTGGGCATGATTTGAAAGGAGCCATTTGCTATTCTGTCGCTTTGGAGTTTGTTTACTACTGCTATCATTTAGCAAACAGAGAATGAGACCAGCTTCCAATTTAACAATTTATTACAAAGTAATTTGTTCTTTGAAATGAATAAAGTTTCAAACATTAATAAAAACATTAATGGGAAATTAAACATAGCCTTACCAAACTATAGGATGATTCTTATGCCAATGTATAAATGTATTCATATATTTAATATATAAATAAGCTACATGCTGAAAATGTACGATGCCTTTTGATTTTTAAAAACCATAAAACCAACCCATTTACCACCAAGTAATATACATGGGGCATGAACTCTTTCTACTTAAACGACTTTCCACTCTCCCTTCCAGTACAGTCACATCATCATTTAATGTATAGTGTTGAACATAGCTCACTCCTGAAGAAATTGATTTTATCAAATAAAAAATAGTTTTATTTGTAAATGATCTTGCCAGACAATTGTAATTTACATTTAAATGTGATTGCTTATCTAATGAAGAGGTGAAACCTAGAAACTGGAGGTGGCAGTGGATGTGATCTAATCAGACAGCTAAGGCATTGATACAGTACCACACCGATGATTACTCATTAAATTAAGAAATATTGGCCTGAAACATAATATTTGTACTTGGATAGAGAAGTGGATGAAGGATAGATTACAACGAGTTGTGATAAATTGGACATTTTCTAATTAGACCAGTGTTGTTAGTGGAGCACTGCAGGGGTCTGTCCTTATTAAGAAGTTTGAGGTGAACATTGAAAGTACACTGATGATACTAAATTAAACTACAAGGCTTATTTATGTCTGCAAGTGCAGTGAGCAAAGTGCAATATGCGCCATGTTCAACATGTTCACCATACGCTTTACTGTGGATGTAAACAAGCAAGTCTCTTGATGCTGTTTGTTTTGCACTAGTGCAGTTGTGTCCGATTTTCCACAATGGATGCAACTGCACTTGCAGTTTGTTGCAAATCAGGCATCTAATATTTTCTGTCTGGCATCATTTCCGGTGTTTGCTGGCATCATTTCCGGTGTTTGCTGGCATCATTTCTCATGTTCAGTGTGCGCCCTATTCGTTCAGCGCAAGTTTTCTGCTTCTATTAATGCTAGGGACTGAGGGAACTATGGAGTTACTGCTTGGTCCGGAGGTGGTGGTAGCTCCAGGGTTCCCCTGCATCAATAGGAGCAGCAACGTACAATTCGGAATGGAAGACAGGAAGGACTGAGCAGTGCTGAGCACAACTATAGGGTGAAGCAAGGAGTGCATATTGACTCGTAACTTTAACGAAAGTGGGTTTACACACAGCTCATTGTGGAGAAAAGCACAACTTGCCCACTGCACTTGTGGGCATTAACAAGCCCAAGTTCCATGCAGGATGCTGCCACTTTGCAGAGCAAGTTTAACTAGATTTGAAAAAATGGCATCAAACTGGCAAATGAGGTTCAGTGTTGATTAATTCAATGAAATGTACTTAGGCAAATAAACAAAAAAAAAACATGCGAGTTAAACTAAAGTATAAACTAAATGGGAATGTTTGGGGGGCATCCTTGATTGAGAAGGATTTGGGTTTTTGCATGGATCATAGGCTCTGCAACTCTAAGCAGTGTCTCTTTATTGGATACTAAAGCTAGTTCAAAACTCTCTTGTATAAAAAGGATATTGATGAGCTCGAAAGAATACAGATATATTCAACTATACTTCAAGAAAGCTCATCAAAGCAGCAAGGGGACTTGTCGCTCTTTGCAAGTACATTAGAGGACATTATAGACAGATACAGGGTAGCAGAGGATCTTTTTTTCACATGGAACATAACAAAAGACAAGAGCGTGTATGTGTATAGATTTGATGGTGACCTAGATTCAAGCTGTTTCCACATATGTTGCTTCAGAAAGTCCTTGAAAACAAACTCTAAAAATGCTAAATTGCTAAAAATGCTATTGTTGTTGCATGGCAATATTTCATAGAACTTGCTATTGATTTATTCGGTCCTAGATGAAATTATGAAAGATATCATTTTGATAACACACATTTAACCCACCAGAACCACTAAGACCAAATCTGCAAAATCAGTAACAGTCTAAGAAGCTCTAGAAGATGTACATTTGTCGAGAATATGAAAAACGTAAGCGTCATGTTTTTTTTTTTGCATTTAAGCATTTTCACCTACAGGAGCCCCATCTGGCACCAGAAAGGTAAGTGGGCTGGTGAGAGGGGTGGCAGAGGGGGTACGAATCACTCCTTTACACTCAATGAAGTTCTTAGGGCCCATGTTACCCCAGATACAGTCAATTACATTGCATTACATTTTTTATAAATGTACATTGAGAGCGCTTATCTGTCAGAGCCTCACTGGGCTCCTTATAACTTTTGGGAAGACCCAGCAACTGCAGGGTCTGCTACCTAACCACAGCTTTAAAGTTCAGGGCTCCTACTTAAAAAATAAAATCTTCATCCAAGCCATGTAAGGAAGAATGCTTATACTGTAGATTATTTTCATGTCTGGGTGATTGTCTTCCTTTAAGATTCAGCACGTTTCCATTTCTGCTTCTTTCAATTCTGTATATTACCAACTAAAATGGAAGGTCATCGAAATACTGAGTACTGGGTCTGGTCATTTCTAGAGCATAATGATACTACTAGACTGCACGCCACAGATCCTGGAATGAGGTGTCATCCCATATCCCAGGGCTAGGAGGTTCACACTGGACTGAAATAGATTTGCCTTAGAGGCTGTTTGATGAAGTTTAATCTTGGCCAGCCAAGTAGCTAAACCAGTGACCTTTAAAACTCATATCAATCCACGTCTTGTAGTTATTTCTTTAAAGTCGCAAGTCATATTTCCATCTCAGAACCAATTGCTTTAAAACTAAGGGCAATGTCTTGAACACTGATTTTTTTCCCTATTAACCCCAGAAGGGAAAATATTTCTAACGTGGATTGCTGTATATACTTTCCTTGCTATAACATAGGTTTGGAAAAATTATCGTCTACCAAGAGCATTACAAACTACTGGCACTATAACAGCTATATTATCAACAATGACAGTTTAACTGCACCATATTGTATACATTTGAGAAATTTTCTTAGAAATTCTGGGAAAGCCCTATTGCACCCATCAGTTGTATAGTCAGCTCATGCTTAGAGATGCAGTAATTTCAACATTTTACTGCCAATAAATTAGCCATGTTAGTGTATGCTAGAAAGCTATATTTATTCTTCTGAAACCATTACCATACATGAGTAAACAGGCCTAGAATCTCCCTCCATTTAATATAGCAGCTGCCATTTTAGCTTGGTTGTAGCTTCCTGCTGCAGCTCTAGCCGTTGGTAGCATAGATCACACATTCTGATAGGAGGGGTAGTGAATTCTTATGAGTTATTATGGGAGGGGTGGAGCAGAAGAAGGGAGAGAGGAGAGAGCTGCACAGACTCCGGCACTGGAAATGAAGGATTTTTCTGAGAGAGGAAGTCAGATACCAAAGTGCATGTATACACAAAAGAAGACAAGAAATCCTGTGTTTTTTTTGATAGAGGACTGCAGATTTTCTGTGAGTGCTTATGGCTGTATTTAAATAGACCTTTCCGATAAAGCTTACTTAGTTTTTAACCTTTCCTTCTCCTTTAAGTATGCTGGTATCTGGATAAAGTACTGCAAAAAGCTTATGATCCTTATCATCTCTGGTATGATCACCAATTTCTCCAAGGTATTTAAGAAACAGTGAGTACAATAGCACAGAGTAATCTCATAAAACCTTATTTAAAGTAGAAACACATTAAATACAATGCATTAACCCTTCTCCACCTTGATATCGAGCATATAAGGTATTTTGAATTTAGTGCAGTTATAGCCCTATCTGTGACTGTCCAATAGAATATTTGATTACAAGGTTACATAGATAAGGCTGAAAAAAGACACATCAATCATGCTGAAGCCATATTTAAGTGAATCATTTAGGGAGCCACTTGAACCCTGACTTGGCCAAATCAATCTGGCTATACATTGAAAGATCTGCTCAATTTGTAAGGTTGCCAAACAAATGGCTCTTTCTCTCATATGCTCACCATGAGGTGGGCAATATTGGGCTGATCTGATCGTTTCGCCCAAGGGACAATCACAACGATGGGGATATAAGCAGTCAGGGTAAGGACCTCATCAATGAGTTGGAGCATTTGCTGATTATAAATATGTCTAATCAAAGGGATACTGTCGTGATTTTTATGGTGTACTTTTTATATTTGAGTGTGAGTGGGCATTTTGGATACCAGGTGGTTACATGCTGCCCAACACTGTGACAGTTGTTAAAGGGATACTGTCATGATTTTTATGGGATACTTTTTGTTTCTAAATTACACTGTTTACATAGCAAATAATTCACTACACCATATAAAATGTTATTCTTGAACCAACAAATGTATTTTTTTTAGTTGTAATATAGCTGTGTAGGCGCCATCTCAGTGCATTGTGCCTGAGTCTGAGCTTTCAGAAGGAGCCAGCGCTACACATTAGAATTGCTTTCAGGTAACCAATCCGGACTTGGATTTCTTAGTATTGAGTGCTATTCTGATATCTACTAGGAGCCGCTATCTTGCTCCCTTCTCATCCTTCTCAGCTGATCGGCTGCTGGGGGGAAAGGGAGGGGGTTTGTTTAAGTTACCAAGAGAAATCTACTTTTTATATTACCTTTTTATTTGTATTATGTACTTTAATGTTCATACAGGTAAGGTACCTGTTATGCAGAATGTTTTGGGCCTGGGGTTTCCCACATAAGGGCTCTTTCTATAATTTGGATCTTCATACCTTAAGTCTGCTAAAAAAAAAATATTAAAAAATGAAATTAACCTAATAGTATTCTTCTGCCCCCAACAAAAAATTAATTACCGGTATATCTTAGTTTGGATCAAGTACAAGGCACTGTTTTATTATTACAGAGAAAAAGGAAATCATTTTTATAAATGTGAATTTGTTGATTAAAATGGACACTATGGGAGATGGCCTTCCTATAATTTGGAGCTTTTTGGATAATAGGTTATTGGAATAGGGATCCCATATCTGTATGTTATCTAATTTTTACTTGTCCAAGACCATTTACCCATGATACTCCAAGGAAGCCTTGCTATAGTGATTCTTGCATCAATACCATGGGCGCGATTGACTCTACAAGTAAAATAATATATATAATTTATCATATGGTGAGTGGATCAGGTGCTACTCCTTAACAGAATTGGTTTCTAAGCACTAGGACAAGTCTTATAAGATTTATTTCTCAGATGCAGCCAAAGCAATGAGATATTGTAAATCATCCCATTATATGTAATTGGCCAACTCACACTTTGGAGGGGCATGGGGCTACACAGGGTTTTATGGAATTTATATAGAAGTGCGATATTTGATACTGTATAAACATTGAATTTGGTTTCTTGATTAATTATCAGGTTCAAACCATGTGTATTTATTTAGATATGAATATATTGCTGAGGATATTATTGATGAATTTATGTATGCATTGATATAGATTTCCAATTAATGAAATCCCTTAATATGGTTTGGTGATTAATTCATGTATTGAACTGTTAATTCATTATGCATAGAGCGCTTTATGTCACATGTACTAGATATGCCATTCCATATATTGTCTTATTTAGGGGGCATCAAATCTACAGGGGAGGCAAACAGGATTTAGTTTTGTTTTTATTGTATTTTATTTAATTTTTTTCATTTAACTATTACTTTTTAGAACATTCACTCAATACCATTATTCGTTTTACCACCTATGATTTTTATCAATTCTGCTCAGTGTTTGTAAATGAGCCCCACTGAACCTATAGCACATGTTACAATATTTATATATTTTCCAGGTTTATTTTTAATAAGACTAATAATAAGCTGTTTTGCCATTGGAAATGTAAAAAAAAGTGTATGGCGAATCTCTAAAATGGGCATATGGAAACTGTGTTTAATAAACTGTCCTCTAACGCTGGCATATGGCGTTATTTCACTGCTAATTTACATATGTGCATATGGAATGAAGGTTGTTGAACTGTTAACTAATTATTGACATAAAAGAACATATGATATGCCCGCAGCAATCAGCTGTGTCATGGCAAGAAGGCAAGATTTAAGTTTAGAATGGTTACTAGAATTTTGTCCAACTTTTAGGAAAGATTTTTGGACAGAGTGAATCTGTCCCATTTTGCTTCACTGATAAATTTGCGGAAAGACAGGAACAGTCGCGAAACGGCGAAAAATCTGCAAAACACGTTTGTTGCAAGTCCTTTTTGACATGCACATCTTTTTTTGTTGTGAGCGACTGCACCCATTTTGACAGGACCGCTCATTTTGACTGTGCCTATTTCGACGCTACCGCACCCAATTTTGATGCCGCGGGCACAAATTTTTTTGTCGCATAACAAACTTTTTTGCGCCAATAGCGAAATGTGTAAATGTGTAAATATCAATCACTAATTAACATATGTTGATATGGGTGTCAGGTAAGTCAAAAAAGGACTATAGTGCAGAAAGGTTGTTTAGGGAATAAAACATGTCTTACTGGTTATCAAAGGCTTAACCTAATGGGCTTATTTATCACTGTTCAAGTTTGTTAATAAAGAGATTTTTTATAGTTCGAATAAACTTGCAGTTTTAAAGAAAAAACTCGTGTTTGCTTATTTATTACAAAAATCTGCATTTGAAAAAACATACCTCAAATTTGTGAGTTTACAAACTTGAAAAAAAAATATGAAAAGCTTGAATTGCAAATAGAGATGTAGCGAACGGGTGTTCGCAAGTTCGGAAGTTTGCGAACTTTTCGCGTATGTTCGCAATTTGGGTTCGCCACGTTTTTTCTTCTGCTGCGTTTTTTCTCTGCGTTTTTTCTCGGCCTATTAACGCCGCACAAGCCACACATGGCGTTTTTCAGCCTAGTACTTTAAGCAAGTGTAAGCAAATCCCGTTTCCATGGTGCTAATAGTGCGAAATAGCAAAAAACGCTGCGTATTTCCGCTAGGTCTGCCAGCTGCCTTTGCGGTTTTACGCAACACTGTGTCAACAACGTATTTTTCAGAGAAATTTTTGCCCTTGATCCCCCTCCTGCATGCCACTGTCCAGGTCGTGGCACCCTTTAAACAACTTTAAAATCAGTTTTCTGGCCAGAAATGGCTTTTCTAGGTTTTAAAGTTCGCCTTCCCATTGAAGTCTATGGGGTTCGCAAAGTTTGCAAATATTTGCGCTTTTTGGCGTAAGTTTGCAAACGCGTTCGCGGACTTTTTTTTTTTGAGGTTCGCTACATCCCTAATTGCAAATACTGCTTGACTTTGCCTAGGACAACTCCCATTGACTTTAACATAAACTCACAAGTTTTTAGATTCAAGTTTTTGGATTTTTATGCACTTAATAAACATTGAACATTCAAGTTTTTGAACCATAACTTGGGAGTTTTAGCACATAAATTTTCAGAAAATTTTAATTTGATATTCAGAAAAGTTTGATCACCCTCTTAGTCTGTATCTTGACAAAGTGGACTTTTAGAAGTTTAAGAGGGATTTAAAGATAATGAAAGCATCTTGTTGTTCCTGTAATTGATACATTTACAATTAGGCTTAGTCCTGGGCAAAAGATTAGGGCCAAAGGAATTGGTCAGCTCTATTGTGTTGAACATACATGATAAATGGAAATCAGATGTCCAGGGTTAGAGTGGGTTCTTCCGGTGGGTAAGTTATACATGGGGTGGGAGCACATGGCTCTTTCTCTTTGCAAAGGAGTGAATGGATGCGATTGGGCCCTAAAGCATATTCTTAGTAAAGCTTAGTGCCAAGGCAAGGAGGACCCTTAGTGAAGTCAGGCAAAGGGAGCATGAATGGGGTATAGACAGTGGATAGCAAGTCCTATTATAGCATTTCTTAGTAGTGGTGAGATAGACAGGGTAGCTACTGTAGAATGAGCAGTCTTGTACTCCAGTGAGGAGATCTGGAATTGGGTGATTCACAAGTTGGTACCAAGTATAATGACAAGTATACCTGTGTACATGAGTAAACCCCAAGAGAACTTGGTTTGTGTGTCTCACTGTACCTGAATTATCAGATAGTTTATTTGGATGAAAAAGTTGCATTTTTCACGTCTGTTCCTCAACTTTATTTAGGATGTGCTTTTTCAATTCTGAGTTTTTAGTAAATGACTGATATTTGTCAAAACAAGTTTAGTTGTAGTTTTAAAAACATATAAAACCTAGAAAATCTAAATACAAGTCCCCTCCGATGTAACAGTAATTACACTATAAAAGATATTTGGGGACATCATTACAAGGTGGACTGTATGATAAATAAAAGCTACAGGAGAAATTGAAGCACAACTGTCCTGCCAGTTGCTTATTGAACGTGCTTACAATTACAATGGAAATCATATTAGGAATCATATCAGGGATAATGTCAACTGCTTCATTTATCTTGCATTAGATTGACTTAATGCTTACCTTTAAAGGTGAAGCCATATTTGTTTGTATTTATCTGCACAAGGGTAATTCTGTCAAAATGGCATCCTAGAGAAGTGGTTTCCAAACAGTGACGTTGCCTCCCAAGTCTGAAGGTTAATTAGGAAAAGATCGGATGTGGACATTTAATTTTTGTCTGAGATATTGATGGAACAATGGCTAGATGGCTGATACAGCAATGTTTTCATATATATCTGTTATGTTGGTATGAACTAAGGGGGTCCCTGACCCAATGCTGGACCTCAAAGGAAAGCCGGAAAAGCCGAAAAAAGCACTATCCTAAAGGACAAATTGTTATTTAAGAAAAATCCATTTTACAGAAACTGGAGGCAGTTCATGAATATGTATTGTCTTAGGCTTCACAGAACACAGTCAAGAGGGTAGAACTTTATTTAGAAAACAGATAACATATTACACAATACCCCAGAGCTGATGGCAAATACAGGACTTCTGCTTCAAATAAATAATGTTTATGGTTACAGAACAGAAAGAAATGGGATGTCAAGCCCCATGAATTATTTTTCATTTTTAGCGTTAGGTGTTCTTTAAAAAATCCATTTTTCAAATGTTCTCTTTAAAGATTATACATAAGGTTCGTGTTTATCCCTTGTTCATTTTTCAATTTGTATTTAAGTCCTTTCATTTAGTTAATTAGAAAAATGTTCATTTTCTCTCTGGATTTGTCTAATGGAAATATTAAAAGATTAATGTTGTGTTATTTTCAAATTGCTTAAGTTCGCAAAGCCTCTGTGCAGGTATTACAGACTCTGAATTGTGTTTTCGCCTTACTGAAGCCAACCTTTAAAATGCAGTTCTTATCACCTCCCACAGGCTTCCTATTATGTTATCGTGCCAGAAAGGAGCAGGACCCAGCAGGGACATGTTAAGATTTGATTGTGCACCAATAACTCCAAAATGTTTCATATAAATGACTTCCTAACAAAAATGATTCATTTAATTTAATGAAAACCCTAGTTTGATTAAATAGCCAGGGCAACCCAAAGCTGCTCCTTTGCCCAGTATGTACCTAACCTGTGTATACAGTGAGTGCCGTACGCTTGCCAGCCTCCATGTGGGGCCACGTTGAGTTTAATGTGCAGTCTCCCAGAAAAAAAGCTTAAAAACAAAGGTACAAAGAGCTTTCCAACGTTCGTGCTTCTTCTGGCTAGAGATGTAGCGAACTGTTCGCCGGCGAACTAATTTGCGCGAACATTGGGTGTTCGCAAGTTCGCGAACTTTTAGCGATGTTCGCAATTTTGGGTTCGCCTTAGCTGGAGCCAAATTTTGACCTCTCACCCCAGAGCCAGCAGATACATGGCAGCCAATCAGGCAGCTCTCCCTCCTGGACCACCCCCGGACCACTCCTTTCCATATATAAACTGATGTTTTTCCACCAGCAATAATATATTCCGTATCCACTACTGCGGCGTTTTGTCTTTGCATGTGAACCGGCTGTAACCTTTACACGACTTGATTGGTATGTAGACGCCGGACGTTTTAAAGCAGTTTATTACACAAGTTTAGAAATGTAGTGTGATTTCTGCCCTTTACAGCACAAAACCCAACGCTGTGTCAACAACTTATATTTTTGCCCTTGATCCCCCTCCTGCATGCCACTGTCCAGGTCGTGGCACCCTTTAAACAACTTTAAAATCAGTTTTTTGGCCAGTAATGGCTTTTCTAGGTTTTAAAGTTCGCCTTCTCATTGAAGTCTATGGGGTTCGCAAAGTTCGCAAAAGTTCGCAAACTTTTTTTTTGAGGTTCGCTACATCTCTACTTCTGGCCATCAGTTCCTAGAAACCTCCATACTGGACATAATAATCCAGCCAGATAAGGGGGCCGCCGATATGCTACACCACTATGCAGAGCTGCATCAAGTAGTATTTGCAGTCAAAGCAATATTACTTGACCCCTCACTCACTACCTGCAACCTCCTCTGTTGTTCCCTACAAGACATGCTAATTCACCTCTCACCATCCCCACAAACTATTAGTCTAACCCGCCTGTGTTGCCTCCCCACTGCCCCTTGCACAGTTCCTATGCTCACTAGTGATGAGCGAATATGTCCGTTTCGCTTCACGACCGCACCCAATTTGATGCGACCATGACTATTTTGATGTGACCATGGCTTATTTTTACATTTTTTTTTTTCGCTCCAATTTGCCAATGGTGAAATGCGAAAATTTGTTGCAAATCCATGCCTGGCAAAAAAAATTTGCTTATCACTAATGCTCATTTGTGAACTGATTCCACCTCCCCGTGTGTCTATAGTAAAGGCAGAAGAGGTAAATTCCTAGGGTCCTAGTGCCCCCTCACCCTAGTGCCCTCTGACCTATGCAACTGCCTCTTCTGCCTACCTCTAGTTCCAATTCTGCTACTCTGTGTTGTCAGCTTCATTACAGGGCAAAGGGGCTGCTTGTAGTGATAATAAGATGCAATTTGAAAGGGGGGCATTTTTGGGTTTTGTTCTCCTTTAAGAACAGGAAGATCAAATAAATGATTGGTATCAGGTAAAGAAATGGCAATTCTTTTGGCCCTTACTTTTGCACTATGCAGCATGTTATGTATGTATGTATGTATATATGGATGTATGTATGTATGTGTGTATGTATGTATGTATATATGTATGTATGTATGTATGTATATATGTATGTATGTATGTATGTATATATGTATGTATGTATGTATGTATATATGTATGTATGTATGTATGTATGTATATATGTATGTATGTATGTATGTATATATGTATGTATGTATGTATGTACGTACGTACGTATGTACGTACGTAAGTACGTATGTACATATGCTTGTCTGTGGGCCTGAATCAGCAATATGAGAAAACGTGCAGAATACAGAGTGTCCATGTTGCCTTTATATCCAGATAAACAATGCAGCAAATGGGCTGATTTAATTAGTCACGACACACTCATATTCATGTACTGTCTTTTTCCGCTAATTTTGAGAAAAATGCAATGTTTACTATTCAGTCACAAATGATTACGGCAAATTGTGAACTTTACAGAGATGAATCAGTTGACTGTGAAATATGTTTGCTCTGGCTAATTAATGTGCTGAGTCAGCAGTCTGAATAGAGCAGCTCACTGGGGTGCAACACTGCCATGTTTCGTTTATCACTTGGTAATCTGCTACTCTGGTTAAAGGAGAAATGTATTTTTTAGTATGATGTACACATGTACATAGTGAGTAGGTAGACAATTTGCTTTCTGTTATTTAATTTTTTGTATATTTTTTCGTCTGTCTATTCTGTCAGCTGGTTTAGTAAAGTACGAAATTTAGCATTCTGATTGGCTGATATGGATAATTGTTCTGATTGCCTACAGGTTGATTCTAGCGCCGCCTAGTTGAAAGCAGGTTTAATAAAGACATAAATGAGGTCATCTACTTTGATCCCGGACACAAGTGAAAAATGCTAAGGGGTGCAAAAGCCCGACAGCTAAAGATGAGCCAATCAAAATTGTTTTGTCTGTAAGTTTGCGAAATCCTGGAGATATCATGAACTCATGGCGAATAGATGACAGCCAGGCCAAGAAAGAGTTGGAATCCGATCACATCTCCTGTTTGCCCTTTTGCTGAGCAGGAGCAATCTCTTACTAGGCACAAGCATTGCTGTCATTTCTGTCCTCATTGCCTGTGCCGAGCAGTAGAAATCCTCTGTGTGGCACAGGCTTTGCCGGCAGAAATGACAGAAAGTGCAGCAGGAAATACAACCCTGACTCCTGCTTGCCCTACCAGGGCAAAAATTGGCAAATTTGAGAAAGCTTTTTTCTAATTTTATTTACTCATCCCTACACAATGGATTTAGTTGTTACACAGGAAGATAAACAGGGGTAAATGCCAATCTTACCTCTCTACAAGATATATAAAAAAACAAAAAAAAAATTGAATGTAAAAAAAAATAACTTTTTAATGGCAGAAGGCAACAGGCAATGAGTAAAAGTAGCCACTTATGCCCAGGTCTGATCAAGAGTTTGGCTTGAACTGAAAACTTTATCTGCAAATGCCCTTATTAAACACATGAAAGGGGTATTTGCAGATCCAAGCTGTGACTCCTACTCACTTCCATTCAGGCCAGTTATACCCCATTGTGTTTCTGAACTTATGCTTTACTAAGATTGCACATTTTCTCAATCTAATATGTACAGGTATGGGATCTATTATCCAGAATGGATCACTACTGTTTCCCTGCACTGGTAAAAGTTGTTTGTTTGCTTCAGAAACACTACTGTAGTTTATATAAATAAGCTGCTGTGTAGCCATGGGGGCATTCAAGGTAGAAAAAAAGAAAAAAGGCACAGGTTACATAGCAGATAACAGATACAACACCATTGTATTCTACAGAGTTTATCTGTTATCTGTTATGTAACCTGTGCCTTTTCTCCTTAATTCAGCTTGAGTGGCTGCCCTCATGGCTACACAGCAGCTTATTATATATAAACTATAGTAGTGTTTCTGACACAAACACACAGCTTTTACTAGTGTATAGCAACAGTAAATTATATTTTAATTACTTTAAACCACTTTCATTTTTTGGTGTTATTGTTCATTTAAGTCTGCTAAACAGACTTTAAACATAAAATAAACCCAATAGGATTGTTTTGCCGCAATTCATGGATTCATGAGGCTTAGTTACCATCAAGTACAAGCTACTGTTTTATTATGCCAGAGAAAAAGGAGTGACATTTCTTACTGCATTGAAATGCTCTAGGATCTTTTTAATTTAGATTTCACATAGTCACATTGATTAAAGATAGAAGTAACATAAATAGTTTTAAACCTCAAACAAGTCATCTTGCATTTACTGTATCTATCACGGATCTCATGTTCCAGACCACCCATCTGTTCCTATGCCCCGTCTGTCTGTTCTATGGTTTTCATAGTTTCTGACTAAGCCACATGCAGAGACGTGACATTTAATTACTTAATTACTATATACTCAGTCTAATTAGAGAATGAATCATTAACAACTAAACTCTGCAAATAATCATGTTCCCTTTTTGTATATACAGACTTCAGTGCTGTCCATGGCAGCACCATATACATTTCACAACCATAGGCTTGACCCCTGGATTACAGTAGATCTATTTTGTACAGATCTATGGCTGTTCAACTGGAGGGCTAGATGGGTCTTTAGGGTCCCTTGCTTCTCTTTGGCTGTGTTAGCATCTTTGATTTTATAATTAATCTAGTTTATGAGTGGCATAACTATAGTGGAAACAGATCTCACCTGGCCAGGGGGACAAGGGGGCCTGGGCCGTTGGGTCTGCTTCCTCCATTTTACATGTAAATCCCCACTTCACATTGGCTTCGAGGTAGGATAGTGGGTGGAAATCAGGGGGGTGGGGGGTTGCTTCAGGGAGGGAGCATCAGGGCAGGGGGCTGGGTAATTTTGCTACTCTGTGCCCCTTTGAAGATATTTTTAGAGGGGGGCTTGGTGCAATGTAGTAGATGGATAACTGGCACTCCACAGGATACTTGGACAGCAAGTATAGAGCAAAAAAAAGTGCTATCTTCCATTTTTTTGCACTTTACACCTTTCCTTCCATGCTGTATGAATTGCTGTAGACCTCTGCACCCTTATTTGTTTGAAGCAAAGAGACCTGCAGTTGCCCCATGAATCCACGAATACTGAATTGATAATGTACGGCCAGGGGGGAGGCACTGTCCCTCCCCTGTCATCCCCAACCCATTACCTTACCTGCATGACATTTAAATGTCCAACTTGAGCGTTCAAGAACAAAGGCCGCAACAGAACCATATGCTTATCTCCTGCCCTATGGCAGCTGGTATAGACATGCCTGGCCTGCACCTACCAGCACTGTACTTTGCACCTCGTGCAAGCTTTTTTATCTAATAGTAATAAGCAAACTTTTGAGCCAGGCATGGATTAGTTGCAGAATTGTGCTCATTCGGGGGAATGAATGCAATATAGGTCACTAAGGGAAAAATGTTTGCAATGTGAATTAATATTCAAATTGTGAAAATATTTCCTGTAATATACCTTTTGTGAACCCTTTGGCTTTCATGCGATGGTAGAACAGACATATAGAAAGCACAAAGCAATACACGGGAGCACTTACCGAACAGTGTGCTGCACGCGGGTCCTCTCCCCCAAGGATCCAAAAAATCATTTAGTAGAACAACAAAAATGCGGAGCACCAATAAAAATAAAACCAGTCTTTTATTTCATATTTCTTAAAAGGTACGTGTACCTTTTAAGAAATATGAAATAAAAGACTGGTTTTATTTTTAGTGGTGCTCCGCATTTTTGTTGTTCTACTAGATGGTAGGACAGAGACAGTGCCAGTGCACAGTATAGGTAATGGAACTTCTCAAACACACTAAAAATTACACCGTCTTCAAGCACGTCTTAAACATTCACAATGTACAAATGCAATAATCTAATGAAAAATATTATACTGCAAAATGTGAATTTTTATTCTTAATTGTGCTCAATTTTTTCCATTTACAGATTTTATAAAGTTTCCACCCCATTGATTTTAATACAGCAATACATTTTTCTGCAAATCGATTCACTCCATTATTATCCAGTGCAATGTGCAGGGTGTAGCCATATCCCAGAAAGAAATGTGCTAAGGGGCGCGCTCTTGGATCCTTTAGTGCTTTTGCACTTTTGTCTAGGGTCTGTGTAAATTGGCTGCCCATTGGCTGCACTATTAGCTACTCTTCTCCTAAAAATAATAAAAAAATAAAGAAATCCTAGAAAATATTCTCGTCAGACAGCAAATCTCTAGGCTCGTGATTCATGTATTTGTTGCTGCCATACCGTGGCAATATGGTGCATTTATATGTTTTAATGAGCTTCATTTAAAAAATATTATTTAAATAAACCTTCCCCACATCTCTATAACACATACAGATCGCTTTCCAATCAGCAGAGTATTGATACTCACTGATACACACGCAGTTGCAGGGAGCATAAGTACCCCAGAGGGATGCCATATGGAAGGGACTTGTTTATCAATTCTGTTCCTAAATGTTCTGTAGCCTGTTGGTTCAGGATTCCAGCCAAATGAAAATGTACGTGGGTAAATTTCACTTGCCAACAATAAATCTTCCCCATCCCATGATAAATAAAAGTGCTTTCGCATCTGTACATTCATCTGACAAATGAGCAGGAAGGGGGCAAGAAGAAGCAAGAATGTGAGAGAAACGCTCCAGCTATCCTGCCAAAATCTGTTTTATATTCATTGCATCTATTTTGGGCCTTCATATTTCTGCCTTATTTCTATCTCTCCCATTTCTCATTCCGCAAAGAATTTCTCCAATCCTTCCCTCTCCTTGACGCTCCCGTTTTTCGTTCCTGCTTTGCGCGTGATTTATCAGTTAGCAGAAAGACATGGCAGAACAATGGTCTATGTGCAAATCACTTATCAAGCAGCAGCCCCCATCATAAACCATTCACACTGATAAGCTCCATCTAACGTACATGCAGTCCTTGGTAGCAGAGAGCAGTGAGAAGAGAGAAGTGGAGTTGGGATTTACCCTATGTTGTAGCTAGCAACCAAAGCATGTACAATTCTTGTATGGTTTAGGATTCCAACTTAAAGTCAGAAATAAACTTTGTTTTGAGATGAGTGCAAATGGTGCACACAGTGCTTGAAATAATAGGGGTCCCTTATTAATGCCTCCACAAGCGTGAATACTCTAAACTAAATGCAATGTGAAGTGCATATTGGTGCAATTGTTTAACAGACTTGTATCCCAACACTCTCTTGCATGGTTGGCAATGAGACCATCATGCCTCTTCTGATGAATGGTGCTGTAACCCTGGGCAACACTGGAGCTACCAGCACCCTGGATCTAGTTTCAAGGTACCCACAGCAGGTTGCATCAATAAGTGCATCAGACTGTCTCCAGTGAATTGGATGCAAATGGCTTTTTGGATAGAAATTGGAAAGGCAAGGTGTTCATACACGCAGTATAAAATCTTCTGATTAAGTCTGCTCCATGTTTATACTAAAGGCAGGTTCTTCCTTATTGGCACAGCTTTTAAGTTAGCATGCTGTAATTCTTAATACTTTGCCTACCATGTCTAGTGGAAGAGATTGCAGAGACTTTAATGGGCTTATTTATCAATTCTCGAGATTATAAATTGGAATTCGAATAAACTCACATTTTAAAAAAACTCAAGTGTTTGCTTATTTACTAATATGGAAAACAACATAATATCGGAACTTCCTGATATCAAAGTTTTATATTCAAGTTTTTGGGTTTGTTGCACTTAATAAATATCAGACTTTTGAATTTTTTAACCGTAATTTGAATTTTGGGAGTTTTAGCGCAAAAAAAATCAAATCATGGAACAAATTAGAATTCAAACGTTGATAAATCACCCCCTTTTAGAGACTTTACTTATCATGTTTTCTTCTTTCTTTTTTTTTTTGAGATGATTAAAAAATTTGGCATGCGTCAAAAAAAAAATTGTCGCCTGTTTTGTGAAAAAATCAGCCAATGGCAAACACGGAAATTTGCAGAGAATCCATGCCTGCCGAATTATTTCGCCCAGTATTTTCATTTATGAAAATAGCACCCATACTTACATACATGAGTCCAGACTCAATCCTGCAGTCACCACCCTGGAGTCTTATGGTATGATATGAAGTTGTCAGAATCCTCAAGTGAATCTTTTCCCAATACCCTAAATCACCTCGTGGATTTATAGAGGCTTGAGCAGTGACAGCCAGCGGACAGGTCATTAGCGCGGCTGCTTTTGTTTTGCTTTATGTGTTCGAGTTGGCATCTTTGGTAAAATTCAGCACATCCCTGACAAACAGCAGAAAGGCCAGCTCTTACTTGTCAAAGACGATTGAATGGCAGACTTCGAAAATCTTAACCCCTACTAAACAGTTATTTCTTGAGCCAATAGTATAATAATTATATACTGTTTACAGATACTTTTAAGAGTATCTGTACAGGTATGGGGGCCATTATCCGGGAACCTGTTACCCAGGTAGCTCAGAATGGGTCATCTCCCATAGACTCTATTTAAATCTTATAGTTCAAGTTTTAAAAAATGGCACAGCCTTGTACATGATCCCAACTAAGATATTACTAATTCTTGTTACAGGCCAAAAGGTTTGGACTGGGACAGAAAAAACCCAGTGGGCCCCACTTACCCAGATGCTCCCTACTGACCCAGATGCTCCCTGGCAGGAACTTTGGGAGCTCCAACCCAACCCTTGATTGCAATTGCACGGAGGAAGTAGGGGGTATGCGATATGCACAGGATGGGGGCGGAGGCTAGTGGTGCTGAAGGAGTTGGAGACTGGTGTGGCAGCCCAGGGGGGCGCATACACCCCAGTTGAGCACTGAAGGCAAAAAAATCCTATTGGGTTTATTTAGTGTTTTAATTTTTTTTTGTAGCCCTAAAGGAATGGAGATCCAAATTATGGAAAGACCCATTATCCAAAAAACCCTAGGTTCTGGATAATAGGTCCCATACCTGTACATGCCTATGCTGGCCTCACACTTGCAATGTTTTATTTTCATTACTTCTGTAGAACCAGCATTAAGAAAACAATTGGCCTTATTGGCCAATGCCCAATCTTTGTGACTGACAGCATATATTGACCCCCTATTTCTGCCTATAATTTACCCACTTACTTAGAATGTACGCTCTTCTGAGTAGGGATTTCCTGCATCTTTTAACATGTGGCACCTAATCTTTTTTAACTGTATATGTTCATTTTTTTTATCTGTTGCAATATGTGTTCCCCTACTGTTACCATTCTGTATGAAAGCATCACTATATAAAAAGATACTGACGTTATAAGAAAGCTTCCTATCAGGCAGGTTCCTATACACAGTGTTTAGACACTATGTTTAGATGCCATTGACTGGTTTGTATGTTCTATTTTGAGTGATATGATAACTGTACAGCTGTAATGGGTTTTGACCTTGGTATTTCCAAGAAAGCCCCCACCCCTGTCCTTAAGCCATTTCATTTTATTTTTAATTTTGCAACCTTCATTTAAGCATGAAGGCATTTGATATCTAGACTCATGCCTAGTCAGTGACTCACTTACACACAAAGCAGAATGTATGCCCATGATATCAGTCACTGAGAAGTAGCAGAAAGACTTTTGGCACAATTGAATCTGATGCGTAACAATGGGTGAAATTTGGGCTTATGGGTGGTTGTTTAGACCAAATTTCCCTATGCCTTTTGATGCAGCACTGATCCGTGGGCGCTCTGGATACACTGCCACCCAGTGTCAGTTGCTGTACTTGCATACAGTTCTTATGAACTGACTTGTGGGTTTTATTGGCATTTAGAACCAAAGCACGCAAGTAGAAGGAGCAGCTTTGGATTCAAGTACCTTTAATGAATGGTGCGAATTTCTGCAAGGATTGTGGCAAATTTAACCAGAATTGCAGTTGTGGATCGTAAATAATCCCTAATATTTGTGTCTTTAACCAGTTGATAATACTGCATTTAGGGTTTTAAAAAGCATTTTCTATCACCTGTTCACATTAGCATACCCCCTTGGTTAACTTGAGCTCAGTGAATACGACCTGCACTGAACATACTTTATGCCTATTGGTTTAATGAAGAATAATCTATGGTGTTGTTATTTCATGAGCTATACAGAGCAAGCAGTAAAGGTAAAGCTTCTCCATGTTTGGTCCTTGTGAGGTAGATAAATAAATTACCAGTAATGTTACTGTTTTGTTAACAGGTCTCTATTATGCAGAGGAATTATCTAATTATCTATCTCACAAGGACCAAACATGGAGGTGTTTCAATCTCCCTGTTTACCCTGTTTATCTCAAGAAATAACAAAAAACATATGTATCTAATAGAGTCTAAAACAACTGGACTTTATAGGAAAATCTAGAAAAATTTTCAGAACTCGTCCAGAGGGTTTCTTCAGTCCAATACTAGATACTTTATATCAAGACCAGCATGAATGGAATCATTTATACATGGAGTTTTGTCTCCAGTGCTATAGAGAGCATTGTAAAATAGAGAGTCTAGAGTAGAACAACCACGTTTTAAAAAAACTTTGTACAAAGAAAACGAACTTTTCGAAATTCATTAATGCTTTGGTTACACTTTCCTTGGGACCATCTTTTCTCCAGGTTTGATCTGTCGAGTACCATTGAGTCCTATGGAAGGCTTCCAAAGCCAAACATGGAAGGCATTAAAGCCAGAAAGTTTTTTGTGGCATAACAAACTTTTCGGCATGAAAATATTGGGACTTTCGGAACGCAATTGCACTATTTTCGATAAAAGCATTTTCAAGACATTTTAGAACTTCAGAAATTATCGTGGTTGCTCCAAATTTTTCCATTTCGGATCTTAGTAAATGTACCCCCTATTGTACATGAATATTTCAACATAACTTTACAATAGAATAACACATGTGGAAATGAAAATACATATTTTATGATCTGTGCTAGGTAAACTGATTAAAAAAATAAAAATAAAATATATATAATATCTATAAATATATAAGAAACCCATACCATAAACTCTTTGCTATCTAATTCACCAGAGGTGTGTATTAGAAGAATGGTTTTTATCTACATTTGAAGCAGCGTAGGTGGTTTTTCACGGTGAGGGCAGTGAGGTTGGGGAATGCCCTTCCTAATGATGTTGTGATGGCAGATTCTGTTAATGCCTTTAAGAGGGGCCTGGATGAGTTCTTGAACAATCAGAATATCCAAGGCTATTGTGATACTAATATCTACAGTTAGTACTAGTGGTTGTATATATAGTTTATGTATGTGAGTGTATAGATTGGTAGGTGTGGGTTGTGTGTGCTGGGTTTACTTGGATGGGCTGAACTTGATGGACTCTGGTCTTTTTTCAACCCTATGTAACTACATACGTAAATAATCATTCATTGGGCATGGTCCTGAAACTGGTATTGCTTCAACCATCAATGCCCAAGATCAAAGAGCTCATTTTAGAACACAGGTGCAAAAAGCTGGAATGAACACTAAAATAAGCTCCATTAACATCCAGAAAGGTTAGTGCACCCATACATGCTTCATTCCAGAGTTCTCTTTGCAACTTGCTTCAGTAACCACAACAGACTTGTGGCAAGTGAATTGGACTAATGCTGTTCTTAACAGCCTGTCAGGAGTGTTGCCACTTGAACAGAAACACAAGGATAACATATGCGGCACAAATGGCTTACACGTTACAAAAATGGACCCTAATTTGGTGAAGGCAAATTAGAGTATGCCTGAAGTGGAAATGGAATTCTGATGGAAAAAATTACATTGTGGCAAAAAAACATAGTGATATACATCTGAATATCGCAAATAGCACTACATTTGTAAGTGGCCCATAGAAACTCTTTATTATATACTTCATTATATATTTATACAAAGTTTTCTTTCATTGATTTCCCACACTCTTTTGCAGAGTGATCACTATGTAACTATCTTACATAGGCAAAATCAGATCAGCATTTGTACATTTCCTCTTTAGGTCTCAACATTTATATTTCTATATTGGAATTTTGGTTGGATTCCCGAAAAGTACATAACTTAGCAAAAAAATAATTGATAACATTCGCGGTAAATGTTACCTGCTGCTTTTGTTGTTATTTATTACAACTTCTGAAAATTCAACGTGTTGGAAACTCATGTGCTGGTCATTTTACTCTGAGCCATATGGGAATGCAAAAAACACAGTAATTTAACTGACGTAGAATAATCTAAATCAGTGCTGTCCAACTTCTGTTGTACCGAGGGCCGGAATTTTTCCGACCTACGTGGTGGAGGGCTGATAATGGAAGCCAGTTTTGACCACTCCCCTTTTTGAAACTGCACCCACTTGAAACCACACCCATGTTATCACATGACCATACCCATATTAATGGTTATAGTACAGCAAAAACCTGCCATACTCTGCCTGCCCTACCCTGCCTGTGTGTGCCATACTCTGCTTCCCTACCCTGCCTGTGTGTGCCATACTCTGCCTTCCCTACCCTGCCTGTGTGTGCCCTACTCTGCCTTCCCTACCCTGCCTGTGTGTGCCATACTCTGCCTTCCCTACCCTGCCTGTGTGCCATACTTGGCTGGTTTGTGCCATACTTGGCCTGTGTGTGCCATACTCTGCCTGCCCTACCCTGCCTGTGTGTGCCATACTCTGCCTGCCCTACCCTGCCTGTGTGCCAATCTTGGCTGGTTTGTGCCATACTCTGCCTGTGTGTGCCATACTCTGCCTTTCTCTACCCTGCCTGTGTGTGCCATACTCTGCTTGCCCTATGATGCCTGTGTGTATGGCACACACAGGCAGCCTACAGTGACACAATGCTGGCTCTGCTCCTACAGTCTGCAAAATAACTATATATTAAAAAACTTTTTAATTGCAGTACCGCCTCAGTATATGTTCTTTTTGTAGTGTGCAGGGATTATTTGTGGGTTTCTACTGCTCCTGAGGTGTGAACAGGGGAACAATGTGGGTGATTACAGCCTGAGCCTGAGGTGTGAACACTGCAGGGGGTGAACAATGCAGAGATTAAAAGGTGTGAACAACACAGGGGATTACATATTTAAACAATACAGCCTGATTACAGCCTGAATCTGAGGTGAGAACCATGCAGGGGGCAGTTAACCTCAGTACTGATACCATTTAAAGCTTACACAAGAGTAAGCCATCAAAGCAGCCAGACAGGTGGGGGGCCACACAGAGGGGGGTCGCGGGACGCATGCGGCCCGCGGGCCGCCAGTTGGACAGCACTGATCTAAATGAATGTCCCTTCATTTTACATTGCTAACAAATCTCAGTGAATTAAAGTAAACTATCTAACATACGTTGAAAATGTAAGTCTATTGTGAGATAATTAAGGTGCTTATTATTATTATTAGTAGTATTTAAAAAAAATAAATAATAATAATTCTTAATTAGCAGTAACAATAATGGATACTTAATATAAGTATTGCATTCTTATTACTATTGCACTTTTAGTAGTACAGGTATAGGGCCCGTTATCCAGAATGCTCGGGACCAAGGGTATTCCGGATAAGGGGTCTTTCTGTAATTTGGAACTCCATACCTTGTCTACTAAAAAAATCAATAAAACATTAATTAAACCCAATAGGATTGTTTTGCATCCAATAAGGATTATTTATATCTTAGTTGGGATCAAGTACAAGGTACTGTTTTATTTCTACAGAGAAAAAGGAAATCAGTTTTAAAATTCTGAATTATTTGATTAAAATGGAGTCTATGGGAGACGGGCTTTCTGTAATTCGGAGCTTTCTGGATAATGGGTTTCCGTATAAGGGATCCCATACCTGTATTAGTATATTTGTAGTCACTTTTATAATAATAATAATAATAAATAATAATAATAATAATAATAATAATAACAATAAAACTGAAGCCTGTTGTGAAATAATTAATTATTACTAGTATAACAATTATAATGCTGATAGTTCTTATTCATAATTATATTTAATAATTATATATTAATAATTAATATTACTTAATTAATATTACTACTGCATTTGTATTACTATTGCACTATTAGTAGTATTATTTTATTTGTAATAATAATAGTCTATTTTTATAATAACAACAACAATAATAATCAGTAGTAGTAGTTGGATTAATGCTGTGATAATTAATAATTCAATGTTTATGAAATTGTGAACAAGGGAAAGCTTTAGGGACAGTAGCCAGATAACAAAAACATGATCACTACTGATATAAATTCTAGAGACAGATTAATAAAGGATTGGCTTATTCTTCTTGTTTAAGGAGGGCTAACTTTAACATGAGAAGGGCAGAACTGCAGCTCATAGATTAGATCAGAGTTTTATCAGCAATAAACACAGGGAATGAATCGAAAGTCTTTATAATGTTGTTAAACTATCACACTTATCAGAATGTCCAATGGATAATAAATATGATATAAAGAATGATGATTAATAAGAAAGATAAGCGTAGACATGTCAGTTGGGTATGGGGCTTAAGACTCTTGCCTGAAAGGTTAGTGGGTCTGAAGACACAACAGCAAATTTTAAATAAGGTAGGTTATAAGCAGTTTAACAAAAACAGCCTTTCAAATGGGAGAAGAACTGATAGATGGAGAAGGAAATACTGGTCCACTGGAAATAAAAATGATTCAAATGGTGATAGTAAATAATAGAAGTTTGAGGCCATTTATAGTTTTCTAGATAGAATTTTCTTTTATTTATTCCATATGGTATGGAATGAATAAAAGGTTTGCATTTAAGAGACTCAAATAAAAAAAAAGAACTTTAAATGTACAAGTAGGGGACCTGTTATCCAGAATGCTCGGGACCTGGGGTTTTCTGGATAAGGGGTCTTTCCATAATTTAAATCTCCATGCCTTAGGTCTACTAAAAATCATTTAAAATTTTATAAAACTCAGTAGGACTTTTCTACATGGAAAGGGGTAATAAATTAATGAGCTATAGCACCTCAGCTTTTTATCAGCATCTGCATTTTAAATGTATGTTTCTATTTCTTTGGACAGCGTTGGGGGTAATGTTGTGAGCACAAATTTAAATTGCAGATGCTGCTAAAAAGCTTAGGTGCTTTAGATCACTGGATGTGAAGCTGACTTCTGGTTCAGCGCAGAAAGAAATTCAAGCTGCGTGTTGCCTTTTCGCCCTTCTAAGTATTAAAATAATGTTGGTGTTACTGTTCCGTTAAAGGAGAAGGCAAGGCTAATAAAGAGTTAATCTCAAGCTGCAGGCATACCTTTAGTTGTCTCAATAGTGCCCTTAAGTCTCCCCATATTTCTCCTGTTCAGATAATCAGAAGCCTCATAGGGAAAAAAAATGCTGAGCTGTGTAAGAAAGTTCCCATAATGCCTCGCTCCTGCACCGAGACCCAGACCCCTGTACATGCTCAGTGTGTAAGATTATGAGGAAGCTTCCTGCTGATTGGTTCAGATCACACATTCCTAAAGGGGTGGAGGGAGTTCTTAGCATTCTTGAGGGAGGGGGGAGCAGAAGAGGGGGAGAGCCGCGTGTCTCTGGCACAGGAAAACAAAGAGACAACAAATCCTGTTTCTTTTGACAGAGAACTCAGTGCAGCTTTTCTGCGAGTGCTTATGGCTGTATTTACATAGACCTTTCTGAGAAAGCTTACTTAGTTTTTACCTTTCCTTCTCCTTTAAGTACAGGACTCCCTTGAGTAGAGCATAACTTTCACCACCAATCCCACAAGCACAAGTGCTCCATGGATGCAACCAATAGGGCTCCAGCACTTGCCTCTATAAGGTTGATAAATTATTGAACTTCAATGTTCTGCTCAGAATCAAACCCTTCAGACACTTTACATACAACAGTTGAGTCTTTCAGTTCTATTAACTGCATCTTTTTTTCTATGGAATTTACTCGCCCCCATGACATGTATATCTATTACAATTGTACTACTGGTCTTGCACAGGACAAAAACAACAGAATTGATGAATTATAAACTGCACTGCTCTCTGAATCCAGCCAATGTTCCTCTCGTTGCTCCGCTAGTTTTCATTTTTCTAACAAAAGTCAAAAGCAGATAAATCACATACACTTTTCAAAGGGGAGAGTCGGAGAGACGGAATATCATTCAATGAGGAAGAGACTTTTTTTTATTTAAAAATATGGATATAACATGTTCAGGCTGTGAGGGAGATTTCATATTTACAATTAGGAAGAGTTGTTGAAAATGTTATGCTGAGACAGAAAGAACTAAGCTCTAGAAATGCATCCATGCATACATCTGGATGTACTGATGAACCCTTAACAGGAGGACTTCATCTGGTATTTCTGCAATTGGAGTGCCATGGAGCTGTAGGACAGTATGTGGGTATTGGTGTAACAGGGATGTGACTGTGCAGTTTGTTCAGCTCACTGCTACTCTGATAATGCTCTGATAATGTATGCAAAGATTTTTTTGTATTGGTGCAAAACAGGCCTGTAAATGTATGGCTTCTTCTGTTCCTCCCTTCCTTAGGTGAAGGTTAGACAGCTCTAGATATAGTTAAGTTATAACCCTTTCTTGGTACACTCCTTTAGAATAGACTTTAGAATAGAATCACACTCCAACAAACCTTGGCAATCTTCATGAAAGGTATTGGGAAACTTGGATTTTATAGTGAAGGTAAGTAACACACACACACCACAGCCTTGCATTTGAGGCACACTAGGCCCTATCTCACCTGGTCCCTTTTTCACTGATACCCTAACTTGGCAAGGTACCACCAGGACACTTGTCCCTCTCTACTCCTTGGAACCTCAACTGCTTATCTACTTTAGCTACTATCTATCCTAACTAATCCTACAGGATACCTTTCTGAGGTGGCCTACCCCTGGTGTCATACACTATCTGCTTCTTCATCAGCTAAAGAGCCACCTTTGAGAGGGCATCCCACTAGGAAAGAAAATATATGATTTGTTCCCATAGATTACTGCTCAGTAGCAAATGTTTCCAGTGTTTATTAATAAGCCCCACATAATAGTAATAAACTTTATTTTGAAAGAAAAATTAAGGCAGGATCATCTAATAAAATGAAATACTCTTGCAAAGGGGACACATGGGGGCCTGTCTGACACTCTAACTAGCACAGTCCTTGGAATTAACAGTCCCACAGGGAACAGGGAATAGGATCTCTCTCTCTGTGCAGCTGGGCCCCAGACCTTACCTTCTGGTCAAGCTCAACAGATTTCTTCCTGCTCTCTTTATCTGGCTGTGAGTGGCACCCACAATGTTACTTGGGCAACAAAACCAGGCTTCCGCTGGGTCCTTCTTCTTTACCAGATGTATTCTGGGGGTCCAGCAAGCTTTAGGCACTGGTCCTACTAATTAGACCACATCTCAGCCTGTAACCAGTTCTGATAAAGTCAAAGTGTCAGGAATGGTTAGGAGTGCTCCGCTTCGTGGGCAAGATGGCAGCACCCATGGCTTAAATGTAAGGTTGACACATCATATAGAGATGCGCTGACCCTTGGTGCAAAAATTTGAAAAAAATAGAGAGACCCAGGTTCAATGCCCGAATATAAGTCTTATTCTATAAGTTACTGGGTGCATGCTAACTGGACTGTTCTTCTGGTTCCTGACCCTGCTATTTCATTCAACTGTTCTAATTGCTGCCAGCCTTGATCTTTGCCTGAATTTGACTTGTTTAACCCTTCAGATACCACATCTTGAACTTTTCCTACCTGTCTGCACTCCACTTCCTCCTTGGTCCAGACTCCAACCCCAGTAAGGGCCGTCTATTGGAGTCTATTTTGAAGTTTTCAGCGTGCTGTTAAGGCCAATGCACACTACCATTTTGCCTGTGTAGTGGAGTGCTCCTAACCGTAGCCTAACACAAATGAAGCTAAGGCACAGAAGTTGTGCCTCTATCTATCTATCATCTATCATCTATCTTTTCATTTCTTTCTCTCTCTCTCTATATATATATATATATATTGTTACCTCTCTCTCTCTCTCTATATATATATATATATTATATCGTTATCAATATCTATCTTTTATCTATATCTATCTCTATCCATTATATAGTTATCTATCTGTCTACATATCTATCTATCTATCTATCTATCTATCTATCTATCTATCTATCTATCTATCTATCTGTCTATCTATCATTATCATCATCATGTAGCCTCTCTGTCTGCTGTCATTACTGTTTCGAATGCTAGAAGGTTATTTTGTACAATATCTTTAGATGAGTAAACAAACAACCCATGCCAGTAAGTACTGGCCAAAAGACACTGCCTGTTTTATTGTAGGCAAGAATCATGAAACACTTGCCTTATCATACTGTTAAATAATTTTTAGCAAGTTGGAGCGACACTCCTGTTGTGTGTATGGGAAGAGAGCAGCAGAGAGCTAAAGAAAAGGTTTAAAGAAATTTGACCCAGGTGAGATCTTGCATTTGATTTGCTCTAGAAATAGCTGCCTTTTGTCTGTCGAGTGTTTGTGGTCTGCCGTTTCCTTTTTACAAGTTCTTTTAAGAAGTGGACTGGGAGCTTTTCAAAGCTGCATGAAGCATATTTCAAAGTTAGAGCACGGAGATGCCTGATGAGTGATGTGCGAGAGGCGGTGTACCTTGTACAGGTCAGACTTCTTCACTTTAATGGCTTCTGGGGCAAATGCTCAGCACATTCTTCTGCCTGCGACTCCTGGCTGCAATCATGCCGTAAATGCTCATTTTATAGGCTTTTTTCCATTTAGAGGAAAAACGGCCATGATTTTACTTGGATGTTTTTAGCACCTCAAATCTTTTATTTCCATCAGAAATAAGGAGAAAACTACCTAATGACAAAATGTAATTCAGGCTTGTTGGTATCATGGAGTTAGTGTAAATAATATATCATACTGATTTACTGCTTAAATTTATCAGTTTCTCATGTTTACATTTACAAAGGCATATAAGGATTTACTTTTTTGGTGCTTTCTGCTAGAGCATCGCCCACCCACATGCTGTATTTTCTGTATTTTTCCGTGTTATTGGACTCTGTGCCCATGTGTTTCCCCAAAACAATACAGGCAGGTTCATCTCTGGCAAGTCAATACCATAGTGTAGGGAGGTGTTGGGTTAAACCTTGTAGATTTTAAAAATTCAAAGCATATACAGTAGATCTAGTTGAGGAAGACACAATGAGACAGTGAAGACTAGTGATGGGCGAAATGTTTGGTGAATTTCCGCGTTTTGCCATTGGCCGATTGTTTCACGAAACGGATGAAAAAATTTGCTGCGGAAAAATTCGCTGCGCGTCCAAAAATTGTCGCGAGAATACTCGCAGGCATCAAAAGAATAGTTGCGTGTTCAAAAGAATAGTTTTGCCATTTTCGCCGTTTTGCTCATCACTAGTGAAGGCCAGTTCCCTGTAGAACACTTTAAGGAAGGGCACAAAAATGGATATTGTAGTGCAGTATGCCAATGAAAAGACAGTGTATCCCAGTGAATGTGCTAGTTGTACTCAGGGAAACATAACTTCTATGGGGAAGCATAGTGATGAACAAATCTGTCCCATTTTGCTTTGCCGAAAATTTCCCGAAACCCCCCAAAAATTTGCAGAACTGCCAAATATTTTGACGTGCCCCGCCAATTTGATGCGACCGCACCCATTCTGATGTGACCGTGCCAATTTTGTTACACTTCAAATTATCGCACATTTTGCAAAAATATCTGCCAATGGCGAAAGGCTGAAATTCAGGAATCATTGCCTGGCTGAGGAAGCACGGTTGAAGCACGGCAAAATGCATTCAGCCGCTTTAAGAGCTATTATGTGAATTTTATATGTTGAACAAATCTGCATGTTTGCAAGCAGCCTGTACAGATATGGGACCCGTTATCCAGAATGCTTGGGACCTGGGGTTTTCCGGATAAGGGGTCTTTCTGTAATTCGGATCTCCTACCTTAACTCTGCTAAAAAAAAAAAAAATTAAACTGTAATTAAACCCAATAGGATTGTTTTGCCTCCAATAAGGATTAATTATATCTTAGTTGGGATCAAGTACAAGGCACTGTTTTATTATTACAGAGAAAAAGGAAATGATTTTTAAAAATTTGAATTATTTGCTTTTAACGGAGTCTATGGGAGATGGCCTTTTCGTAATTCAGAACTTTCTGGATAATGGGTTTCCGGATAAGGCGTCCGATACCTGAACTAGTTTTTGAATATGTTTAGAAATAAAAGTATTGCACTATATTCGGTTGTTGCGATTTGCACTTCTGCATCAGGGATCTCATACTGCGTAGGAACTACTTACTGAGCCTTGATCTATTTGGGTGTGGTGAGCAGGCAAGCTTACTGAGTGACCCCCTGTGGCTGTTTGGAACCATTGCACTAGGAGCTTTTTACTGCTTCACCTTAGATTTGATGTGTCCCTAAGTTGGCACTAGCACTTTCGCTGGGATATACTGCCTTTTAATCGGGATACTGCATTATATAATTCATTTTTGTGCTCTTCATTTTGTTTTGCATTTATTCAGAAGCCCAAGTCCATCTTCAAAAGATCTTGTCAACCACGTGAGGCACTGATCACTTTTTATTCCCTTGCAAAGTCCTGTTCCTTGACTGATTTACAACTGATCTAGGCCAAAGAATAGAACCTCTACAGACAGGGCTGCAAGTGGCGGTCAGGCAAAAGATCTTTTCAACAAAATTAAAAACAAACAAAAAAAAACGGTCAATTTGGCAACATGGATCCATGACTTAGAATAACAGCTACAAAACAGTGGCCTTGCCTTTCTTTGAGCATTCAGAGAACAGAGCAGCATTAACAGAGTTTTAATGTACCCTGTAGTACATCACCAGTTCATGTGACAATGAAAGTGAACCTGGGGCAGTGTTTCACAAGCTTTCCTATGAACTTTGCTCAAGCTCAGTGATACAGCACCAAGAACTGTAGAATAAATAAATAAAAAGAAGTGGCAAACAGCTATGTCTGTTTCGAATCTTGGCCTGAGAGTGATATGTCTCTTAATGCCAGCAGGAACATATTTTCTTACTCCAGTCCAAATGCCAGGGAGCAATATACATAATTCTGGGTCCATGTTCTCAGCCAAAAGTGCAACTAGAACAAAATAAAGGAATGGAAAATGGTTTAAAGAAGGCACACAAATACAAAAATATTTATAATTGTCCTTTCATTTTAATTAGAAGGGAAGTGGACAAACTTCCAAAGATGAAGGATTGTGTATTGCCGATTATTTTCTAAACTGTGAATCCCCTTGATAAAGGACTTGTCTCCCAAACATTGGGGAACTCTCCCAAGCACCAATGTGTCTGCCTTGGAAGCCTGTGTACGGCCCTCTTCTGACACTTGAAAGGCAATTTATCAACGTTCAAATTAAAAAAAAAACACAATCCAAATTGTTTTGTGTAAAACTCCCAATATTCCAACTGTTTATTAAGTGCAAAAAATCAAAGAACCTGAATGTAAAACATTGGCATCTAAAAGCTTGTGTAGAAGTCAATGGGAGTTGTATGAGGCAAAATCAAGCTGTTTTCTTAAAATTTGAAGCAATTTTGAAGCAAAGGAGGGCCCTCCAGGGAAGGGACATCTGCCATTGACTTCTACATGATCTTCACAAGTTTTAGCTGGCAAATTGTAAGATTCGGATCTTTAGCCGTTTTGTCGCATAGTAAATCTAAAAAAATGTGCAACTTTATTTCTGCAACTTTTAGTGTTAGAAAATCAGAATCAGAAAAAAAAAATCTGAGCGTTAATAAATGCCTCTCTTTGTGTCTGGATTACTTTTGTAAAGTGCAGCATGATTTTCTATTGGTCTGGGTTTTCTATAATGTTAATAGTTTCCATAAGAACTTAATACATTTATTCAACACTTTTATTCCAATTATTTTTGTTAAGGGAATTGGTGATGAGAAACTGAAAGGATGGGTGTATGTATGTAGTTATAATTAGTATAATCATAAAAGGGGTTATTTACAAACACAAGTGCAAAGTGCAATTTTGGACACAAATTGTCATGGTTTTTTTTCCATAATGCAGCATCTGCCCTTATAATTCTATGGTAACTGTGGCCCCACTCAAAGATGCGTCCACCACAATTGCAGCGGATATGTTCTGACACACAGTGGGTGCAATTTAAGTTGAACTTTTTTAGAATTGTGGTCACTTCCGGAGCACACATTCATAAAAGCATTTCTATCTGATTTACTGGGTACAAGTCCGGGGCACATATTGATGCATCTCATTGTGGGAACAATGGGGCTACCGCCAGGTTCAGGGTGGTGGTATCTCCAGGGTTCCCCAGCATCAGTAGTAGTGATAAGCAAATCCGGCCCATTTCACTTTGGCCAAAAATTTGTGAAATTGCTGAAAAATATGCAAGACTGCAAAAAGTTTGCACGACTTTAAAGACGTGCGTTACTTTTTTTTTTAGGCGTCTGCAACTTTTTTGAAGTGACAGTGACTTTTTTGACGCCATCATGACTTATTTGACGTGACTGTGACTTTTTCGCTAGTCAATAGGCTAGTCAATTTCACTTGTCAATAGGCTTATATTATAAGCGCATATTGACATATTGACATAATTCTTTAGGTACTTGTGTGCTCCTGCACTTCAACATGGTTGTCAATGCGTCCATCATGCCTCTGCTGATTAATAGGGATGTAGCGAACCTCAAAAAAAAAGTTCGCGAATCCGTTTCGCACTATTAGCACCATGGAAACGGGATTTGCTAAAAAACGGCATGTGTGGCTTGTGCAGCGTTTTTAGGCCGAGAAAAAACGCAGCGGAAAAACACCACGCAAACCCAAAATGCGAACATGCGCGAAAAGTTCGTGAACTTCCGAACTTGTGAACTCCCGATGTTCGCGCGAATTAGTTCGCCGGCGAACAGTTCGCTACATCTCTACTGATTGATAGTGCATTGGCAACCATGTTGAAGTGAAGGAGCACACAAGTACCTAAAGAATTATGTCAATATGCGCTTGCCATTGCGTCCATTTGAAAGCACCCAGTACATGTGGGATCATTCATAAATAACCCCTAACAAATCTGTAGTTACTGATCTATTGCGTTTTTTTTAAGTTAATTCAACAGAACCATAATATACAACAATAATAACTTGGAAATTAGTAGTTAAGGACTCTCTGCCATCCCCAACTGTTCCTTGTTTATGTCTCCGCCTTTGGGAACAAACATGAAGATAACTCCTTGCTCGGCTATGAAATAATCAGTCTCTGCAGTGCATATGCGGGGGTCACGTAAATGTTATTTGGCGATTACAGTATATTTTCTCATAAGCTCTGCTGACACAGCAGCTCGATGTGAAGCACAATCCCCGCCGTATCTCCTTTAACTCCCCAGAGTCTGTTCCCTTAGAAAACCAGAGGCAGCTCTTGCTAATATAAACTGTATTATGCTAAAGGAACACCAGCGCCGCCTTTTGAATGTAGCAATAAAGTGCTTGCGGGTAAATCAAGCCAGCACTGTAGGGATAAAATATTTTGCAATCTCTCGGGTTAAAGAATTAAGCCTTGGACATTCTGTTTCCCCCAAGCAATATAGAAACAACAAAATAATAAAAGGTGGAAGATTTCAGCATCTGATATATGTTGTATTGGAGTCCTTGTTATCTCCTGTGACTAAACCCCATGCTTCATGCTGTGCTTCAGTAATATATATCTACATTTTCAGAGCGGGTTAAGGGCTGAAGAGTTCTAGGCCTGAAAATATAATGGGCCTACAATGAGCACTTTAGCTCAGAACATTTTGATTTTCTTTTACAAGCGTACCTTTTCTTAGCCCTTCAAGTGAGTTACAGTTTTATTGTGATCTTTTTATGCTCAGCACCTATCTATTGTGCTGGCGTTTATCACTCACATACATACGGAGTGCGGAATGCTCAGAAATAAAAGCTCAGAAATGTGTTTAAAGGGGTTGGTTCACCTGAACAATAACCTTTAGTCAAGAAGACAGTGGTATTCTAATGGAACTTGGCACTTTATTTGTTATTCGAGGGGTTTTTGAATTATTTCATGTTTGGAATTGAAATTATGACCTGGTTGCTTGGGTCCCACTTACCCTACAAATCAGAAAGTGGTTTGATTGACAGGCTGGAAGATGAAGAGGAGAGGGCCTGCATACATGCATACATACATTATAAAAGCAATAATCATATGTAGTCACCGCTTGAAGGAAAAATGCTCGTGATTTCAACATTTTTTAATATGAAAAATCACAAAATGTTGGACTCACAACAGTCTCTCTATTAAATAATAAAGCCCGTAACCACACAACGATGTTTGATTCTTTTTATCAAACTAAAAATGCAACATATAGTTGCCAATATGGCTGTTTTTTTCCCCAGCCCTCCATGGTATTTGACTAATTGCCCTGCAGGCCAGATCAGCATAGACGGGTGTGTGTGAGGCAAACTGGGGATGCTACCCCAAGGGCCCCCACACCCCAACAGGGTTCCTTTCCACCCTCCTGCTCACTCACCTCCAGCCCCTTCCCGACCCCACATGTGTCTTCACTGCGATCAGGGGAGGGAGTACTGCCGAGGAGCAACCATACCTGCAAATTGAGATCTGGTCTGGGTCAGCTGGGCCCACCGGGTTTTTTACCAGTGTCCTGCCACCCAGTTCTGTTGTTCTATTTTATTCCCCATACATTTTGCATAATTAAATTGTGATTATTATGGTATACTTTTTATTTCTAAATTACACTGTTTACATAGCAAATAATTCACTCTACCATTTAAAATTGTATTCTTGAACCAACAAATGTATTTTTAGCTGTAATATTGGTGTGTAGGTGCCATCTCAGTGCATTGTGCCTGAGTCTGAGCTTTCAGAAGGAGCCAGCGCTACACATTAGAACTGCTTTCAGGTAACCTATTGTTTCTCCTACTCCCATGTAACTGGAGGAGTCCCAAGCTGGACTTGGATTTCTTACTATTGAGTGCTATTCTGATACCTACTGGGAGCTGCTATCTTGCTCCCTTCCTATTGTTCTGCTGATTGGCTGCTGGGAGGGGGTGATATCACTCCAACTTGCAGCTCAGCAGTAAATTGTGACTGAAGTTTATCAGAACACAGGTCACATGGTTGTGGCACCCTGGGAAATGAATAATATGGCTAGCACCATGTGAATTTTCAAAATTAAATATAAAAAAATCGGTGTTTTTGAAAAACAGATTTCAATGCAGGATTCTGTTGGAGAAGCTCTATTAACTGATGTGTTTAGAAAAACACAAGACAGTATTCCTTCAAAGTCTCGAGAATAGGGTGCTGCTCCTTATGAAATTGCTGCCGATGATGTAAAATTTTAACACTAGTGTGTGCATCAATGTGAACTGGCCATGATAGCAGTGAAAATTGTGTCAGCTCTGGGGCTCAGTATCAAAATGCTGAGTGCGTCCTATTCTTTATGTGTAAGTGTGCTGCTTCCCTTGGCACAGGTTGCTGGGGGAACCCTGGAGTTCCCACCACCTTCAACGCTAGTTCCAGATTTCCTATGTATTAATGGACACATTCATAACAGGAGGTAGGACAAAGGCACCAAGTGCACCAATACGTGTAAGGAGCAGCTCTGGGTGCACATTTTTGAGGGCCCCAGATCTGCATGAAGCCAAGTTGGTCTTGCCATGTGTTAATGCAGTGATCCCCAACCAGTGGCTCAGGGGCAACATGTCACCAATCCCTTGGATGTTGCTCTCAGTGCCCCCAAACCAGGGAGTTATTTTTGAATTCCTGACTTGGTAGCAAGTTTTGGTTGAATAATAATAATTACTACCAAATAAAGCCTCCTGTAAGCTGATAGTGTGCATAGAGGCTGCCTAATAGCCAATCTTAGCCCTTATTTGGCTCCTCCATGAACTTTTATGGTGCTTGTGTTACTCTCCAAGTCTTTTTACATTTGACTGTGGCTCACGACTAAGAAAGGTTGGGGAGCCCTGTGTTAATGCAACAACTATTAATGCTTAAACCCTTAAAATGTTGCTGACAGCTTCAGAAAATTCTAGTATACTGTATGTCCCCATTGTGCTTTCTACATAATCTCATGTATAATCAACCTACTGTAGATGGGCCCAATGTAAAGCAGTTACGGATGCTTTGTTTTACTATGGATTGATTGCTGCCTGGTCGTCGCTTCTGACTTTCCATCAAACTTATTTTAAAATTTGGAATAATGCATTTTCTTCTCCCAGGATAGAAATGAAACCCTGCAATGTTAACCTTATACATACTACATTTAATTATGCAATGCAAATGACTGCCTGCAACAATTAAATACATTTAAATATGCATCACAATTATTCGCCTGGAACCGAGGTGTAATTATATGTCTACCTTCTGCACAGTGGAAACTTTTCCCGAAATGTGTTTATTCATTCTGGGTATTTATATCTTCCCTGCTTGTAGCAACATCACCGTGTCTATAGTGGCCCCTTCTGTAGCAGAATGTCGTTCTGACAAACGGAATAAAAAATGTTAGTCTTGTGAGCGGTGCTAGCCTGAAATGAGTAATTCTCTGTTTTATTACACTTTATAAAATGTAAGAGATCTATTACACTGTTAAAACATGCACACGGGGCAGATTTTTCTTTTTAATGGTGTTGTATAACTCAAGAAAATGATTAGACAGATGCACTTTGTAGGTGCTGCAAATTAAAAGAGCATTGCTTCTTAGTTAACCCTTTTGAAGCACATTCTACCCTTCCACCTCCATTTGTATGCTATTTTGTACTTTTGAAAACAAGGGGAATGAATAGGGAGGGTTTAACAACTTTAGAGAAACTGCAATTGGTGCACAGAACTCTAATGCCCATATGTAATAAAAGGTACTAAGTTTGCCCAGGAGCAGTTATCCAAAGCAACCAATTAGATGTTTTCTTTAAAACAGGTGACCAGTAAATTGTACCTGCTGATTAGAGATGTAGCGAACCTCACAAAAAAAGTTTGCGAACCCGTTCGCAAACTTCTGCCAAAAAGTGCGAACTTTGCGAACCACATAGACTTCAATGAGAAGGCGAACTTTAAAAACTTTCTGGCCAGAAAACTGATTTTAAAGTTGTTTAAAGGGTGCCACGACCTGGACAGTGACATGCAGGAGGGGGATCAAGGGCAAAAATTTCTCTGAAAAATACGTTGTTGACACAGCGTTGCGTTTTGTGCTGTAAAGGGCAGAAATCACACTACATTTCTAAACTTGTGTAATAAACTGCTTTAAAACGTCCGGCGTCTACATGCCAAACAAGTCGTGTAAATGTTACAGCCGGTTCACACGCAAAGACAAAACGCCGCAGTAGTGGATACGGAATATATTATTGCTGGTGGAAAAACATCTCTCAGGTGATTTTATTGCAATGCAATGTCACTACTATGTGTAACGTGTTTGGTGCACTACTATGAATAACAGCAAACAGCACTGAACACATTAAAGAACAGTAAGTTAAATTTTTTTAAAAAAAAAATGAATAATAAAAAAAAAGTGATCTCTGGTTGGTGCTGGTGGGGAACTACTAGGAGCAGCACACCTGTCTCCAACACACACAGACGGAGCTGCAGTACACAATGAAAAGAAGAGTAACAGTAACCAGAAAATAAAAGCAGTCCTTACAAGGACTATTGGGTTACAGCAGATGAGATCAGCAGGACAGCTGCCCACAGCAGCTACATACAGAGCAGTAGAAAGTAGATTACTGGTCAGCAAAGCTACCTAAACTGTCCCTCAAACCCCTGCACAGCTCTCTCCTATGCTAACTCATCAAGCACACACAGGCAGAATGTAAAATGGCTGCTGGGCTTCGGTTTATATATGGAAGGGAGTGGTCCGGGGGTGGTCCAGGAGGGAGAGCTGCCTGATTGGCTGCCATGTATCTGCTGGCTCTGGGGTGAGAGGTCAAAATTTGGCTCCAGCTAAGGCGAACCCAAAATTGCAAATATTGCTAAAAGTTCGCGAACTTGCTAACACCCGATTTTAGTGCGAATTAGTTCTCCGGCGAACAGTTCGCTACATCTCTACTGCTGATTGGTTGCTATGGGTTAATGCTCATGGGCAGTTTTAGTGCTTTTTATTGCATATCTCCCATAGAGCATTGATAAGCCCCACTCCCCTGTTATCCATTCCCACTGGGAAAAGTTTGGCCTCTCAAACTTTGTTGTTATAAATGACCATTGTTAGTCCCTTGATACAAGTCCAAATGATACAAACATTTTAATTTGCCATGGTCGACTTAAAGCAATGCAGAAAAACTGGGGTGCAGGAGTTGCTGCCTGGTAAGGAGGTGGGGGGTTCCTTTGCGTCACTGGGCGCAGCAGCTCCCAATTCAGAAGAAAACAGTCTGTGTACATAAGTAGCAGTATATAAATAAAAATATACTTACATACAGACAACAGAAGGTGGGAGGGACTGAGCGGCACTGAGGACAACTATAGGGAAGTACAAAGAGTGCATTTTAACGCAAGTAATATTAATGAAAGTGGTTTTAGGTGTAACTTACTGAGGGGAAAAGCACAAGTTGCCCATTGCATGCGTGGACATAAGTGAGCCTTCATGTTCGGAGTAAATGGAAAGCATGGGAGCCTAGTTGTACCATAGAGAAGACAAGCTTTTCTAACAATGTAGAGTGATGTAAAGGCTATTGCCCAGCAAGCCATTTTCAGGTCCATTTTCTGGTCATTGCTCACACTTGAAACTTGAAAAATGCAACATTTTAGGTGGGTTTTGCCTATGAAAAAACTTTCAAAAGCACATTTATTCTTATCCACAATCCTGCACAATAATCAGCACAATAACACTTCACTCTTTGTTCATGCTTACTGTACTTTAAGCACAGCTTGCCACCAACTATGCTTTCTGCATTCTGTCCTTTGAGCACCTTAACGATATCTAATTAAGTCTTTTGCCTCCTGACTTGGAACTAATTGAGGTTAATTGAGAACTCCAGCACATGTTCTGGGAATAGGAATTTGGAGAACAAAATCTGTCCTGTTGCCAGGTGGAACCCCCCACACAAAAACACACATAGATATATACACACATATACTTACATTTGTCTTTAGCATTACATTTCATAGAACTAATATAAACAGATGCTTTTCATAAAACAACAGCTACTAAGTCTTTCTCAGCCTTTTGGTTATATAAGGCACTGCGCTACTGCGTTGTCAATGAATCATCATGGGGGCTCATGATTACACAGTTTAGTCAATTGCCCTTGAGTTTCAAAACACATTTCAGATGCCTATTATGATATATTTATGTTCCTTGTAAAAATCAGAACAATCATGCCATTTAGGATCTTTTCCTTGCATAGCCTCTGGCTTTTAGCATGCACAGTACAAGCTGAAAGTACTGTACCGTGCACTGCAGAACCCATGGCTGCAAACACCGACGTGTGATGTAGCTCACTTAATAGCTTGTAGGAATCATAGATCATGTGCAAATTCTTTGCCGTTTATCCTTATCTGGGTATAAGGGATGAATAAATACTGAACAGCTTCAGGCGGTTTAAAAACAGAACGCTCGCAACTAAGGAAGCATTAAGGCATGGCTTGGCCGGTGAACCTGAAGTTCTATTCTAGAGGACACCACTGGATGGCTCACATGCTCAGTCAGCTCTTGAGCTGTTCATTTGGAGCTCCAGCTGGGCCCATCCATCTTACTGTTACACACGCAGTGGACTTGAATGTGTTCCACTAAGAAAAAAGCCGAGATGTGCAGTAGCCACACAGGGGACTGAAACAGCTTCTGCTGTACCAAGAGAAAGATGGTTTTATACAGATACGGATTGTTCTCTTTAATTTGTATGCGCTGTTTTCCAGGCTCACCAAACACGTAAAATATTCGACATCCCTGGGAATGATTTTATAACTTCCCACTGGGTTGCAGTCACACATTTCTAAATGGCGAGAGGATTACTGTTAATGGAAACATGGTTTACATGAGAATGCCGGGGCCACCGGGGCCTTAAAATCATCCAGTTTTGCATGATTCAATGTCAGTACTGCTTTAGGTGAACTAAGGGGCATAAAATTCAAGGCTGCTTGCAATACGCAATATATTAGTTAATTTAATTTATAATTTTATATAATGTATTTAGGGTACAGTTCTAGAAACACTAGAAATCCGCAGTGCACGCTGCCATGTTTTTTTCCACAATATTACAATATTGTTGTATTATTTCTATTAAAAGATGCATGTGAAGCCCTGCTGAGGCTAGAGATTATGCATCTTGCAAAAATAAGCAGCCTGCCTACTGAAGGCTAGTTTGTCAGGATAGCAGTTGTAGACCTTCCCTTGCCATCACTAGAGTTGCCACCCCTCCGTTATTTGATGGGCTTAGCCAGTAAATGACCAGCTAGAGCCAGGACCAGAAATGATGAGCAAATTTTTTCTCCAGGCATGGATTTGCAGTAAATTTCCGCGTTTCACCATTGGCAAATTGTTTCTCGAAACTCCTGTGACAATTCACCATGGGAAAAATTTGCCGCACATTAAAAAATGTAACCGTGCGTCAAATTGGGCGTGGCAGCATCAATATTGGATAGGGTCGCGTCGAAAAAGCACGGGGAACAAAAAAAAAGACACGGGAGACCAAAAAACACAGTTGACAAAAAAGACGCGGGTGACAAAAAGACTCGGGCGACAAATGCGTTTCGCTAATATTCTTGCTGTTTCGCAAATTGTATGATGACAGGAACTGATTCGCTCATCACTAAGGACCAGTATTACAATAGCCCAACTGAAAACATTTCAGTCCAACCAGTCAATGAAGTGCACTAGTTTGTCCTTTCTAATGCTGTTGAATAAATTAAAGAGTCTTCTAAACAGTCATTCACTTCATTGCACAATCACCATGGGAGTCCTCAGTCCACAAGTTATGCAATCTACAGTACCCTTTGGTGATCTTCTGTGCCCCAGATGGTTGCTTTTTGGAAACTGTTGTAGGGCCATTTCCCACTGCTACAGTCTCTGGTTTGTACCAGATTAAAAACTCAGCACAAGGTGGAGAGAGAAGAGTAAAGCCTTTGAATAATATAAAGGGTAGAGGCATCTAAGCACTCTATGTGGCTGTCCATATAGCACTGGTCCACCAGGATACCAGAAAAAAACTATAGGTGGACCATACTCACCCAACCGCTTGGCCTTGTAGGCCTGTACTATGGCAATTTCCTGTATATGCATGAGCACACATGGAGGGACAGATAAGAGTATGTAAAGTGGAGAAGTGTAAGGAAGAGGATGAGTCAAACCAGAAGGGAAAATAGTATGTAGAGTGGGGTGTGGGAACAAAGGTTTCCTGGTTGGTCCCTGGCATCCCAGCCCAAAAGTGTAAAGTGCAAAGTGTATCTTGCCCTGTCATTGTATGTGAGTCTTTCTGTCCTATAAAGACTAGCAACTGGTACTGCAGCTCTGCAAATATCCAGATTGTAGCTCCTCTCCAGCTGTATCAGAATAGCATTAGTATAATCTGGTGTATGATCCACGCAGTCAGACACAGCAGCTTGAACCAAATTATATGTTCAGAGCTCACCTTGCATAGTACCCTAGTGGGGACATGATCATAAAAAAAAGACTTTATAATCACCCTAAGCATTGAGATGTCTTTTTGTAATGGAATAAAATGTATAAAACCTGATATAGGCACCTTGTACTAATGTAAACACAAGTGCAATAGGCAGTGCCTACTGCAAGTCCTTCTTTTTATTGTAAATTAAGCAGTTGGCAAAGCATTAAAATGCAGCCTCATTACTAGGCAGACAATTTGCAATAACAGTAATTGGAGACAAGGGCCAATGCTTGAAAATAAGGTACTGCTATTAAGATTCCAGATAATAATCATCCCTATTGTAGGCTTAATGACCATTTGTTAAACTGAGGCGAAAGGAAATCTGCCTGTGAGACAGTCGGATGAAAGGATTTCCCTGTGAGTTGACTCCCGGCTGCTGATATCGGTGTGTGTGTTGCGGGATCTCCTGAGTAATTCTATCTCTTCCTGGCTGCTGTTTGATTAATATTAATTGTTCTGCAAAGTGCTTCATGGGTTTGGCATCAGATCAAGATTTTCCATACACAGCTTTATAATACGAACGTCAGCAAAATAGAGGGTAAAAGAAAAACTTTATGAAGCAAAAAAAGAAGATGTTTCAACTTTATTGCACTTTTGTCTCGCCGGGTCACATTGCAAAGGAGGGCTCTGCGCGCCGCGCTTAGAATTATTCTTTATCTGATCCTCTGAGATTTAGAACTACAGATCTGAAGGACGGGAAAGTGTATATTCTAAATACTGTGCATAATCCAAAGAAGGATAGATAATGTTTGTTTAATGCACTTGCTTTAATCACTAATTAGCTCATACAATTATCATTACCATTAAAGGGACATTTAAACTTTCTTTAGATTTGTCTATAGTAAATATAAACAGCTGCACACATATGTATATTCCTTTGGCTGCCTCAGCTCTTATGAAGACTTCATTCCTCAAATTTTAGTTTTAAACTTGCCTGAGCTGCCATTGTCTCTCCAGATGGTTGGCTGGTTCTTTATCACCCCCATAACTCCTCTAGTGTGCTTTATATATATGAATATATTAGTAGCTGAGACGGCTAAGCCTTCTTAAATCTTCATTATTCTCAGCCTATGTAATGTATAACATCAGTGGAAGCTATAGAAGATATTTCAAGAAGCCACACACACACAATTCTATGCAGTTGGGAAGCTTACCCTATTTATAGTAACTACCTGCTTCAGATGTTTTTGGCTGAAACTATCTATGCTCATGTTAATGCCCATGGACAGTACCATTTAAAAATCATTGGGTTTAAACTCATGCTACATTGTTGTGAGCAAAATTCTCATGGCTAGTGATAAGCGAATCTGTTCCGTTTCGCTTCGCCAAAATATTCGCGAATCTTTCAAAAGATCCGTGAAACGGGGAAAAATTTGCTAAACGGCGAAAATGTTGTGCGCCCAAAAAATTGTCGCCCACCACTATTCTTTTGTCTCCCGCAGCTATTATTTTGTCGCACGGCTATTCTTTTGTCGCCCGCAGCTATTATTTTCTCGCACGGCTATTCTTTTGTCGTCCGCGGCTATTCTTTTGTCGCACAGCTATTATTTTGTCACGCGGCTATTCTTTTAACGCCCGCGACTATTCTTTTTTTCCAGCGGCGGCAATTTTTGGACATGCGGCGAATTTTTATGTGGCAAATTTTTTCATCCGTTTTGCGAAACAATCCGCCAATGGCGAAATGCGGAAATTCGCCGCAAATCCATGCCTGGCGAAACATTTCACCCATCACTACTCATGGCTTAAGAGATATAACAGAAGGGAATATAGCAATGTTAAGAATCGGATCTGTTGTCTGCAGCACTGATGCCCACTTGAGTGGCCATCTTAGTATCTGCTGAAGAATGTCATTCTAAAATCATTTTCTGGTTGCTCAGGTCCTACCTGCCGTAGCAATCAGGCCAGGCCTGAACTGGCAATCTGTGGAGAGGTTGCTGTAAGATACCATTAACCGTCATTCCTTAGTGGGCTGGTGGGGGGCTGTTTGGGCCTCTGTGTATTTAAAAGGCCACAACCGATTTTGAATCCCAGTCCAGGTCTGAATCAGACTACAGCAATGTGCCAGAAGAAGAAGTAATCACATGAACAGAAAGACGTATGAAAAACAAAAAATGCCCATCAAAGTCTAGCCTCAGAACAGACATGCTTTCTGGCTGCCATTCATTGCTGGACGATGAATGGCAAACTGATTTAGACAACTGATTAAAAACAGAGTCTCTATCATACTAAAAGTTTATTTTAAGGAGTTTTCCCTTTAATGCCAACATTGCAATAGTTTGCAGAAGGAATTATTCATAAGCCACCCTTACTTTATGTTACACAGTTCTTGGCAAACGAGTGCTACTTGTTTAACTGCTAATGCCATCAAATAAACTGTATATATTTAGATGGATCTTAGGTTTCCTTCAGTGCATTTGCTGCCATTAAATGTCTCTCTGGATTTGCCCCATCATATAACATAGTGCTAAGTCTCTGTCTCATTCCATTTGCATTGCCTAATATATGCAGACAGCTTACTTATGAGCTTCTAAACTATTGAGACAGGGTTATTCTCGTTGTTCTAAGTGCTCTCTCCTGGGAATGCTGAATGTAATTGATCATAAATGATGACCAAGGAGCTATCTTTAATACGCAGCTTGTTAAAGAAGGAAAACACAAACATCATTTGCCACTTGGTTTTAATTACCACTTAGTGTCAGTTTCAGTGGTCATTCATACATGCAACAGATCCCATATGGCTCACAGCGGGACACTTAATAATGTTTTATGTTTTATTTATTATTTATAAAGAAGATGTGAAAAACGATATATATGTGTGAGGAGGAATTGCACTTTTTGAGCAAATCGTTGACGTTTGCTAGATTAAGTGACTAAATCAATATTTGGGGAAAATGTTTTTGCTGTATTAACTATTGAGTAGATTTACTATAATACACACTAGGGAATCCTTAAGAATTCCTAGCGGATCAAATTTTTCCATGGGTTAGGATTTTACCTGTGTTTGAGGAATCAAAAAACACCCATTATTTGGTAGGGAGTTAGTGCTCATTACTAAGCTCTAACACCCATCCACATAAACGTGAACTATCTACTGAATGGTAGTGTGTTGGGGGGATCCTTAATGAAGAAGGATCTAGAGGTTTTTGTTGATAACAAGTTGTCTAATTCCAGGCAGTGTCATTCTGTGGCTACTAAAGCAAATAAAGTGCTGTCTTGTATAAAAAAGGGCATTGACTCAAGGGATGAGAACATAATTTTGCCCCTTTATAGGCCCCTGGTAAGGCCTCACCTTGAGTATGCAGTGCAGTTTTGGGCTCCAGTCCTTAAGAAGGATATTAATGAGCTGGAGAGAGTGCAGAGACTGCAACTAAACTGGTAAAGGGGATGGAAGGGTTAAACTATGAGGTGAGACTGTCGAGGTTGGGGTTATTTTCTCTGGAAAAGAGGAGCTTGCGAGGGGACATGATTACTCTGTACAAGTACATTAGAGGGGATTATAGGAAGATGGGGGGGTTCTTTTTTCCCATAAACGCACCAGAGACCCCCCCTTTAGATTAGGGGAACAGAGCTTCCATTTGAAGCAGCGAAGGTGGTTTTTCACAGTGAGGGCAGTGAGGTTATGGAATGCCCTTCCTAGAGATGTTGTAATGGCAGATTCTGTTAATGCCTTTAAGAGGGGCCTGGATGAGTTCTTGATCAATCAGAATATCCAAGGCTATTGTGATACTAATATCTACAGTTAGTACTAGGGGTTGTATTTATAGTTTATGTATGTGAGTGTATAGATTGGTAAGTATAGGTTGTGTGTGCTGGGTTTACTTGGATGGGTTACCCTATGTAACTATGTAACTATGTAACATCATTAATCCTTGATGCATATCATTAATAGCAATTATTTTACAAAGTACTAATAAAGAAACAGTGGCATGATATTTTTCTATTTTTTTTTTTTTTTTTTACATCTGCCCAACATGAACCCCCCCATTCCTTCAAACATTTGTACTTCTCCTACTAGAGAATCTCACTGCCCCTCAGCCTCAGACATAGATCTGGCATTCCATGGACTGCTTGTTTTAGATTTGACAGCAAAATCAGTTGCCAGGCTTTAAGTTGGTTGGGGGGATAAGAAAAATCACTAAACTTCTGCTCCAGGTGGGTGTGCTTCTGCTGGTGCCAGGACTGTTCTCTCAATTCAATTACCATGGGCCAGTGTCTTGTAGAGAAGAGGTTCACCAATATGGTGCAGAAGGTTAGCATTTTGGCTCATTGAGAGTTTCCCAACAAATTCGCACCCCTGGTGATTCAGGGTTTCCTTGTTCATTATTGTTTCATACGACATACACCTATACTTTCATTCTTAGTTCTGAGTGGCGCCTTATAAAGAAATATCAAGGAACATCAGATCTAACTTGATGTCCATTTGCCCATTGATACCCAGTTTCTAAATTTGCGCAAAGTTGCGCAAATTAGCAAAAAAATCAGCGAAAATATGCAAGATAAGAAAACTTAGAAAAAATAAAAAAAATTTGTATTCAGGGGCAATCGTACTTTGATAAATGGGCCCCTTAGATGATTAATTGTACATTAGTTGAAAAATAGAATTTTTTGTTTGCATGGTACTATCCCCTGGTCTATAATGTAATAAACAGAAATAAATATAAAGCTGACAGTTTATTATACCATTTAGCTTAGTTAAAACTCATGTTTTTACAATACAATGTTTGGTTTCCAACAATTTTTGATTGCGTTTCACTGGTTTCAAGATATTTCAAGCATTTAGTGACAAACACAAACGAAATTATACCTCCTGGATCCTATTGACTGTTAATATTGATCTTCACTTAAGTTTTAAGAGAAAGTTGTGCAGAAATGTCACTTTTTATACCTCGCAGTTTGAAATTAAAACATCTTTAATTTATAACTGCAGTTGTCAATGTTATTCTTTCTTTACAAAATGTCACACTGCTTTATTACAAGTAAATGGAACTATTTATAAGTGACAAACTTATTTCTTTAAACTTTCAACTGGCCACAGATGAATTACTGTCACAACTAACAAACTGCCAACTAATAAACAAAGGCAGTGCCTACTGGCTGTGGTCACAGATTCGAATCCTACTGTACTATGGAGAATTCACTGTTAGTTCACTGTTAGTTGGACCCTGAACACAAGGCAAAAAGTATTTGTGTTTTAATAGGAGGTTAATTAATGGCGGCAACATGGTTCCTTTGTTTGTATCATTCATTATTACTCTTGTACTTAGCAAGTGTGTGCGCTGTGAGTATGAATCACTACTGTATCTACTGTATGTCTTTAATCCATGACCTTAGCATTTCTAACCATATAGGTTTTTACTAAAGAAAGAGTGGCACTTCCATGAGCGTGGTACTTGCCTGTGGTATTTCACTGATTAAGCAGATTGTCAGAGGTTCATGTCCCATAACCAGAGTTGAAGAATAGTCTTACCACTCAGGAACAGCTCAGTGAAATGGATCCCCTCTAGTGGAAGCCTTTTTGGAATGAAAGATAGCCTGAGTCCCTTTCCCCACACTGTAAAGTTTTTAATGAAAACCATGCAAAACCCTACTCTAAAGTGAGTATTGTCTATGAAGTACAAATGGTCTCTTTTCAAGCTGTCATGTCTATCTCACAATCTTCTTGAAGTTTGCAAAACCACTACATTTACATCACATGGTTCTTGGTCATCTTAGACCTCAAAGCCGGTTACTGGAGCCTTCTGCCCTAGACTCCCCAATACATCCATCCCTGGTATTAGGTGTACACCAAAAAGGCCATATCATGTATTGTTTTCCCTTATAAAAACTAGGGATAGGAAGTGGTCACAGTACCTTGGGCCAATCAGGAAACACCCCTGTATTCACATACATATCCTATTCTCTGAATGTGTGTTTCTTTGGTAGCGGGCATATGTAAACAGCTCAATAATAAAGATTTCAGACAAGTTTACTGAATGAATAAATAAATAGAATTTTGCCTATAAAGCACAACTAGAAACAGCCACATCAGTAATGAAACATATGCTTCTGTTCCAGCACAAAAGTTAATATAACTTTTCCCATTTAATGCCATTTTTATATATCAGTAAAAGAAAGTTTTGATGATAGTGCCCATTAAAAAATACAATACCTGGGTCTTTGTTCCGTCACTGTGGAAAGCAATCTATGATGTGTAAATGTGAGGCTACAAGCATGTAGTATACAAGTTACCTTTCAAACTGCTGTATCTTTAACAATAGACAAAATGTTTAATGATCAGTATAAGCACTGTCCAATGACTGAAGACAAGAAGATGCAACTGCCTTTGAGAAAAGAAAAAACAATGGCAAATAGAGTTTTTGAAGGGCAGCAGATGCAGAAGTTAAAAAAGCCATACTGTGGGCTGTGTGTTGTGTACAGAATGTTACAATAGGCACAATGGAAAATCTTTTTTGCTTTAGAATGCAGCCTGTCAGGGGCATCAAACAAAGCTAAGGCTGAATTGTTCCATTCTTCTAAATAGTCACTTGCTGCATTATCTGAAATGATTTCTGCTTCTTTAATTTCCCCTCCAAATAACTGACAGGGAGCATAGAAGGAATGGTGTGAGGTTCCTTATGACAGCTATTGCTTTTGTAAACAAAATGAGAAATGATCAGGCTCCTGTCTGTTCCTCTCTCTGTTAAATATCAAACGTGAATCCGTGTTAGCGAACACGCCAGCTATTCAGCTGCCACAATCATTCTAACATTTAAATGAACAGAAGGCAAAAAAAAAAAGAAAATGTTGCTGGATCCTTCATCAGATGCCTTCTCGCTTCTCTCTTCATGTTAGTGTGATGCCACTTGTCTTGATTGGCATTACTTGTAAAGTCTGCCTTCTGAAACTGTGAAATAGGATGGAATGGCATCTCAGACATCTCCCAACTCAAAAGAATTTGAATGTTTTAAAGCTGAAATTTAAGGGAGACATGGCCAAGCCATGTAAAGCAGTAGAATGAGAAGAAGGCAGTGTTGGACTGGCCCACCAGGATACCAGGAAAACTCCCGGTGGACCCAGGTGTCAGTGGGCCCTCTTGCTTTTGACTATTTAGCCTATTTCATGGTTATTCCCTATTTCTGTATTCGAATAAGGAAGCTTGATCAGCGCCGGATTTGTGTTCCAGGTGCCCCGCCCCCGTTGGTACCCCGCTCCCCACGCGGCAGTGAGCACATATGCACATACATTTAAACTCCCATACGGAGCAGTGGGGAGAGGTCCCCATTGCTCTGTATGGGAGCAAAATTTAAAAATTTAGTTGCAGCGGGGCTGCATGCCGCCCCTAAATTTCTGCTGCCCTAGGCCCAGGCCTTTGTGGCCTCTCCACAAATCTGGGCCTGGGCTTGATAGATGGAAGAATAGAGGATAGTATGTAGAGAAAAGAAACTAGGATAATAAATAGTTTGAGGAAAGGGGGAGGAGGCATTAAAGTTTTGAGCGGGCCTATGGTCCAAGGTTTTCTGGTTGGCCCTGCCATAACAGTCCAACACTGGAAGAAGGTTGTTATGAAGGTTTACTTTTACTCCCATTACAAGTGGAACATCAGTATCATAACATGACCAGATATAGGGAAAAAGCTGCATCTGAGCACAAAAAAGGGCAGAAAACACATGGAATGTTTGTGAGAAGCAATTTGTAACTGAGGAAAGGGTTTGTCCCTGAAAACTTGTGCCTTTGTTTTACAGTTTCACAATAAATAATGTAGGGCGATAGCTCACAGATTCCTTATGTCCTTATTAATTTGATTGTGTTAATACCTGTACCAAAAGCCTTAAAAAGGGCCCCTTGACACAAAATTTATTTTTGGGCGTGTGTAATAACTGAAAATTTTTAGGCATCTGAGTTTGTGATGTCCTACCAGTGGCCATTATTCCACTTTAATGCACAGCCATGAGTTTGTCACAGTGTGCTGTAAGTCATTCAGGCTCCTTGTCACTTTTGCAGTCCCCCTTTAATGCAGTATGCTAGAAAGCAGTTGCTTCATATGCTCTTAAATAAAAAAGAGTGATGTTTTGCAGATACTTGAACTGGGGACCTTTCAACTTTTTGCTTCCTTTCCCTAAGCAATATGTGTAGTACATCTCAGAAATTCCATAAGCTGACTACACCAGCCGATTACAGCCCTATACAAAACCTTTTCCTATACCTATCCAGAGCATTGAAATTTAGCCCTTAGCTCATATAAATTAATTGTAGCTTGAGAACTGTGACCTGTCCCAAACCCTTGCTTCTGGCTTGCCTTGCCTGACAACTATATTCTTGGCTTGCTTTGTCTGCAAAGTATTGCCTAGTCATGGAACTGTTTCCTAGCCTAGTTTGTGTATCCTAGTCTTGTTCCTGACCCAGTCATTCCCATTGTACCACCCCTACCCACCCACCCATCCTGCTCTGGTCTGTCTTGTTCCATTCTCTCCAGATCTTAAGCCAATCCCCCAGCCTGATTTGTTTTTTTAAATATTTGTTGTATCTTGCCTAACAGTCTTTTTAAGAAATCCTTAACAAAATCATGAGTGATCTGGTAAAGAAAGTGGTTTGGTTCTAAGGCAAAGTAGTTTATATTTGTCCAAATCAATTTCCCAGCCAAAAACATCATGCTTCCACAGTAAGAATATCTAAACTGATAAAACACATTATACATTTTAATCTGGTGTTTAGATTTATTTTTAATTAGGTCATTTGATTTTTTAATTTTGTTCATGAGTTTTTGTTCCAAAATGTATAATAAATTCTCGCCTAAGTTTAAATTATTTTCACAGCTTTAAGATGACAACATTTCAAAACAAACCACATATGAATCTAACTTTCCTATTTTGTATATTTTTTAAAATGTGTTTAGGATCTGTCATTTTGATCTCAAAAGAAAACTATCTTTCTGATGAAAGTGCGCTCTGCTTCCTACTGCTCATCCGTTATGATGCATGCTTTATCACCTGCTGTTAATCTTGTGTGTGAAACCAATACATGTATTATGGGGCAGCAAAGCGGTTATTTCAGAAGACTGATACTTCCAGAGCTGCCATTGAATCGGCTAAACTCTACCTTGTTTTCTCTGTTGTTTGACTGTGAAAGGTCAAAAGTATCAGAGTTATGTATTACTTTTCTGCTTCTAGTGGAAAGACTTGACTCCCTTATTGGGAACTACAAAGTATGTTGTGTCTCTGCTTTATGAAGAAATATGTCGTTTTAGCAGTATGTGCCATTGGGTAATCCTAAATAGAAAATTGCCATTTTGAGAACTATGGCCCCCCCCTGGGATCATATGATTCACAGTGCACACAAACAAATCTAGGTCACATCAGCCAATTAATGGACAGAGTTCTGTCTTTTCCTCCCACACTACTTCCTGTTACAGTTAGAGCTGCATTATTTCCTGTCAGGTGATCTCTGAGGGAGCTGACAGACCATCACAAAATGGTGGCTCAAGAGAAAAGATGTAAAGCTATTTTACTGATATATACATTGAGATTTGGTGAGATTCTTTAATAGGCTACTTACTATGACAATGTAAACCATTTGTTGGTTAAGTATTTATTTTGGGGGTAAAGTATTCCAGGAGCAAGATGGAGCAGTATAATGTAACTCCAACAGAGAAATCATACTGTTGGTAGTACAGGGGCTGTGGAAGACCTCTGTAGCCTCCCAACAGTTATTCAAGTAAAGATAAGCTTCATACACTTGGCTATGAAACCAACAACAGAGTCAGGCAAAGTTGTTCTTCTACATTTGTATGTGAGAGGGTTGTATTCTATATTGCCCGCCTCTTTTGTATGTTATTGAAGTTTTATTGTAACTTAATGCTGATCCACCAAATATTAGTTAGTACAGGTATGGGACCTGTTATTCAGAATGCTTGGGACCTGGGGTTTTATAGATAAGGGGTCTTTCCATAATTTAGATCTCTATATCTTAAGTCTGCTAAAAAATCATTTAAGCATTAAATAAACCCAATAGGATTGTTTTGCCTTCAAAAAGGATTAATTATATCTTATTTAGGATTAAGTACAAGGTTTTATTATTACAGAGAAAAAAGAAAATCATTTTAAAAGATTAGAATTATTTTCTTATTATGGAGTGTAAGGGAGATGGCCTTTCCATAATCTGGAACTTTCTGGATAATGGGTTTCACAGTTGGGAGGCTAAACCTATAGTTCATGAGCTAGTATTTAACAGTTCCCTTTTCAGACAGTCTTGATTATTAGACAGGGCTATTTTAATTCAGTATGCTGGCCATTAGTGGAGATGTCACACTGATCTTTTGTCTATTTACAACAACTGGGACTTTCCAGACAGGTGCATGATGTTTTATAGTCAGCATAACTTCTTGCTTACTATGTGTATTCAACTAAAGCCTTAAGATTTTATATATACTGCTGCTTGACCTGTTTCTGAGGCCTACTGGGTAAATCCCTGCCCTTACACGGATAACAGATCCCATACCTGTAGTACAGCCTGATGTACAGCCTCCCTACATTCTCTCCTTGCTAAAAGGGTATGACTTAAGTATAAAGAAACAATGCCTTATATTAAAAGTCCTCTGGGCTTGGTCAGCAGCCAGGCCCCAATAACTCACATACTAGCATGAACATGAAGACAAATTACATAATTAACATTATATTCAGTATGACATACATTATAAACAGACTAATTACAGCATACTCCTATAATTATTTTTATTTACAACAGGGTATAGAATGGTAATTTGCACTTAAATACAATAACATATTTAAGCAGAAGATGGCTTTGCTTGCCAGAACCTGAAAATAATTCTATATTCTCCATTACCTTAGTACTTAAAATGGCAGTTTTCTATTTGGGATCACATACACATATTACTAAAGATGTTTTATGAAAATGGTTCATTTAGATGAGGCAGAGTTTCACATATGAGCTGTTTTACACAAAATAGTTATATACATATTGTTAGGGGGTATAGTTTTCCATTAAATTAGGCATTTTCTTCGAAGAGTATTTAGCCCATCTAAAGCAGAGGATCTTATTCCATTGTGCTGGTCCAAATGAGTTCTTAGTAGTGATAGTTATTGGAGTTGCCTTAAATATTCTTTGTTTTCTCCAGTCAGCATATCAGGACCATGTCAGATAGCTGACAAGACCTGATATTTTGAGGGCAGCTGCTAGTTTTCTTATGCTGTCAACGCTGCTTTAGAATCTAAAGAAGACACAAGGAGAACTGTGCCGAATGGCATAGTCAGTTAACACTCCAGTGGTCAGCTGGCATCAAAGATCAAAGTTGCTGGGCCGAAACATCAACAAATAGAAAAGCAACGTGAATTGCAATCAGGGGAATTAAGAAAATAGCTGAATAAAGAAAATATGGTGCATGAACTATGGCACCTACTGTAGCATTTTAGTCAATTAGCCTACATAGAAATAATCTCTGCACTCTGATAAGTTTTTGGAACCCACTGAAGCATTTCCTAAAAGTGTTAGGCCTACATACTATGTAAAGGCCAAGTAAGATTTAAAGTTTGTATCTGTTCACCTACAAGCTAAAAAGAAATCATTTCAGGGGTGGAATTCATACCATTAGATAAAGAAGGAGTTTGCAGGCAACTCTGTTACATTACTGCTGACATGTACCACCCTCTTGATTAAATGTGCGATTACTGTACAAAGGAGGTATCAGAATGCCGTTGACGAGGTGTATTTAGGCAGCACCTGTCTATTGTGGGGAGAAAGAAAACAATAAAGAAGAACAGACTGTAACAAAGCTGCTCTAACACATTACACAATTACATCATTTGTTCCTATCCGCGTCTCGCCTACCCAGGCCCCCTCTCCGGCACGCAGAGCATTTTGTTGATAAAAGAGAGGTGCAAATTGCATGATAGGTGTGAGAAGTGTGCTGTTTCCCGCAGCTGCCGAGGCCTGAGAATTCACTGCTGGCTGAGAATGTAACATTGAGCCTTGGATATTTTAATGGATATTATGCAGTAGGATTTAGTCATGCGTACAGCATCCCTAAATATACTCCATTCTGCAGACGATGATTCCTTTTTTATATATGTTTCTGCTGTTATACTGAACAGGTAGAGCACAGTGTGTATTTAGCTAGAGAAGTCATGCAGTGTAGGCAGATGCATTTATCATTCTCATCAGTAAGTTTAAATGCTCTACTGGCCTGGGATGGCTGGGACCTGTTCTTATTTGGCAGAGGCATCCAGGTTTGTGATGAGCCTTTGGAGCAGTCATCTCTGAAGTGGCTGAGCTTTGAGGATGGCACTGTCAGCAGCCCATTAGCAGGTTGTTTAATCTTTCTGAGTCTCATCTGTCAAATTAAATTGTAGTTTTTTTTTTTTTAAAGGCAGAGTGTAATTCCATCACAGTTTTGAAAATATTGGTAACATTAAAATGGGAAAGCTGGAATTTTTTGACCTTGCTGGCATCACAGTACATACTGTATTCTGTACAGAGCCAAGGGGCTGGTCAGTTGAAAAAGAGCATCAATATTGGTACTCTAGGGCCTACATTTACTGTAAAGACATATGGCATTAATGGTACACACACAATTTTTTTTTTTAATTATTCGGTTAGGATGGGGATGGGCAATGATGCCATTTGGGGTAGGGGAAATGGGCATATTGGGTGGGGAAATAGGCAGGGCAGAGGCAGACATCTACTTAAAAAGGGAACGATCACCATGGAGAGAGTCATGGAAAGAAGGGATCTATAAGGATAAAGACACATGGAGCTACTTAGTAGCAGCTACTTGTCATGGCTACTAAATGCCAGAAAATACCCTGCCATAGACAATACTGAGAATTGCCTCTCCTAAAACACATGTAAAGACAATTATCAGTAAATAATCAGCATTGTAGGTTTCTGTAGCCATGACAAATAGCTGCTGCTAGTAGCTGCCCTAAGAAAGGTTGTTGCCCTTCCAAATTTGCCAGCAAATACATTGCTGGTAAATTTGTAATACCGGCACTGGCCCTAGCTGGCAATTTGCCAGCTAGGTCAGTCATATACAGGCTTGGTGGCAACCCAAGAGTGTATATTTATTATAGTATGTAAGCCAACATTACTGGTGATGCAACCAATCAGCAATTAGATTTGAATGGGCACCTACAAGTTAGAAAACAAAAGCAATAATCTGACTGGTTGCTATGGGCAACATCACTGGTGATGTTGGCTCACACACTAATAAATATGCCCCTAGGTGTATTATACATAAAAACTGTAATTTACTGCAACACTTTGCACTTCAGTAGGCTAATAAATCTGCATACAAAATCAGCTTGGTTGGTAGAATTATATTATATATATATTTATATATATATATATATTAGTCAGTTTCTTTTTAACTTTGCTGGATTTACATGGCGGTTTCTGTTGTCTAACTGGAAGTTTCACACAGCACTAAAGAAATGAAATTGCATCTGCATACATACAGCTCCACACTTGATGGGCCTTATTGAAAAATTCCAAAATGCTAAAACCTGGTAGCACCAGAGAGTAGAATAATTTCAGCATTAATGCTATATATAAATTTTTCCCTTGAAAAGGTGAAAGTCATTTTATATTAGAGATTTAGCTTGAATTAACCAGCCAGTACACATCACAGCCCTGTTAAAATGATGAAACATGCTGCACTGCCTAAAATATTGGGGTGGCTGTTATATATATATTGTAGACCTTAATTTTCTTGAGTTGAGAAAAAGACAGATATAAGACAGTACATCTTTCAGGGAAAGAATGACATTACCACAAGATGGCAGTTACTGTGCTTCTATGAATAAAAGTTTGGCAGCCACAGAGCAATGGTAATGTAAGGCTGGGACGAATCCCGAAACTACTTTCACACATGGAAAACAGTGTTTGATAATAAAGAAAAGGAAATTTTTATTTATTATACCTCTGGCACTGTAAGAATACATGTGCCTCCTACCCCTCTGTTTGTACGGAAAATGGATAAGAATGCAGTTCCCTATAGTGTTTCTTGCAGCTGCAACTATTTAATATCATATTAAGCTGAAATAGAACTTTCTGCAAAGGACAAACTGAGTGTTATGGAGGATAGAGAGGGAGGGGTGGTGGGTGTCATTGCAAAAGACAGAATGAAGGAAGAGGTGCAGAGTGAGCAGGAATTAATCTTATACTTGGAGTTCAGAGATGGCCCAGTTTTGTTATAAAAAAAAAAAGAAACGTTGAACCAGCCAGAGTAATGAGACAAAGAAAAGAGCTGAATCAAGAAATCAGGAATCATTAAGGTTTGCGCTATGCAGTTTCCCGTAAGTGTTGGGGACTAATTGCTTGGGAGCATCAAGAGGTGGCAGCTCAGTTTAGTATGAGCCGCTGCCAATTCTGAAATTAAAAAGAAAATGCATTTTGTCCTGAAGGTCTGGCTTATTGCTGGTTATATTTTTGGGCTGCTATGGTTTCTTATACCGGGGCACTTTTTCTTCAGCATTGCCCTTGACAAACGGATGTGATCTGGTAACAATCTGTTGTTGCAAAAGAAAGTTATTGAGATCAATAGTATGATGTCTCCAGGACACCAGAGATTAGATTGCACTCATGGCTGAACATATCACAGAATCAGTGTCGGACTGGGAACCTAGGGGTCCCTTGGAAAACCTTAGAGCATAGGCCCACTCTCCAAACTATTTTTCCTCCTTTTCTCACCCAACCTCTTTATTCTCCTAGTCTCTTTTATTTACATGCTAATATCTATTCTTCCATCTATTTCCCCTCTTTGTTCCCATTCAGAAATAGGGAATGACCATGAAACAGGGATAATGGAGCAGGAAGGCCCACTGACACCTGGGCCCACTGGAGTTTTCCTGGTATCCTGATGGGCCAGTCCAACACTGCACAGAATCCACTGAGTTCCTTTGTTTGAATAGGTGGCAAAACATTTTCATAATATATCAAAAGGCAAGTACTTGCTTTATAACCCCATGAAGGAAAACGTTTTGAGATTGATATACAATATAGAAATAAAACCATTAGCCCGAATGGTTCAACAGCATTATGCTGCATTCCGTAACAAATGAATGTTCATTGATGTATGATTCATGGAGGCAAAATGTCTGTTAATAGCATTTCTAGTTCAACAGTATATTGAGCAACAACCATTAGTCAAGTAGCAAACTCGTCTTTTCTTTTGTGTTGTATGACAGCAACTTCTTATGGCTGAAGTACAGTGATAATGGGTATTCCTTTTTTTCCAGTTGAGGCGGGGGTTTCTCCATTACCTTTACTAAAAGAGCACATATGTAGCTGAGTCAAAGACTTGCCCATTACACGAAGAAAAGGCTCAGTCGGTATGGTTTTGTCCACTGTTTTAACAGAGGTTACTGCTAATGTGTATTTTATAAGCGAAGCGAAACAGGACATATTCGCTCATCACTAATGGTTAGTAAAGGTGTGATATCTTTGGGGAACATTTATTTTCTGTCCCAGTTGTTCATGAAACTATGACTTAATGGTTGTTAATAGTGATGTCGATGAACCAACAAGAAAATTTGCGAAACTGTGAAAAATCTGCAAAACTCATTTGTTGTGCAACTTTTTTGTCACCCACGTCTTTTTATTTTACGCGACCGCACCAATTTTGAGGTGACCGCCCCAAAATTGACACGGGCGCAATTTTTTTTTACACACATCAAATGTTTCCGTGCTGCATTTTCACAGAAGTTTTGCAAAACGATTCACCAATGGCAAAATGATGAAATTCGCGGTGAATCCATGCCTGCTGAAAAAATTCGCTCATCACTATTTGTTAAACAATGGTTTTATATATAACTTATTGTACAGAGCTGCGGAATATGTTGCCGCTTTATAAATAAATGTTAATAATAATAATAATAGCTTCTTTTATGATTATAAAAGGACCCTGACTCTGATGTGGATCTTCAAGTGAGGCTTGAACTATAAGAAGCCTTCTATATTCCTGTTCCCTCTATTAAAGGGTAGAGATGTAGCGAACTGTTCGCCGGCGAACTAATTCGCGCGAACATCGGGTGTTCGTGAACGCGGAAATTCGCGAACTTTTGGCGATGTTTGCCATTTTGGGGGACCTGTCATCCAGACACAAAAAGCTGTACAATAAAAGTTATTTTCGAATTCAACATAAAACCCAAAATATGTTTTTCTTAGCACATCCATACCCATTTAAATATCCTAGCTGTCAATCATATATTTCCTGCCCTGCCTTTATGCCTTAGGCATAGAGGAGGGTCAGACAATTACTTTCACTTTCCATTCTGCACATCATAGATGTCACTGCAGTCATTGCTTTTCCCCCCCTCCTTGCCATCTAATTGTGTAGCCAGTGCATGAGCATGTGCATTAGGTCCCTTATTATGGCAAATACACAATATTTTGGGGTAATACAAAGCTTGCCTTAAAGTGGACCTGTCACCTTAAGAAATAATTTCAAATTGTTTTCTATTGTGTTTGGCAAGCAAAATAAACTTTACTTACACTATATAAATTATTTTAATCTTATTTTCTTCAGCCTTGGAATTTACAATTGCAGCAAGCAGGCAGGCGCCATTTTGTGGACACTGTTATCAAAGCAGGCATTGCATAGAGGCGGGGCAGGCATTATATAATTGACAGCTGGGATTTTAAAATGCTTTTATAATGGGTATGGATGTAGTAATAAAAAAAAATTAATTTGGGTTTCATGTTTAATTTGAAAAGGACTTTTATTATACAGCTTTATATGTCTGGGTGACAGGTCCACTTTAATAACAGCACCCACAAAATGGCGCCTGTCTACATGCTGTGATTGTGATTTCCAAGACTAAAGGAAACAAGATTTATATTATTTATATAGTGCAAGTGAAGTTTATTTTGCTTGACAAATAAAATAGAAAATAATTTGGAATTATTTTTTTTGGGTGACAGGTTCCCTTTAAAGGGGTGATTCACCTTTATGTTACCTTAAAGTATGTTATAGAACAGCCATTTCTAAGCAACTTTTCAATTAGTTTTGATTATTTATTTTTTATAAGCCCTTTAAGCTATTGAGTTGTTTTCATGTTGAGCACGGTATACAATATACAATCTACCTACCTCATCAGAGATATGTGTTTTGGTTCAAAACCTGCAAAACCTTATAAACTTGATAAAACCTAGAGCTGTCATTACTGATTTTGGATACGAATCTGGTTTTGACTTTATTTTGCATTGGCTGAGACGTCCGGGTTTTAGTTTGGAAACCACCGACAAAACTCATGCTTATCATAAAGTCAGCCATTTAAGCAAGGCACAGAAAAGCACTGATTGATAGTCCCTCAGTTACAGTCTACTAATGGGGACATTTATCTTAACACCAAGGAAATAGTTATTAACAGGGTTCATCTTTGTGTTTTGCTGAATGTTAAATTCTGAACTGGTATTTTGTTATGGCTGCAGTATATGACATTTAGCAAGAAACCAAGATAATTAGCTTCACATTTGTATCTGTTCCCACATATTTTATCTTAAAATGGCTACTTTATTACTTAATGTGGAACTGAACTGAGCAGGGGAATAAAATGTTCTGTAAAATGTAAATATATTTAATATTTACATGAATAAAGTATATATATTTTACATGTAACTTTATTTTTATCAACATGTCATCATCATTTATTTATATAGTGCCAACAAATTTCACACTTTACATTAAATCCTAACAAACAGAGATCTTACAATAGTTCAACAAACAACAGTTTAAAGAGTAAGAATAGGATCAATAATAAATAAATCGGTTACATAATAAATGTCTGTTTAATCAAGATATATTAAATATGCTTCCCTAAAGAGATGGGTCTTTAGAGAGCGTTTGAAGGTTTGAAAGGAAGGGGAGAGTCTGATGGGTCGAGGCACAGAGTTCCAGAGATAGGCAGAAGCCCTGGAGAAGTCTTGCAATCAGGAATGGGATGAAGTGATGAGAGGAGAATAGAGGTGAAGGTTAGTGATGAGCAAATTTTTTCACCAGGCATGGATTCGCAGCGAATTTTCACATTTCGCCATTGGCAAATTATTTTGCGAAACTTCTGTGAAAATGCACAGCGTAAAAAATTGTCGCATGTAATTTTTTTGGTCGTGCATCAAATTGAGCTAGGTCGCAGCAGAAAGGACGCGGCCGTGTCAAATCGGGCACGGTTTTGCAAATTTTCTTGCCGTTTCGCAAATTTTATGGCAAAGCAAAATGGGACAGATTCGCTCATCACTAGTGAAGGGCAGAAGCAGAGTGTAGGTTGCGTGAAGGAGTGTATTTTGAGATCAAAATATTTGGAGCTAAAATATACAGAGGGCCTTCATTGATAAGGGCTTTATATGTGAGTGTTAGTAATTTGAATTTAATTCTAGAGGAGATTTGGAGCCAGTGAAGAGATAAGGTAATAAGGGAGCAGCTGAAGTGGAATGGTAAGGTAGATGAATTAAGGTGGCCATACACGGGCCGATTGTAGCTTGTCGATTGAACCTAACTGACAAGAACTCCCAACGTCCTAGGAAAAAATATTGCTAGCAAAGGGCAATAGCTTGCAGGTTTGAGCAAGCGCTGATGCTATGCTCTCTGCTAAATACAGTACCCCAAGTTAGAGGGAATATATACCATCTGGCTGCAAAAGCCCCAAACAACTATACAAGACTGTGAATGTACAACACAGTGTTTGGCAATTAGTATTGTATTGGAGCCACACACACACACAACAATATATGCAGTCGGCAAGTTTGTGGAGTTGTATCCTGACAAAAGGAGAGTGTAACCCCTCCCAAAACATTGATCTAGGTGGTCACAATAAATAGGGTAAGCTCCTCAACTTTGCATATATCTTCGTCTGTGTGTGCAGCTCCGTTATAATACTATTTGCTGGAGACTGGAACCTGCTAGTCCTACAGAAGGCTTGCACCACCAGAGCAGTAGATGTGATATAGAGATGTGTGGTGAAAACAATTGTGTTCAACACAGTGTTTGGACAGACCCTTTATCATTCTTGGAATAATCTTCAGAGGAAGACTTCTACTTTGGGAAACCAAGCAAAAAAGAAAGGACCAGAAATCTAAGTAAGACTTAAAAAGAAGATCCACTACAGAATGTCAGTGCAGGAGATCAAGGTGCGCATACAAGAACTTTGTAGGGCTGTGCCAGTTTATTCATTTATACTTTAGATAATAAACTAAAAGAATTTTTGTATAAGCTTTATATTTCACACAGTGCTGAGATATATTTATGAAGCTATACATTAGAATATACATTGCAGGATGAAGGAGGACATAATGATTTCCTAAACTGCTTATTACCAACTTTCCTGTCATTTTTCTTAATAATGGTAGGGGTGGCTAGAGAGCAGCCTGAAAAAGCTTGCAGTCAACTGATGCTGTTCTCTTTTGTTCAGAAATAACAGCATTAATAAAATTTGTCCTAGCCTAGTTCCTTATCCCATGTGTCAGGAGCAAATACCATTGACTTGTTGAAATAATGAGATAATTAAGAGTCCCACTCAGTACCAACAAGCATGCGTTCCTTGCCATCTGTCAGTCAGTCCTTGGCGCAATATTGGCACTGAAAGGTTCATAATTACAGCAATTGTACGTTTAATAAATACGACTATGATTTCATTATAAAGAATCGATTTACATAATAAACTGCCAGGCGGAGAAGTTGTTATTATGTTCTTCTTTGTAAAAAAAGAGAGAAGGTAGAAAAATGCAGTGCTGAAATGGGGAGGAAAGAGTTTAGTGGTTGTAATTGGCTTCATGTTTTCATGTTCAGTTTCCATTCTCTTTGATGGGTTTGAAGAACAACCTTTTGAAATCTATTTTCTGAGCAGACTATTCCATGCCATCACTGCTGCTTGGTAGTTGGCTGCAATGTAGCACTTCCTGCAGAGTTGGTTTAACTGTTTATTTGTTGGTCTTATATATGGGTTTATAAATGATCCAAGAACAAGGCAGATTTTCATAATTGTGCGCATAATGGGTTTTCTGTATGATGTCAAACGATAAAAAAATGTAAAATCCATAAAGCATTATGATATCTATAATATTCTCATAAAAGAGCCTGTGTAATACCTTGATTGAGTGACCTTTTGAGAAACTTGAATCTTTATTGCCCTGAAGATGTGTAATGATATAAAAGGAAGTGCGTGTCCAGTAGGTAGTCATTTGCCCCAGGGACCTCCAACCCTGTGTTATATAATCACTTCGTGGGTGTGTACCATATAACAAGTTAGTTATTATATGTATCAGCAATAAATGTTTTGTTTGTATGTATTGTTGTAATTTTCCTTGTTGGATGGCTGGTAATTGTACACATTTTTCATATATTGGTTTTATGGTTAAATTGTTTACTGCGATGTGTTCTTGTTGCTGGATTATTCTCTTACATTATATATTATTATATAATTATATATTATTCTCTTACATTACATTATATATTTTGCATTGCAGTCCTGAGCAAGTTCTCCTTAATAACAGTAGACCATGACCATAAAAAGTTTCCATGGTTTGGGGGATTTTTTAGGTTGTCTATTTTCTTAACAGGGTTCAGTATGGCTATATACTGTCCAATATGTCACATATCACAAGACTAGCTTAGCAGTTGTCTATTCTATGAAAAGTGGCATTTATGTCTCCGTTAGGCTGGCTGCACCCCAACAACTAGATTTCTCTAGTCTTCATCCTTGGTCATGATACCTTTCTGTATCCTGTCTATGAAGATTTTTCAAAGTAACTCCACAGCATTCACACCTCTGTGAGTTTCAGATGTCACCTCTCTGAAGAGTTACAAAGTGCTATTGTGATTGGATTAGTGGAAAAGTACATATGCTGAAGACTTCCCATACCAGACCTTCAGACCTGAAGAAGCTGCTCGGATGAGTAGTGAAACGTCTTCAATGATTACCTAACAAGTCCAGTTGCTTTAGATTTATTTATACTAGATACTTTCTGTATCCTGCATCAAAATATTTAGTGTTTGAAATAAAGATTGAGTTAATCTTTATTTATAGACAAAGTAACTGGTGGAGCATGTGCTACAATGTAAACCTTAGATCATGATATAATCATGGGGACAAGGGACTAAAATTGAAATTTGTTTAGAAAACACTGTAATTTGGACAAAAGTGTTATCCAGACCCAAGGCTGTATTCAGGTCTGGTGTCACCCTTGACCCATGACCTAAACGTGCCCCCTAATGGGTGGAAGTGACATCGCATGCAGTGTGCATGTGATTTCAGTTTCAGTCCCACAAGACATCACTTCCACACATCCCCCTCACCCCCCAGCTCCATTGCCTGATATCTACAGGCAACTGGGGAAATTCTATTAAAAATCTATTATATAGGCACCTGAGCCCCCCCTCCCCCCAAAAAAATCTGTCGCCCTTGGCACAGGCCCTCGGGTGCCTATATACACTCCTGTACCAGCAATTTATACTAATTAGAGCTTTCCTTTGATTATTTTAAATGTGTATTGTTAATAAAGGCTGACTGATGATTATAGAACTCTCAATGCTTTTATTCTGAACTTTTTCATATACTTATTATAATCTAAAAGTGAAAAGCTAGTTGGAAAATAGAGAAGGTTATTATGTCATTTTAATTAAAATTATGATAAACCTATAGATAGTTACAGGAATTTAGGGATTTAAGATATAAGACATAGGCAAATAGGAGTAAAGGTGCACGTAATATAGAGCTTCACTAAAGAGTGCCACCTGAATTACCTTCTTCATAATAAAATCTCCTCAGTCAAACATGTCATGTCATCATGTGCCCTTGCAAAGTCAATGAATGATGCCATCCCGAGTTTCATTTCCCTTAATTAAGCCCTTGCAAGCAATTTGAAGCAAGGATATATAGAGTCTGCATCTTTTAACTTGTCTAACTGACATGATACCAAATGTTCTCTATTGGGAGATAAGAGTTTGTGTCAATAAGATATTTTTTCAAAGTCATTTCATGCAAAACTAAAGTTGCATCCAACTGAGGGGCAACAAAACTGGACAGGAACAGCAGTTTTAAGAAAAGGCTGTGCCAAAAGTAATCGACTCTAGGAGCACAACAGTGAGAAATAGTTTCTAGTTTAGCAAGTTAAATGTATGACCTGTGTAAGCAATAACCTTTGGCTATATGCCTTATTTGTGTTCATCCTGATTCTTTTCATCTCCAGACTCATACACCTCTCCTCCCGCTCCAAAAGTGCCGCCCCTCTCTGCCAACCCTTGCACTGGCTACCTGTCTTGTACAGGATTCAGTTCAAGATTCTTGTACTCACCTTCAAAGCACTCACTAGTGCCGCACCACTCTATTTAACCACCCTAATCCCCAAGTACACCCCCAGACGTAATCTTCGCTCCACATACGACTTCCTTCTCTCCTCCTCACTCATCACCTCCTCTCACTCTCGCATCCAGGACTTCTCATGAGCTGCACCCATCCTCTGGAACGCTCTTCCCCGTCCCATTAGGCACTGCCAGACTCTCCAAGCCTTTTCACTCAAGTCTATAACCTAAACCCCCCAAACATTCACTAACCACTGGTTTTCACCTCTCACTCCGCACTTACTGTCACTTTACACACCTACATGAACTCTAACGCTATGCTAGTTACCCTCACCTTATGTCTCAGCCCTCCCTTTTAGAATGCAAGCTCTTGCGAGCAGGGCCCTCCCCCTAGTGTCTCCGATCCTCATCCAATGTAACTGCAAACCATTTTTGTGAATTATTTATATGTACATGTTAACTGTTATGTCCTCTGTACCCCTCTGTTCTGTAAAGCGCTGCTTAAATTGATGGCGCTATATAAATAATAATAATCTCATATTTGGTGATGATTCTTTCTTCCTTATACAATTGGTAGTCGATTGATCAAAACTAGCTTTTGCTAGGTTGAGTGTTGTAGTTGTGCAGCTGCACTAGTGTGTTCTTAAATGAGCCCTTGTAATGTGTATCATCCCTTGAATTTCATTTTGACATTGCTAGCATTCAGTCGTCTTAGTCTTTTCCACCAAACCCTTATATATTAATTATTGAATGAGAGAATTTGTGGACAGTTTATCCACAAATGCACAGATTCATTCATTTTCCATTTGGTTGTATTATTGTATTTCACTGTACAGGTATCAGATCCCATATCCGGAAACCCGTTATCCAGAAAGTTCAGAATTACGGAAAGGCCATCTCCCATAAACTCCATTTTAAGCAAATAATTCTTATTTTTAAAAATGATTTCCTTTTTCTCTGTAATAATAAAACAGTATCTTGTACTTGATCCCAACTAAGATATAATGAATCATTATTGGAGGCAAAACAAGCCTATTGGGTTTATTCAATATTTAAATCATTTTTAGTAGACAAGTTATGGAGATCCAAATTACGGAAAGATCCCTTATCCGGAAAATAGATCCCATACCTGTATCTTGTTGCCTGAGTCTCTTTGACTGTGACTTCATACACAGCAGGTCACAATATAAAAACGAGAAAATTAGTCTTATTTAAGTGTATTAAAAGACGACAGCACCTTCTTGATAAAAGTTTTTTTTTATTTTCCATTTGTACTCCAGGGGTTTCCTGCCTGTCTGAAAAGACTATTAAAGGAAATCAAGAGTTATTGTCTAATAATTTCACATAATGATGATTACTTTGAATTGATTATAATTGATTATCCAAATTATTTTTTAACCTCTTGGTGAATATTCATATACTTGAGTTAACTGTGTTACACATGTGCCACAGTGTAAACCTTAGATAATTATTAGTGGTGAGCGAATCTGTCCCATTTAGCTGCGAAACGGAAAGAAAATT